>NC_142336.1:35221696-35907696 GCF_054954075.1 Amborella trichopoda | reverse complement strand
TGTGCTTTGTCCAAGTATGAAAAATAGGATTAACTGTCATATAGAGAGCACTGATATTGTTACAAAAAAGTGTTGGTGGCTGATAAAGAGGCACCCCAATATCTCGAAGAATAAAAGACATCCATATCAATTCTACAGCAATGGATGCCATAGATCGGTATTCTGTTTCAGCACTTGAACAAGCTACAGTCGATTGTTTCTTAGCACTCTAAGATATGCAATTTGAACCTAGATAAGTGCAGAAACCAGTTGTTGAACGAGTGTTTAGACATTCAGCCCAGTCTGGATTAGAGAAAGCATATAACTCAAGGGAACTATCAGATAAGATTTTTATACTGCATGACTGTGTACCACTAAGATAACGAAGAATCCGCTTCACTGCCTGGAAATGTGCAATTGTAAGGGCATGCATAAATTGACACGCTGTATTAACACTATGAGAAAGATCTGGCCATGTTATGGTAATGTATTGGAGTGCACCAACAATACTCCGATAAAGGGATGTATTAGGAAATGGATCAGAATTCCTATGAATAGTATTTTTCATTGTCATTGGTGTTGAAATAGATTTGGCACCGAGGATCTGAGAGCGATCAAGGAGATCTCGGGCATATTTGCTTTGAGATAGAAAAATTCCGTCTAAGATACCTCTATGCCAAGAAAGTAGTGAAGAGGTCCAAGATCTTTCATAACAAATTCCCTTCCAAGTTGAGAAATGAACCATTCTAAAAGATCTGAATTATCACCAGTAACAATAATATCATCAACATAAAGGAGAAGGATAATAGTGCCTTGAGTAGTGCCAGAAACAAATAGAGATAAATCAGTTATGCTGCAATAAAACCCCAATGATAATAAATGGGCATTAAATCGATCAAACCAGGCCCGTGGTGCTTGCTTGAGACCATATAAAGCTCTTTTTAATTTTGCAGACAAGATTTGGATATTTTGAGCTCACAAATCCCGGAGGTTGTTCCATAAATATAGGTTCCTTAAGAAAACCATACAGGAAAACATTTTTCACATCAAGCTGTTTGATAGGCCAGTGGAGCACAATAGCTATGGTGAGCGCAATCCAAATACTAGGAGGCTTAATAACAGGACTGAATGTTTCAGAGAAATCAATTCCAGCAACTTGATTGTATCTTTTAGCAACTATTCTGGTCTTAAGTCTCTCTAGACTACCATCAGACTTTAATTTAGTTATAGACCCAACGACATCCAATAATATTCGTACTTGGAAGATGTGGAACTAGTTTCCAAGTTGAGTTAACATGTAAGGCTTCAATTTCCTCTTCCATCGCATGATGCCAACCTGAATGACCCATGGCAAACTTAATGGTTTTAGGTTTAGAAGGGATAGCTTCAAAAGTAGGAGCACTTGAGATGCTGTCGTGGATAGGAGAATCTGAGGTCTTCGAGTACCATCTTGAGATTTTGTGACCATGTGATGGTAAGAATGCTCAGAGGTTGGTAAAAAATTAGATTGCTTGGTTTCTTGAGTGGTAAAATTTTCGTCCATGATTGTGTGTTGCATTATCTTAGACATCTTGGATTGGTGTTGTAGTGGTGACATCTTCTTCTATAAGAGAAGTTGGAGAGCTATCATCGGTGATAGGCAAACAAGGATTGGAGGGACTAGATACATCAAGGGCATCCTGTATGGGTGGTTCATGTGAAGGTGATGAATCATAAGAGGAAGGAGTCAGTATGTCAGGCTCATAACACTCTGACCATTCTGCATAGGTGGAAAGCTCCCCCTGCACCTAAGTATTATCAAACAAAGAGTTGGGGTTAGCATAAGGATATATATTTTTATCAAATACATAATGTCTAGAGATATAGACTTGTCCTGTGGTGGATGTAGAATTGTAGCCCTTATGCTGAATATTATAGCTGAAGAATACACATGGAAGAGAACGAGGACTAAATTTGTTTGTAGTATAGCCTCGAAGAAATGGAAAACACTGACAACCAAATACTCGAAGTGAGGAGTAGTCTGGTAAGTGTCCAAACAATAATGAGTATAGGGAATCCATTTTCAAATTGGTAGAGGGAATTCTAATGATCACAAACACTATAGTATGGAAAGGCTTCAACCCAAAAACGTTTAGGAAGTCTTGCATGAAACATCATTGTAAGACTTAATTCTGCAATATTTCTATGTTTCCTTTCAGCTAGTCCATTTTGCTCAGAGGTTCCCGGACATGATAATTGTCGCTTAGTTCCATTGTCATTGAGATGAGTAATAAATTATTTCTTAGCAAATTCACCACCTCCATCACATTGAAAAACTCGAATTCTTTTATCAAACCTCCTTTCAACCATACGATGAAATTTCATAAATGCAGCGTAAAGTTCAGATTTCCATTTCAAAAGATAAATCCAAGTAAAACGAGTATAATCATCAACAAATACCGCATAAAATCGATAATTCTGATTAGATAAAATTGGAGTACGGCCCCATAAGTCTGAATGAAT
This sequence comes from Amborella trichopoda, assembly GCF_054954075.1. Taxonomy (NCBI): domain Eukaryota; kingdom Viridiplantae; phylum Streptophyta; class Magnoliopsida; order Amborellales; family Amborellaceae; genus Amborella; species Amborella trichopoda. The sequence continues at coordinate 35,905,215 of NC_142336.1, read as the reverse complement.
CTTAAAGAGAGGTTCAGTAGAGGTTTTACAACACCACTAAAAGGAAGCTGACAACTTTTTCTCATCTGACAACTAGCACAGACAGAATGAGATTTATTCCATGCATTAATATTGATCAACTATTTAGATTCTAAGTAACGAACAACTTTATTTGAGGATGTCCAAGACGTTGATGCCACAAATCCTCTGATGTTAAAGCTTGTTTCACTTCTTCAAGTGCATGCAGTCCTCCCTTTCTACTTCCGTTGGCCAGAGTTCTCCTTGTGCTCCTTTGCTTAATCAGAAAACCATTGATGAGAACTCAAAAATACAAAGGAAATCTATTGTAAATGGACTAACAGATAATAGTTTCTTTTTCATTTTACGCACCAAAAGAACATTAGAAACATTAAATTTTCCAGGCCCAATAGTAATTTTTGTATCACCAACATGTGAAATAGTTAATTGTTCACCATTCCCAACCATAACTCTATTTGTGCCTCTATAGGGGCAAAGATTTTGCATCTTACTTGGATCTCCTATCATATGAGTCGAGGCACGTGTGTCTGGGAACCATTTTGAGTTTGGTAAATCAAATAAAGTCATTGCAGCAAGGGCTTGATGAATATTTTATGCTTGGTACATGTGGTTGAACTGATACCAATACTTCAATGCAGTATGTCCAAGTTTCCCACAAATTTGACAATTTTTTCGAGGTGTTTGAGCTGGCTGTTGTATCTGGGAATCTTGTTGGAACCCTTGATCTATGTATCGCATAGAAAGTGTGCTACCACTTTCTTGATTTTTCTGGGGTACCCCACATTACTGATCTAGCTCGTGTGAGCAAACCCATGTCCTCGAGAATTGAAGAAATGTTGACCACCAAAGTTGTTCCTCCCTCTACCTCTATAATTCTGGTTACCTCTTTGGGTTCCAAAAATTTCTTGTTGTCCAACAAAGGCCATATTTTGATTTGGATCTGAGTGTTCTTCAGAGATATAGGGCTGATTTCAAATCTCATGGCTTTGAAGAAGACGTATGATTTCAGAATATGAAGGAATTGGTGGCTTAAGCATAGTAGTAGAAAAACTTTCATATTTTGGACCAAGTCCATTAAGAAGCCAAAAAACCTTATTTTCATCTGGTTCAGGTTTTCCAATAGCCGCCAAATCATCACATATACTTTTGAATTGTGCATGTATTCTGATGGGGTTGAATTCCCTTTCTTACATAGTTGGAGTTGTTGGGTAAGTTGGAACCCCCTAGCTTGAGAATTACCTACATAGGTATTCTTCAGGCATTTCCAAACTTTTGCAGAAGTCTTAAAGCCAATACCAAGGCTGAGACATTTTTCTGATAATGTTCCTGTGATCTAGACCTTTAAGAAGCCGGTCGGACTTTAGCCCTGATTTGTAATCTGGGTTTTCTATTTCACTCTAACCATCAGGAGAGCAGATCTTTTGACTTGGTGTAGGGCAATCACCATTAATGAATTCAAAAAGTTTCTGAGTCTCAATGAGAGAGAGCATTTGAGTTTCCCATAATAAATAATTGTTGAATCAACTTAATAGACACAAAGTTTCCCACATGAAGAGTGGAGGGATAGGGATACTTGGATACTGAGGATGAGATATCCATTTGAGCATAGGTGGAATTTGGAGATATATGGATGGTTTTTTTTTTTTTTTTTTTTTTTTGAGAGAGAGAGATTGTGTGCTTGAACGGAAGAAGATGTGAGGGCATGATGACTTGTCGAAGAGGACGTGAGGGTTAAATGATTGAAGATAGTGAGAGGTCGTGAGATGGAGGACGGCTAGGGGATAACGCTTTGCAAAAGAGAGAGACATAGAAAGACTTAGCAAGAGGTTTGGAGGAGTCCATATGACTGTGGGAGGGTTGTTACTGTGGTATGAGGGCTGGTAATAATAATAACAAAAAGGATTAAAGATGGATATGGCGGTTGTTACTATGGTGTGAATTAATATGAGAGAGGAAGTCATATTAGTGAATAATAGATCTAATAGAACTTGGAGAATGTTTGTATGACCCAGATGGTTACTTTACTGCACGTTGTTTGAGCAATCAAATAGAGATTTAATAGCACTTGGAAGGGAAAAGAGATGCGAACTTGGGACAGAGAGAGGTACTTACTTGACAAAGATTCGAACTTAATATCGAAAGCTGAGATTGGGATCAATGATGCTCTAATACCATGAAGAAAAACTTGAGAGAGAAAGGAACTTTTATGAAAAAAATAATTGTGCCCACACCCCTCTTGTGGTGGTTCTTTCATTGTATATATAATGGTAATACAATAGGGTAATATACACCTTCCTATTTTGTAACATGCAATATATGCCTTCCAATTTTGTCACATTCACCTCTCTAAGAAAAGAGCAATACACTTTCCTATTTTCTTTGAATTTTGTTCTATTAGCGATCACATTAAACTACCATTGCATCTTCACTTTGCCCACCTAGCTCTAATTCTAAGTACATCTTCCTCAATTTCTCTATTTTCTTGAATTATCGACCCAAGATATCAAAACTGCACAATTTTTGGTATTTCTTGGCCGTCAATCTTAACTACTTCCTTATCTCTACTCCTATTATTATTAAATTTGCATTCTATACACTGTCTTAGTGCAGCTAATTTTAAAACCTTTAGATTCTAGAGCATCTCTTCGAAGTTCTAACTTTGTGTTAACACCACCTCGGGTCTCATCGGTCAAAAGTTCAAAACTATGTCGTCCGCGAACAACATACACCACAGTACATTATCTTCTAAGTGCCTAGTTAAGTCATCCATAATTAAGACAAAGAAGTGTGAGCTCAATGTTGACCTTTGATGTAAACCTATTGTCCTGAAAACTCATTCATCTCTCCACTAGTTGTTTGCACACTAGTTAGCTCTCCCTCGTATATATCTCTTATTAAGTCAATAGGGTATTTAGAGACTCCTTTCTTTTCCGACACCCACCAAATTAAATCTCGAAGTATTTTATCATATGATTTCTCTAGATCAATAAAGACCATGGAGAGGTCTTTTCCCTTCGCCCTAAACTTTTCAATTAGTTGCTTAAGTAGGAAATAGCCACAATTGTTGACCGTCCTAGTGTAAAACTGAATTGGACCTCAAGACACTTTTAATTTTAGATATAATTCTGTATGATTGTTGATACAAGTTAATAAAATTTTAGATTTAATATCACAATGACTTGTATAATTATGTGAAAGTTTGTTACTCATCCTACCTTGTTGTAACTATAACTTTCATATTGACATAAGGTCCTAACTTTGTCTGAGTGATTAATGTGCTAATTATTATAATGAAAGTTATTATGTTCATGACAAACTCCATGGCCATATGCTTGTGTATGCGCACATGTACACACATGGTCACTATACACTAATCTGATGGGGTATGGTATAGCTTACTCTAAAGGGCACATCTTTTCATGTTGACAGGCGGAGTAATTGTAGTTGGATCCATTGGGACATTCACCTAGGTACAATTTATCTCTGTCCATTTGCATCTGGGCTAGATGATAGATTTCCCTTTATGAGAGAGTGTCTGAGTGAATTCTATCAATATATTATTGTGCTTTAAATTTTTTTGTCAATGTATGAGTAAATTTCTTATTATTTTTTATGGACTATCATCTTACTACTGGAACTATCTGGTCCCTTGGAAACAATTTCCTGTCCATAAATGATGGTATCTTTGGAATATGTATGAGATTAGGTACTGCAACTTTTTGTTGGGCATGGTAAGGCAGTTTGGAACTAGTGACTAAATCAAAGTATGAGCGCAAGATCTTGAAACTGAGAGAAGATGGCTTTCCGATTGGGCCATTAATGTGTATGCAAACTAAGAAGAGCATTAACAATTATTCCAACCAAAAAAGTGTATTAATTGTTGAAGGATATAAAACCGTACTGCTTTTCAATAAAATGTATAAAACTTGAACAGTTACGATATGTATAAAACTTGAACAGTTACGATCAAATTACTTCTGATTGCATGTAGCAATGAGAAAAATATTACTGATACGGATGCATTGATGCTGCATCTCGATGTTGGATTTGGTAATTCAGTTTGTCTTATTCTTTGATAATTATGGAATTATCTTCTAGAAAACTGTTAAGAAGCATAACGATATAAATGTGGAAATAAGATATATATATGGAATGAGGTAGATAAGTTGGTGCTGTAGTTGAATTTTTTATTAATGTACTTAATTTGAGATTCTGAGTCCACTTTGTTCTATTCAGATTACCTGGGGTTCCTCTCATCAAGTATTCAATATTGATATCTAAGGATTGTCCTTTTATTTCGAGTTAAGGATTGTCCATTTCTTGACAATACATGTTCATGAATACTCAATGCTTACTGATAAGTGGCTGTGTGCATATGAATGTGTTGTGAGCATAACTTTGTTTGTTTCTTTTTCCCTGTTGGGAATATAGGGGTGGTATGTGAAACTTTACAATCTTACATGTAACTAGTTTGTCTGCGAAAGACATAGCTAGGTGATCCACTTTGATCCTGTTGTTGCATTCAGTCAGAATAAAGATTTTAGTAAATAATATGCTGCATTGCATTTGAAGTTACCTATTGCTTTTCACAGTACTTGCATCCGTTATAATCTTGTTTGATTCTGCTCAACATAGAAGATGCTGGCTAAAACTTTCCATCTCTTGAACGTTAAAGCAGTATATTGATATCAACATGAGCAGCATATGTGAAGGAACAAATATTGATGGCAAACTTATCGTTGTCTGGGGTGTCAAACAGGTCAGGTCAACCTGGCAATGAGTCTGGAGGTCTGGACCCTGTAAACCTAGCAATGGGTCTGGAGGTCTGGACCCTGTAAATGGACCCTGTGGGTCTGTTCTGGGTTCTGGACCCTGGACCTGTTTGCTTACTCGGTCGGGTCTGGATCTCAAGGGGCAGCTTGGTTTTATGCCCTCTTGTTATTGTAATGATATAAAATATTTACTTTTTGCATTTGCTTTAAAAAAGGAATTAGTAGCCCCTTAGGGCCATGTTATATGTTATATATTCTATACTGTATCTAACCTTGATCTTGTTGGACCACTATATATTTTTCAGAAAAGTGTCGCAAGAGAAGAGAGAGAGAAGTGCAACTTCTTCTATCCTAAACCGTTCTCCCTTTTTCTCTCGGTGGCAGATGATTTTCTTCCATGGAAATTCACCTGAAATTGCCAGAAACCAAGTGAAATTGCCAGGAAACTGCCTGATAGCATCATTAAACTCAGTTTTCATGAATTTCAGTTTTTTCCTTAGCTGTTTCAGCCCAGAAAAGACAGCTAAAGAAGATTTACCACCATGTTCGGAGTAGGAGCTCTTAGGAATTGTAGTTCGAAGGTTTATGGAAGAATTGCCTAGAACCACAGCCAACGTCAAGGCCATGCGCAATGGATCCAAGTGGTTTTTTAGAGTTTCCAGCTTGTTTCAATGGAATTCAGCTGTTTTTCCATTTTTCCGCTGTTTATTGGAGTTTTCTCTAATCTTGACAGCTTCATTGCAGAAGCCATTAAACCTTGGGCAATACTCGTCTCTCTCTCTCTCTCTCTCTCTCCCACCCTTCCCCCTCCCCCCCCCCTCCCACCCCTCTTAACTTCCAAAAAGGTTGATGGATTTTGGATGGGGTTTAAACAGGACATTTCTGTATCATTCTGGTCCTGGTCCCAAGCTCAGGTACTTGGTTCAGTTGAACCAGCGCATTTATACCTTGACCATGATCCAAACTAAATCTTAGTCATAGACCTTCAAAAGCATTGGAGAAAATGTCACTAGTTATTTTTTCAATAAAAGTATAGTTTTTGTAGGGTTTACCTGGCTCTGAAGAACATAAATGTTCTATGAAGGCAAGCTAACTTAAATGAGTGAAAGTGTTTGAACTTCATTCCTATCATACGTTCTGGGCACACAATTGATATCAAGGTTCTGCAAAAATGTCTGGCTGATTTTTTCATTTGTTATGCATGCGAAATGTTCCCTTTCTATCTGCGCCTAAGATTTGGCTGTTCAGAAGGACAATTTTAGTTGTCTTCAGGGGGAAATGTTAATATGGGAAATGCTTATTTCTATTTTGATATGTTTATTTCTACTTTGGGAAATTTATCAAAGTACCTATGTGACATACATTATTTATCATTTTACACATTTGTCATTTCTTGTTTGGGTATTTTAAAATTACATTAAATTACCTGGATGAAATGTTAAATAATTCATATCTTATAGGCATTTGATAGCTTTCCCTTCTGTTTTTCACTGAAGTGCTAGAAGGGTAAGCTCTTTTTCTTGACTGTTTTCAGCAATCATAGCTAATGGAATCCATTCCTATTTTTCAAAGCGCTGCAGATCATTTTGGCGAGGGAGTATTTGAAGGACGTGACCATCTCCAGAGAGCAATTGAAGTACATTGTTATGGAAGCTATTCGAGGTGGTTGTCAGGTTTGTTGGTGGAACTTTTTTCATAGTTCTTTAGTATTTATGTTGAGTACCTTGGAAGATTAAAAATATATTTAACTATAAAAAGATGGTTGAAAATATAGTTGTTATCCATTGAATCTAACCATATATGATATTGTGATGATGGGTGTTAATAAATTGGTTTATGATGGCTAGTTGAAGCATTGTCAGGAAATTCAGCAAGTTGACTTGTGACTTGGCTGGATTTACCTTTTCATAATGTTATGAATATGTTGATCTTTACAATCTCACGACACTGTCAATCAGAACGATTAATTTGTGGGTACTAGCTTTCCAAATTTTCCTTTCAATCTCATGAGTTATGCAGAGGAATATGTCAAGAAAACAGAACATGCATGTCCAAGGAAATGTACTTTTGTAAAACCAAAGCAATGGGCTAACAGGGAGAGGAGAGCTCCTATATCTTAACATATTATCTCTTTTCCCATGAATATGATCCAAAAAAACCCTCACATGAAATTTTCGCTGCATCTTCCTAGTGTTAAAACATGCTCGATCCCAATGAAGAACTAGATGAAGTTGTGTTTGGTTCACACATAAAACAAGTACATGAAATTTCCTTATAATCCCTAGCATCATCTCTCACCCAAGTGCAATGAATGACTTACTTCCCTGAAAGCACCTTCATATGGTACTCAAAGGCAATTTGAAAGTAGACATAATACTGGTGCTTCAAAACTTGGTAATTGGGGCTCAAACTTGCTCAAGTCACGGGGACATGGCGTGGTGCTGGGTCCTGATCTGAAACTCTGATACTCTCCCGAGTCTGAATGGATCATGGACCCTTCTGTATTTTTTTCAAAGGGACTTAGTCAGGTTAGCAATCTGACTCAGGCACAGGACCCTGGGAGTGCCAACCCGAGTCTCAGTTTTAAATTACTGGATATACATATGCAATTGGATGTCGATGTAACAATGAACAAAACAATGCTAGGCTCCTATGAATTTTTATGAAATAGGTGTCTTTTCCAAAAAAAAAAGAATTTATTTCGAGCGCATGCTTGCACTTAATACTAATGCTATGACCATGACCAGATTGGTTTAAACTAGTGAAGTTTTTGAGTTTGACCTTGATCATGTCAAACTAGTTTACGACTATCCATGCCAGTGTTGGAAAAAACGGCCGGTTCAAACCAGAACCAGCTGGTTGGAACAGAACCGGTACCTTCCCCATTCCCGTTATCCTTGGTTTTGGGGTCCTAATAGCTACATATAACACCCTAAAAAATTTTCGGCCCAAAACCGGCTGGAATCTACATGAACTCGCTGTTTTTCAAGCTAACCGAGCGGTTTATTACATAACCGAACCAGTTTTTTTTAAAAAACGCCCAAATAACGTTAAAATGTTTAAATAATGCCAGTTATTTAACGGTCGCCGTTATTTATATCAGTGACGGTCGCCTGTTAAATAATGCCTGTTATTATGCAGAAACCTTGAGATTTTGTTGGATTCTTTTTTTATTTGAATTTTTTTACTGTTTTAGCCTTTTTCTGGATTATTCCATCAATTATTGACTGAAATTATTGATATAATAGTATAAAATGGAGGATTTTAACCGGAAACACACCGAAATTTGATGTTTTTGGGCTGTTATTTTCGTGCTCTTCGCGTTTTCAAAAAAATACGCCATGGTGCATATTGTGACCTCGTTTTTGGATTTTTATCAATAAAAACATATGGCTTTTGTTGATAATACAGTTAATCAGTATGTTCTATTGCCAATTTCATTTAAAATCAGAGATTTGGACCTTGATTTGGAGTGATTACGGCATCTACTCAGTTTTTCAAAATTGATTTCAAAAAATCTGTCATACTGCAGATTGTGGCTTCGTTTTTGGATTTCTATCAACCAAATCCATAGCTTTTGTAGATAATAGAGTTAGTCAGTGGATTCTACTCCTAATTTCATTGAAAATCCGAGATTTGGGGCTCGATTTGGAGTGATTAGGGCAGCAACTCAGTTTTTTAGAACAGATGAAAAAATCCACCATTCTCTAGATTGTTGATTCATTTTTGGTTTTTTATCAATCAAAATCTGGGGCTTTTGTAAATAATGGAGTTAATCAAAGATTCAAGTCCTAATTTCATTGAAAAACCAAGATATGGTGCTTGATTTTGAAAGATTAGGGCCTTGACTCAATTTTTCTGAACTGAGCTGAAAAACATTCAACAACTGCTCGATTTTGTACTTGATTTGGTGACCGAATTTTACAGATGAGATCACATGTATGAATTTCATGTGAATTTTCCTTCAGTATTTTTTTTTAATATGAACTTTGAGTTGTTCGACTACTTGTTTACCACTTTATTTTGCTAAAAAAAGAATTATGTAAAAAAGTATTTTTTAAAATTTGAAATAACACACTCAAAATGCATTGTTTGTATACGTGATATGTTAATTAATTTGGTTATTCTCAGAGATTTATTCTTGGAGAGTAATTTTTTGTTTCATTGCGAGCTATTCTTGGAGGTATAAGTGTATTAGTTTTAATCATTTTGATCAGCCTATTTGGTTGATGGTTTTATGTAATCTCAAGTTGTTTGTATGGGTTTTAATTTATTTTAAAGAATTATAGTTTATATTGGTTTCAATGGATCTCAACAACTTAAATACCAGTGCTTTTTAGAAACTAAATACGAGATTAATTTTTTTAGAAACCAGTGTTATATGGATTTTTTTTTCTTTATTTCTTCTTTTATTGATATGCTGGTTGTTTGGGTTTCATAACTTGTGGGAAGGTTTTTTTGGTTAAAAATTTAAAATCATTTAGGTTTAACTTATTGTTGGTGGATGATTATAAGATTACTGTGTATCAAAAATGTTCTGTTTTGGTTTGGTTTTAGGAGATATTTGAGAGCAGCTTACTTGCAGATTTTCAACAACTTAGGAGCTTGATTGCAGAATTTAAATAAGAAGTTGTTTCATTTTTAAAAAAATAAATATAGGTAATAAAATAATATACACTTAATCTTTGTTTTGTATTTTTATTTTATTTTTTTGGGGGGCCCACTATTAAGAAAGAAAAATTCTACCGGACCAAACTAGTCCAGTTAACCACCCGGTTAGCCCAATTCCGGTTCTAACCACTCCCAGCCCATGTCCGGTTAACCATTCTGGTTCGATTTTGCGAACACTGGTACATGCTACCTCGGCACTTTGTTTTACTTGCCTTTTTGGAACTTGTTGATTCCAATTATACTTTTAAATATTACTATTAGTATCTTTTTTATAAACATTTTAAAGTTTGTTATATCATATTATCTTGTTGTAACAATACCTTATATATAGCTATCTCAAAAAAGTCACCTTTATATTTGAATGAAGTGTAACTTTTCAAAAGATAATTATTGATCATGGTAAACATTGTGTATATACATTTATGAAAATTTATTGCATATGAATAAGCTAACTGCATCTGTGGTAGTGTTTTGAAATCTTTCTCCTTGGAAATCATAGTTTAAAAGGTTGTATATTCTGCTCTCTAAACATAGATGTCAGTTGAACCAAGAATGTTGTGTCCGAAAGTCCAGCAGCATATTGAATATTCCAAGAAAAATCATGTTATCTGATGGTTTACAGTTTTTTTTTTTTTCCCTCGACAGGGACACAGAGCTGAGCTATATGGCGCTCGAGTTGCAAAATGCTTGGCTGCTATAGATGGACGTGAAAAAGTCAACATTGATGATCTCAAAAAGGCTGTTGAGTATCTTTCACAGACCCCGCTTGCAATATATCAAAATGTTGAAATGCTCATTGGCTGTCTCAATAGTTGAATGTTCACTAACATATGAAGGTGTAATACCTTTAATATCAAGTTATTTATGTACTGAATTAGCCATTTGTATTTGATGAATGAGTATGTGAATTGTGTAATGTTCCATATATGAACCCTATTCTATTGTATTGTAGTGGTGCCTTCTATGATTTTCTGATATTGAGGACAAGGAGTTCAGTGGCATTGACGTAACATATATATGAGATTGTTGTAGATGGATGGATGCATAATTTATGTGTCATACTGTCATCTATCGACCTTAAATGGCTGACTTTAATCGATTTAATGGCTGACATGATGTTACTGTTCCACATATGTATGTCTGTATTTCATGTATGTATAGATGTTATGCATATATGTGAACTTTTTCATTTTTTTTGAGTAACTAATATTGATATGCTTGTTAATTGACAATAGTGGTTAAATGTTCTGCAAAAATTTAATTGGATTCTAATGAAAGAAGGGTACGTTTTTGTATAGAGCCGAGGCTCTAAACAATCAAAATAAAGCGCACCTTCAAATAGTACCGAGAAATGTGGTTTCAATACTGGAAATCTTTGTGATAGCCTTAAAATATATTTTCATCTTCAATTATAAAATTTAAAGTTTCAAAAGTAGTGTAGATTGAGCACGTCTATGAAAATCTTGAAAATTGACGGTCCAAAAATGCATTACAAGATGTACTATTTCCGAAACTTAAAATCCATTTTTTTCTTATGTCCATGCATATTGATATCGAGATGATCAATTTGAGGATATTTGGACATCAAAACAACCTCTTCTGGTGAAACTTTTGAGGTGGGCTATAATGTGATTGTTTAGAGCCTCAGTTCTATATAAATTTTCCCATGAAAGAGTAGTATTTGCAATCATTACTCAGGTTCGGGATTTGTTGACACATGTTGTCATTGACTAGTGGCTAACAAGAATAAATTAAGCACATTTGTAGGGGATTCACTAGTGCACATTGTAAATCTGATAACCATGAAAAAAAAACTGCAGTTATTCTGAGTGTTATTAAAAAACCATGCCAAGGAATACTAGAATTTAGTTTTGGCAGGTATATCAAATGTCGAATAGCTTTTCTGAAAGTCATTGAGTTTTAGAATAAATTTAGAACCTTTGGTGCCTGGAACGCATGCTCTTGATTCTTTCCCCAAACGTTTGTTTCTTTTCTGGGCCTCACAACCAAAGAATACGCAAGTTGGGAGTAGATATTTATGAATCTTTAGTGTGGAGGGTACTTTGAGTTGGTCATGCTGAGGAAACTCCTTACCTCCGTCAGTGACTTGGGGATTGGCCATTCTAGGACATACTTCGTCTTCTCAGGTCTTGACTCCTCCTGAACCGATGATGTGTCATGTGCCAAAAGTGTACCAGCTCCTCCTCCTGAACACATATTTGTCTAAAATCATTCTCACAACGAGGCCAAAAACAAATATTTGATACCAATGAACCAGTTTTGCCACTGAAAGAACCTTCATCGCGGTAAGTTCATAGTTTATTTGAATTTTATATGTTTGAATGGTCTATTTTGAATTATAAACTCAAACAAATTTCATTCACCATAGAAGAAACAAGGGCACCTAACCCTTTTAACAGTATCCAGTGGCAGCGTTATCAATGGATTTAATGAATCATTTTACTTTGGAACTCCAATTGTTTTCTGTTATAATCAAATCTCACTCACTGTTTCAAATTAGTTACCATGTTCTTCGACATAACCCAAATACTTGGTGTATTCCTGAGCATCAACTACCTTGTTATGGAGCTTTGTCATGTTTTTTTTTTTCACAATATACGGTCTCTTTGCTTGAGATCTAGAGTGTCATGATGTTGCCTGTTGCTGTGAGTTCAGTAGATTTAGGAAAGTGAGGGAAGTTGAGGTGGAAGGAACTGGCAGTGAGGTGGTTAACAGATTAAGACATTATGAGGGATTTATCTAGTTTGGGTGCCTCATGTTTAGGTAGCTGACCCCTGGTTGGGATTACCTTACAAAAAAGAAACATCTATTGTTAAACTGAATGTCCATTAAAGAGTGCAGTAGTCTTGTGATTGTTGGACGCATGTAGCATGAAGGATTGCTTCATTTTATTTTATTTTAATGTGTTGGTGAGTCCAGAAGGATTGCTTCTTTTTTATGAAGTCCAAAAACATTCTAGCATTAAAATTTAGTTGATCCAATGAAATTGCACCAGACCCTACTTTTTTTTGGTGCTGGGAGACTGTACTAACCCCAATTTTTGGTTCTGCATACTTGATGTTAGAAGCACCCAACCTTTGGGTTGCCCTGCACCTAAGACATGTAACTTGTACTACTAATACAAGTCACCAGCTTCTCGAAAAAATTTGGTTGATCCAACTTTCCAGAATGTGGTCAATAAATTCCCACTTACAATCTGCACAAATGAGAATCAACCTGCTGCGAAGGAGAGGCAAGCATTTATCATAGAGGTTACCTTTTTTCTTGAAATTTTCCAATTACATTGATCTATTAGACTTTTGTTGGCCCTACCCACATAACAGAAGTCCATGATATTTTCCTTGGATGATCCGTACCTTGCAACCCAAAACTGCCTACGGCACCAATAGGGACCAAGGGCTCCAACTCCCATTGCATAGCTCTTGCCGAAGTTATACTTTGACCCAAAACAATCTTCAAGTATCATAGAAGCATCCTCAGACTCTCAATTTGGCATCTATGAGAGAATTTTTGACATTATCTGCTGATGAGATGGCTTCTTCATTAACTTGCAGATGTGACCTGCATTTGGGGATTACGGGGCAAGTTGTTTCCTAAAGCATGGAAAAACCTACCACTTTTCCCAGGCACCAAATTTCTGTAACCCTTATGTCACGTGTCATGACAATACCCTCAAGATTCCTGTCAAGCTTTCTGCAGGCTTTAAGCTCCACTATCTCTTACTTGTGAGTTCACCATTGATAAGCCTGCAATTGGGAAGTTCATAGAAATCCTAGATTTGATTGCTGTAGAGAATATTCATCTTGTGAGCATGTTCTTGCTGCTTTCATTTGGGAAATGGAGGTGAGGCTGCTGTGAGGGAGTGAGAGGAAAGGAAGGGAATTGTCTTTAAGCTTTTCTGCTGAAGCTACTAGGTTTAAGCTTTGCCCCACAAAAGAGTGTAATACCATGGGATACTTCAATACCGCAAAGAAAAGATAGAGAGAATAATATCACAAGTCAATTCAACAATCATTTAGTCTTAATGTGATGTCACTTGTTACTGTAATGCTCTTATGCCTCATAGAAAGAGCCATCACTTAGTCTTAACATGGTGTTACTTGTTACTGTAATGCTCTTATGCCACACAGAAAAGACATGGATTTCCTAGAAAGATTTTGAAGTAATAAAGAAAATCGTAATGGTACAAACTTATGGGCACAACATTAATTTAGAATCAAGTTCCTGTTCCATTGCCATGGCATTCATGTGCCTCCGATTTATTTGCTATGATATATTATACTTTCTTTTGGTCATGCTAATATGTGTAGAAAAATTGGACCCGGGAAATCAATTCATTCGTAGGTATGAGTAATTCTCTTACATGTGTTTCAAGGCAGTAAAGCTTTAAATATCTTGTTCAGGTAGAGTTAGTTATAATACCTCGTTCAATTATCAACGAAAACCCCCAACAACAGCCGAATGAGCCACCTCCCCCTCCACCACCTCCTCCACAAAACCAGGACAATGCAGAGGAGGACCAAAGCGAAGAAGAAGATCAGGAGGTGTGCCATTCTTTTCAAGACTTTAATCTTGGTTATTTTATTTTAATGAATCCTCTTGTTTCTTGTTTTCGTCATTATTTTACCTTGCTGTCTTCCAACACGGGCCTTCAGCTAAAGGTGTGAATAATATCTTCTTGAACAGGATGATGATAACCAGGAGAATGAACAGCAGGAGGAGCAAATACCGGAGGAATTTATATTTGATGCTGACGGTGGTATGGTAGACCCAAAACTTCTCTTCTTTGCTCAACAAGCACAGAGACGGCGCGGAAAAGCTGGTCGAGCCAAGAATGTTATATTTTCAGAAGATAGGGGACGTTATATAAAACCTATGCTTCCAAAGGTTTGCTTCCATATATCAATCTGCTCTTTTAGCTTTTCATGACCTTAGGTTGAAATGTTACATATTTGTGTTCTTCAGACTATTAAAGCTTTAATAGTTTGGGAAACAGGGGTATTGCTTGACGGAACTGCTTGTGACTCAATTAATGGAATTTCTTGTGAATCAATTGACAGTATATTATAATTTATTGGATTGCGGAAAGACCTATAGTCTAGTGGGCCATCACCTGTCCATTTTGAAATGGTGGACAGTGATGGAGAGGGGCCATTGGGATCCTTTCAGCTCAGTGGTTCCATCTCTGTTCATCATTTCGAAGGATGGTCATGACCCAATGGACTATGTGTTATTTTATTTACTTTCCCCAATGAGGTATGAACTCTGGTGCTGTGGAGAAAATTTGGGCTTTCCATTTTGTGGATAAGAAGGAAATGGGAAAAGAAAGACTTTTGGAACATGTGCACTTTGAGACTTGTAAATTTTTTCACTGCTATATTTCTCCAGTTCTTGTATATTTTAATATTGCCAATCTCAAGCAGGGCCCTGTTAAGAGACTGGCAGTGGATGCCACACTTAGGGCTGCTGCTCCATATCAAAAATTGCGGAGGCAGAAGGCCCTTGAAAAGAACGAGAATAAGAGAGTTTTTGTTGAGAAGACAGATATGAGAGCTAAAAGAATGGCTCGAAAAGCTGGAGCCTTGGTAATGTTCAGAAGCTTCGACCATAGCTCTGTACTGTATTCTTTTTTTTATTTCTGCATTCGCTTTTGGTTCATTTGTTTTGTATGGATTTCCACTGTCACTATATATAATTTTCTAAGTATGCTGGCTTCAAATGTATCTCGGGAATTTTCTTGTTATCAGTGTCTGAAAACTTCGCAAGTTGACCCAGACTCATCCCAGTTCACTCACATTGGACCCTGATGAGTCTCGTGGATTTTCCTCAGACTCACCCAAGTCTAGCCATTTTCAGAATTTTTCAGGCATAGACACGGTGAGTCTTGGTGACCTCGCTGAGTCAATTTGCCTAACTCACACTTGGGACCCTAGTGAGTCTCAAACCGAATCCAGGTTTTAAAACACTGCTTGGTATGACAGCAAGATGAGTTTTTTGGAGTGCTTTAGCTCTCTCTAAACCTGCTATGGTCCTAGGTGACACACTCATTTGTAACTTGGGAGTGTTGGCAGGTTATATTTGTGGTTGATGCTAGTGGGAGCATGGCCTTAAATCGGATGCAAAATGCAAAGGGTGCAGCCCTTCAATTACTCGCCGAGAGTTATACCAGCAGAGACCAGGTAAGGACCAAATTAGTTGCTTAAATTTATGTGGATTCTTTAAAAATATGGATTTATGCTTGTTCAAATGGCATGCGTCATGGGTTTGAGGCAATCTAGTGCTTCGAAGCTTTTTAGCAGAACCGTATGGCTTTCATGATATTATTGATATACCATGCGCAAAGAAGTGTAGGATGCCCTTGAGACTATGCAAAAACTTTAGTTCATTGGATCATCACCGTCTATTAAAGTGATGGATGATGATGAGAAAGAGGGTGGACCGACTACCATCGGGACCATGTCTTGTTCTGGTGTTTTGGTGTTCCACTCGCTTTCCATTGTCCTCAAGATAATTGAATCTGTTTTCCAGTTTGCCACTCTCTCAGTGTGGAATCTGTTCCCATGCTTGGGTAGTATGAACTGCTTATATTTAATTCCTAGTGATCGATTGTTTCTCAACAGGTGGCCATCATTCCTTTCCGTGGTGATGCTGCAGAGGTTCTCCTTCCTCCTTCGAGGTCTATTGCAATGGCAAGAAAGCGTCTCGAAAGGTTACCATGTGGAGGTGGTTCTCCATTGGCTCATGGTCTCAGCACGGTATCTGATGTTATTTTTCATTATTTCCTAGAATCTCTGTTTATAGAAGGTGAAATCATACTATAATCTAATTGACAATGATATGCATGAATTATAATTCAATGACCCATGACTACCCATGAAATGGACTTTGATGGAGAGAGAGTGGTACCTGCCATTGGGAACATATTTCCAGTCTCTCACCATCACAATCCATCATCGCCTTTGAAGGTGACAACCTAGTGGACTAGAATTATTTCTCTATGGAGAGTACATGGGGCTCTTTTTCTATGCTTGGTTATTGGTGTGAATTTCATTTGTGCAAATCCATCTAGGCTGTAAGAGTTGGGCTCAATGCTGAGAAGAGTGGTGATGTGGGGCGCATCATGATCGTTGCCATCACTGATGGGAGGGCAAACATTTCTCTGAAAAGATCGACGGACCCTGATGCTAGTACTGATTCAGAGGCTCCTAGACCGTCTTCACAAGAACTCAAGGTAATATTAGCCACCCTTTTGACTCCATTGTTGAGGTATCTTCTAAATCTTAGGTTTTCATAGTTATGGTTGGGGAAAATATACCATACTCAACTGGTTTATGGTATATAGAACACTAGGGATATCTACTGTATGTTCCAGAGGGCAGATGGTGGAGAGTAGCTCAAGTTCCTGGTGACTCATATATACCTGGATGTGGTCAGTCTTCACCATCTGTTGTCAGGGATGAATGGTGGATGCCCCAATGTCGTACCCATATACCATACGTAGTGCTTTGTGGTATACCTTCCCTTGTGGAACTGTTATTACTATAGATTCCTTAATTGTTGATCAGTTAGCGACTCTCATCAATTAATGGATATGTCAAATTTTCGATACTTGGTTGAAACAATTGCGGAAATTGGCTATAATCCTTTTCCAAACAAGATGTGATCTGAAACACTAACTGTAGTATGATGGAATTGAACTCCAGATTATGAATGAAGAGAGCAATTGGTAAAAGCGATGTTTGTCAATTTCTAAGGAATCTTTAAAAAGTTGTAAAAACTTCTTCAATTGATTTGGGGGTTCCTCATTTGTCTACCAGGATGAGATTCTGGATGTAGCTGGGAAAATTTTCAAAGCAGGGATGTCTCTTTTAGTTATAGACACAGAAAACAAATTTGTCTCGACCGGATTTGCCAAGGAGATTGCTAGAGTCGCACAAGGTGTGCATCTCTTTATCCATGATATTAGTTCACAATTAAAGAAAATTTGCCTCGTGACAATTTTATGGTGTCAAATTTTGCATTTGCAGGGAAATACTATTACTTGCCAAATGCCTCGGATGCTGTCATCTCTGCCACAACAAAGGAAGCATTATCAGCCTTGAAAAGCTCTTGACTTGGCTAATACCAATGCAGCTCCTCCCCACGACAGGGTTTCCCGTTGTGATGCATTTGCATCGCATGTGATGTATTTATATCTTTTGTCTTTGGTAACTGTAGTGAGTTCGCCTTTTAGTTGGAAATGGCGGCTGTTGAGAAAGTGGTTTGTCACCAATTATCAATCGGTATGCAATAAAAATTCCCTTTGATTTCTTAGAGTATCTGTGATATTTTCCATTACTCGATTTGCTGTTGTTTGTGTATACGTGCAAAATTAAAGCATCTTTGAAGCAAGACAAAATCTAAATTATTCAAAAAGCATTTACTTTTTGGAATAAAACATTCTAAAAGAAAAAGTATGTCTTTTTTCATGTTTGCAGGAGTTAGTAGTTCATGTTATGGAACTCTATTTTCCATTGTGTGAGGCTGGAAAATTATATCTTTTATGTTCTTGCTAAAGAGTGTGATCTTGTGGCATGGGAAAGAGTAACATACACCAGTAATATATGGTGTATTGGACACCAGCATCCATATCCAAGGACCGCAGGTGTGATGGAGATTTGTGTATATCTGGCTGAGTTCTTTTTATCAAGAATCACAGCTAATCTACATCGTTCCCCATTGGTATCAGATGGTGGATGTTCAGATCGTGTGCCCATACCATATTTCATTGATAATGTGTATGGTTCCCATCCTGCCCTCAACCATTGCCATACGCCAGCTCCATTCATGCACTTCCTTCTCAATAAAAAGCACACTCAACTCATACACCCCATTTTTCCCACCAATTACTGTGTTTGACTTCAAATTCGAAGTTCTCAAGTTACATTTGATTTTGCATATGGAAGACTAATTTCGCATAAAATGGCTGATACTTTGGATCTTTGGGATCTAAAGTAATGGTAATTTGAGAATAAAACAAATGGAAAATCTCTACATACCCCATATTTTTAAAATTTATATCTCAATAGAAGGTTTCAAAACGTATTTTGGGTCACGAAAATTTTAAGTTTTATATCTCTTAATCCCTTAAGCTAATTTTACCCCTTTTAAACCTATTTTTTGGCTTCAAACAAATTTAAGAAAGATATATTTTTTTTAAACCATCATTTCTCTCTTTTCACGTGATTTCTCTTAAATTTCTCTCTATTTATTTTTCCACCTTCCTCCCGAGCTTGGGTTTTTATTGGCTTTTTTGTGGAATAAAAAGTTTCAAGTTTTTAAACATCTCAATTGAAGTAAGATAACGACAAGCTTTCTATGTTTCCCGTACAACATAAAACTTATATACTTCCCATTATCCAACCATCCATTTTGAATGGAGTGATAAGATTGTCCCAATCACAATGTCATGTCTTTACACTATTTTATTTTAATTTTTTTCTATAAACTATCTTGCCACCAAATTTTGTACGTCCAATCTTCTACTAAACTCGCACTAGCGAAAAATATAAATATTTTGAATAAAATAAAAGGATCAAAATATTCGTAAAAGTTTTAAGAAGGTATTTTGGTCATTATATTTTGTCGAAAAATTATTTTTAATATTTTTTATAGGTGCGCCTCAATGAGAAGATGGCACGTACCAAATTTCATATTCATATAGTTTGTATAAAAAAATCTAAAAAGAAAATACCTTTGAGACATTGGATCTAAGATCAAACGGTGAGTGGCTCTTTTGATCAAAATTGGACGGTTGGATGGTAGGGGAAGCATAGATTTTCTATGTTGTAGGGGAACTATAGAACCTTACCGGTAAGATAATGTTGGCTAATAAGAAAATTTTATACTCATTATTTAAATGTATATTTAAACAAATTTTGAAAATTACTTTTTTATTAGGAAATGTAAGGAGAGATCCCTACTGAGCTTTAAGGTGGGTGATGGACCAACGCGGACTCCATAGCTTTTACTCGAGATCCTGCAAAGGATTAGAAGATTCTAAATTTGGAACTTTTTTTTTAACTTGAAGCAGTTTTGTCTGAGGAGACTGTTTTGGAGTGGATTATCAAAGCGATTTCGAGTTTGAAAGAAAGCTCCAGATCCCTTATATCCACTACCCATTTCTAATGGATGGCCTAGATTTGAGGCGAGCTATGGCCGCGTGCCCGACTGAGAGAGTGAACAGGGGTGGTGCCCCCCTCTTTTAGAAAGAGGTGAAATAAGAGGCACCCCTTTTACTTAGCAGAATGCACAGCTCGGCGCAACTCGCTTTAGCACAAGCCGAGGCCGATTAAGTTGGCCGAGTCTCAAAACACTTTTTGAAAGGGAATACTCAGCCGAGTCTTGAAACACTAATTAAAATGTAGTCCAGAGTCATTCTTGAAGTTCAAAATATTTGTTTCTTTGCCCATCAAATATATGCAAAATAAATCTAGAGAGTTATTTCCATCTAACTTTTCAAGAGAAAAGCCAAAAATGAAGTTTATACAAGGTTTACATACCACCTTTCCAAGGCCAGGTACTTTGGCTGAGTCAATGTTTGGAACCTTGGACACAAAAAAAGGCATAAGCAGGCACTAAGACATGCGCGAAATGCTGGGACCGATACACTTAAATCTATCGTCCCCTGTTTATGGATTGCTGATGCCCTTCAGATGGCAAGCACAGCTGATCCTGATAGTGAATGGTTCTATTTTTTGAAAATATGGTCGTGAATTACTGGAATTGTATAATAATATCATGCATCCAGTAGCTGTTCAGTGATCCATTGCTGCTTATCAAAACATAGATTATGTGAGGAAGTATCTAATTCTTTGATGAATTACATCGGTATAAAGATACAAATGATATTGTCCCTCCTTTTTTATTTTACATAGCCCTAATACGAATGCTCAAAAATTCATATTCATCCAACAAACACATCTTCCAAGTCCATGACAGGGCCAGGGACTAACAAGGTTCATGAGCATATTGATTTGTTAACCGAAACGAGTGACCATATTGATTCTAATAGAGCCTACCTTCAGATAGTGTCGAGAAATGTCGCTTCAATGCTGGAAATCTTTGTGATAGCTTTAAAATATATTTTCGCCTTTATTTATAAAGTTTAAAGCATAAAAAATAGTGTAGATCGACAAATCTATGAGAACTTGAAAATCTTGACAATTGACGGTCCAAAAATGTGTTACAAACTATACTATTTTTAAAACTTGAAATCTACTTTTTTCTCATGTCTATGCATCTTGACGTCGAGATGATCAATTTGAGGATAAACATCAAATAACCTCTTCTAGTGAAATTTTTGAGATAGGCTCTAATTTGATTGTTTAGAGCATAAACTTTTCCCTATATATATATAGAAAAGCTGACGTTAGTCCACTAGCTTATTACTACATATGAGTCTGATGGTCTACATTGAATTTGAGACGATTTGACGGTTATGATCTCATTTTGTATTTGAATTTTAATGGTTTTTTTTTACAAATCCAAATTATATGAAATTTTAGGCATCTATTATTCTCATCAATGCGCACTTAATAAGATAAAAATACTCCTAAAACTGTTTAAGGGTATTTTGATCAATTTATTTTTTGCACTTTTTTTTTTGATATTTTTATTGGATTCCACTATTTTTAAAACACATCCAAAATTTCAAGTTATTTGGATTTGTAAATACAAATAAAAATTCAAATACGAAATGAGATCATGACCGTTAGATCGACCCAGATTATTGAGCTCATATGTAGCTCTGAGCTAGTGGACTAACCTTAGCTTTTCTTATATATATATATATATATATATATATATATATATATATATATATATATATATATATATATATATATATATATCAAAAATAGGTGAATCTTCGAAAAATATCAAAAAAAATATTTTATATAAAAAATTTGATAAAAATACCCCTGTAAAGTTTCAGGGGCTATTTTGGCCATTTTTGTGGATTTTTTTTATATATATTTTTATTAGGTGCAGCTTGATGAGAAGAACACATACGTAAAATTTCAAGTGATTTGGATTTGTATAAAAACAACTAAAATTCAAATACTATCGGGCATATCTGATCGTCAGATCTGCTCAGATTCAATCTGGGCCGTTGGGCTCATTTTTTCTTGCGAGTCACTGGCTCACAGGATCATTTTCATATATATATATATATACACAGGATCATTTTCGTATATATATATATATATATATATATATATATATATATATATATATATATATAAGGGAAAAGTTTATATAAGGTTGCAACCTTAAAATGTAGAATCACATATGCACCTCAAAGATCTATCGGAAATGTTGTTTTAATGTTGAATAAACCCTCTAATCGATCATCTTGACATTGAGATGTATTAATATGGAAAAAAAAAAAGTTTTGAGTCCCAGAAATAGTGCATCTTGCAACACATTATCTAAACTGTCCATTTTCAAGATTTACATACATTTATAGGTCTACTTGATTTTAACCATTTTTGGAATTTAAAATTTTCTAATTAGGTATAAAAATAGGTTTTAAGATAATACTAAAAATTGTTCATAACAAAATTACATGTTATGATAAAATTTTGATGTGCGCCTTAATTGGATTGTTTAAGGTTACATCCTTATAGAAACCTATATATAATTTGCTTACCTTTCCTCCTTAGATTGTTATAACAGGTTATTCGTAATATTTGTTTGAACTTTTTGTTTCTTTTTTATATAACTCTACTTCTTGAACCTTAGTACTCGTTAAGAAGAGTCGCTTCTCTGAGATTGTTTGATAGATTCACTTTTTATATTTTGTGTTTGTTGATTATTACATGCTGGCACTTTGTAGTAATTGTGAATTTCTTGTGTTACACATGTGCATATTCATCAAAGAAATAGATTTTTTCTGCATTCGTGGAAACAAAGGACTTTGTAATGCATGTTTTACAACAATAATATTGATTGAAACAAAATCAGGCTAATACGGTATTGTCCCTGGCTTAAGATGAGTGTGCTAGCATTTCTTTTTTTAAAGCAGTGATATTAAGTGGAGTACAATAGTGATTGTTCTTCTAGTGTAAATAGAACTAAATTCATTTTTTGTTTAATTTTTTATCACATGGGTGAATGATTCAATGTGTTTTTCTTTACTTGATTTAAACTGGTTACTTGTTCTCTCTCCTCTTTTAGTGGAACATGGTTTATACATGCCAACAATGAGTTTTCATTTATGAATGATGTTCAAAAATTTAGAAGTGGGAGTCTAGGCGGGTGCTAGTGTGCCTGCTAATCTAGGCAGCCCAAACATGGATTAAGGGGTTTTAGGCCCTCAAGGGTATTTTAGGGGCTTGGAGTTGGATGCCAAAACCTCCCAAATCAATGTATATATATATATATATATATATATATATATATGTATACACATCGTACGGACGATGATCCCAACCACAAGGAGCTTCCAACAATCTACGCTTCTACGGATCCGAGCCAGTCCTGCTCCCGGGAACGTACTCGCACTTGACAACAATGATTGGAGCACCTCTAGTCTAGGCATCAAGCATTAGGAATTGTAGGAAGAATTCTTAACCATCTACATCCATCTGAATTGAGAAAGCATCAACTTATGAGTTCTTCATATTTTGTTTCTGAGGCCTAATGTGCTTAGTATGTATTATGCATTATGTGGCGGAGATTCTTAGCAATTGTTCATGTGATGTTAAATATTTTTGGCATTCTGGTTGGCATGGTTACTGTGGAATGTAACCCTTGATTATGAATTGTGCTTCTGTTGCTGTCAATCATGATTCTTGCTGGTTGGAATGAGTTTAATTATTCTTAGAGCTTTTGTCCTGCTATTGATTATCTTCAAATGTTAGTGCTCGTTCTCATCTATGTTCAATTATCTTGTGTCCTTAGTCTTTCATATTGGGATTTTTGTATTTTTTGGGTTTTTTTATTAGTATTAATTGAACATGATCCTTTCTGTTCTCCTTCAGATATAACCTTCTTATCACTAATTCCATAGGAAAATCGTTCTTCAAATAATTTGTGTTATTTTGATTAATCAGAGCTTTTTCCATAAAAAGTTGTATGCCAATTGGAAGTTGTAAGGAAAGCCTCCATCCAAATGGAGACAAAGCAAAGGATTAAAGTAACCATGGTAGTTGATATACCAAATGAAGGGTTTTATCTGTGCTCTCTATGATCCATAGAAATTGTAGAGCATGTTGTGGCTAATTTTCTTATAAATGATGAAGAAAATCCCGTTAGGACTTTGAAATTTCAATGGCCCATCTCCACAACTCTCCAACCAAGCAAGCATATATCAGAATCCATGCCTGCTTCAATGGATGGGTTTCTCTCCCTTAATCTTGGTGGAAATGACTCATTCGAGCAAAGTCCAACAACAGCCCAGACCAAATCACCGCCATGAGAAAGATACAAAGCAGATGCCATTCTTTCAAGCGTGCTGAGGTGGCCTGAGCATCGATGGGTGATCCTCCTGACTTGGTGTAAGCTCCATCCGAGAAATCAATGACTTTGGCTTTTCGTCGGCTTAAATAGATGGACATAGCTTCATCTGTCGTGCTGGAAACATAGTCAGTTTTTCTTTTTCCCGACACTAGTGATGAGGAAGACATGTGGACTTCTGATAATTTGCAGAACGCACTACCTATTCTTGGAGGCCCAAAGATGGATGATATTATTTTATATAGCTGTCCTCTTATCAGGTAGCATTATCTTTGCTTTTGTGGCCTGATATTTCCTTGCATAATGCCTGGAAAACAGCCTCTCTAGCTCCTCTCCAAATTAGGACCTTCTTGAATGCAAGATCTCATGGTTTTAGTGTCCACCATCAGTTATGTTATCCTTGGTTCCAACCTTCTGTCCTCATGTAGTCAAAAGTGATTGTTGGCTTGATTGCTGGAGTTGAAAATGGTGCTACTGTTGAATAATCTGCTGAAATTACGTGAATATCATATATCTTTTACATGATCGTAATGTTTGGGGTACTTCTTAGCTATCTTGTGATAGTAATGCTCATGACATGATTGAAAGCAAGCCTTCCATGATTGGATCTTTGCATACAAAGCTAGGATCACATTGAAGTCTTCTGAGCAAGACTTCAATGTAACTTTTGATTTTTCTTTTATCCTTCATTTTATGTTGGAGCTCATTCTTTTTATTTTTGTTGCAGCAATGCCCTCATCATCCTGTTCACCCGATTCCATCACAAATGAGGTGCAAGAACTTTTGGGAATAAGGAATACTGAAGTTGTATTGTATTTTTGGTTGAGAACACCTTTATTATGCCCTTAGGAAAAAGGCAACATGTGCATGTGCATGTGCCTTTTCTTTAGGAGACACTAGGACTTTTAAATGATTCAAAAGCTCTGACTTCACTATTTTCTTCTTTCATTTCTTGGGTCTGATTTGAAGAATCGAAAATAAAAGGATTGCAACCAGAGTATAGCAAGTTCCCAAGAGAGTTTTGTGGTGGAATATTCAACTCGTTCAAATGTTAACAACAGTCTTATGTACTATGATGGTTTGTGTGTGATTATTTTAAAGTTGGATGAATAGTTTTCATTGTTCAGATTTTAAACATTTTATTTTTTGTCCATTTGTGCTGCCCTGGCTCAAAAAAAGAACAGACACTTGATATGCGGGAACAAGTAAATAGCTCTTAAGCTATCCAAGGGATGGTTGACATATGGTTAACTAGTTTTGCAAATAACCATAGCATTATATGGGCACCAACATGAATACCAGTGTCTACAAGTTTTCTATGCCTAGAACTTCAGTCTAACAAGTTGATGCGGCTGGACACCTTGGTACAATTGTTATTTATTACGAAAATTATAAATTTTTTTATGTATAATAATCTTTCTTTGGAGGCAGATGGTTGTATGCAAAAATTACTTCAAATCAAACTTTGCATTGAGCAACTAGATGATATTTAGTTATCAACTTAGATTACATTGTACACTCACTTCCTCAGGTATTGAGAAGATTTTCTTGATCTGAAAATTTGGGAACCACCTAAAAATTATTAGATCATTATTTGTGCAAAAAAAGAAAATTTATTTTTTGAGTATTGATAATTTGATATTACCTTTCAAAAATTAGATTACCACAAAATTATTTATTTATTTATTTGAAGTCAGCTATTGGTTGAAAACATTACATCCGTAAAATTTGAGCTTTTAAGAATTCTTTTAAATTGGGCTTTACATGAGAGAGTAAACTGACAATATGGTCCCGTAGGAATATGGATTCTTTTTCTTTAGTTATTTAATTATTTTCTATATTTTGTTGACAAAGGACAGGCCCCTCTAAAACTGGCTCACACCCGTAAAGAGGATTTATGTATTTTGTTTTTTATACTTATTTCTCATCTTTTGTTTCTGGAGAGATCTTTTCATTTTCATTCATTTTTGGGAAGAGATATCAATGCAAATATTATGAGAACTTTGTTTTTTGTTGCATTTACTTTCGAACTTTCCATTTTAAATATTTCCCTAAGTTTGTGCACACCTATTGCCACTCATTGTTTTTATCTATAACTTTGATACATAAAAGCACACAGTTACGTTGAGAGCTTGGATCTGAGTTGAAGGTGAAAAAGTGAAAAGAACAAATTGTGTAATCATTTTCTATCATTTATGGCGTGTTTGTTAAAAACTCGAGCAGGACATGTTTGTTTGATGGGACTTTTAGCAAGTGGGAGCCAAAAGTCCCACCAAACCATATCAACCGTGTTTACGGAAAAAGAAATTTGGACATGCATAGAATACTACCCATCAAGGTGTTGGTGGTATAAGACCAATGGGCTAAAAATGAAATCTTTTAAAAAATTTCCATTGTATAAAAACTCAAGGGTTTAAATGCATAAGTATCTCAATACAAAACCATAATATATATATTCCAGCCTACAAACATGGTTTATATACATTTGAATAATAAAAATTCAACCCTAATAGGTCCATTACAAATCCCTTACTCAAAAATACAATTAGCTCAATACAATATTCAAATATTCACAATGTACATCTCTACAACATATTGCATGACTTGCACTCGTAATTCCTCATTATATCAAAATTATATAATAATTTCATCTTCATCCTCATCATATATCATATATCATAATGCCTCATACACATCATACACTAGATCATAATAATTCGATAAGATTTCAATTCGCATAAACAATAATGCATAGCATTAAAGTTCACACCACAAGATTAAAGAACAATCTCAATATACACATAACATACTCAATTTAACCAATCGTGAATCCATTTAATAATTATAAATATATGAAATTAACATGTAAACATAAATGGAAAAACCATGGTTCGAATCCCTTGTGCCGGGGCTACGAAAGGGTCTTTTGAGGATTTAATTTTGTCTCATTGTTTAAGGCACGGTGATAATAATAACTCAATGAGATCAATCCAATAGGAAGCAAATGATCACTTTTAGTTCACTTAATGGGGATCAAATCATGAGAGAGACATGTATCAAAATACCCCTTCGAAGTTTGAGAAAGATACTATACAAAATAAGGAAGTTATGGTAAAACTATACAATGTGATCTATAAGGGACCACACAAACTTTTCAACATTCAAAAAGAAACTCAAGGAACTATTTCATACACTCAGGTATGATGAAATAAACATTTCATCAGTTGTATATTCTCAGTAAAAATTTCAAAAAAATAAGATCAAGAAAATCAAGTTGAAACTACTCAAGATCATGGAGTAAGCAAGCTAATCTACACATATCATGTGTATGGACTGCACTATTGCTTTGGGACTCTTCAAATATCAAGTTTTCATGACCAAAAATAAAGAAATCTACTGTAAATTAAGAATTACAACAAGCTTTGATAATATAAATGAGGTAAGAATTAAAAATATATGAAGAATAATCAATACTTTAATGAAGCAATAGTATGGGCTTAATCACATAAATGAGGGACAACTCCATGGAAGGGTTTCAAATAAAAGCTCAAGGAAGAAGATAGTCTCATGGGTGACTATATTTTTATTAAGGGCTCTCTCTCTCTCTCTCTCTCTCTCTTTGAAGTGAATACTCAAGTTAGGATTATAATTGATCACATAAGTTACTTTTATACTTAGATCATAAAGATGGATTTGATTTTGATCCTCAATGCCTTCGATCAATAGCACATGAGAGGCTTTTATCCAAGCCACTTATCCATATCTTATCACCAAGATCAATGGATGAGCTTTTGACACCCTTCACTCCTTAAAACCTAGGTTTATAGTCATTTTACCTTGAAGCCCTTAGCTCTATGTTTTATTTCTCATTAAATTCAAATTCATGTTTACACTTATGCCCATGATTTTTGAATAATTTGTGAGAGTCAATAAAATACAAGGACGTAGACATAAAGGCAATATGGGATATCCACACATGTGAATAAAATATCTTATGACACTACCAATACGATTTTAACAACACTAAAAATTCACATGGGTTAAGCACACAAGGTGGTGCCACATAAGATCTACCTACATGCTACAAAATCATGTGGATAATAATATGAATTAAATTAATTCTCAAAATCTCATGACTTCACATATGCTAAAAATGGCACATATAAGCAAAAAAAATATGTGACTTAAATCAAACTTAAGTCATAACAATATCTAACATTTTAAATAACAAGATAACATGTTATAACATAACACCAACAAAAAAATTAATGATAAATAGGTCCCCACATGGATATGATGTCATCATGATGTCATCCACGAGTGGGGAGGTAGGGGTGCCACATGTCGTCCCTATGGCCACTTGGGATCCATGTGACATCCCCATAGAATGTCTTTGTTTGGTATTTATGTTAAATAAATTTAAAAATCATATTTTTTATTGTTTAAAAAAATCTTCAAAAATTTCAAAAAATTATCTAAATGATTTCTCAACATTATTACACAATTTCTAATCAATATAAAAAGAAATTCTCATCAATTTTAGATTAATAAGGGCCAAAGGTAAATGAGATATCTAAACTTATAACACTAGTCGGAGTCTTCCATTGAGCTTACCTGAATGACATTCTACCAATGTCTCAAGCTGACCCAATGGACCTATGCTCCACAGTCTATGTCAGTGATATATAATTGGTCACATCAAAGTCGTCAAGCTAGAGCTTCCCGTCATCGATAGCTCAATGGATTACTGGTACACCCCTTTGGGACATATTCCTACTCAAATACATGGCTCCTCTCAAAGTACATGTGCACTAGCTCTTCAAAGTGGGATAATACTATAGAAGAGTGGCTTCCCCATATGACTGTGAGTGTACATGCCATGGAACAGGCTCGTGTCAGGATACAGACTCATGCCCCATGAGCCGACCATTTCATACAGAACGAATACTCTTTTAAATACTCATGTTCTATTATTCTCCATTAGATTATCCAAGCCTTGGCTTATTACATCAACTATGAGGCATTCTAATCAATATAATCCTGATTGGGAGGTGACCCTCACACCTCCCTGAGAGCTACACTTTCAAAACATATACTCTCAATGCCTCAAATACTCGGGGTATATGAATTTGGGCCCCAGTACGTCAAGCACTCAGATTCAGTCTCTTTCTATCTCCCACTGAGCGTAAAACTATTGGCTTTAAGGCTTTGAAATGCCACATGACCAACACCAGGCAAGTCCAAAAATGGGCTTCGATCGGCTTCCATTCCCTGCGATGGAAGCCCGCTCTTTCATGTATGATGATTGGGGGTTTTCAAGTCTAGTACTTATTATTTCTTGAGTTGCTATCTTATTAAGTTCAGCCACCATAGTTGTTCGGAATCCACAAACTACTCGCCTGTATCTCTCTCTCTTTTGCATTAGTGGAGAGAGATGTCATGGCTAGAGCTTCTCTAACCTAGAGATCATGGCTAGAGCTGCTCTAACACAGAGCTACCTCAAACATTTATCTGATCTTCTTCTATAACTGAAAGCTCTTTCCCAATCTTTGTCACCCCCAAACACAGTCTCTAAAAAGCT
Organism: Amborella trichopoda; assembly: GCF_054954075.1. Classification (NCBI taxonomy): domain Eukaryota; kingdom Viridiplantae; phylum Streptophyta; class Magnoliopsida; order Amborellales; family Amborellaceae; genus Amborella; species Amborella trichopoda. The sequence goes on along the minus strand of NC_142336.1, from coordinate 35,875,653 downwards.
TTCTCCCCCTCTTAGACCCATAGCTCTCTTTCCAACTCAAAGCCCCAATGCTCTCCCCCACTCTCTCTCTAAACCCGAGCACACTCGAAGCCCCCTATCCCTCATCTATATTTAGATCTATGTTGTTGAAGCCAGTCTTGGTGGCCTGATGAAGCAAGTTGAGTCACAAGTCATTCTTCCTTCAAATTTTCTTGAAACCAAAACAAGGTCCCTAGTCTCTCTGCCTATTTTACGATTTCAGGACTTCATATTCTTAATCTTTGTGTTCTTCATAAATTACTGCCTCGTCTTTCTGCAAATAACCCAAGTTGCATACTTTGTCTCAATGGAGAAACAACGATGCTGATTTCTAAAAAACATGTGCAAATAGTGAGCGGAGACAATATCCCATACCCCTTATCAGGCTCCCCAACTTTCAAGAAATTCTAGGTAGCTTATCAAAAGCAAAATTTATGAGTTCCACCTTGAAGGTGCTTAGATCTTTCACCTCCGAGAAGGTTCCACATTCAAATTATCAAATAGGCTCTCATTGTTTCAAAGCTTGACGATTTTTATCTAGATCATCAATTCAGTTAGGAATCGGTTAAGACCAAACCAGTTCTAGAATAGCATGGGTACTGGTCTGGTTTCCCCTAAAACCTCTTCTTAAATATAGTTTTTCCTTTTCTTAAGCTTGTCTAATGTTTTTTTAGGTCCCTTTTAGTCCCCAACACATAAACTCCTATTTTTATTTTTATTTCATTTTATTTATTTTTTATATTTTTTATTACCAATTAAGACCGATCTAGACTAATCCGGATCGCCAATTCAGTAATTTGATGCGGATTTGTAGGTGAACAATCTGCCTAACCGATCTAGGTTTTAAAACACTGCTATCAGTTAAAAGAAACATGACACCATGATTATAACAAAACCCTTAAGAAAAGGATGAAAAAGAAGAAGAAATGCCACATAGGTTAATGTAGTAGGAATTTATTGACAATTAGATAAGAGTGGTAACCAATAGGCAATCGGACACTGTAGAATTGCTAGTGCCTCAACGTAACGTCTCCCATTCCATTCCCACTATTAACAAGTCAAAAGAAAAAGAAAAAAAAAGTATAGGACAAGAAGAAACATTGACATACATATCTTCCAATATAAAAATAATGGAATAACAATAATAATACTTAAAAAAAAAAAAAATTGGAATAAGAAAATAGGAGTGATATCATTTTTGCCTCTTTTTGGGTAATTCAGTGGGGAAAACAAGCCGCTATCCTTTTCAAATAGTTCAGAAGTAAGTTTTTTCAAAGTGTTCGTAGGGTGATATCAGTGGGAATGAAACATCCAATTTTTCAAATAGTTTAGGAGTTAGTTTTTTTGAAGTGTTTATAGGGTAATAATATCAGTGGGAGTGAAAACTACAACGTGGTGACTAGGGTGTGGGAATACTACCACCATGATGAGTCGCCCTTGCCCAGGAGTGATATCACTATGTATGGTGTAGTTACTCTTTCCTTATATCATCTCACTGGTCACAAATAATGTCTTTCATTAATCTACATAAACAAAAAAGGAATACAAAACTTATCCAAAACTATTATGCCAGCTTTTTACATAAAGAAAAGACCAGTTCTATATATAACAATAAAAAAAACGAGAAAAAAAAGGAATGACTTTTATATATCACCGCTTCTATTTTTTGTCTCTGAAATTTCTCTTTCATCTATCAAAATTTTCACTTAAAATCCTCAGATTTGTTATCTAATCCAATGATAAAGGTGCCAAAAATAATCACGTCCATTTTCACTTGAAGTTCTTTTAAGTTTGGAAAAGGTTTATATAAGGGTGAACTCCTAAACATTTAAATTAATGCGCAGCTCAAATATTCACTAGAAAAAGCTGTTTTGATGCCCAAATATCCTCAAATTGATCGTCTCGGCCTCAAGATGTATGGACGAGAGAAAAGATATAGTGAGTCTTGTCATGCATTTTTTGGACCATCAATTTTCAAAAATTTAAGTGTTCATGGATCTGCTCGATTTACAATACTTTTGAGACTTTAAATTTTATAATTAGAGATAAAGATAAATTTTTAAATCATCTCAACGATTTTCAATACTGAGACAACAACTATCAATGCTATTTAAAGGTGCACCTTACTTGGATTCTTTAAGGGCTCAGCCTTATACAAACCACACCTTTTAAGTTTTGTCTCAATCACAATTTTGTAAAAACCTAGGAACGTGTATAAACAAATTCAAGAGGATTTTAAATGCTCATGACTACAAAAAATAAAAATAAAAAAAATAAAAGAATGTGCCATATAAATTTTAAAACCCATAAAATAATTAATACCATCAAATGAAATAAATAAATAAATAAAAAGCTTCTTTCAATTTTCAATTTGATTAAATATTTCAAAATTTATTTTTTACTTAATCTCTTAACAGAGCAATGGTACAACAGCGCATGTGCCATTGGCAAATTCATTTTAAACTTTCTCGATCTTCATTAGCTTTCTGTTATGATTACAAGTATTTGAAAATCTTTCTATACTTACCCTATTCAGCTGCCCCGATCTGAATGGACGGCGGGGTGGATGCCCAAAATTAGCTTCCCTATCTAGCCGTCTGATTTGAATGGACGGCGGAGATGGGCCTAATCACAATGTCATGCCTCTTCACTATTCTACTTTTATTTTTTATTTTTATAAAATATTTTGACACCAAATTTTGGGCATCCACTCCTCTCTTGAACTTGCATATGCTAAAAAAATAATATTGATAAAATAAAATGACCAAATACCCTTGAAACGTTTAGGGGTATTTAGTCACTTTCTGAGGTATTTGGTCATTTTATTTTATCAAGAATACTTTTTTTAGGTACGCCCCATTGTGATTATGTTACGTACCAAATTGCATGCATATGGTTTGTAGAAAACAAAAATAAAAAATGCAATAGTAAGAGACATTAGTTCTAGATCAAACGATTCGTGGCTCACTTGATCTAAAATGGACAACTGGATACATTATGGGAAGTTTAGAAAGCTATTAACACAAGAGAGATGTACAAGGCATTGCATTAGGTTTGACCCGAAGTAGAGGAATTGGGCTTGGGCTTGACTATTTAGCATTTGACATTAGCAATGTTAAATTTTAAGTTCGATTATTTAATGCTAAATTACCAAAAAAAAAAAAGTTAAATTAAATTAGGGTGTGGTTTGAATAAGGTTGCTACCTTAAACAACCCCAAACGCATCCAAACTTTGGTATATGATAAAATTTTAGGGACTTGGATTTTATTTATTTTTTAGTTATCCATACATCTCAACTTCAATATTGTGAGTGTGTGTTTTTTATGCAAAGTTGACGTCGATAATGTCACTCATCTCTTCTTGAAGTGTCCCTTTGCATTGAATATGTGGAGCTGGGCCCGTGAATTGTTTAACCTTCAAAAGTGCCCATTCCAAAAAATACTATATCTCTTCTTGAGCAGTGTATAACACGAATGATTTCTAAAATAGGTATTGTTCTATGGAGGTCAGTTGTGGTAAGCGTGCTTTGGGGTATCTGAAAGGAGTGTAATACAGGAGTTGTGTTGGAAGAAACTATCAATAAGTAAAATATCTTAGCAATTGATTTCAAATTGGTAGGTTTTAGCAGGTATTCCCAAAAGTTTTATAATAATGGATCCTTATGAAGTAGTTAATCTCCATAGCTATAGGACAACCAGGAGTACAGTTTGGATTCCTCCTCCTTCAAATACCTACAAATTCAACTTTGATGGAAGCACATTTGGAAATCTAGGGATGATGGGTTTTAGGGGGCTTACCAGATATTATCTTGGGTAGATCCCATTGTCTTACTCTGGTCTTTACGACAATAAAATAATCAATAAAGCAGAAGGTAGAGGTCTGTTGTGAGGGAATTAAACTGCTTTCTAAATTTGAGGGAGAAAAGGTCATTAAAGGGGGATTCACCGAATATTATAGCATGGTGTAAAGGAGAAGTGCAAGTTCCTAAGAGACTCTCTTCTTTTTTTGATGAAATTGGTGACATCCTTCAGTCAAATGAGTTTGGAATACACCATTGCTACCGTGAACTAAACATTATTTTAATAAAAATAGTAGCCCCCACAACCCCACCACTTAGTCTGCTAACGGCAACCCAACCTCACCTCACCTTACATGACAATCATCTAGGTTTCATCACAATCACAATCCTTCGATGTGGGACTAACTCGAACATCCATTTCAAGTGTGAACACATTTATTATGCAGGTCTTATATGAACCCCCTCAAACTAAGGCCATTATGGAACTGTCTCTGACTTTCCTTTCTCTCTCTAGCTTCCTTTTCAACTCCATGGCACTTGTTTATGTTTCTAGTTTTTTATTTTTTGTACAATAACAAACATGTATGGAGTGGGGAAACATAGGGTAATAAACATGTCATTTTTTTATTTTTTGAATTTTTATATATTTATTTATCATTTTTAGGGTTTTTTTTTTTTATTATTTTTTTAAGGTCGTAACATTAAAATTTAGGATAGACTATCACTCCTGATTACAATGATTCCCAAGTATTTCCCATCACGTATGTCGTGTTGGGACTGATAGATGCATATTATGCATTGTAAAAAAATATGGTTGCTCTCGTGGTCATAGAATATACCTAGCTAACCAATTTCATATGATTGATATTAGAACTGTGTGATCTTCCTGCCAATCCACAAGCTAATTGAGTTCATGTGTTTATTGTGGACATCACTTTTTGGTTTTTGCTATGTATTATATTAACTGTTTGTAGACGACTAAATAAAAAAAATAATGGGTGCAACATTATTTGGCTTAGTATTTTTTTGGAGAAAATTTTTTGCTTGGTGGCATTAAAAATGTGTTCTAGATTGTGCTGTTGTTCCATGGCTTGGAGTAGGGATTGTTGCGTGTTGAAGTTAGTGGGTATTTGAGGCACAACAATATTCATGTGATTAAGCCATATCGTAGGGCTTGCTTCATCGTGAAATGGGCTGCTTAGTTATTGTGATAGATGTGTAGGGTTATGATGATTCTCGATTAGTTATTGTGATAGATGCATACGATTATGATGATTCTCACTTAAATATTTGTATTGATTGTTTTGATTTCTTCATCTTTGTAAATATGTATTTATGCTAGAGATTTGAATCTTGGAGGCAGTGATAAAATATGTTGGATTTTTTACGGGCATCGTGTTTGTAGTTTTCTTTTTGACTATATATATATATATATATATATATATATAGAGAGAGAGAGAGAGAGAGAGAGAGAGAAAAAAGATCATGTCATGCCATGGGCCATGGGCTGATAGCTACAGTGTCAGCCAATGGCCCAGATTGAATCTCGGTCGATCTGACGGCCACGACCTCATTTCATGTTTGAATTTTCATGTTTTTTCTACAAATCCAAATAACTTGAAATTTGGAGCGTCTATTCTTCAAAAATAGAATAATATAATAAAAATATAAAAAAAATAATTCGTAAAATACTAATTAACTAAAATACCCCCGATAAATTTCAGAGGTATTTTGGTCAATTTATATTTTACGAATTATTTTTTTTATATTTTTATTAGCACCTTGATGAGAAGAATGAACGCTTATAATTTCAAATGATTTAGATTTTTATAAAAAAAAATAAAAAATACGAAATGAGATTGTAATCGTCATATCACTCTAGATTGAATCTAGGCCATTGACTGATACTATAGCAGTCAGCCGGTGGGCTGTCAAAATCGACTCCCATATATATATATATATATATATATATATATATATATATATATATATAGGGTTTTGTTAGGCTACACTACTTGTGGTGTAGCCTCTTAATGTGCTCAATATTTTTAGACATTTAGATACCTTTATCCTATAGTATAGAAAGGGGTATTTTAAGTAATTAACCAAGGGTAAATTAAAAATTCCTAATAAAAACAAAAGCATTTATTAACAATAGTAAACCATGACATCATCGATATGGTGTGTGACATCACCCACAAGATGCATTAATTATTTTTAACTACTAATAGAATGCCACTATTTTATTATAAAAATATCCATTCTATTTTTTTAAATGACAAAAAATGTCCCTACTTCAAAAATTTTGTATTACAATTCAAAATTATTTTAGCGTCAAAAAGTACTTAGCATTGTAAAGGTCTATACCACAAAGTGGTGTAGCCTAACAACACACACATATCACCACCCCAACCACCAATACATTAAGTCTAATTTGAAGATTTCCAACATTAAATATAGTCAATTTACTCCCTCGAAGCTGGGCTGGCAATGGGCTAGGCTCTGGGGCATGGTCCCTATGGGACTAGTATTAACCTAGCGTGGTTAGGTCCCCTGGCCTAATTTGGGCATGACCCTATACGGACTTGGACCAGACAGCCCTAACTCAGGCCTTGACCTGGACCTCGGGCCTCAATTTATTGGCCATGCCTTAGTTTTTTAGGGTTAAAAGTGGAAGTGACCTCAAATGGAGCCCAAATGTGCAAAAAGAAATGACATCATAAATGGTGATTGTCCATTTTACAATAAAATCCTTGGAGGCAGGTCATTTGGCCAATGGAGTGTGTGCGTGCTCCCACGAGACTATATTAAATTAAAGGTGGTGTGTGTACTTTGTGCTCCCACAAGGCCATATTATATAAGTGGACATTGTTTAGACAAGGCCAAAAAAAGAAGGAACCATATTAGATACTGGAAAAAGCTTATATAAAGTTACAACCTTAAAATGTAGAATTAAAGATGCACCTCAAAAATCCATCGAAAAATGTTGTTTTAATGTTGAAAAAGCCTCTAATTCATTATCTCAACATCGAGATGTATGAATATGAAAAGATAAAAAGATCGAGAGTCCTAGAAATAGTGCATCTTGCAACAAATTATCTAGACCATCTATTTTCAAGATTTTTATGTGTTTATAGATCTACTTGATTTTAAACATTTTTAGAACTTAAAATTTTATAATTAAAGATAAAATAGATTTTCGAACAATCCTAAGAATTTTTTAAATCAAAATTACATGTTATGAAAATTTTTGGAGGTGCATCTTAATTGGATTGTTTAAGGTTGCAACCTTATAGAAACCGCACCCTAATAGATATGGTTGTGGGACATAAGATTTTGACCTCTTAGAGTATATAGTCCATTTACTCCTTCAAACAAAACCCACTCTAGGTGTGTTTTTATGGGGTTGTGATTTCATGCAATGGTTGTAAAGTAATATGATGTAACAACTTTCAAAAATCATGTTAGTGCCATTTGTTTGATCCAAATTCTAAAATATACACTATTTTCATTCTAATAAATAATCACCAAAAAAGAAAAAATTAAAAATGGAACCTAGAAAGTATTTATTTAATCCAATTAATATAAGTCGTCTATTTTGATAAGATGCTTAGATCTAGGACTTATAAGAATTTTTTCTTTTCCAAAATTTTGAGATGGTTTTATTATCATTAGATCAATAATGTTAAAAAAGAAAAAAATGATTTTGAATTTGTAAAGGCTAAGATCGTGAAATTCACCAAATGAATGGTTTAGATTCATTGTTGGAGGTGATACATTTAGACCATATCTAGGGATTTAAATTGATTTTTTTTTTGGGGGATTGATTATTGAGATAAAGAGAGTGTATGTACAAAATTTTGGGTTATACAAATGCCACAAACATGGTTTCTAGAAGTGTGGTTGCATTATAGTATGATACAACCGTTGCATGAAATCATTGCCCATTTTTAGGACCTAAAATTTGGGGATGTTAAGCTCTTCAACATTTATGCTACACTCAATAAATTTTTTTTTCTAAATTGCATTCTCTATGGGCTTGAAAAAAATAATATATCAAGATTGAATAAAAACCGTCCACTTTTTTAAAGGTGTGATCCCAATGTTAGAAAGCTCAAAATTCAAATTTTGTCTAAAAATCTTCCCAAGTTAATCTTCATCAGAAGGAGTAATTGTACAGTATAGCCTCCAACAGGAGCATAACATACATGATCAAGTGATATTTTAGGTGTCCTTTGACAAACTTCCTAACATGTATACTATGGTCCGGCAAGAGCATTACCTTTCCACTTACTCCCTTGGGTAAAAAAAAATCTACTTTTGAGGATTTTTTTTTACCTAGTTTTTTTTAAAAAAATCCACTCATAAATCACCATAAAATTATTTTCTTAAAAAAAATTGAGCACTTGGATGTAGCTAATTAATACATGGATGTTATTATCTTGAATTTTATTTTTTTAAAAGTAGCATAGGGATTGAAGAGGTTAATAAATGGGAAAATAAAAAACCTCAAGACTACATTTTCTGTGCAAGTTACCGTGTCCTAACTTTTTCTCTCAATTTTTTTCCAAAATACACTTTCAATGTAAATACCCTCTAACCAAATAAAAAATAAAAAAATACCTAAACTACCCTCCTTTACTTTTATCTTACTTATGCCTCTCTCCTCTATCCCACCAAAATCTCTTCTATCCCACCAAAATAGAGGCTTCGGTATTGTGTAAGTCCGGTTTGGCAATAGGCCTCGATCTAAAATGAGGTTCGGTAGTACGGCTCCAATACTGTGTAAAATGCGGTTCGGTAGTAGGGCTCTGATACTGTGTAAAATGCGGTCTGATAGTAGATGTTACTGGATTCCAAGACTACCGCACTATGTAAAGGTAGTCCGGCAATACTAAGTTTCAGTAGTTGTCTTAAGGTTGTCAGGCACTTATGCGCTTCGGCAATGTTAACTGAGTCCAAAAGCTATCATCAAATCTGACCAAAATGATTTTTGTGTACGAGAACGCACTTGTGCGGTTCGACAATGTGATAGTACGTTCCGGCAGTGCTGCTCGGTCCAAAAGCCAACATCAAATGTGACCAAAATGATTTTTGTGTATGAAAAAGGCATTTCTATCTAACAAGAATTAAACTTTTTTTCTTGGGGGTATTTGTATAGAAATTGTTTATAAAAAAATAAAATGAGAGAAAAAAATTAGGTTGGGTAAGTTGCAACAAAAAGTTTCGCTTTTTTTTTTTTTTAACGGAAGCGCGAAAAAATTATCCCGGGCTACCGAGGGAGCAAACGCAAAATAATACTTTCGCGTGAGCGCGAGATCTTTTGAGTTTTGACAAAAGGAAAACCAAAAACGTGGGAGCAGTTTGTGATTGCGTTGGTGAGAAGCCAGGGAAGGCGGCAAAGCGCGGTAGATTTTGGAAGCTATAAATAAATCTCAAATGGAAACCCCCTTTTTTCAATTTCAAACGGCGACATAGAGAGAGCGCCATTTCTCTTCACCATGACTGAAACCGATGCGCCTCCTTCTTCTTCCTTCTCTATAGGCAAGATTTAACGAAACCCTAGTGAAGAAATCATTTATAGTTCCGTTGCTTGATTCTGAACCCCCATCTCTCCTCTGTTTTCATTGCAGGAAATTGCCAGGTCAAAATCAATGGAAATGCTTGTGTTTCTGAAGATGATAACCAAAAACTGCAGATCTCGGTGTTAGATGCTGCTAAAATTGTTATCTCTGGTAAGGATATCGCCTATAGGTCTCTTACTTTTGGGGTTTTCCCTTCCCTCTGCTCTATTTCTATGTGTTTGAGGTTTTGCCCTTACTCTACCTTCTTTGCGTTTGAACTTGGACTTGAAATATATCATTTTAGCTTCGATCTTTGCTCTAATTTAATTTTTTGTTTTGTTTTTTGGGGCAAAACAGTTAATAGAACATCCGGAAGGCGTACAACCAGGAGAACTGCTCGCCATTCTGGTAATTTGTTGAGATTGGAGAGTGGTTCGACTCATGATTTACTTGTGTAGAGTGAGCTTGTGAATCAGGGGGGAGAGAGAACATGATTTACTTTTGTAGAGTACGCTTGTGGATTTCATTTTGAAAGAATTAATCTCTTTAATTGCAGGAGAGCTTTGTCAGACTATTCCAGAGGGTTCCTCATTCCTGGTTTTGAACCCAAAAAATGTTGATGTTCAAGGAAAACTGTTGCTTCAGGTGATATATCATGTCTCACTTTTCCATTTATTGGTTTCAAATGTTTAGCTAGCACAAAACCTTAGAAGTGGCAAACTCCAAATATATCTAAAAAAAAAGTAAAAATACTGAAGAATTTTTTATGTCCTTGATTGACAAGTAGTAATGTATGGAACGTAGTCCATATAGTGGAACTTGGTTTTCGTTATTAATAATTTTTGGGAATAAAATGAACATAACTGCCCTGTTTTGAGTACCAAGGGATGTTCCCTTGTCATTGGAACAATTTTCTCTAATGGTTTTGCTGTTCCAGTTGTTTTGCAACGTCGTAAAGTTTCCCTATTGAAGAAACTGTATTTGACAAATGTCTGACAAAGTATTGTGAAGCATTTGCTGTTTTAACTTAGGTTAGAAACTCATAAGCTATGCGGAATCTCTCTCTCTCTCTCTCTCTGTTCTTTTTTCTTTTTTTTCTGGGGTTCCATAACTTGTTCTTTTGCTACCTTCTGTATTCAGTGAAGAAGGATTTTTTTTCTTACCGTGCTTGACATCTTAATTTGGTTTATGCTTTCATGGAACTGCAGAATGTACTCAAGATCTACAAGGAAGAACTTCCATCCATGAAATTTGTTGCAACTACTGGGAAAGAATCAAATTTCCTTGAGAAATGTGTATTGAGCGGGTATAAATAGATGTGCTCTTATTTTTGCTTCTAGGTTCCAATTTCTAAGTATAATTATCTTTTTTTTTGCCTTTGGATTTCTAATTTGATGGCGTTAGTTTCATCCTAGGATATTGTGCTCCTTGCCCAAGCACATGATTTCTGGCTTTACAGCTCATTAGCTTTGATACTTCATTTGTAAATAATAATAATTTTAGCTGCATTTATGTGGATTTTCATTGTTGCCTTCCAACAATCTGATGGTTATGTGGTTCGGCTTCCAACAGGAAATATTGCACCGTGGTTTTGAAATCCAATGCTATGAGGGGATTTGGAGGGGTACGTGGTTTGGCGTGCAACATAGTGCTGTTTATGTGTATATGCATTGTTTTAATTATCTTAATTGATGTAAATTCTGATTAAAATTCATCTTTAGTTCTTTACATCTTACTTTTCCTCGAGAAATATTATATGTACAGCGTATGGAGACTGTCTGTTTGGGTCATCATCGAATATGCATTATCTCTTGAGTTACAAGAAGATAATGATTGGAAAGGCAGTCGCTTACCAGCTATAGTCCTTAGAGCAGCTGACTCTTGGGAATCCATCTGAGGTGCAATGAATATGAGGTTGATAGGTATCTGGAATTGGAGGAATTGGGCGATTAAATTATTGACTTCAAGAGGTGTTAGAAGTGGATTGCATTCTTGCATTAGCAACTGGGAGAGAATCAGTGAATGCCCACTGTATTTTGGTTCCTTTAAGAGTAATTTATGCCTATATCCTTGAAAAGTTCTGTTATTTAAAAAATCCCCAAAAGTTTCATGTTATTATGTTGGTACCCAATTTGTTTGCAAATTTTTGAAAATGATGATATTCACCTACTTCAGATTTTGAGAATCCAAAGTTTAACATTTATGTATTATTGATCAGTGAAGTATGTAAGGAGGCCTCAACATACTTCGGAATTTGTAAATCTGAAGTATTGTAGTTGAGAAAATGTTTCAAAACTTAAAATTCCAAAGTTTTCCTCATCAAACTTGAAAAATTCCAAAGTATTTGCCAAACTAAAATACTTTGGATTTTCGATTTATGAAGTATTTGCTCAACTAAAATGCTTTGGATTTTCAAATTCCAAAGTTTTCTTGGGCCTCCTTATAGTATAAATGTTAAAGACTTCGGATCCTCAAAATCCAAAGCAAGGGCAATATTATTTTTTTGGGTAAGTAGAAGGGCAATATTGTTATTTTTGAAAAAATGCAGACAAATTGGGTTCAACCGTAATAACATGAAAGTTTTGGGGACTTTTTAAATAATGGGACTTTAGGATGATACATGCGTAAACTACTCTTGCATCAATATATTTAGAATTGGATCATGAGATTTCTATACCCAAAATAAGTGAGAAGCCAATATCCTCGTCTCAAAGGTGTAGTAAGCTTTAGGTCCTTGACCTCTGGCAACGTAATTCTAGTTTACATAATGAATCACATAACAAACAAATGACAATAACAAGCAGTATATTTCTGGTGAGCAACGAGTGTTTTGCAAGTAGCCATGGTACTTGTGAGCCCCTTAAATTATAGTAATGGTACCTTGCACTTAAATAATTTAAACTTTAAGTAATATGCTGAAGTTTGTAAACATAATTAGGATATTGTTGATGCACGATTCTGTTGAGGTGAATCGTTTAGATTTTTCATGCGTTTGGCAAGAAGACATTCTCGATGTCCCTTTGAAAAAGTGGCCCTCTTAGAAGTATTATTTTTCATACTACTGTTTAAGAGTTGAGATTGACAATTTTGTGTTCAACATTGTGGTGCGACCAGTGTTCAAAAAGTCGGCTGCCCAACCGCCCGACCGCCTAGGATATTGTTGATGCACGGTTTTGTTGAGGTGAATTGTTTAGATTTTTCATGCGTTTGGTGAGAAGACATTCTCGATGTCCTTTCGAAAAGCGGCCCTCTTAGAAGTATTATTTTTCATACTACTGTTTAAGAGTTGAGATTGACAATTTTGTGTTCAACACTGTGGTGTGACCAGTGTTCAAAAAGTCGGCCGCCTGACCGCCTAGGTGGCTATTTCAAAAAAATGCCTAGGCGTTCTTAATGCGGTATGTGTTAGGAGCTAGAACTAGGCGCCGATTAGGCCGTAAAAGGCTTTCGCCTAGGCGGCACGCAGGGTTATAAAGTGGGGATAAGGGTTTTGGGGGTCATTCTTGCCCCCAAAAAACAAATTTAGTGAGCTTTAAAGAAAAACAATTTGAAAAAAACTAGATTTGAAGATTTTTTGAGAGATTGAATTTTTTTTCGAAATCCTCGAATGGTGACGATATTAAAGGATATTCAACTCCAATCTTTTTGAGGCTTATAGGGGTTGTAAAAGAGGATATTTGGGATTCCAAATATTTCGGTTTGGCCTAAAATCGAGTCCACTTCAAGAAGGTTGGTATACGTCAATAGTTTTTATTAGGTTTTGTATTTTTTCCTTTAATATCTAATGATGTTATTTTTTGCTAGTTGTATTTTTTCTTTGATACTTTGTGATATATATTTGATATGTTATTGTCTATTTGGAATCTTGAATTATTATTTTATTAGTCTAATAATTGCTTAATTTTTAATTGCTTATTAAATAATTGTATGTGCAATGTGTTTTCTTGATGTATAATTCATAAAGCTTAATTATTTTATTAGTTAGTTTAATATTTTCTTCATGCTTATAGCTTATTAAATAGTTGCATGTGTGATATTATTTCATTTACAATCTAAAGTTGCAAATGCTTAGGTTTGATCTGTGCTTCCGGCATCTTAAAAATATATTACATACAAAACTTACTTATTAAATAATAAAATAGACAATTTTATATATCATAAAATGGAGGGAGGTGTGGGGGATCCAAATTTAAAAAAAAAAAAAATTCACCGGTATTTTTGGGTCTGAGCGGCCACCTTAGCGCTTAGCCGGCCCAGCCCCCCCACCGCCTAGGCAGCCGCCTCCGCCTTATTGAACATTGGGTGTGACAAAAACCTTCATGTAGAGCTCCACTGGTACCTCTTTTAGATTTAATTCCACATGATCCAACCAAAACCGACAATAATCTTTTCAATTGGGGAAAGGGCATGAGCTCAAGTGTCATTTAAAGTAAATAATGTGAAATCGTCCTTCATGTAAGAGATTAGATGAACATAAAAAAAGAAAAAAAATAACTAGGGATTGTGCTATCATGTCAAATATAGATGACTAATAGAAAATTTGCTTATAAAGGACAATTGGTTTTGGTAGATCTACTAGGAGCTGTGAATGATGAGGGAGTTGGACCACTAGGTTTGTGACTATAGGTCTTCAGTGGGAATGTGATGTAATAGATGCCTCTTATCTATAAAGCTGCTAAGGATGGTTCTGTAATGAGGTATCAACTGAACATGCATTCTACATAGCAACATGCCCTTAGTTGGAGATAGCTCCCATTTTGGGCCTTTTTTCGTTTTGGGAGCACAAATTTCTAGGGAACCTGTTCCCCTTCTAAAAAACACCCACAAGACCTACATATGTTTTTCTGGTTTATCTCATGTTTTCTGGTTTATCTCATTAGTTTTTTGTGCTTTCTTTAGCTGTGATATGCATAATTGATATTATACTACTAAGTTGAGGTTTCCAAAAACAATTAAGTTCTTTTATTATCCATTTGAACATAAGTTTATTTATGTTTACAGGTGGTTGCTGCCATATCATATCAAATAATACCTGCTGATACTCAATTTGCTGAAATTCCTGTTGCTGCTGTTAGAGAATGCTACCAACATAAGGTCAGTACAGCTCATTCTTTTGGGGACATAGTCTGTATTTTTCCTTGATCAGTGGCTCGTTTTTGTAAAGCATTCCCAATATGGAGTTACTAATGTTTTTCTTCTGTTCGACATTTTCTTCCTAACAAGGGGACTCTGTTTGATTTCCAGAACTGGCCATTTTTCTTGATCTTCTTCTCTGCTTACCTGCAACCAACAATAAGGAAACCAGTCTATTCCTATAAGGGAGAAATGAACCTGTTAGTATGATACTATTGTTGTATAAATGAGAATGGGTAGTTTCTTGTGCGCTAGGTAGTAGTTGCCTCTTGAATCCTTGAAACTTTTGGAAAACCTCTTTTTAAAATTTTGGTTTTTTTTTGTTGCATTGCCGTATGTTACATCACCTAATAGTCATTTTGAGCTTCACATAGATTTGCTAACATTCTTTTCCTATCTCTCAAGGAACCATTTATTCCTCTCTGGAAATCATTCATTAGGTGGGTACTTTCCAGGCGTGTCTTCCCTTCTTATATTCCTCGTGTTGGCTGTAAACACTTGAGGCAAATGATAAGTTTGCTGCCTAATGATAAATGTACACCTGATTTTTTTCTGTCATCAGGTTGTTTGATATTCACTGGTTAATGATAGTCAGAAAGATCATTTTGAGATTTCCTGGATACATCTTTACATGATTCAGTGCCATATTTTGTTTTTTTGCTTTCTTGCTTTTAGTTGTCATAACATACTGTATTGTAAGAAATGGCCTATGTCACATGCCTTTCTTCCTTGTGTTTTCACATTCCTTCCTATCGTGCTTTTACTTGCTATATGCATCCGGTCATGAGATTTCATGATATGCATCTACCCATGAATAGAAAGTCCCTTGACGCGGCCAGTATAAAAGTACGGAAATCAAAGCAGATTAGGTTTATGGCAAAACCTTTCACTTACATGGAGAAACTGGTATTTTGGGCATAGGGGTTGAGTTTTAGCTCGCATTTTGCAAGGCTGTAGCCTTTTCTAATAAAAAACACTTATGAATCACCTGGGGGACTTCAGTTTGGATGGAAACCATACCTTAAAAAGGGATCTGGTTACCAAGAGCTGATTTAGGATGTAGAGCGGTTGTAGAATCATAAAGCAGCAGATATTGGGGTGGATTATGGGAGTATCTTCAAGGCAATAGCTGTGGTATTAGAATTGCAATAGCTGTGGAATGAAAATTATGTGACTTTTGACTTAGTGTAGCAGGAAGCACTATAGCTGTTGTTGGATGGAGCTTTCAGTTGTCGGATTGGTTTTTGGGTTGTTTATGTGTAACTCAGGCATTGATCACTAGCTATTCAAAAGTATTTTAATCTTTTTGCATATTCTATTGAGAGCAATGTGTAAATTGCAATACTAAGAAACTTCATTTGCTCCTACTTCCCTTTTCTTCATCTGGCCTTCTATGTTTTCTCGTGATTTAGGGTATTGGTCGCCTCTTGTTCATGGAATTGAAGAGGAGGCTTCAAAATGTTGGCATTTTGACAGTATTTTGTTGGGGCGACAAGGTATCTGAAGGATTTTGGCTTAAACAGGTAAATTTGGCAGCACTATGTGAAATTAACTTTGTTAGTGTGAGTGTTAGACATTTTTCAGAATTTTCGATTGCCTTCTTCAGTGCTTGTCTCATTAGGATTTGGTGTTTTTCGTAAATACCTTTTAGAATGATCATGACATTACTTCTTCTGATACAAAATCTCCATGTAATTCTACCAAATGAAGAAAAAGCACTCTTCAGAATTAGCAGAGTTTGATGGCTTTTTTTGAGATGTTGCTTTTAGAGATTCATAATGAGAAGGCATCTTTTTGTTTTTTGTGAACAGAATTTGGACTAGTTCTGTTAGTCAGGTTCTGCTCACTGAGTTGGGGCTGTCATTTTGTGTCTCAAAACAAGAAATTTATTTTTTATGAACTATGGAAATGTTTCATATGTTTTCAACAGAAATTGTACCTTGCATTTGGAAATTTTGTAGATTCTACAGATTTGTTTCTTAGTTTCTTTCTTGAATCTTCTGAAATATATCAGCATTTACAATTTTTAAGAGATGAGGGCATTCTGCCGTACTTGTAATCACCAAGATAAATCGAGTTACTTTCAAAAATAAAATGTTTTGTAATAGACACAAATGTCACTTGGCAGTCCTTGGGCGTCTTTCTTAGTATCTTTCCTTTTGTTTATCAATTGCCTCTAATGCAGGGTTTTGTGACAATGGCTGAGGTAGATACCAAGGGGAGAGCACGTAAGCTTCCAATCAAAGCCGATGTTCGGAGGGCAATGTGTTTTCCTGGTTGTTCTACCCTTTTAGTTGCTCATTTAAATAAAGATATCAGCACGCCAATTGATAACCTGAATGCTACTCCCCCAAGACTTGTCCCGTCTTGTGATCTTCCACATCTTTGTTTGGTAGAACCTGAGAAATCTGTTACTAAGACATCGCCCACTATCCTGATCAAAACTCCTGGAATCTTAGAAGCAAAGATGTGCCATGCTTCTTCAAGAACTAATTTTCCAATGGAAATAGATGCATATGATCCCAGTGCTGGTCAGGACGTCGAACCTAAACATGAAGTCTTAAAACACTCGAGAGGCCTGCAAGAATGTGAAGGTAAGCTGAACGCTTTGGTATCCTTGTGGGTTGTGGTTTGTTGATTCACCAACAACTGTCATGAACTAGGATGTTTTGTTGGGTCTATTTCTTATCTTGAATCGTGCATAAATTGCTCAATGGAAAATGAAAATGTGGAATTTTGCCAGGGACTTCTCCTAGAGGCAGTGGGTCATTGCGCTACCCAGAGGTGGCTTATCAGAATGTTAAGGATCATGCTGGTAAAACCTCTGGTATTGGAGCAAGCACGAGTACAGATACTGATCACAAGCCTTTCTCCTGTGCTGGAAGAAGAGTGAAGAGGAAAATCCACAAAGATTCAGCACATTCATTTGATTCAAAAGAAGCCAATGCCACACATCAGGGTGAGTGTAGTGCAGACACAAATGAAGTTCCTGTATGTGAAGAACCCCAAAATGCTAATGGATCTGCCATTTGTTGTGGCCCAGCATCCTTGGAAGTTGGGTTTCATGATCCTCAAGAGCGAATTAGCTTGTCAGGTCATACCCAACAAGATGCACATGTTTCTTCAATGTTAATTATAGATAACAATCCAATATGCCTCTCTGTAAAAGAGCACCCTCTAGTAATGTTGGCAAATATTGCGGAGGATACTAAAAAAGAGCATCCATTTGATTCAAAAGAAGCCAAGCCAGCTCATCAAGATGACTGCTATCTATATACATGTGAAGATCATGTATGTGAAGGTTCCTATAATGATTTTGGTGCTTCATCAGCGGAAGTTAGTTACAAATTTCCTCAAGAGCAAAGTGGTTTGGCTGATCATGCCAAAGAAAATATGTCGGTTTCTACTATGTCACCCAGTGACAGCAATCCACCCTGGGTCTCTTCAAAAGAACACCCTGTAATATTGTTGATGAATATTGCTGATGATAATAAGAAAAAGTGGCTCACAAAGGTAAATAATTATCTTTATACTTGTCAATTGTCTTTAGATAGTGAATCTGTGATTTTTGTGTTTCATTTGTGGATATAGAAATATCCTTCTTTACTGTAAGTTGAATAGTTAGGGATACTTGTGACTCAGCAGACAATGACTAGCATGTTTTTGATGTGATTATGCAAATGTGTCAAACCCACCTTTTGAAAAGCAAAACTAGGATAGAATGGCCCAAAAACAATATAAAAGAAGTATATCTTGATTGATAGTTTCTTTTCATAATTCATAGTGTTCCCTTAGATGCCAAAGGCTCTTTCCAGGATGGCGTTCTTGTTCCGATGGTGGTGATTACACATCATTCCTGTGTAAAAATATGAGCTATGCACTATAATTCTTGATCCTGGTCCCTCTTCAATTATGATAAGATTCTTGCACTCTTTCAATCCTGCTCCTGTCTTAGCAACAACTAAGATTTGGTTTCTAAGGTTTTCTGGAACTTAAGAAACTTATTTTGGAATAGGGAAAGCATTTCTTAATGAAATCTCAATGTTTCTGCTTAAGAAATATGTTGATCATAGACATTGTTCTAAAACCCAGCTTTGGTAGTGGATTTGGCCCCTGCCCAAGCTGAGGACTTGGCTGACTTGGCTTTGACTTGCTTTAGCCAAGTCAAGGGTCAAAAAAGGCCCAAAAATTAGGAAAAGTCGAAACCCCATTGAAAACATGTTTGAGAATGACTTGGGGCTTTGGCGGTAGTATTGTCGAGCCCCATGGTGAGGTCTTTGACTCCATTCTCATCAAAGGGTAGGGGTTCAACTTTTGAGGTCTCTGACTCCATTCTTACCAAAGGGTAGGGGCCATTAACTTTACTTACCCAAAAAAAAAATAAAAAAAAATCTAAAAACTCAGCAGAAGTGCAAATAGTGACGAACACCATATGAAGTATGTTAAAGGTGGAAAACGATGTCAATAGAGCAAATATATGAATGTAAAAATAAAATAACAATGAAATTTACCTGGATTTTTTAGCAGATCCCCGAATCTTCGTGCTTGGTGCAAATTGATTCCTCCAATCAATGTGAAATCTTCCTTATACCACTTGAATCGAAATCTTCCAACCTATTTTGGGTTTTGAATTCGATCTAGGAGAACCGAGCTCTTGAAAATTCAGATGAATATAAATCCGAATTATAAATCTATCATAATCTAAGATTTGTTTTTAAGGCTTGGGATTCAAAGCTCATCAAAGATTGACCCAAATTTGGAAAGAAATGACAAATTTTTTGAATTGGGCAAAACCCTTACCTGGAACCTTATATCTCAAAAATATTTGAAATTCAACTTTTCTTTGCTCGACCAATGTTTATCATGTTTAGATCAAGCTAAAAAAATAGCTAAGGGTCAAATTTGGGCAAAATGGGGGTCTCTGGGGCTCACAATTGAAGGAGAAATGAAAAGGGAGCTCAATTTCTGGCCCCCTTGGGCCCCTGCTTTTATAATGGTTTTTAATGGTACTCTGCCTGAGTACTTTGCAGACTTGCCCAATTACTGCAGAGTACTCCTCAGAGTACCATGCAGTGTACCCTGTTGCGGCCTGGGCACCCTGCTGAGGCAGCGACTCTCCAGAGTTCAAATCGACTAGGACAGGTATTCTAACATTGATCATAGAAAAATGTTTAAATATGAAGGACACTGTTTCATTAACCTTTCGATTTTCAGCACTTACCTATTTTCTCCCAACAGTCTTATATTGGTGTTTCAAGCTCTCCATTACCAAGGGCACTGTTTTATTTTTATTTCCTTCAGTGCCTGATGCACTTTCAGTGGTAATCTACAGTCTACATCTTAAGGAAACCTTCAATCTAAAGGGTCAACGAATTAAAGATTGTTCTTGTGATGAACTGTAGGATTTGGGTTTTCAGCAAGGTAAGATAATAGCAGTTTTCATTAGATCTATTGTGTCCTTCAAGTGTTTTTAATTATACTGAAGACAACAAAGGAATTGGCGTATAAATTTTCAAATTGGTAACAAGAGAAACTCTCTATTTGAAATTAGTTCCCTCTCCTGCATTTTAGTTTAAAGTTTCATACAAATATGTCATGATTCACTTACAAAGAAGTAATTCCATTGCTTTTTGTTTGAGAGTGACTTCTTTTTATTGAATTGCATTGAATATTTTCATGTATCATGGCTGGTTCGTCATGGATTTATTTTTGACTTCATTTACTGTATTTTCAGCCCTACTCATAAAAAATTTGGCTTTTTAGAGATCATACTCAAAATTTTGTTTGACTATTAGCAGTCCTCATTACATCTATTATGTCCTTCGAGTGTTTTTAATTGTACTGAAGACAATGAAGGCATGGCATATAAATTTCCAAATTGGTAACAAGGGAAACTCTCTATTTGAAATTAGTTTTTGCTTTTAATGAGCTTGCGTCGTACCCTCTCCTGCATTTTAGTTTAAAGTTTCGTACAAATCTCTCATGATTCACTTACAAAGAAGTAATTCCATTGCTTTTTGTTTGAGATTGACTTATTTTTATTGAATTGCATTAACGAATATTTTCAAGTATCATGGCTGGTTCATCGTGGATTTATTTTTTACTTGATTTACTGTATTTTTAGCCCTACTCATAAAAAATATGGCTTTTTAACGATCATACTCAAAATTATGTTTGACTATTAGCAGTCCTCATTAGATCTATTATGTCCTTCAAGTGTTTTTAATTATACTGAAGACATTGAGGGCATGGCGTATAAATTTCCAAATTGATAACAAGAGAAACTCTCTATTTGAAATTAGTTTTTGCTTTTAATGAGCTTGCACTGTACCCTGTCCTGCATTTTAGTTTAAAGTTTCATACAGATCTCTCTTGATTCACTTACAGAGAAGTAATTCCATTGCTTTTTGTTTGAGAATGACTTCTTTTTATTGAATTGCATTAACGAATATTTTCAAGTATCATGGCTGGGTCATCATGGATTTATTTTTGAATTCATTCATTGTATTTTCAGCCCTACTCATATAAAATATGGCTTTTTAAAGATCATACTCAAAATTATGTTGGACTATTAGTAATTTGTTTTTTTAATGAATACTATCACTGTTAGGATCTATGTTTCTATTGAGGTATTGGTCTTCTGTGTACAGATTGTTGAAGATCTAGGAGGTAGTGTTTCTTCTTATGGGAGCTTTAGCACACATGTTGTCACAGGTGTGGCTAGAAGAACCTTAAATTTCTGTTCTGCTCTTTCAGTGGGGTGAGTCTCTTTGAACTACTTGGGCACATTCTTATTTTAGCCACTTTAAATTGTGATAGGAAATCAAACCATTGTAGTTCGCTTAATGAACGTATTTACTCAAGTATCACTGTTTTTGCAATGTTCTTACATGCTTTTCAATTGCCATTTCTTTGTTTATTCTGTCAATACTCTAATAATCCATTGAGGAAGTTTCCTTCTTTTTTCTCCTTACTATTTAGTTACTCATAGGTTTAGTACTTGTTGAATGAAAATTGTTGTTACACAGTGCATGGCCATGTGTGCAATATTTTACTAAAGTTAACCTAGAGGGATTGTGTCATAGGACTTTATCCGAATAACAGGAATTGTTTATCTATGCAAAACGACATGCATCTAATGGTATTTTTAGTGATATAAACTCTAGCCAACAATAAGCAAATTGTCTTATTCTCTGTGTGTTGTGCTGGTCATTGATGTCTTAATATTAATATGGCTATGATCCTGCATTGGTATTCTTGTCGTCTTTTGTCGTGTAACCCTTTTTCAACCCTTTTGCTCTCTCTTATAAAGGGGCTTTACCTTAGGTTATGATTCCATTATTGAGGTTGCGGATTTGAATCATTCTTGATGAGTATAGTTTCTCATTTTTGATGAGATGAAATGTAGTCCTTGGGCAATTTGTATTGTAAAGCACAGTGTTTTAAGACTTAAAACCGGCTAGGTACTTGCCAAGGTCCCATGCTGAGTCACATACTTACACCAACTTGACTCAAATGATCTCAATAAGACTTGGCTGAGTCTATGGCTTAAAAATCCTACAAAGCCTGAAAAGTGCCTTATACATGTTACTCTTGTGATATTGCACGCGAGTTGGTGGAATCTCAAAGCAATTTGGCTCTACGGTTCCCAAGTTAACTGGCCGAGTTTTTAGACACTGGGATATGAGAGACATTCAAATATTACTAGTTTGAAAAAGGTTTCATGCTTCTGCATGAGCAAATTGTATTCTTACTCCCATGGGAAAAACACCTACTTCAGAGGTTTGTATAGTTGCTGGAGTCTCAAGGCAATTTGGCTCTATAGTTCCCAAGGTAACTGACTGAGTTTTGGACACTGGGAGATGAGAGACATGCAAATATTGCTAGTTCGAAAAAGGTTTCATGCTTCTGCATGAGCAAATTGTACTGTTACTCCCATGGGAAAAACACCTACTTCAGGGGTTTCTATACTGCAAAAGTTTCACATCTTTATTGTTCTCAATGAACAATCTTAAAAAGGAAAAGAATAATAATATCATGCCCTAAAGATGATCCAAATGAATGTTTGCTGCAATAGTTATTGCTGAAGGCCCATTCGATGGACAGTTAGATATATGTTTTAAGAGCTCTAAAATTACTTAATATTAGATTATTATTATAATATTATTATTGTTATATTATACTACATTTATATATTATATATTGTTCTTGTTGTTGAAATTGTTCTTCTGGTGGGGAGTGAGGTTTTCAGACTTTAAAATAGTCTCCTTAGTATGTATTTTGCTCGCGGGACTGGCTGTCCTAAATAATTACAACATTACCCATGGTTACATAAATATTTAAACCCATCTTCAATAATATCTGCAAGTGTGGATTGATGCATGGAGCACTTGGATGGATCAAATAAGTCATCATTTGTTAGCTGTTTGCAAAGATATGCATGAACTGTAGAGTAGTGAGGCACAGTGAACTCCATTCCTATTGGATATCTATTAAGGAGAAAGTTTATATAGAGCTGAGGCTCTAAACAATTTAGAGCGCTCCTAAAAAATTTCACTAGAAGAGGTTTTGATGCCCAAATATCGTCAAATGAATCATCTCGACATCAAGATGCATGGACGTGAGAACAAAATGGATTTCAAGTTTTGGAAATAGTGCATCTTGTAATGCATTTTTGGATCATCAATTTTCAAGTTTTCATAGATCTAGTCAATTTACACTATTTTTGAAGCTTTAAGTTTTATAATTAAAGATGAAAATATATTTTTAAGGCTATCATAAAGATTTCCAGTATTGAAACTACATCTCGACACTATTTGAAGATGCGCTCTACTTTGATTGTTTAGAGCCTCGGCTCTATACAAACCGCACCCATCTATTAAAGCAAAATTAGAATAAAAGCTATAACAATGTATATGATTATAGGACCGATTAACTGCTTCCCATAACCTCTATGAAGTCCACATTGGAGCTCCTTATGGTTCGATCTATTGAAATCTAATCTCTCTCTCTCTCTCTCTATATATATATATATATATATATATCCTATATTTTAAGTGAGAAGAGGACCTGCCCTATTTTTATGACATGTGTCATCTCCCTCTCTTTGCAATTGGTAGTTGTGGATATCACAAAGATACCTTTCCACCAAAAGATACGTCCTTCCCTACCCATGAAGTTCTTTAGTGCAAAATGATTAGAGCACTGCAGATATTATCTTATCTAAGCATAAAAATCCCCCAAAATTTAGAAACATAACAAGAGCAATATTAAGTTAATTTTTGGGTACTTGTAATGCACACACTCAATCAGGAGTGAAAAATTGGAAGTTCGTAGTGGAATTATTGAAGGAAATATCAAAGGGTAAAAGTTAACTAAGAATAATTCTCAACCATACAAGATAGAAAAGAAAAAGTCTATATAAGCTTGCAACCTTGTACTGTATAAGTGAGGGACACCTCAAAAGTCCAGTAGAAAAGAGTGTCTCAAAGTTGGAGAACCTTCCAGTTGATCATCTCCATAGCGAGCTGTTTCGAGATAAAAAAAAAAATAAAAGTTGTAGAAATTGTCTATCTTGTAACAAGTTATCTAGATCATCTATTTTCAATATTTTCAAGTATTTATAGATCTGCACGACCTGCACCATTTTTGAAATTTTAATTTTTTATTATTAAGGATGAACATGATTTTTCAAGCGATCATGAGGTTTATATCTTTTGGCAAAATTTAGAGCCACACCTTACTTGCATAATATAAGGTCGGCACCTTATCCAAACTTCACCCAAATAGAAAAACAAAATACATCCTAGTTTCTATGTGTTGGCATAACAATTGCAATTCTCATTGTGAAAAGTTTGTTTTTTCAAATTATTTAGTATTTGAATTTCAAATCTTATATCAGCACTTTTGAATTTAAAAGGGAAAGGTTTGAATGCAGGAAAAACTGAAGATAGAGGTTTGGTTTCTTATTGTGAATTTTGATCTCATATTTCTGAAATGAAGCCTTGCTAAAGTAGCAATTTAGCTGGCTCCAAGATTGGAAAGGGATGTGAAGACGGCCTATACATAAAAATACCGCCCTTGAATTCCTTGGGTAATACTTGAAAGTGAGGAGTGAATAGGGGTTCACAGCTTATGCTTAGTTTGTCAATATTAAAGTCTGGTGATTTTTAGGGAACTTGATTGTCTTCCTAAGTTTGTAGCAGTCTCGAATTATTTTAATATCTTGGTGGGCAAGTAGGGATGTCAACCCAACATGAGTGTGCATACGCCCCATTCACCATCACCGAGAGGTTAAACTCAAAAGGAAGGCTTTTTTTTTACTCTGGGGTGACTGAGTTACAAAAGCACACTAATTAATCATTGTAACAAGTTTGCTCAAATATGGTTCCAATGTGATTGTTTGGGCCATTTAGGAACATTAAATTTTTTTTGGGTAAGTAGGAGCATCAAATTAGTAAACAAAGGTTTGAATACTCAGTTTGGGCTTGGGA
Source organism: Amborella trichopoda (assembly GCF_054954075.1). Taxonomy (NCBI): domain Eukaryota; kingdom Viridiplantae; phylum Streptophyta; class Magnoliopsida; order Amborellales; family Amborellaceae; genus Amborella; species Amborella trichopoda. The sequence continues at coordinate 35,850,645 of NC_142336.1, read as the reverse complement.
GTCTGCCCCTGCCTGGGCTGAGTGACTTGGATTAGTCCGATTGGACTCATTAGAATGGTGTGCATGCCTTAAAAAGAAGCAAAAAAACCCAAAAATTCCACAAAAAGAAATATAAGAAGAAAGGGAAATAGTTTTTTTTTTTGGGGGAGAGAGATATATATGAAAAAAAGGGGCGTACTTCTGCCCCTCATTTCAGAGAGAGAGCGACCATGTTCGCAAGCCTTGAGTCGAAGTGGTCAAGATTAATGGTTGAGCTTCTGATTAAGGTGCCATGGCTGAGAAGTATCTCCAATGAGATTGGCCCAAATAAGAAGAATTATTATTATTATTTTTTTTGTGAGGGGGAGGGGAGACAGCAAGAGAGCTCAAATAATAAGAATTGTTTGGCCTCAGCTGCGTTTTCGAATGCTATTAGTGAATTCCTTTCCAGAAATATAGCGACATACTAATTGATGTTAGGAGGATTTCAACTTCGCATTTGGTGCTTTTGATTGACCATAGGTTTCCTTTGTTATATTTCTTCACACTGCATCAAAATTACATTTTTTGGTAGTTGTATTAGTTACTTCGACTGTACTTGTCATGCTGCATACCTGACCTTAGTTATGCATGCTTCTGCACCTTGCGTTTTTTAATTGTCATCTTATTATTGGAATTTAAATCGCTTCTCCAGAGCATGGATAGTCTCGCCTAAGTGGTTAAAAGAAAGCTTCAGAGAAGGCAGGTTCATCGGTAAGTCATTATCGACTGTGACCTCTAGAATTTTGGCTTAAATCTTTTTAGAAATCTAACTGTAGAATGTGCTTATTTTAGGTGAATTGCCATTCATTCTAGAAGATGAAGAGTACAGGTTGAAATACAATTCAGACCTAAAAGATGCTGTTCTCAGAGCACGGGCAAGTCCTCGCTCTTTATTGAAAGGATATCATGTGTATCTTTCATCACATATTCAACCCCCAGTTGATGTTCTTTCAACCATTGTGGGATCTTGTGGTGGCCATGTAAGTAGATACAGTATGCTTCTTTCTTTTTTTTCTTAAAAAATCATGGTCTCAGGCTCTACAAGCTGGATTTTCATGGAAAATAGAGAGAATTTATGTAGCTTTCTTGCTGGCATCCTCTCCCCTGGTACATTCATTTGCTTTCTCTCTCTCTCTCTCTCTCTATATATATATATATATATATATATTCTGTGTGACCCCAACAGCATATAAGTTATGTGTGAACCCACTTCTCAGCCGATATGAATTGACAGCTATGGTTGTTCATGCCGCAATGTAGTGCCAAACACTGTTTTATTTTTTCATTTTTTATTCTACAAAACCCTTTTGGATATAATTTTGAGCATTCCATCATAACATTAGGGGAACCTGGAAAAAACATGAAAATAATATTCTACGTGAAAATGACCAAAATGCCCCTGAAATTTTCAGGGTATTCTGGTAATTTTTCATCACCGGAAATATTTTTTTTATTACAATCTATGCATGCCCCAAATTTCACTTCAAAATGATTTATAGAATAAGAATTAAAAATAAAAAATAAAAAATTCTAGGCCGTCAGATGAAGATTGATGGTTAAGAAACAGCTTGCGACATTGTGATTTAAGCCATCTCAGCCATCTACTTCGATCTGATGGCTGAGATCAGGGGTCACATGCTATAAATGTGGATGGGGTCAAATGGAAGGCTTTCCCTATATATACAACGTGATCACAATTAATCTTGTCAATTGGATGTGAAATTCGGTGGTTGCATTTATTTCATTGACCAAGCTTAAAGTTCAAAAGAAATTTTCTTGAACTTTGTGACACCCAAGCTATCAGATTTCACATCGGATGGTTGTAAGTAATTGTGACTTCTCTGTACTAGAGGTAAATCGTCTCATTGTATACAATCCCTATATGTATATATATATATATATATATATATATATATATATATATATATATATATATATATATATATATATATATTGAGAGTTGGATGCATCCATATGTCCAGCACTCTATAGGTCATGCATATTTAAAGAAAGGGAGAGTATAGAATAAGACCATTTACCTTTGGTCCAAAGTGATCACATTAATCTTGATTATTGGATGTGAAATTGGGTGGCTACAATTATTCCATTGATCATGCTCAAACTTTAAAAGAAATTTTCTTGAACTTTGTGACACATTCAAGGTATCAAATTTCCTATCGGATGGTTGTAAGTAATTGTGGCCACCTTGTATCAAAAGTAAATGGTCTCATTATATACAATTCCATAAAGAAATACGATCTAATTGATAAAATCATTTTGAGCCTCATGTTGCTTGGTGATTTGATAGGCCTGATGTAGTTTTGACATGTGTGGCCCCACCGTATGGCAAGCACATAGTTGATGTGTTCAAAGAAATTGGTTTTGTTTGCAGTTGTTGGAAGCGATAGATGAAGTGAAGGAGCCATCTAAGACAATTGTTGTGGCATGTGAAGAAGACATGGAGGAGGCCATAATGGCTGCCAAAGAAGGGATGTTAATCTACAATAGTGACTGGTTACTGAGCTGTGTCATGAGACAACAGCTTGATTTTGAGGCCCCTCAATTTGCGGAGTCCCTTTGATATAAGAGCTGTATGTACAGGACAGTAGCAGTTGTATGTGTGGGGTATTTGGAAACATGATCATGCAAAAGTGTGAACCAGCCTTGTTGTTAATAGTTTGTATTCTAATGTTTTCTTGTTAAGATGTGCCTGATCATTCCACCTTCATGTATGTTCCTCACAAGAGAGGTGATTTTTGCATTAAGTGCAAGCACACAAAATAAAAATCCTTTTCTGTAATTTACAGAATCATTTTTGGCTGTATTGTTCATCCACTTCCCATTTAGTGAATTTCAGTCTGACTTGAAAGCATGAGGATATCAATTGTTTATGACTAATAGGGTTTAAAACTGTCTAGGTGGTGTACTAGTATAACATTATATTGATGTAACCCACTGAATTCAAACAATAATATTTCTAATTCTTTGTAATTAATTTTTTTAAGAAGTTTTTAACCCAAAATGGTTTGCTTTCCTAGATGTGCATAGTGACTTGTAAATAAAGTATGAAAGTGAGAAGTGGATTTTGAGTATCCTATTAATTCAGAGTAGGTGTCAATTATATATACGTTCTACATGTGTTTTCAGGGGAGAAAAAAGAGAGGGGTCTCATGTAAACCATGTGCATAAAAGAAAGTTTCTACAGGGCCTAAGCTTTATGAAAACAAAATAATGCCTCCCCTCAAATCCTCATCCGGAAAGCACTTTGGGCATCGAAAATCTTTACGATGGTTCTAAAATCACTTTTTAACACCGACAATAAATTTTGAAACTTAAAAAATGATACAAATCTTACGAATATGTGAACACTTAAGTTTAGAGTGAAATGGATAGTCTAGAAGATTTGTTGCAATATGCATTATTTTTAGATCGTGAAATATCATTTCTTTTTTCTTGCAACCATAATGTTCAAGCTGAGATGATTGATTTAAAGGTCTTTCAACACTTGAATTGTAATTTTTGAGAAGTTACAAAAAATGAAGTCACTTAAATGGCTGTCTGATGGAGCGTTCCAGCATCCTCCCCTCTTTGCCACACCCATCTCAACTTCCTAGCTTTCCTTCCCTCTCATCCTTCCTAGTTCCCTTCCCTCTCAACATCCATGCTCATCCTCAGCAGGCACGCGTCGATCTCCGAAACGGTTCCTCCGGCACACCATCTCCCTCTATGCCGCCTGGCGATCATGTGTCGCCATCCCATGCAGCCCACAATAGGTTCACATGTCGCCCTCTCGAACCAAGAAGCCACCTACTTTGCCATCCATCCTATGTCCTCGTTGTGTGACATGGCTAGTAACAGGGGCAACATAAAGTCCATAAGGGAAATCATGCTCGAAAACTACACCTCTAGATGCATACGATAGTAATGAGCTTCAAAGGAAATGCGATAAGACAAGTGAGCTTACTGTTATAACCAATTTACAGCAGCAAAACTTCCTTCAAAACAGTGGTTAGGCAGCTTTGAGAAGTTCGTGATGAGGCTCAAAGGCTGTGCTTCCAAGATCATTAGGATACCTAATATCACATTAAAGGGAGGCTCAAAATACAAGTACAAGAGGAAAGGAGATATAGAGATGAGTATGCGTGGGACCCACTTGAAGAAAATCACAACTGATAAAAAAAGAAGACCTAATGTCGCATTAAAGGGAGGCTCAAAATACAAGTACAAGAGGAAGGGAGATAGAGAGATGAGTATGCGTGGGAAGCTCTCGAAGAAAATCACAAGTGATTAAGATGTGAGAAAGAAGAGTATGAATAAAGTGGGATAGGTCTTATTTATAAAAGTTCTAAGCGTCGGCTTTAACTTAAATTAGATCTTGGTCACCCAATGAATGATTCAAAGGTTGAGAGAGGCTAAAGACCTAGTTTTATCAATTACTATTGGTAGCTATCAAATGAATAGTGATGATCAAACACACCTTTATTACAATGCACATAAGTCACGTTAAACTTTCTCAAAATATCATATGTGTTAGCAAAAATTGGTGGATGCCGTGAGGCTGGTGATCATAGAGCCCGGATTTTTCTTTCCCATTTGAGAGAGAGTGAATAAATTAATTTTGCTCACAGAAACTCTGTATTTTTTTTTTCTCTTGCCGCTACGTTCTTCCTCTCTCTAGCTTCCCTTTTTATAGGGAGAAAAAAATGGCTTTAACGGTTATATTTCCAACGGGTCTTTGAGAATGGTTTTCCTTGATCTCAGGGATATCCATCCAACGTTCATATGAATGTTGTTTTATATGAATGTTGGATAACCATAGTATTCCTCATACAATTGTAGGCTTCCCATCCCACAATTGTAAATAAAATCACGCGAGGCCTTATGCCTATACGTGCCAACATCTCCCACTTGGCCATGGCGGCCGAGCGTAGTAATCAGTCACAAGCATACTCCCACTTTTGAGCATGACCTTTTAAGAAAACTTATTGTCATGAGGTTTTTCTTACGCTTTCGCCGATATGCCTCTCATAATAAATATTCATCATGAGGATTTTCATATTTGTGCGGATTTTCTCACTCATGAAAAAAAAATGACTGACTTAAACATTTTTTAGTCCCATTAAACTAGTATGCGTAGACAGTAGTTCAACACTTAGAGCCTTTGTTAATGGATCAGTGATCATATCTGATGAGGGCAAGTAACTAACGATTACTTAATATTTATCAACTACATTCTGAATATAGTGATATTGGACATCTATATATATTCATTTGGAGCTATTTTTTTCACTTTGAACTATTTTCTCCACTTTGAATTAATTTAATTGTAGCTTGATTATCACAAAATATTTGGATCGGTCCGTCAATTATTTGCAGCTTTAAGTTATCTATAAAGCGCTTTATCCAGACGGCGAAAGTACAAGCAGTGCTACATGTAATATGTACCTAGCTACACACCATTGTTTCTTGCTAGACCAATAAACAACAACCCCTCCAAAGAAGAAAATATGTCCTGAAGTGGACTTACTATCGTCCTTATCCCCAGCAAAATCTACATCAGAATATCCTATAACTTCAAGTTTATCTACTTGAAAGCACAATTTCATATGCTTTGTTCCCTTGATGTACCTTAAAATTCTTTTTACTATTTTCCAATGAGTCACGCCATGATCACTTTGATATCTACTGACAGGTCCTACGAAATAACTCAAATATGGTCTTGTACAGTTTGCTGCATATACCAAGGCTTGTGCATAGGGAACATTAGGTTTTTCTTGTTCTTCTATTGGACAATCCTTCCTAGACAACTTTATTCCCTTTTCAACAGGAGTAGAGAATGACTTACAATTTTCCATTTGAAGTCAATATATCTCTCTTGGCTCAAGCACAATATTTTTATTTTCTATCCCTAGTTATTTTTATGCCTAGGACATAAGATGTTTCTCCCATATCTTTCATCTCAAACCGAGAAGAAAGCCATGACTTAGTTTTATCAATCATTTCTAAGTTATTTCCAGCTATTATGATATCATCTACATATAATGAGAGTAATTTAAATTTACTCACACAATGATTCAATTTATTTATTTAATATCTCATCTGTTGGATGACATCATGAAATGTTAAGTACCATTGTCTTGAAGATTGTTTTAAACCATATAAAGACTTATTTAAGAATGGTTTAATTATGAAGCCCTCAGGTTGCTCTATGTAGATGGTTTCCTTTAGTTTACCATTTAAGAATGCAGTCCTTACATTCATTTGTTAAAGTTCTAGGTCATAGTATGCAACGATTTCCAAAATTATTTTAGTTGATATAAATGTTGAAACTGAGGAATAAGTGTCGACATAGTCGACTGCTTTTCTTTGGGTAAAACCATTTTCTACTAACCTAAATTTAAATTTATCAATTGATCCATCATATTTTAATTCCCTTTTAAGCACCAATTTAGAACCTATAGGTTTCTTATCTGATGGCAAATCGCATAGATTTCAAACTTTATTTTTCTTTATAGAATCTAATTTTTCTCTCATGGCATGAAGCTATTTTTGAGATTCTTGTGACTTCATAGCATCATTGAAGTAAAAAGGGTTATGGATTTCATCTAGGTCAATAAGGTTATCTGTCTCCTCACTCATATAGACATAGAAATCATCAAGGTACGATGGAAGAGCTTTAAACCTCTTGTGGCTACTTAACATTAGGTGTGTGTGTACTTCAACAGCATCATGTTGGTCAGGGCTATTCATATTCACTGTAGGTAGTGGTTTTAAGTCATCTATGATTTTAAGTCGATTGTCATTATCTACTACAGGTAGGTTTTCTTCAATAAAATCTTTTAGAAACTTAGCATCTTTGCTTTCAATGAGCCCCTTATCTTTATGATAAAATCGATATCCCTTTGATTCTTCGAGGTAACCTATAAAATTGCAAACTAGAGTTTTGTTTCTAACTTATTTCTATGCTGATATGGAATTAGGACATGCGCAGTCGACCCCCACTTCTTTAAGTTTGATAGATCAGGTTTTCTACCTGTCCACAGTTCATAATCTATAGTTTTAATTAGACCCTGTTAAGAATATACATGGATGTGCTTATTGCTTCTCCCCAAAAGGTCTTGGGTGGATTAACATGAGTCATCATAGATTTAATCATTTCTAAGAGGGTTCTATTACACTTTTCAGCTACTCCATTTTGTTGTGGCGTATAAGGCATAATAATATGTCTTTTAATATCATATTCTTGGCAATAAGCATGGAAAGCTTCAGATGTATATTCACCTTCCCTTATCAGTTCTAAGAACTTTGATATTCCTATCCAATTGGTTTTCTACTTCTTTTTTATATATTTAAATTTTTCTAAATCTTTTGATTTATGGTGAATTAGATAAATGTATCCAAATCTAGAAAAGTCATCAATAAAAGTGATGAAGGATGATACCCCTCTATGAGTTTTAACATTGAGGGGCCCACAAATGTCTGAGTGGACCACATTCAATAACTCATTAGCTCTCTCCCCTTTATTGAATGATTTCTTGACCATTTTCCTTGACAAGCAGTGCTGACAGGTTGAAAATTCCACAATATTTAGATTTGGAATAAGACTCACTTTTATTAGCCTATTTATTTTGTCTTTTCTTATGTGGCCAAGCCTAAGATGCCAAGTATATGCATCAACAACCATTACACAATCAATATAACCAGAATACGATGAAGTTTTATTATCAGCTTTCTCATATACGTGAAGTAGGAACAAGTTGTGGTCATCAACTAGGTGTCCCCAAGCATAAATTTGTCCATGCTTTCCGATTGCTACTTTTAATGATCAGAATAGATTTCAAAACCCTTTTTAATAAGCAAGGGGACAGATACAATATTTCGTTCATGCAAAGGACAAAATATATATCAGTCAATACAATGTCGATTGTGCATACATACAATCGACAAGTTCCTACACCTAACACATTAGAATACGTGTTGTTTCCTATGTAGATGCGTTTTTTCCCAGCTCTTATTTCTTTGAAGTCATCGAAGAGATCTTTTGAAGTTACAATATGTCGATTAACGCCCGAGTCTACCCACCATCTTTTGATGTCGTGATCTGCCATCAAGTACTCAGAAACTACACAAATCACTTTATACCTCTTGCTTCCACTTCCGCTATTCTTTAGATTTTGCAGGTTTCTATTTTTTGGGCAGTAGTTCTCGAAGTGACCTGGCTGACCACATAAAAAGCATTTTGGCGGTCCTTGTTTAGTTTATTGGTTGTAGGGCTTAGTTCCTCTGTTTTTTAACCTATTGTTCCTCTTATTAAACTTCCCTTAAAATTTCTGGTTATTTGGCTTAGGTTAGCTAAGATTGGGAGGGCCTTGAGCAAGCATGAGTTCACTCTTTTTATCTTTGTTCATGTGCTATTGCTCTAAGGCTAGTTGCATAGGTAGGTCCCCTAATATAAGAGATTTTGCATTTAATCTAAGTGCAATTGTTACCATCATTCATGAAGGTGAAAGACTATTTAATATAGTGAAAATTTGGATACGCTCGGGGACTTCAGTCCCAGTAATGGCTAAATTCTTAGCCATAGCGAGCATCTTGTTAACATGTTCCACTACATTATTACCCTCCTTCATCTTAAATGAGTTATATTGCTCTAATAGTAATTGGATGTGTGTTTTAGAGGTTGAGTCATATTTAAGTTTTATTACCTTTAACATTTTCTTAGATGTTTCATGATGCTCAAAAACTTTAGTAAGGTCATCTTGCATAAAAGTTAATATAAAAGTTTTTGTTATGAGGTCATCCTCTAAAATTTTTTCTAACATTTTTTTTTCTTCTTCAGTTGGTTTATTACCAACTGCTGGTGGATCATCTTTTAGTACATACATGGTTCTATCTTGGAGGAGGAGATATTCCATTTTCTTCTTCCACATCCCAAAATTATTGCCATTCAATTTTTCAACTTTAGAAAGCTTAGCCATAACTATTCTACTGGCTATTTGCTAAGTTTTATTTGAACAAACAAATACTAAGTTCTAAAGAAGCTAAACAAGGTACCAAAAAATTTAATATGTGGTCAATACTTGTACAAAGAGTTGATTGTCGGTGTTGGAAATTGATTTTAAAGCCATTATGGAGATTTATGTTGCCAAAAGTGCTTTCCGGACGAGGATTTGAGCTGAGGCTTTATTTTGTTTTCGTAAAGCTTGAGGTCTTATAGAAATGGGAAAGTTTATATAAAGCCTAGGCTCTAAACAATCAAATTAGAGCCTACGTCAAAGTTTCACTAGAAGAGGTTGTTTTGATGCCCAAATATCATCAAATTGATCATCTCCGCATCAAGATGCATGGACATGAGAAAAAAATGGATTTCAAATTTTATAAATAATGCATCTTGTAACACATTTTTGGACCTTCAATTTTCAAGTTTTCATAGATCTATTCAATCTACACTATTTTTGAAGCATTAAATTTTATAACTAGAAAAAAAAGGAAATAGTTTATATAAAGTTGCAACCTTAAAATGTAGAATTATAGATGCACCTAAAAAAATCCATCGAAAAAGTTGTTTTAATTTTGAAAAGACCTCTAGATGATCATCTCGACATCGGGATGGAATATGAAAAAAAATGGATTATGGGTCCCAGAAATAGCGCATCTTGCAATACATTATCTAGACTGGCCATTTTCAAGATTTTCATATGTTCATAAATATACTTGATTTTAACCATTTTTGGAGTTTAAAATTTTATAATTAGATATGAAAATAGATTTTTAGATAATCCTAAAACCAATTTCTCCAAAATTACATGTTATAATAAAATTTCGAGATGCGCCTTAATTGCATTGTTTAAAGTTGCAACCTTATAGAAACTACACCCAAAATAAAAATATAATTTAAGGCTATCATAAAACTTTCCGGTATTAAAATCATATTTCTCGATACTATTTGAAGGTGAGTTCTAATTGGATTGTTTAGAGCCTCGGCTCTATACTAATCACACCCTATAGAAATTAGATAAAGTTTGTATAGAGCCCTGACTCTAAACAATCAAATTAGAACCTATCTTTAAATATATTTTATTTTTAATTATAAAATTTAAATATTCAAAAATAAAATAGCGTAGATTAAGCAGCCCATGAAAACTTGAAAAACTTAAAAATTAACGATAGTTAAAGATACACTATTTTCAAAACGTGAATGAAATTTTTGAGGTGGGCTCGAATCTATATAAACTTTTCCCATAGAAATTTCATCCTTTTTTATTTGAAGAAAGAAAGATATTAAGGAGAGGGGTTTTCAATTGTGCGACCGTGAGCCTGATGTTTGCCTCCTTTTGCAGAGAGCTATAAGTTTTCAGTCTCTGATTGTTTTGCTGCAACTCAAATCATTTCTTTTGAGAGAGAGAGAGAGAGAGAGAGAGAGAGAGAAATTTTTTCATAGCGCTAAAGAATATGTCCGTGGAAGCAGTTTCAGCTGGGGGCCTTTTTGTTCATAGGCTGAGATTCAGGAGTTTCAATGGAAGACAGCAAAGCAAGGCTTCTTTCCTGTGTCCTTGCGTTGTTAGAGCTGCACACTCAACCGAGGACGAGGACAGGTTCGACAAGCAACTTGGTTAGTCTTTCATATTCCTCTGTTTCCAATTTCCCTCTCCTATGTAGAAATTAGTTTGTGTTTCTGGTTGTGAAATTAGGGTGCTTCTCTCTTTCTCTCTCTCTCGATTAAAAACATATGATTTAATTGTGTTTTCATGGTTTGTGGGGCTACTTCACGGTGGTGACAATTGGTGGAATTGTTCATAATGGGGGTGCAAACTTGGCTTTCTCTGTGATTTCACAAGTTTCGAATTCCTGAAGTTCCGAATATTGATACCTGTTTGGAAGTGGAACACTGAATATAGTTACAGTAGAGTGATTGCAGGGGTTGGTACCATATGGCATCTCAATGGGCTAATACTTTACACTGCCCAAAGAAAGATGAGATAATTCTTTAATATTGGCCTGCGTTAATCTAATTGGGGGCTGTGGGTTGCTTCTATTAATGGAGTTTCAGTGGTTTGGGCCTCAGACTCAGCCCTGGCCCGGAACGGAATGACTAGGCTGAGTCTATATTCGCCAAAGAAAGCTCTGAAAGTTCAAAAAAATGTAAACAGTTTGTTAAAAATAATTAATGCTCAGTAAAAAGTAAAATAGATAATATTAATCATTAAAAGTCTTATAAACTTCAGAAAAGTGTGTAAAAGATGGACTATTGAAAATTTTGAATTATGCCTTTATATATTTCAGAAAAATCAGAACAAAGTAAAGAATAAAAAATTGGAGTATGTAATTAGAAAAGCTCCCAAATCATTATAAACACCGTATAAATTATAAAAGTGTATTTTAAATCATACATCGAATATATTTTACCTTAATTTTGAGTTTTACATGATTTTTAACAGTGGGGAGTTGACCCTTGAAGATAGCACTAAGTATTGGCTTCCATTGTTATCCTAATTGGGTCCATGCACACTGATCTATTACATATCCTGAACCTGAAGAGGCAAAGTGTTCATTCAAATATCATTTGATACGTGTCAAACCAAGTTCAAGACTCTAATAAGTGTTTGGTGAAAATATGGATTTCAAACCTCAAGTTTCTTAAAACGTCTAGGAAGTGCCTATGGAAATAGAAGTCAGCTACCTATGTGTTTTCATTTGAAATTATATATTATTCATAAAGGCGCAAAAGGTTTTGGGGGGCTGCAAAACTGCTCAAAATCCGGGTCCATGACTAAGTTTGAAATCTCTTATTCTCTAGGGAACAAGCACTCGATCAGTTGTATTTTATTGCAATCATATTCGCACTAAAGGAAGATCACATTGGACATACTTCCCATGGCCCAGCATAATCATATACCATATTGGTTTCGTCCTGTTGATAAAATGAGACCCACCAGTTACAGATGGAAAAATAGAACCTCTTGTAGAGGAAAACGGTTAATTCAACTACTCCTATCTACTTTCATCCTTTTTGGCACTTGGTTGAACCAACGAGGTCCTCCCAAAGCATATTGCAATCATTGTGGGCATTGATATACTTGCTAGCTGTTTCAAGCAACAAACATACTGCACATAGATCTTAATTGACAGTGCATGGCATACTCTTTTTTTCCTGTGAGATCTCCCTCTTGACTGCCACTTATTGTAAGTCATGCTCAGTTAGTTTAATCAATTTTCTTTTGGGATCCTCCATATGATGTGTGTTTCTTGGTTATCCATCTCATTTTGTGTTGAATTTGTACTCTAAAACTTCTGACTGCATGATTGGTACCTCCTCCTGGCATGTTAGCAAATCACATCTCTTGCGAACTTTTTGTGCACTTTTTTTATGATCAGTAACACATCCATGTGAACGTGTGTGTGTGTGTATATATGAAATTTCAATCCTCATTAAGTCGGGATCCATGTTGTGGTTGGCAATGAAGATATTCTTCTGCCTTCACATGACACAACATATATCATGTCAAGCGATTGCATACTTGTCTTCATTGATTGCTCTAAAACTTTTTAGCCTTTACGATTACAAATGGATGTGCTTTTGTATAAGGAATCTATATATATATATAGGGTACAGTTTGGATAGAGCCTAGGCTCTAAACAATCAAATTAGAGCCTACCTTCAAATAGTGTCGAGAAATGTGGTTTCAATACTGAAAATGTTTGTGATAGTCTTAGAATATATTTTCATCTTTATTTATAAATTTTAAGGCTTCAAAAATAGTGTAGATCGACAGATCTATGAAAACATGAAATCTTAAGAAGTGACGGTCCAAAAATGCATAACAAAATACGCTATTTCCAAAACTTGAAATCCATTTTTTTCTCATGTCCATGCATCTTGATGTTGAGATGTTCAATTGGAGGATATTTGGGCATCAAAACAACCTTTTCTAATGAAAATTTTGCAGTCGGTTCTAATTTGATTGTTTAGAGCGTCAGCTCTATATAAACTTTTCCCATATATATATATATATAGTTTTTGTATATGTATAGTTTTTGTAATGGTTAGTATCCTATAATATTTGAGGATGGTGATAATAAAGCCTATGAATGTTCCTTCAAATCTTTTCAGGATTGTTTTCTTTAAGAAAGAATGTTGAAGATGTAGCCATGCGTATTGAAATGATGGCACCAATGGCACTGGAATTAGAACATCAGAGACGGTCCCTGCAGGAAGAAATGATCCGGGATTATAATCTTTGGGATGACCCAGCGAAAGCAAATGAAATATATAATGCTTTGGCGGACACCGCACACAGCATTAACCTTCTCAAGGATCTTCAATATAAGGTACTATTCCGTGGAAATGTGCAATTTTTATTGAAGTCCAAGTAAAGCAAGTTTTTGGTCTCTAGATAATAAAGGTGTTTCGTTTGTGAGAAACATAGCTTCGTAATGATTTTATAGTTGTTCATTTTCTTCTATGCATTTCAAATTGTGGAAATTGAGAAAGGATTTGTGTTTTCCTTTGATATTTAGTTTCAATTGGCAACAATGCTAAAATATTTTGTTGTAAGTAGTTTTGTGATGAAGACAATCTTTCATTTGACACAATTTGAGTGGTCAGCAAAAACTTTTTGCAGGCTGAGGAGGCAAAGTTGATAACACAGCTTGCTGAAATGGACACTATAAGCTATTCTTTGTGCAAGCAAGCATACAATACCTCCATAGATGTCAGCAAGTCCTTGGATCGTTATGAGATATCTAAGCAACTTACTGGACCTTATGACAAGGAAGGAGCTTGCCTATCAATCATTGCTGGGAGTGAAGGAGTTGATGATGAGGTTTGAGAATTATTTTATGACACCTTGGTTTAGTTTCCATTTGCAACAATATGCCATGCATTATGCAAGAGAAATAAAGCTACCCTGAGTAAACAAACTGTTGTGGAGCCTTAATTTTTTCTTTGCCTTCACCTATCAAATTTCTTTTTTCTTTATGGGATTGACTATGTATTTATCAACTTGTAAAAGCTACAGCTTGTCCCTGGGTTTTTAAAGATAAGAGCTGTGTTACTCATGAGTTACTTGAATAGCAAATCATCTGCAGTGTCTTTTTGTTTATAGCTAGTCCTAATGAATTTAATATGGCTATTTCCATTTTTTGTGCTGGTTGACTATTATTTTGTTATTACTACTGGAGGGAAAAGAAACATAGCATTTGTAAATAGTTAATTTCTTTGACCTAGATTGCAAGTTCTGTTTAGCTTAGGCTTTGAATTTGGTGGGCGTGCCTATCATGACTCGCTATAAATTATTGAATTTGGAATGGCCTCGATTATTAACTTAATTTAGTTATTGTAGTTACTACTATGCCCTTGACCCAACATCCATGTATGATTTAGTGTTTGGTTCATGAAGGTGAAATTAAATTACTATTGGTATTTGTGTAAGTCAACTGCCAGATTTTTTTAGAAGAAATTTTTGTGCTGCGGGCTTAAACAAGATCAGTAGGTTCTAACTGCCTGAATGCCATGCTCTTTTCCTCTTCTTTTACCTGCTCTAATTTGGTTGATTGCTTAACTTTGAATATGTAGAACTATTCTTTATAATTTCAAGCTAAAAAATTTCGCTTTTGCAGATTTGGGCAGAGAAGCTTCTAAACATGTACATCACTTGGGCTGAAAAGCAAGGTTGCTCAAAAAGGGTTGTTGAGAAGTATCCTTGTAAGGATGGTGGTATCAAGTCAGCAACCATAGAATTTGAATGGCAATTTGCATATGGCTATCTTTTAGGAGAGAGAGGAGTACATCGGCTGATTAAAAGTTCAATTGATGGCTCTGTCCTCCACGAGGTTCTATACTCTTGATTCTCTAGTGATTTTAGAATTTTAATTGGACATATAACCCCTATTGCATTGGGTTTCTAGCATGCATTGGTGGTCACCTTTCAGGGGAGTGCTGCTTTGACCTCCTCTTCAGAACTATAATTACTAAGAGGACACGTGGATATATAAGGATGTTTAAGTACCTCCTTTTTAGAGTAATTGGTTTTTTTGTAAACATCAAAGAATTGATTGAAATACCCATGTTTTAATGTAGGCAAAATTTATCAAAAACAACTCAATAGATGAACTATTTAGCATTTCAGCCATGTATTTTGATTAAGTTTAAAAAGCCCATCAAAGGGCACATAATCTTGAGTTAGAAAAGTTGATATTTTAGGTGTGTTTCGATGATTTACCTTTATTCTATGTGATAATTATTTTGTTAATTAAAAATTGACTATGTACCCCAAAGTTCAAAGTGTTGGGAAAATTATCCTCCACTGGGATTATCAAACTCAATTATCCATTTTAAGTTACCAGAATGCTCATCATGCTCAATCATATGTATGGTGGCACTTTTCCTTTCAACTGAACTTGAACTTAACAAAGGTTTCCAGATGTCATGAAATTATTATGCGCAATTGCACTCACAATGTAGATTACTTCATGTATTATTTGAACTGGACTTAACTTCGTTCACCGAAGGTTTCCTTTCTATACTTAAATGCTATTTATTTGCTCTGAAAGTCTATAATCTGTTGGTCTTTTTTATGGCAATAATACCAATGACATTTTAAAATTCTTCTATAATATATTAATCTAGCGTGAGATTAGATCAATAAATTCAGAGGCTGTTGTTCTTGTAATACGGACTTGATTTAGATTGCGTACCTTACTTTGGCATTCTAAAGATTGTTCTTATTTGTTGGGAAACTTGTTCTTTCACATTCTAAACTATAGTCTCATCCTTTCATTTTCATATCCTTGTTCATTGAAATATGGTGACATTCTTGATATCATTTGACATTTGCAAATGTCTGGATTAAATTAACGTGGTTTAACCATATCCACTCCTGGTGAAGCTGCCTCAAGTATTGTTTGTGTGTGTTTTTTCAGCATACGGTTGTATAAGTGACAAAAAAGTACTATCTGAGCATCTAGTTATACACTTGCTAAATTTTATGTATTTTGATTCCTAAGAAGAGATGATTCACAAAAGTTATATATCATATTTGTATGAAAAGTAAAAGCTCTTTATTTTCAAGCATGGTTGTATTTCTTTCTTCCCCGAGAATTCCTTCAAGTTCTAACAGTTATGCTTAAATGTTCAGAGTAGCGTGGCCCAGGTGGATGTGATCCCTCTCTTCATGGAAACAGCCCCAAACCTTGAAATTGATTTTGACGATCTGGAGATCTCTACATTCTTCCCTTCTAACACAAAACAACAGACCGTTAACAAAGCGGGGGCAACTATCAGGATTTGCCATATTCCAACTGGTGTGAAGGTCCAATCCTCAGGTTAAGAAGCATAATCATGTCCTTAATTTTGAAAGCAGGCTACATATTTTAATTCTAGTTTAATCTGTGGCAATTTGTGGAGAAGTTGCAGGTCAATATTAAAAAAAAAAAAAAAAAATTGCAGGATAAATATTAAGCGGCTTTCTCTTTGCCTTCAGATTAAGAACCCAATCTTGGGTTCTAAAATTTTTAATGGAAAGAAGTCAGAACTTTTTCTAATTTAATTATGTTCTTTTTCCTGTTCTTTTGTTTCTTCTGTCTGCACAACAACATGTAGCAGCGTTTGCCACACTAGAGCACTCGGGATGCCAAATGAGTGGGTTTTTTCTGCTTACTTCGAAAGAAAAGGAGTTTCTGATTCGGTATGCCAAATGAGTGGGTTTTTTCTGCTTCCAAAAATAAGGAGTTTCTGATTCTTGAGGTTTGGATCATTTGGAGTCAGAAATTTGGTGTATGCATGTCTGTGGTCTTTGATTGTCCTTCTTTCCTTGCTACAAAATTGGCTACAAAATTCCATTTACTCCTTTATTGAATAATACAAAGCATTAAACATTTTTCTTTCTTTTCCTTTTGTTGTTGGTTGGGTAAGTTGGGACTTCAAAAGAAAGTTTTATTTTGAGTTTGTGGGCAGTGCACTTAGTTTCATTTTAATTTGTTTGAGGTTTCACATCCAAAAAAAGCTAGACCTCATTCCAAATCACAGGGCCCTTTTCTATCACTAAAAGAAAAGAAAAGCTGGAGAATGCTTTTCTAATTTCAATACCTTTTTCCCGTGAAGTTCCTCATTCAGTGGATGCCTCATCATTTTTATTATGTTGATTTTTACCATGTCTGCCATTTTCTGTTTCAACAAATTACGTGAGTAAGACTGATTCTAGCTTATCCAGAGAACCTTAATCTCAGGCTTTGCACCCTCTCTTCTTTTTCAGTATTGGTGGTTGCCACTTGTAATGAGACAATTCTCATTGCTTTGGCATTCCTTTATATTTGATGATTGTGCCATGGTGCAGGTGAAAGAAACCATCTTGCCAATAAAATCAAGGCGCTTAATCGTTTGAAAGCAAAACTTTTGGTGGTTGCAATGGAAAGAGGCATATCTAACATGCAATATTTTTCGAAAAACGATATCTATAATATGGAGCAGCAAGAAACTCGCAGGTACTTATCTGGCCCATATAAGTTAGTCCATGATCTAAAAACTGGCACTCGAGTGCCGGATCTGTTTTCTGTTTTGGATGGAAACATTGACACTTTTATTGGAGCTCATATAAGCTTAGGAAGGAAAACTATCAAGAACTAGCTAGTTTTGAGATTTTGCATGATGCCTTGTGCTCGGTAAGTTAATGTCACTCATTGTAATTGTTTTTTTTTCTTCTCTCTAATCTATGTAGCTTTTATTTCTTTCCATTTTTTGACGTGGGCTTTCTTTTCTGGTTTCTAATGTACTTGTCTCTTGAAATGTTGGATTTTGATTGATGAATAAAAGTAAGTAATTTTGTCAAAAAAAATATTACAGGATGTGTATTTATCCATGCACGTGTGCGGGCGAGTCACATGATACATCTTGCTTGACAAGTGTTTTTGATTGGGTTCCGAATAAAATGCTGCAATAAATGAAGGAAAAGTGGTTTATGCGTGTGGGGAGGCATAACTACATTTGCCTACCCCCCGAGGCATCACATATCCATCTTAAATAAGGATGTAGAGTTGTGGTCCATCCAGAAAACGGTAAAATCAACGGTTTAAAATTTTCTTTTAAAAACTTACATTACATTCATGATCTCCAAGTTAGAGATTATCGATAGGTAGGTTCAAAATCCATATGAAAAATGGATCGTGGAGAGGGGACGCAAATTTACATACGATTCGTGGCACTCATAATAAACGGTGGGTTTTGGTGCGTTAGCTAACGCGCCTATTCAAATGCGGTTTCCTTCAAAATCTATATTAAAGGTGGCTTTTTGGACTGGTAATTTTGATAATTTTGACCACCATTTTCTTGCATCTAGAAAGAAGAGGATTTTTAGTTTCAGAATGGAGCATTTTACACGTTATCTATGAACCATTGATCACCGTACGTCTACATACACCACTTTGTAAGCTGTAAAATCATGGATCTTAGGCGATAAAATGGAAATGCATCTAGAGTGAGTTAACAAAGGCATTTCAAATTCTAAACCTATGTGAAAGGTATATTTTTAAAAGATGGTATTTGAATTGAAACGCGTTTAAATATACATTATGCTCCTGCAAGAGTAGTACATTGTGCTAATATCAAGAAACCAAACTTTTATGGGTGTGATTTGTATAAGGTTTGAGGCCCTAAATCAAAGGAAGACGCACTTTCATATGGTATAGAAAGATATTGTTTCAGTACTGAAAATCTTTATGATGGCCTAAATTTATTTTCATCTCAAGTAAAATTTAAAACTTTAAAAACAAGATAGATCACGTAGATATATGAACACTTGAAAATTTTGAAAATTGAGAGTTCTATAATACATTATAGGATGCACTATTTCGAAGATTTAAAGTCTATGTTATTTAAGTCCATGCATCACAAGGTCAATGATCGGATTTGAGGGTTTTTCGATATCGAAAGTGAATATTTGAGGTGCGCTTTAATTTTTCTTTCTTGGGCCTCAACCTTATATGAACCATTTCGAACTTTTATTTAAGACGCTTAGAGAGGCAAGACAAGAACTAAGTATTTGCTAACTTCACGCTGAGAGAGGCGAGAGAAAAGCAAAGTCTATAAGGACTGGGGAAATACAAGTTTACAAAACATAAAAGAAAAGGGTGGAAATAGGAGTAGATTCGTGCATTGTAATTCAATGATTTGAAATAAACTAAGAGACGTTTAATGTTGAGAAAGGTTTCTATACTTCTCCTACTGCATATAAGATACGTACTTTTTTTGCACTTCAATTTAGAGCAAGTGAGCCATTGACTGATTGATCTAGATCTAATGCCTTAGAGTATTTTATTTTTAATTTGCTTTCTACAAATTGCATAAATATGATGGAGTGCATCTTAAAAAATATTAAAAGGAATTTTAGATAAAATATAATGATCAAAATATCCTTTGAAACTTTTAGGGGTATTTTGGTGATTTTATTTTATTGAGATGTTTTATTTATTTATTTATTTACAAGTGTGAGTTTAAGAGAGGAGCGGATTCCTAAAATCTAGTGTCAAAATATTTTGTATAAAAAAATTAAAAATCAAATACTAGTGACGTGATATTGTGCTAGGGGTCATCTCAGCCGTCCATTCAAAATGGACGGTTAGATAAGACGAAGTATATAAGTTTTATGTTGTAGGAGAAACATAGAAATCTTGCCCGACCCCTTAATGTTTTCTATGCCAAAAAAAAACAAAAAAAAGGAAAAGTGAAAAGATTTTATACTCATGTAGGAACATACAATCCAAAATAAAACTCTTGCTAGTAATATCTTTTAGATCCAGGGACATAATCTTTAGAATTGAGTAAAGAACCTCAAAAAAAACAAAAAAAACTCACTTTCGACGCTCCTGATATACCAAGATTGCACAAGAATCGTTCAATTTTTTTGAGGGAAAGATCTATAGGTTCAAGAGCTTAAAATTCTTTTTTTTTTTGTTTAAATATAATCATTTAGTAATACTTAGATGGATCCTAAAATTTTAAATAAAAAAAATCTCCCTAAATAGCTATTTTGCCCGAGGGAGTTGGAGTATAGGCTATTAGAGCTAAAAAAAAAAAAAATCTCTTAGAGAATTTACCTTGGTATACAAGGAGGTCACAATTCATTCTTAGTCATCAAATGTCGAGACAGCTCGGGGTGCATCACGAAGTTGGAGAAATTTTGAGATTAACGGCCAACATTGATTACAATTTTCTTATACCAAAAATAAATAATCTTATTGTGCAAAGTGGCCATGTGACCTTGTGGGACTAGAAAAATTACCAAAATGCAAAAATTAAAAAGTCATTGCTTTTTAAAGGGTGTGGTTCGTATAAGGCTGAGGCCCTAAACTATCGAACTAAGGCGCACCTTCAAATAGTCTTGAAAGATATTTCAGCACTAGAAATCTGTGATGGCTTGAAAATTTATTTTTATGTCTAATTATGAAAATTCAAAGCTTCAAAATTAATATAGATCGAGCATATCGATAAATACTTGAAAATCTGGAAAATTGAAGGTTCAAAACATTATTATAAGATGCACTATTTCTAAGACTTAAAATCCATTTTTTCTCATGTCCATACATCTTGAGATTGAGATGATCAAGTTGAAGATTTTTGGCATTGAAATAACCTCTTCTAGTGAATTTTTGAGATGTGCCTTAATTTGATTGATTAGGGCATCACCCTATATAAAACATAATGGATTGTGATTTGTGCTACTTCATCTCCAACATCTGTCCTCTCATTAACGGGCAGTTGAATGTATTATTCATCTGCTCAAAGTTTGTTGTCATCCTTAAATTCAAAGGGTTTTTTCATCTCATGTGTATGACATTGAGGATAAACAGTAGTGATGAAGTAATACTATACCCTTAGGGGTGGGAATGTGCCGGACATCCCAGCCCAGAACTGCTTGGGTTCTTACCAGTGTTCGAAAACCACTACATGGGATGAGTGCTCAGCTCTTGCCTGATCCAAGTACTCGGCCAGAGTCTGAGTAACTTGGCCTGGGTAGAGTCTGAGTAACTTGGCTTGGGTAGGGCCGAGTTTTGTAGCAGCAAAAAAAAGTTAAAACTTTGTTAAAAATTATAAGAATACAAAAATAAGAAATGGATGTTTAAAGTATGATTAAACTAAAAACATCAAAATGAGATTGAAAATAGAAAAAATATAGATTTTTAAAAACCAACTTCTTACAGGGGGTATTTTTGAAATGGGAAAAGTTTCTATACTTTTCATACTCTATATCCCTTAACCCCTGTCTCCCCTCCACCCCATCCAGCGGTCAAAAAATTTAGAAGATTTAGACAAATTTGATTTTCTTTTTTTCTAAAAAAGAAAGCAAAACATAGTTTCTGTTCATTTTTAGGTGCAATTTTTTACGACAAAAAATTCCCATGCAATCAACATGAAGAAATGGGGAGAAAAAATAAAGTCTTGAAAAAAAATTTGCAATAGTTTTAAAAAAACATATGAAATTTAAGTTGAACTTTTCAAATTCAACGGTCGAACAGAATTGGCAAAACTGACGATCAAACTAGCTCAACTTGTCAAATGCTAGTTTGGACCGATTCTGATAAATCCCGATTTAGTGCTTACATTGGATTGGACAAGGTCTCGGTCACCGGTTCCACCGGTCGGACTGCTGGTCTGGTCACGATTTAATAACTTTGTTTTCTACTAAAACAAAACTCATTTCATTTTAATAATAGGAAAAAGTTTATATAAGGTTGCAACCTTATAATGTAGAGCTACGGATGCACCTCAAAAATCCAACGGAAAAAGTTGTTTTAATATTGAAAAACCATTTGATTGAACATCTCGACATTGAGATATACGACTACGAAAAATAAAAAAGATTTTGAGTCTAAAAAATAGTGTATCTTACGACATATTATTTACACTGTCCATTTTCAAGATTTCCATATCGTTATAGATGTACTTGATTTTAACCATTTTTTAAATTTAAAATTTTATAGTTAGATATAAAAATAGATTTTGAGATAATCCGAAGAACATTTTACATCAAAATTATATACCATGATAAAACTTGAAGGTTCACCTTACCTCTACAGCTATGGATGCATTTGTATGCCGACTGCACCCTTAATAAGGCTTAAGATGAGAGGAGGGGGGCGTCCCCATTTGTGAGGTAACGGTTCCATGTGCCATGTCCCACATGTGTGTGTGGCGCATGCATGGGACTGGATCCAAATGCCCCACATGTGTTCCAACTAGCTCTTTTTAATTTTAGAAATTTCGAATGTACCCTTTCAAAAGTTAGACTACCAAAAATAATTTGTAATATTATGAAAAATTCTATAAAAAATTTCTATGTTAAAAATAAAAAGTCTAGAAATGAATTGGTACCAACGGGTCAAAGAAAGTGATTGTCAAGGCACTCCATCTTACCTAGTAATTGTGATCTTCAACTATATTCTCAAACCTACGTAATGAGACCCATTATCCACAATCTTGTACAAGGGCTCACGATTAGTTTGTCAAAAATAGCCAATAAATAGTAGAACCACAGTCCTGGAATGTAGATAAAAAGTTCCCCTTAAGATAAGTCAAATATATTTATCACAATTGTGGAAAGGGGCTCTCTCTATGCACATGTATATGCATCCTTTGTAGGATTTGTTTCCCGGTATGCAGTTGTTTTATATACATGTCATGCGAAACTTTGTTGAGGATTAGTCATTTCTGTCATAGACTACAAAATCTCTCCAAACTCAGAAACCATCATTGGTCATCTCTCTGACTTCAACAAGGGATGACCCTCTAGAATCCCTCAATGATAGTATTATATGCCTAGGGATAAGGGTTTTGATATGACTAGGATTATAGACCGCTTGAACCTAGGTCACTCAACCAACACACATTTCCGCTTAAAGTGTATCTTTCACTATAATTCTTATTTTACTTGCTTTTTTTTTTTTATATATATCAGTGGGGAATATAGGCCTCTACCCATTTTCAGAAATAATTAGCGGCTTTTGAATGCATCAGTGGGAATGAAAACGTAGATTGGTAGTTGAGGCTCAAGTGGTGCCACCACCACGACCTGAACCCTATTCGCAAAAAAAGTGGATTTGGGCCCTACCCTTCGGTGACAATTGAGTCAAAGACCTCATCATGGGGCTCGACAATATTACCACCAAGGCCCCACATTCTCAATTTTTACTTGTTATTTGGAGCTTTAAAGGCCCAAACCCCAACAAGTACATCCTCAAAATTCGGAGTCCTAAACTTAGTCTAATATTGTTTCTTACCTGAGGGAATAAATGTATAGTTACTCCTGTGCTAGTATAGAATCTTTTAAGGTTCTTCAAATTCACTCTTGTTGTTGAGATTATAAAATGTGCTATTCAATGCTAGAGATCTAAAATCCATCACTTAGATAGGTTTCTCAAGGGAACGAGCATTTGGAGAAAGAAAAAAGTTCTTAAATCCATCTTTAGATATCCAAAGGGACGAACTTTTGAATATCTTTTTGTTTTTTTGAGTACCGCACATCTTTGATTGAAGCACAAGGATACACGGAATTTTACGAAAAAATTCTTATTTAGTTATCAAAATTAAAAAATGGTTCTATATATTTTATATTCTATAGGGCTGGCAACGGACCGGGCCAACCCTAGCCCTAGCCTACCTTAGTCCCCATAAGACCAGCATAGGGCCAGCTCGGCCTTGACAAGGGCAAAGAGGGGAGCCCGACCTTGGCCCTATTAGGGCTAAGCCATGTTGACATGTATGGCAATGAGGCCTCACGTGTCTTAGCCGACGTTTGTCGGAATCAAATATATCCAACGGTCATATGACCCAACCTCCACATGATCGTAACCCCCTCGTTTTTTTGGACACCCGTTGGAGATCAAGGAACCCTTGGCTTTCTCGGAGACCCATTGGAGAAATACAACGGTTACCCCTTCTTCTCCCTATAAGATGGGAAGCTAGAGAGATGATGTGAACAAAAAAAAAGGCGTATAGTTGCACAATGTTCTTCTCTCTCTAAATGTGAAGGGATAGAAAATCTAGGCTTTGCGATCGCCAACCTCACAGCACCCCTTCTCTGATATCGGGTTTGATGTCATCCACGCTTCATCAAATATTTACTAATATTGGTATCAGAGTAAGTTCCATCTTCCCTATTTTCTTTTACTCTGAATTTTTTTTAATGATAAAGATTATGTGATTTGTTTCTCTACATATATATCGTGTTTGTTACTATCTATGCCCAATTTTTGTGTATAAATCGTACTGCTATCTTATCTTGGTTCATAGTGTTAATTAAAGGATAAGTTGCTATTTTATCTTGGTTTACGGTGTTAAATAAAGGATAAGTACCGTGTTGTCCTTTTGTATTGATCAATTCCAAATCACCTCTATCCAAACTGTTATAGGAATACGTCTGTTACCTAAACCTTCAACATACTGAAGGATAAGCCTGCACGCCCCACTTAAATATTCCCCATATTTTTAGAATTGCTAAAAACCCCTCTCTCACAGAGGAGCGACGATTTTAGAGAGAGAAGAGAGGAATCAATTTTAGAAAGAGAGAGAGAGGAAATCTTGCATTATGCATCATCGATAAGGAAGGTGGAATTCATGCTTTCAGATTTGGCACTTCGCATGCGAGAATGTTAAAAATGGACTTTTAGAGAGAGAGGAGAGGAATCAATTTTAGAAATAGAGCGAGGAAATCTTGCATTATGCATCATCGATAAGGAAGGTGGTGTGCACGCTTTCAGATTTGGCACTTCATATGCGAGAAGGTAAAAAATGGAGTTTTAGAGAGAGAAAGTCGAAGGTCTCTGGGAAGCCTGAGGGAGGGAGAGTAGTAGTAAGTTTTTTCTTGTTTGAAGGGAGAGAGAAACACCAAACCCTAGAGTGAGAATTGATAATGGCGCCTCCTTCTTCATGGAACCCAGCAGACCTTCCGATTATGGCTTTGAAGATCGCATAGTTGAGAAGATAAACAACAATTGTGTCACTCTCATAGTTAGTGATTTTGGCTGTGGAAATGCTCACAAATTCCCCAATTTCTTACTACAGGCAGGATTGCAGCCCATTTTGTGTACCCGACCTAGAAGGTTCGCTGTTGTGGCAGTTGCAAAAATGGTTGCTGCAATCCTGTCCGTTGGAGGAAATTGAGGAATTTGTGAGCTTTTCCCACAGCCAGTATCACCAACTATGAGACTGACACGGTTGTTGTTTATCTTCTCAACTATGCGATCCTTCAAAGCCATGATCGGAAGGTCCGCTGGGTTCCATGAAGAAGGAGGAGCCATTGTTAATTCTCACTCTAGGGTTTGGTGTTTCTCTCTCCCTTCAAATTAGAAAAAAACTTACTACTACTTTCTCTCCTCCAAGCTTCCTAGAGACCTCCGATTTTCTCTCTCTAAAACTCCATTTTTAACCTTCTCGCATGCAAAGTGCCAAATCTGAAAGCGTGCATGCTACCTTCCTTATCAAGATGCATAATGCAAGATTTCCTCTATCTCTTTTTCTCTCTCACCACCCTTCATCTTTGTTGATATATTGGTAGCTCATCCGTTCGTTACCCATACATCCAAGAGAAGGTTAAAAATGGAGTTTTAGAGAGAGAGGTGAGGAATCAATTTTAGAAAGAGAGAGAAAATCTTGCATTATGCATCATCAATAAGGAAGGTGGCATGTACGCTTTCAGATTTGGCACTTCGCATGCGAGAAGGTTAAAAATGGAGTTTTAGAGAGAGAAAGTCAGAGGTCTTTGAGAAGCCTGGGGGAGGGAGAGTAGTAGTAACTTTTTTCTGGTTTGAAGGGAAAGAGAAACACTAAACCTTAGAGTGAGAATTAACAATGGCCCCTCCTTCTTCATGGAACTCAGCGGACCTTCTGATCATAGATTTGAAGGATCGCATAGTTCAGAAGATAAACAACAATCGTGTCACTCTCATAGTTGGTGATACTGTCTATGGGAAAAGCTCACAAATTCTCTAATTTCCTCCTACAGGCAGGATTGCGGCCTATTTTGTGTACCCAACCTAGAAGGTTCGATGTTGTGGCAATTGCAAAAATGGTTGCTGAAGCTCGTAGTTGCCAAGTTGAAGATGAAGTTGGATATCATATTGGTTAATTGAAAAGAACAAATCCATGATATGCGAACTTGAGTTGACTCCTATTTATTGTCAAAGATTGTATTTAAAACAGCAGGAGTCTTGATGGAAGAAATGCGAGAGAAAGGGATTGCGGTGTTTAAAACGTACAAGGTCATCATTTTAGATGAAGTCCATGAGAGATTGTGGAATCCGATCTGGTTCTTGTTTGTGTAAAGCAATTTATGCTGAAGCATAATGAATTGATAGTGGTATTGATGTTTACAACTGTGAATATAACAAGCTATAGGGACTATTTTAAGGATCTTTTACAAAAAAAAAACAACAACGAAGTATTCTGTTCTCAAATACTATTGGAAAACCTATAATTATGAAAAATGAAATACCTTTCTTGTTGCAATTTTTGCAAGAGCTCCTTCCCATACATAATGGAGAGGAGACCCAAATCTTTCGATATCAAGGATTCCCCTCTAATTTGATGGGTCGTTTGCATCAGAAATGCATTTGTTGAATATAAATTCCTATCGAGTAAAATTACAAGTGGAAATATGAATAAAATGAAAATTTTGGTATAATTCTGAACTTCAAGAGGTTCCTACAAGACCATCGATAGGCTGTCTAGGGCTAAAATTCAAATGCCTAATTGAAGAGATATTGCTATGCCTTTCTCCTCGCTCTGTGATTGAATGCCCCAAATGAACTTGATCATCAGCTATAAATCATCAGACTGAAACAATTTATAAAATTGGTTAAAATATACATTCAATATAAATTGGGTGTTGTGCATGTATCATACTTATTGTTCCAGTCACTAGCTGTGAGGCATCCCTTTTGTGGGTCATTATCTACCATGATGCTCATTATTTGACATAGAAGTTTCTAAGACAACGTGATATGAGTAGACTAGAGGTCGATGTTATTGATGTTTACATTGTTGATTTGTGCCCTAAAATATTTGTAGTCTAAATAAACGTAAAGGAAATGAGATTGACAATTTCTTGATTTACATGTTATAGGGTTCTAAAACTGTGTCAGTGGAATGTATAACTTAATTTCGAATAAGAAATTTATTTAGTAATTCTTGATAAGTAGGAATATCAGCATGGTATTTGCTGATTGTAATGGAGATATTTGCTTGCCGCTTAGTTGTGGTCAATTCAGATTGAACTCCTACTTTAATATAGTGTCTTATAATTTCTTGATGGCTACATCCTGTCTAGTAATACCTTGATGATTTATATATCTATATGAGTGAGGAGACAAATAACCTTATTGACCTAGATGAAATCCAACCCTTTTGACTTCAATGATATTATAAAGTCACAAGAATATCAAGAATGACTTAATGCCATGAAAGAAGAATTTGATTCTATAGAGAAAAATAAAGTTTGGGATCTATGTGATTTGCGATCAGATAAAAAACCTCTAGGTTCTAAATGGGAACTTAAAAGGAAGTTAAAATCTGATGGATCACTTGATAAATTTAAAGCTAGGTTAGTAGCAAAGGGTTTTACCCAAAGAAAGGGAGTCGACCATGTTGACACTTATTCCCCAGTTGCAACATTTATAAGAATAATTTTGGCAATCGTTGCATATTATAACTTGGAACTTTTTCGAATGGATGCAAAGACTGCATTCCTAAATGGTGAACTAAAAGAAGCCATCTACATAAAGCAACCTGAGGGCTTCATAATTAAAGGCCAAGAAAATAAAGTATACAAATTAAATAAGTCGTTATATAGTTTAAAACAATCTTCAAGACAATGGTACTCAATATTTCACGATGCCATCTTACAGATGGAATATGATATAAATAGATTGGACCATTGTGTGTATGTCTTGAACAGTGGGAGTAAATTCACAATACTCTTATTATATGTAGATGATATTCTAATAGCTGAAAATGACTTAGAAATAATTGATAAGGCTAAGTCATGACTTTCTTCTCGGTTTGAGATGAAGGATATGCACGAAGCATCTTATGTCCTAGGAATAAAAATAAGTAGAAATAGAAAATAAAAAATGTTGTGCTTGAGCCAAGAGAGATATCTTGACTTTGTTATCAAAAGATTTAAAATGGAAAAGTGTAAGCCATTGTCTACTACTGTTGAAAAGGGAGCAAAGTTGTCTAGGAAGGATTGTCCAGTAGAAAGACAAAAAAAGCCTAACGTTCTCTATGCACAAGCTATTGGTAGCTTGGTATATATAGTAAGATATACAAAGACTAGATTTGAGTTATGCTGTAGGACTTGTTAGTAGATATCAACGTAATCCAAGCATAGCTCATTGGAGTTATAGAATTTTGAGGTACATTAAGGGAACACAACATCTAAAATTGTGTTTTCAAGCAGATAAACTTGAAGTGATAGGATATTCAGAAGCAGATTTTGCTGGAGATAGAGATGATAGAGTCCACCTCAAGAAATATTTTCCTCTTTGGAGGGGCAGTTGTTTCTTGGTCTAGCAAGAAATAATGGTGTATAGCTAGGTACACACAAGAAGCTGAATACATTGCATGTATCACTGTTTGTACTTTTACCGTCTGGATAAAGTGCTTCCTAGACAACTTGAAGCTGCAAATAATCGACGGACCAATCCAAATGTTTTGTGATATTCAAGCCACAATTAAATTAATTCAAAGTGGAGCAAATAGGTGAAAAAGAAGACATAGATATCCAATATCACTACATTCAGGATGTAGTTGAGATATGTGAAGTAACTATTAGTTACTTGCCCTCATCAGATATGATCGCTGATCCATTAACAAAGAGTTAAAGTGTTGAACTATTGTCTGAGCACACTAGCTTAATAGGACTTAAAAATGTTTAAGTCAATCAGTTTTCATGAGGGACAAATTTGCATTAGCGTGAAAATCCTCATGATAAATGTTTGTTATGAGAGGCATATCCGTAAAAGCGTGAGAAAAACCTTATGAAAAGATATTTTCTTAAATGTCATACTCAAAAGTAAGAGTATGCATGTGACTTATTATGCTCGGTCGTTATAGCCAAGTGGGAGATGTTGACATGTATGGCTATGAGGCCTTACATGTCTAAGCCTATATTTGTAGGAATCAAATATATCCAACGGTTATATGGTCTAATCTTCATATGATCGTAACCCCTCATTTTCTCAGACACCTGCTGAAAATCAGGGAACCATTCGTTTTCTCAGAGACCCGTTGGAGAAATACAACGGTTACCCCTTCTTCTCCCTATAAAATGGAGCCAGATAGAGGATGCAAACAACAACATAAAAAAGGCGTACAGTTGCACAAAGTTGTTATCTTTCTAAATGTGAAGGGATAGAAAATCCGGGCTCTACGATCGCCAGCCTTACGACACCCCTTCTCTAATATCGGGTTTGATCTCATCCACGCTCCATCAATATTTACTAACAAGCCAGGTCGAACCAGGCTAGCCTTACCCATGCTCGGCCTGGCCCTACGCTTGGGTTGTGGTTGCCCAGGCCTCAGGCCACATCTTGTGGCTTAGGCCCTAGTTTTTTAAGGCCTGGCTAGGCCACCCGGCCCATTGCCACCCTTAATATTTTATGCTCAAATGGGTTCGAGGCTATGCCGTTAGGGTGGCTGGGATCCACAATGTGATGTCTTAAGTTCTGTTCCTACTCCAGGAAGAGGACCCCTACCCTACTAAAATACCTATTTTTATTTTATTTATGCTCAAGTCTCATTTTTTATAGCGCATATTATGTATTAATTTTCTTTTCTTTTTCATACATTGGAGTAAGCTCAAATTTCGAGGGTCGCTGCTTTTCACTATCTCACAATGGTAAAACAAATACCAAACATATTTTGAAATAATTATAATAAACAAAATTCCTCGAAAATTTAAAAATTAGGGCATTTTTTTTTATCTTTTTTATATTTAAATTATTAAATATTGTTTTAATATTTTCAAGTACGTCATGGTGAAAAATATGGATTCTCAAAGTTTGAGCTTAATGAGATACACTGGTAAAAGTCACGTGCTTTGCATGTGATTAAAAGTATCAACCAACGAATAAAAAAATCATAAATTTTTTTGGATATAAGAATACAAAAATATAGCAGAAATTATAAGTGAGGCACAATTATTATTTCAATGTAATTAGCTAATAGGAAAACTCACTAGCATTGTGAAGCAGTAATATTGATTCTACTTATGAAGTTAAAATAAAATTTTAAGGAAAAGTATATAAAGATATGATTTACATTTTGATACAAGGTGGTGTTTTATATCTCTATAGACTTTGAAAATATATCCGTATCTTTCCCATATTTTTCAATTTTATGTCTCTTAATATTTGAAAACTTATCTTGGGGTATAGAAATATTAAGTTTTATATCTTTGAACCTCTTAGACTAACTTTATCATATTAATCATATTTTTTTAACCCAAAAAACTTCTAAAAAGACATCGTTTAACTCTCCCCAAATCCCTTCTCTCTTGCTTCCCCCAACCCTTCCTCTTCAACTTTGGATGAATTGTCCCAAAAACAGAGTACCCAAAGTGATAGGAAACCCAGTAGATAGTTGTCTCTATGTAGTAGATCGAGTTCGCTAGAAATGAAGACAGAAGCAAGGCAATAGGGCCATGGTTTATGAGGGGAATCGGAACAATTCCCGATGAACTGGAAGGTTTAGAGTTGCCTGATGTAATGAGAGAGCGCGTCGATTTCTTTCACAAATTGGGACTCGTGATCCAAGATATAGACAACTATTCCCTTGTCTTGGGTTGCAGTGTTACTTGATTATTTGCGCAAAATGGGTGTTCGCAAGTCGAATTTTACTGAATTCTTGAGAAGGTACCCAGAAGTCATCCATTCTCACTTCAATCACTTTGGGAGGCAAAAGTACACAAAATCATTCTAGAGCAGTGTCTACAAAATCAAATCGGAATGGTTACCCGGATATCGACCCGGAAGCGGTTTAACCGGTTAAACCAGCTGATTCAATCGTTCTACACGGGTAAGTTCCAAGTGTTCAAAAAAGTGTTAACAACTAAAAATATATAAAAAAAAGAAATTTATACTAAAATATGAAAATCATATAAAGAATGATTAAACCAAAACACATTCGAATGAAGTTGAAAATTAATGAAAAAATAGAATTTAACGAATCGATTTTTGAATTAAAGTGAGTATTAATGCGAAAAACAATTTTTAATATTTATCGTATTGTAAATAATATTAAAAAATACATTACAATCTAATTTTTTTATTTTTGGGAATTTATATACATTTTTTTTTATTTTTTTTTAAATACTGGTCGATCACCAAAACCACCTAAAAAGTGGTTGGTTTCGATCTAACTAGGCGGTTGACAGTTAGATCACCCAGTTTTCTAACAATGTTCTAGAGTATTACTTTGTTTTATGTAAGATTGAGAAATTTTGAAATGTTAGGAAACTCATATTTAAGGGAGTCATTAATTATAGAGAGATGGAAGTTAACGGAGAGAGAGAGAGGGAGATTTGGGAAGTTAATGGGACGAGAGAGAGTAGGAGACACACTTAGAGAGAGCGAGAGAGAAAGGGTTGCGTTGGGGGAGAGAGAGAAAAGGGGTTTGGGGAGAGTCATGGGGAACAAGGCGAAAGAGAAAAATTAGGAGAATATCACATAAAGAGAGAGTGGATGGAGTTTAGAAAAGGTTGTCTCTATATGAATTGTTTGGGTTAAATAAATTTGATAAAAATTAGTCTAAAGGGTTAGAAGATATAAATATTAAGGGCGGGGGAGGGGTTACAAAGATATTTTTCTATTTTAAAATATAAAATAGTGTAAATATAAAATTTTAATTATAAGAATTTATAATTATAAATTCATAAAAATGGGGAGATAAAAAACCAAATTTCTACAAAATTCATTCAACGAAACAAAGATTTTCTAATAAAAATTTGAGGAATAAGCCATTAATAATTTTTAAAACTTATGGACCTATTGAAGGTGGACAATATGATCTAACCAAGTATATACAGTTAAAAATGTTTTTACTTTCTTTTATTTATATCGGCTGGAACGCTTGCATGCATCCAACATTAGAACTTCGATTCAAAATGAAAAATAAAACCTTAATATATTCTTGCATCGTCACTTGCATGCCATAAAACAATCTTTTGTTCATTTTGAATCGAAGATTGTAAAAATATATTTTTATGGCTAAAATACTTTCCAATCTTTACCAAAATGATAAAACACATAAACAAACATGTTTTAAATAGATTTCTTATTTTTTTGGATTTTTTTTTATAATTCTTTTGAAGTTTTTTAAGATCCCCGAGTTGGATCCCTACTTGGAACAACTTGGGCTCGAGCTCGGCCACTGCCTGAGTCCGAGCTGACTTGCCCAATTTTTTAAACATTGTTTGAATCCACTATCGCCATCTAACAAGTTCAAGATTTCCTACCCTAACCCCATAATAGGTTATTTTAAAATGGGTATTTTAATATTATATTTAATATTGATTTGTCATTATTTTTTCATATCAACTAAAAATAGTCAAAATCACATTAAAATTCAATTTAATTCACTTTTGAAATTCAAAAGTGTACTCAAAGATCGGGAGAGATTAAAAATTATCATTATAATAAAATTCTAATTTCAATTTGAGAAAGAAATATTTCTCGAATTACAAAATTAGAATTGTAATTTTTTAAAGCAATTTTAAATAAATTCTATACGCTGATCATTTTTTTAAAAAAAAATTTGATGCAAAGTAAGCGGGTGGCACAACATAGTGCTACCATATAAATCTCATGTTACACTGCTATAGAATTAATTAAAGTCAAACTTACACTTTAGTCTCGCAAAACCACAATAAATAACTTCCTTTTTTCCAACTTCTAAGCCATATAACACTCATGACCATTTAAACTCCATAATGAAACAATATATCTAGTTCAAATAAATTCTAAATTCAAATTAATTTCTCTAAAATAAATTATTCACGAATTGAGTGAGCACAATATAGTGCCACCACAAAAATAATGCATTGCACTATTCCAAGCTGGAGTTTACTTAAGATAAATAAAATGACTTGCCACCAATCTTTGACGAGTATCCAAATGGAGTTGGTGATCCCGTGTTCAATGATGAACGAGATTTTTTAAATGAATCGAACTTCAATTAATAAAAAGATGTACTACTGTAGACACCCCATTTTGTGAACTAGCAAATTCAATGGTTTTTTAAACCATAGATAGCCTTAGGACCACACTATCCCAGTAAATCCCCAGACCATAGACCACCATAGTCCATACTGCCTGCCTTGTCATACAGAATCCTGCAGATTATCCTATTTTAGTAAAAAAAAATCGAAAATAGCAAAACACCTTGTTTTGCCCAAAATTTTGGCTGGCAGTATTACAAGAGCTCGTAGATCCCCTCAGAACTAGAATCTACTGATTCTAAACTAGTCCAAATTGGTTGATTTTTGGCAAGCAGCATCCCAACAACCCCAAAATCAACTTAGAAAAGAATCTGTCAATTCCAGACATATTTGGTTTGGGCAACACAAAGCGGCACTAGTTGTGTTGCCCAGCCTAAACTAACCCAAAATGGTTAATTTTTGGTAGGTAACATCCCAACAACCCCAAAATCAGCCCAGACAAGAATCTGTCAAGTTTGGGTTGATTTTGTCAAGGCGACATCACTAGTGTCGCCTAGTCTAGACTGACCCAAATTGGTTGATTTTTTGCAGGCAACATCCTAACAACCCCAAAATTAGCCTAGACAAGAATATGTCAATTTCGGGATGATTTGGTATGGGCGACGACACCACTGGTGTCATGCTAAGCCTAGACTAACCAAAATCGGCTGATTTTTGATAGGCAGCACCCCAACAGCCCAAAAAATACTCCATACTGGAATCTCCCAATTTTGAGCAAATTTGATCTGGGCGACACCCAGCCCCGACTGCCCCGAATTGGCAGTTTCTGCATGCCAACCCCTCCTGAGTCATTTTTGGCTAGGTTCATTGAACCTGGACCATTATGGTTTGGGTGACACTACCAATGTTGCTCAGGTAGTTTCGTTCAAAATGGCAGTACAGGCTAGGAAATCTTCTGGTTATGGTTTGTCACCCATTCCAAATGATTTTCAGCCTATAAAAAGATCATTTCTAGGGTTAGACCTTATTAGCTTGTATGCCTAGAGAAAACCTTGAGATTGTGAGACCTGAGAAAAACCTAGATCTAGGAAGACCTTAGCTTTAGGCCATTAAACCTGTTGCCTTTAGGTTAAGGAAGACATCCAACCAAGCCAAGGCCTGGTCAAAACCTGAAGAGAGACAAATAGGATGCAAGGCATAATCTAGCCGGTGTTGATACAGGCGCCTCCGGAGTCTCGGGCCAATTGGCTCGGTCTGGTATTTTCTTACTCTTTCTGAATTTCTTGTCTTTTATGTATTTATTTTCATTAGAATTAAATACATTTTATTGCATTTTATGTTGTATTTTGTAGTTCAGATCAATGCTGGCTCTGCCACTGTTCTGATAGCAGATCTGCTTATTTATGAGTAGATCAGGCCTTAGATCAGAATTTGATTGTCCCCACTCTCTATCACTCTTAAAAAATTGAGTTTGTGGTGTTCAGATCTGTGGGATCTTCAGTCGAAGATCTCCTTGATTTGCATTGTAAATAGTTTGGCAACCACCGTGGAGCAGTTCGAGCTTGATCCGAGCTCTGAAATACATGTTTTTGTTTACTATTTTTTGGTGATTTTTTATCCAAAATAGTCCCAAGTTCAACTGTAACCAAAGACTCAGGGTTTCTGCAGCTGCGACCCTGTATGTCCGGGGCGACACTACCCGTGTCTCCTAGGAGACACTCCCTATGTTGCCCGGGAGACACTACTTGTGTCGTCCAGACTCAAAGGTTTTTGAAAAGGCTGGGGACCCCACAGTCCACTCCCTATAACCTTTTCCCTTCTTGCACAAAAAGTTTTGTATCAAAATAAAATATTTAAAATACCAAAAAATATTTTCTTAGAAAAACTTAAACAGTTTCAACCTGTGCAGGCTTCGATTTTTTATTTGATCTCTTTAATTTACTATTTTTCATTTTTTCTTAGTCCAAAAAGACCCAAAAATGTGTTGTTATCAGTTTCCGATGTTTCTACGACCCAAAACCCTATCTGTTTAGGGAGATGCTACCTGTGTCGCCCAGGAGACACCACCTGTGTCGCCCGGGAGAGATCACCTATGTTGTCCAGACTTAGAGGTTCCAAAAAAATCCTAAGCCCCCACAGCCCTATTGAAGGACCTTTTCTCTTACTGTTCACCAATTTTGAGGTCAAAATAAAAGTTAAAAAAATACAAAAAAAAATATCTTTCTTGAGGCAGGTTTTTATTATCTCTGCTTTCTGTATTTCATTTTATTTTAATTACTTTTGTCAGAAACCATGATTTTCTTGCTTTATCAGGCTTAGTTTAACCTTGCTTCATCAAGGAAAAAAAATACATATATATAGCAAAAAAAATAAAAACTTATTTCGAGGGTTGCCTACACCCTGTTCGAACTATGTCCTGATCGAGTCACCCTCGACTCTGGCTACACCCAACCAGGCATGAGCTGTACCTGGTTCCACTTTACATAACTATACATCTTCTTGGGGGTGCTTACCCCCACACCTGAACTATGCTTTAAATTAGTCAAAACTCTTACTCAAAGCGCACCTCACTTGGCACGATTTGTGCCAAGTGCTCATATCTCTTTCTTCTGTGTTTGCTTGCCACTTTATTTTTACTTGCTTGCTTCTTTACACACCCGTGCACATAATAGACCGGGGAAGCCTGGGAAACCAGCAATTTTTTTGAAAACCCCCAAACTCTGGCAGTAACTGTCGTGAGGAGAACCTAGCCTTGAGAGCTAAGACGTTTGGAATTCACGTAACTTTAACAATGAGTGCCCCTCCGTAATCCTTAGCCTCAAAGCAACTCCACACATAGTATGGCTTGGCTGATTCTTTTAACAGGTGGCCAAGACCTACATGGGGACCCATTCAGCCTAGCCGTATTTATGTAGTTAGAAACCACACAGACCTAACCTACCCATAGTTTGGGGCAAAGTTTCCGAGTGCTTTGTTTGCTTATTAGAGTTGATTAGTCGTAGATCTCAATCCAAATCCACCTCTAGTCCAAGTCGAACCTTCCGGGTTCGAGTCCAGGCTCATACTCAGCCCAGCCCAGGTGCTAACCAGGTTCACAATCGGGTCCACACCTAGTCTAAAGTTGAAACTCTCTAGGTCCAAGTTTAGGCTTGGACCCAGCTTAGTCCAAGTCCGAACCAGGTTCACACTTAGATTCTTAGCTAGACCCCCTTTTGGTCTGATCCAAGGCTTGTGCCTAACCCGACCTTGATCCAGTTCAGGTCAATACCCAATCTGATATTCGAAACCCTCTAGGTCCAAGCCAAGGCTCGTGCTCATCTAGTCTAGATTTCAGTCTAGGTTCTAACCTAGGTCAAGATAAAGAATTGCATCTAGGACTAGACCAGGTCCATCTTAGTTTAGGGTTCGAACCTTAACCCATCGAGTCTTGCAAGGCGCATTCGGCCCAGCCACAGCCTAGGTCTCCATCAGGTCTAGCAAGGCCCAAGTCTAGATCATGTCTTTGTCCATCAAGTCTAGATCAGTTCTTAGTCTGTCAAGTCTAGACAGCTTCTATGACTAAGTTAGACAAAGACCATCACGTCAATCACCCAGGGCGACTATGATGATTTTTCTACACCTGACTCCAAACCTAACCTTCCCAAACCTAAGGACCAGTTATTATATGTCATTTTTGACATATTTACATCTCCCGCATGAATAAGGGGAGGGCCGGTAACAGCTTGGTCATGCTCGTACTCAAGACACTGATCCACAAAATAAGTATCAAACCAGGAAACATGGAAGTAGTGTTATCGCGCCAAGGAAAGACCTTACAACTGTAGCCCTGTGCTAGCGGCTTCAAAACAGTATCAGACCATCGCCATTACATTCAGACAATCGAAAAACCCTTGATGACCAAATTTGGGTTTAATAGGACCACCCAAAAGGGGTTTACACTTATACTGCCTCAAAATGAGTATGTTTTTTACACTATCGCAGTGCGACTTCACTGAACGAGTCCCCATGAACGGAGACTACAACATCACATCTCGAGAGGGACTTCAAGGACCCACAACACCTTTGTCTAGAACCAGATAAAGCTCAAATTTGGACATGTTTTAGATCGTATCAGCCCCATCATTTTTACCTAGGGCATGCACTATGGCGCAACCCAAAGTCAAACTTGTTCTAAAAATACAGTGACCACAAAATAAAAAAAATCAGGGTTTTAAGAAGAATAAATCTCAAACCTCATGAAGCATAGCTCCAGATCCACAAATCGAATCATCGCGAAAACGAGTCCAATGCAACCACCTCGTGAAGAGCTGCAAACTGGTATAATTGTTGTATCTGATCTATGGTCCGATAAGCACAAATCCCAAGGTTGCAAGAAACGCAAGTCCGCTCGATTGTCGGAATCCTTTTTTTCGGTGGCCTCCCAAATTAGGAAATGCTACAAATGAAGACCAAAGCAGACCAAACTTGGTGCAAAACGACTGTGATAGTCTCCTCTTTCATATGCAAAGAAAACAAAGACTCAGGGCATCACAAGTCGAATGGCATTAGCGACCAAAGTTCATAAATCCGGTCGGACTATCACTCGGTGAGAAAAAAGCTGCCTCAGCATGACTAAATAGCATAAAAATGCTCAGAATCAAACAAGTACTAATGATATAATGGAAAATCGGTTGAACCATCGCTATAAGTTCATGGAAAAGCTTCCAATATTTGGTAATGGCAGAAGGACCCTCAAGCAGGGATGGTTTCATCATTAGCATAAAGGTTTTAGGGGCGTTTTGATCATTGTACCTAATTTGGGGATTTTATTCTATTTTCTTTTGTAATTAAGCTTCGTTTTTTAGCATTCACTCATGTTCATTGAGTTCTCTATATAAGCAAGCTTAAGTCACTTTGTAAAAGGGCAGATTCTTGTACACTATTCATCGCTAAAACAAAGACATAACACTTGTTTTCACTTGTCTTTTGCTTCTGACCCTTAATCCCATTGAGAGGAGAGAGAAAAATTTTTAAAGAGAAAATCCCCCTGAGTGTGCGGTCCCGTTCCTTCCCAGAGAGAGAAAATGTCTCCAAGTGCGTGGACCCATTCTCTTTCTCTCCCAAACCGGGTCACATCTCGAGCCCTCTCTCTCTTCTCCTCTACATGTCGCCTGCCCTAGGCAGCAGCCTGTGTCCGCAATAGACACGCAATCCCGAGTGAGCCCACGAGTCCTAATCCTTAGGTTCTCTTACACCCTCCTATCAGCCAGCCAGCCTCTCCGAGGGAATCATCACATGGAGGGATAATCGAGCCCCATTGCAGTCGCACGCGAGAGAGAGAAGAGGTCTTTTGAAAACCTGAAGAGAGTCCCCATCCAAACTGCGATGACCGACAGCTGTAGGGCTTCGTGATTGTTCTAAGAGGGTGAACCGCCCGGGCATGTCCCACGAACCCCAAATGGCGAGGCAAGCGTTCGAGCGCACCCTGCCGTAAAAATCTCTCTCGTTGTTGGTTCCTATCCGCACTCTGGAGAGCATGCGCACGTACACCC
Source organism: Amborella trichopoda (assembly GCF_054954075.1). NCBI lineage: Eukaryota > Viridiplantae > Streptophyta > Magnoliopsida > Amborellales > Amborellaceae > Amborella > Amborella trichopoda. Next base: position 35,811,890 of record NC_142336.1, on the reverse strand, counting down.
ACAGGTGCCCAACATGCACGGATCCCCGCGATTGTTTGAGAGAGGGTCTTCCCCTTGCACATGCATGCCACCATCCACGTGAGGACCGAAGCGAAGACCAGGCCCGATCAACTGGCGACTCTACTGGGGACAAGCCACCCTATCGTTGGCTCGGACTATTTTCAAGTAACAACCTCCCCTCTTTCTCTCTCTAAAATTGCAATGGGATCCCACTATCCCTCCTTTGTCTAGATTGGGGATTTCTACATCCCCATATTTGAGACTCTACTTGTGGGGAGCAAATCAACTGATCCCGCCTCCCCCACATCCTACTCAAGCGACCTGGCTGGCCCTGCTATTCTAGTCCAACCTAGGAAAACTCAAGGCACGGGCACTCAGACCCCTTGTCCCTCCTCCTCCAACATCAAATGGAAATCCCTTGATGTTAATTATATGGGTGGCCCTTCGCCACCTAGTCGCAAGCTTCAACGTGGTCCTTGCACCACTACTCATTTTCACTCGGTGGGTCCCAACAAGACCACCATCTCTGTGGGTAACCAAAAGGTAACCTCATTTGTGCGTCGCTAGCGCTAGCACGCCCCTGCACACACCACACTCTGGCAATTTCTATGCCAGCCCGCGCGACCTTGCAACCGTCACGAACACATACACATATGCTGACGGACGAGACAAGGCAGGCAATAGCCCACCCCACTCTCCTCAACTGCTTTGGGCTTCTTTCGACTCGGACATAACACAGGTGGTTCTAATGCCACCAATACCATGCATGTCAACCCTGTAGCTCGGGGCAGCCCAAAGGATATGACCAAATGGGAAAACGACTTTCTAAACAATCGAAGGTCTCACAAACGAATGTACCTGCATGCTAGAGGTCCTAAGGCCTCCCAAACTAAACATGCAAGTATTGCAAACACTCAGCCCCCTGCTTCACGAGGGGTTGGACCAAAAACCGTCGCAAACACCTATATGGATCACGCACACACACGCAGGTCCAAGAACACTGTTGGCAAAAAAGGGAAACAGACATCCGTCGCTCCCCCGACTACTCAAAACCGCTCATTACATGATACTTGATGAAGTTCCCCTCAAGCACCATCCTCTTCAATCCTCCTTCCTTGCACGCACAAGCCGGTCGTCAGGGCAGGGTCCGAGATAGGACGATACCTTCAGTGGTGACCAGTCAACACCTCATTGAGGCGGGATCCTACCCCCCTCTTCCTACCCTGTTTGACTTCATCCCAAGGCAAATTCTCTTTACCGATGGAGGTCAATACATCACTGCAAGGACCATCTAGGGTGTACCATATGTGAGTAAGAAACCTTAAAAGCATGCTCTGCTAGCAGTCTCGAAGCAAGACTCTAAACGTGCCTCCCTATAGTCACGACGTTATGATTTTGAAACTACCTCCTCAGAAAAAAATGCAAAGGTCATGAACGAAACCTTGGTAAGCATTCATGACAATCATGAAGGGATTAAAATGGCTTCTCAGTAGGTTTTTGAGTTCATCCCCTCATTTCCCTTCTCAACGAAGGTGAGAAACAAAGTTTGAAGCAGGAGCGCGGAAAGCAAAACATCAATGGACTAAGCATGCGAGCACACAAAGAGAAAGGGAACCATCTTATTCATGTGTCAAAAGGGATACAAAAAAATTTGGGCAGAAACCCTTAAAAACAATCGAGAGCTTCTTCGATCTTCGCTCTTAACTCCTCCGCTCACCACATCGCGGCCTGCTTCTACTCTTTAAGCCGGGAAATGTCCTGGCCAACTACATTTGCCAAACCACTGATTGCCGCTATCTCAGAGCCCAATCGCTCCAACTCCCGAGACTGTCGGTGCACCGCCTTCTACCGTAAGCTATGTTGAGAGTTTAGGGTAGCCTTGAGAGTTTAGGGTAGCCTTAAGAGCCTGCAGCGCCCCTATCTCATCCTCCACGCCACAAATCTCACTAGACAGACTCACAATCTCCTTCATAAGACGCTCCTGATGAGAAACGAGTCTGACTCTCGATTGTGCATGCTTCTGCATAATGGCTCGCTAGCCGGCCAAACTCCTCTCCAAAACGGCCAAGCATTCCTCATAAGACGTCAGCACTCCAGTTTCGCACAAGTGGGCTTTGGCTCCCCAATCCGTAAGATCCCACAACAGCCTTTCGAGTTGGTCGAAGGTTTCCTTATCAGGGTACATAGCCCTCAGACTGGCTGTACAGACCCTAAAGGCCTCCACCCTTTCCTTAAAGTTTGAAAGAGGCCCCCCCTTTATTCCCTAAAGACCAGAGCGTAACATCCACCTCACCATGAGTGCCTTAGCATCCAGGGGTGATGGGGGAGGAGCTGGAGAGTCAACTACATTAAGAGGAGGGATTTCACGAAGAGGATCCCTGACAATGATGGCCAAGGACTCCTCTGTGACAGCAAAAGTCCTTGATGGACGGTCTCCCACATACGCCCCTGGAGTTGATGACTCGAGAGCTAGCATGGCCACCAACCTTGAGGGAGAGACCCTCGAAGAGGGTGTCTCTTCCCGCAGCACTCCCGGCACAGCCAGAGCAAGCACTGTAGGATGCGCGGAAGACGCACTGCGGTTGTTGACGGGAGGCATTGATTTCTCCTCAACTCTCGAGGGAAGGCCTTTTAGTGCCTGCCCCGTACTGGAAGAGGACGGACTTGATCCTCTGGGTCGAGCCACAGTCGTTCCTGGCCCTACTACCAAGGCCGAGATGGTCGTTGTGAGAGGTGGGGTCAATGCTATACGAACCCCCACCCCCCTTCACAAGGGGAGACGTCAAAGATGTGTCCGAAGTAGACGAACCCTTCTCGCTCACACGAGCCCCTCCCGCCAAGGCTGGGGACGTGGGTTTCGATTTCTTCACCCCCTTTCTCTTCTTTCCCCCTTTTCTACCTTCCCTCTCTCTCAAAGGAACACTCATTGGCTCTACAGTCGTAGGAACCCTCGGGCAGCGCTTGGTCCTGTCAATCTGGCCAGAGCGCGACCCATTTCCCCCCGGAGCAGTCGAACCCTGGGTAGGCCCTTCTTCATTTCCTGAGACCGCACCTTCCCTCGTCCCCACAAATATGAGATTGAGGTCATCAAAGAAGGACTCTATCTCGCCTCGCAATGATAAATTTTGCATGCCGATTTTGTCCTTGTCCAAAGAGCAAGGTTTGGCAAGCTCTTTCCAGTTGGAAGGATAATAGTCTAATTCGAAAACCTTGGAGAAAGGAGGAGTAAAGCGCTTCCCAGCCCTACCGTCTTGTTTAGAGCTGTTGATCTCCTGTCATGGGTGATCCAGGCACCAAAACATGTAGCTGGCAACATCCCACCACCACTGGTATTCATCGGTCACATGACCCACGTGACCATAATGAGGGACCACGAACTTGCTTAGCCCTGGGAGGTCAAGACAAGTCTCCCACGCCATCATCATGTCAAGGTTGGTCTAGGCCTCGCGACTCGTCCTTGGGGCCTCGGGGTCATGCAACACCCCCTTTTTTCCATACTTATTCTCAAAGAATATGGGAGCGCAGCATCCCTGGTCTAGGCCGTGCTGACGCGTGAAATGGAGAGGGAAATAGCCCTCTAGCTTTTTATCTCCTACACCCTTCTACGGGAGAATGCAACCCCGTACACTCATGAGGTACATGCCTCCTTTGTATCGGTTGCCCCATCAAGTGCCCTTCCAAAAGTGTCAACGAAGATGCTATTAGAGGGGCCACCCACTGAAAAAGGACTCATGTTGGCCAAAAAAAGCTGCATTAGTCAAAAACTCGTAGACTCTCTCCGGCTCCCTAGGTATAGCCTTCAAACCGACAATCTTTAACGTGTGAGGGTAGGTAGCCTCTGACAGGTTACCATTGATCCCCGGGAAATATGCAAAGAGCCACTCAAAGACATAATGGACCCGGAAGCTTGTGGTAAAATGCCCAGGAAAGCCTTCGCCCATAAGGGCCTCACCACCGCTTTCCTTCGAAGGAGCTTTGCCACTAGCAATAGCCCCTAGCCCATGGAAGATGCTGCACAAAACAGGCTGACCTAGTGCGAAGCCAGTCCCTTGGGCCATCATGCAGGCCATGTTGAAGCATCCTAGCCAGATGATGTAACCTCTCACCCTGGTAGGGTGAACTTGCACAGAAAAAGGACCAAGTAAGCAGTCAAGTATACTCGGTCACGTCCCTCTTTCCTAGGAGGGGTAACTGTTCTGTTTGAAGCTTTAATAGCCTCCGCTTTCACGGCGTCATCTCCCCATGAGACGCTCGAGCTGACATCCTCGCCGTCTTGGCAGTTACCATGGAAATAATGCCTCCACGCTGCAAAATGCACCCCGCCAGACTTGAGTTTGGTCTCCGAGAGTAAGAGCTGATAAATCTCAAACTTGTTGAGACCAGAAGGGGTCGGTCTACCCTTGATAAGGCGATCACTAAAAATAGCCAAGCTACTAGGTATGAACTCCTCATACTCTTCTCCTAACAGGGGTAGGCCACCCATGAAGTATAAATCTAGAAGGGCGATTCTTGTTTCACTGCCATCCAAGTGACAGTTGTTAGTCCTATGGCACCATGCCTCCAACAAAGCCTTGATGGTATTGGAGCAGCAGTCATAATAGCCAGCCGAGCACTGACACGTCGCGGCTAGCCCGCACTCTTTCAAGACGTCACTAAAGGAGTCAAGGACATCAAGCATCCAAGTACTATGCCCAGCCACAAAATTGATGCTCTCCCTCAAAGCGAAGAGCATCGGTGGCCCATTAAAGACCCGGCTTTGCCAACATCCTCAGGCATATCCTCGCTACAGGCAAAGTCCCTGTGTAGGGCATGATAAAGGGTTACACCATCCCTCTGAATGAGAGGCTCCCCGTCAGCACCCCCATACATGCAAAGTTCGGTGCTTGCTCCCGCATATGTGATGCTTAAAGGCCATCTTATCTTCCGAGTGGGTTCGAGGTTTCCAAGTGAGGTCCCCTTACCCAAGGAGACCCTCGTGTAAGAATCGGTCCCTAGCTCTCCCTCACGAGGCTGCTGATTCACGTCAAGAACTCTCACTGTAAAGAAGTAAAAGAAGAGGGTGAGAAGCCCTGACCACAAAGTTCAACAAGCAGCGAGAAAAGAAAGCATGAGACCTAGAGACAGTCGAACGATTAAGGATGAATTAAAGAGGAGAAGCCTTACCAGATGGAGGGGCAGAACTCGTACCAGCCATGGCTGACAAGGAAAGTCTAGTGGCAAGAGACCGTTCTCAAAAGAGCAACAATAAAAGGGGGTGCAGGCAGAAGACAAAGAGAATTAGGGTTTATGACTCTGGATAAAAAAGCCGTGGCGAAAAAGAACTACCCTTGTGCTCCCCTTTTATAAAGCCAAAAAGGAAGGATGGCGTACTGCGTGAAACTGGCAGCGTGATGTGTGGCCCAATCATGAGGGAATGCCAATGGCCCACGAAACAACACGTCGTGTAAAAACGCGGCACGGAAGCACAACCGATGTGCAAACTAAAGCGTCGTACAAGCAAAACATCACGTGACTCAGAGGTACGAAAGTACGAATGGAACGCAAAGTGACGTGCCACACGTGTGAAGGATCATGCTCCGTCCCCGAGGAGGCATCAAGGACACACAATCAAAGCATTGTGCAATCCCGACGCAACCTGCTCATGCAGCATTTACTGCCCTGGATGAGCAACTCTGTTCACTAAGAACGACACACCCACTACCGACGAAACGCCACTCAAGTATGCAATACTTCCCCTCAGCCCACACGTGCTTTGAGCTCACTCAAGAGTTCGGCTTGCACTCAAGCACCACTACACCAGATGGACAGGTGAACCACGTTCCTTGCACCATCCGAGCACACAACACCCCCTATTATCAAGTGCTAAACTTGTACATAGCCTTGGACCTTGCACTCTGGAGCCTAAGAAAACAGAAGGGGCCTGAAGGCACCGGGCCACCATCTAGCATGGGTCTGTCAACACTTCCGCAGTGTCGAACTCCTTCACCCAGAAGCCCAACACTTAGATTCAGTCCGACATCTGAGACCCGAGAGCCAACCTCAGCAAAGGACATGGCCTCTCGGGAGGACGCTTCAGAAAGGAGGGGTCTCTTCTCTCTACACAGGAAAACAAGAAGGGAAGTTTCTCAAAACAACAAGAGGAATTGCTTTCCCACTCACTTGGCCTCGCCTCCTTATAGGCCCTCCATCAAAGCACTTCGCTTTCCGAACAACACCGCATCCAACCACATTGGCACATGGCATTACAATGGTGCCTCGTTTGACCACTATTTAAGTCTTCTGACGCCTCACCTTCCAGGCGTTATTTTCGAAGCATCCCCGGTAAAATCTTCAGCTGCTTCGCCTCCTAGGCGTCATCATCAACAAGGCACAAGATGGATCTCCAGCTGCTTTGCCTCCCAAGCGTCACTTTCTTTGGCTGAGTGTTAATCTCCGGAGGCTTCGTCATCAGCGCATCGTCTTTGTGCGTTAATCCCTGGGCAAACATGCTTTCTGGGTGTCACCCCCCATGTATGCAGGCCAGTCGTCAAAACAACCCGCTTTCCCTGTGTCAAGGAACCTCCACACGGATGCATCCGCTTCCTCAAAGGGTCGTTCTCAGCAATCAATGACCGACAAAAACAAGAGCCCCGCGCACCTAGAACATGGCGTGACCAAGTTGCACTCACCTCCTCCAACACATCATCCACGAGGATTGCTGCTCCAGTAAACCTCCTTTAAAGAAGAAGCCAGGGGCGATGGAAACCATCGCGAGCAAAAGAAAAAGAGCTTCAAGTGGACATAGCCCACCAAGGCTACGGATAAAATCACCAAAATAATAGAAAATGGGCATGGTGAAAACCCGCAAGGGCACCATGAGTAAAAATGACAGGCAGGTATAGCGACGAAGCCATGAGTAAAAGTGTCCTGAAAACACAAAAACCGGGCAAGATGAAAACCCCTAATGGTGTCATAAGTAAAAATGGAAACCAAAAGGCAGACGCCATCTCGACGTCATGGGTAAAAATGCCTCAATAAAAGGACTTAGTGAAAACCACCCTTGTGGCGCCACTTCCGCCTGGTTCAAGTGAAAACATGCAAGGGCGCATGAGCCAAACAAAAACACAAAACTCTAGCCGCTGCGCCAACAAAAATTATGGCTCTAGCACCAACAAAAACTCCAACCCCAATGCCAACAAAAAAAATCCCCAACCCCAGCACCAACAAAAACTCCCGCCCCAGTGCCAACAAAAAAAATTCCAGCCTTAGTGCCAACAAAAACTTTGGCCCTAGTGCCAAAAAAAAAAAATCTGGCACCAGCGTCAACAAATCTCCTACCTCAGTGCCAAAACGCTAAACTCCGGCCCTAGCGCCAACAAAAGCTCCTACCCAATGCTAAACAAAAAATTTCGGCCCCAGTGCCAAAACGAAAAAATCTGGCCCCAGCGCCAACAAAACTCCCTGGCCCCAGTGCCAACAAAAAAATTTCGGCCCCAGCACGAATACAAAACTCTGGCCCCAGTGTCAACACAAAACTTCGGCCCCAGTGCCAACAAAGATTCTGGCCCCAGTGCCAACACAAAAATTTTGCCCTAGCACCAACGCAAAACTCTGACTCCTTCTAGCCCCAGCGCCAACAAAAACTCCGACCCCAACGCCAAACAAAAAACTCCGGCCTCAGTGCCAAAACAAAAAAGATCCGGCCCCAGTGTGCATATCATCAGATACGAATCCATGACGTCAGCGAGTGCACTGGCTTCCATAAGTTATTGGCTGAAAAGATCCAGCAGTGCCAGAAAGTTCAAGGCAACTCACCAAGACATCCTCGAGTCCCTCTCTCGCCTGCACAAGAAGACTTCCCGAGGCAAGCCCAGGGAAGCGCCGAGCAAGACCCCCTCCAGGCCCTTTTCGAAGCAATGCTTCACCAGGGTCTCGTCACCCCCAAGTCTATCAGGTCGTCGAAACGCATCGCCCGGGGCACGAAAAACTCAGGTGCCCCTATCACCAAGTGTGGGGCCATGAACTCAATTACTGCTCCAGGTTCAATGCCATAATCGCAGAGGAAGTCCAGCAAGATCGCATCGACTGGGCGATTCTTCCAGAACACGTCCAAGGCCTTGCTCCCATTCAAGGAGAAGTCACACTGCAGGCCCCTCATGAGTATGCACTTGACTCCTCAAGGCCTTCGACCTCTCAGCCCTGGGAAGTCTACCATGGGCGAAGCAGACTTAAGTCCTTGAGACACGAGGCAGTCCGCCTGGCTACCGCCTCTCATCAGCCTGAAAGGGCGATCCAAACACCCCCTCGGGGATCCTGAAGGAGACGGAAAACACCTAGGTCGACCCATCGAAGGAATCATCTTCCTCAACCGTCAACCGAGGAAGAATTCCTTAGACCCCTTCCTCCGCTACCGACCTTGCGGGACTTCATCCTAGGCATAGCTCGCCTCATCTTATTATCCAATCAGGCAAAAGGCCTTGAGTCGTCAATATCCCAAGAGCCAACCAAAACCACTACGTTAAAAGCACCCCACAACGGTCAAAGCCAGGGCAAGACCTTAAATACCCCCTGCAAACGTCCAACTCTGGCGACGACATAAAAAGCTGCCCAAAACGATCTAACCCTTCTTCTCCTTCCCTCTCCTCTATTTCTTCTACAGGTACCACTCGGCGATGCCCAGACTTCGACTCTTTAAATAGGGAGTTCGGAGACATCAGCCTTATCATGCTGCAGCAAGAACGCCTCAGAGAAATGTTGGCCCAAGCAGCAGGATTGTCGACAGCCGTCGACGCCCTAACAACCCGAGTTAAAGCCAAGCCACCTCTAGGATCCTCCCTCCACGAAGCCTGCCACATGATCCAAGCGCACGAGGCGTCGCCCAGTTCAGGGCAAGGGTCAAGTGAGCCCCATCACAAGGCCATGGATCCCCCGCTTGAAGCTAACCCTTTTATCGCCTGGACTAACCAAAGATCAGCCCTCCCCCACATTGTGCCCCTCCTAGAGGTTGAGATGTCAGGGTCACGGCTGACTACACTCGAGATCGAAGAAAGCCCTTGTGAGTCCCCTGAGGAGGAACTTTAAGAGGCTCCCGAAGAGTGGGAAGAATGTGGTCAGGCCACAGCTGATGAACTGGAAAAGATCAACCTGGGGGATGAGGCTGACCCAAGGCCAACCTTAATCTCAACAAAGATGTCCACGAAAGAGAAAGAAAGCTATATCTCCCTCCTTCAAGCAAATTGAGACGTCTTCGCCTCACATTATCATGAGATTCTTAGTCTAAACCCCCAGATTATTGTCCATCGCCTTGGTATTGATCCCACCATCAAACTTATGAAGCAGAAGTCAAGAAGGTTTAGGCCCGACCTCGAGATGCAGATCGATGCCGAGGTGAACAAGCTCAGGCAAGGTGGATTCATACGTGAAGTCAAATACCCAAGATGGCTGGCGAATGTCGTCCCAGTCAAGAAGAAGAATGGCCAGATCAGGGTCTGCATCGACTTTCATGACTTGAGCACTGTTTGTCCCAAGGACGATTTCCCCCTGCCATTCACCGAGATGCTGGTTGACTCCACGGCCCATTGCCAAATCTTCTCCTTTATGGAAAATTATTCCGGTTACCACCCAATCAGGATGGCACCAGAGGATGAGGAGGCCATTGCGTTCTTAACTCCAAAAGGTGTCTTTTGCTACACTGTGATGCCTTTTGTGCTAAAGAATGCCAGTGCCACATACCAGCGAGCCATGACAACCATCTTTAGAGGCATGATTCACAAGGAGGTTGACTGCTATGTGGATGACTTGGTAGTAAAGTCTGAAATAAAAGCCACTTACGTGCAATACCTTAAAAAGGTGTTTGAGCGGTTGCGGCGTCACCAGCTAAAGATGAACCCCTTAAAATGTGCCCTCGACGTACGCTCAGGAAAATTATTAGGGTTTATCGTGAGATATCGTGGGCTGGAGATCGAGCCAGTCAAAATCAAGGCAATTAAGGACATGCCGCTGCCTACAACCCACCAAAGAAATGCATGTCCCATGAAGAAGTGGCAAAACCACTTGGAGAAGTTAGCCTCGGTCCCACCGAGGAAAACAGTTACAAGCCAAAAGAACAAGCCAACCACTTTTGAGTCAGCTTCAAGTCATCTGACTGACGAGTATATCAAATATACAAGGCAGACTAGAGGGCAAGGAACTGGCCTATGAGGGAGGGCATACCCTGCTCACAATGGATGCCCTTCCATAAAACAACATGGACTTCATGGTTGTGCCAAAGGACTTTGCTTCCCACACACTACGGTGACAAGGCCTCCCTATTTTCCATCACTCTTGACCCTCGCGAGTGTTGCCGTCCGAGGTCATCGCCGGGCGCAACACAATGTTGCGTCCTATCACCACCACGGGCAAGTTAATGCCACGCAGGACTATCGCCACGAGCCTCATAACCCCAAGCATGGCAATCATCGTGTGTGGCCTAGGAACGTGCGAAGGCGGCGTCCCATGCAACTTAATGTCACGCACGACTTTGAAGTACTTCGGTTCCTGCTCTTCCCAATTACCGAGGGACGTTGACTCCCACGCCCCTTTGGTTCCCCCAACTACTACCCACGCCGACAGTCTACCTTCTTGCAACCCTTCGCCTTCCCTCTTATCCTTCGCGCTTCGTCAGAAACACACCTCCGACCGCCGGGATCCCTCGGCTGACCCTGTTCTTTCCCCTACTGGCGTGGCTTCCCCCTGTCAGAAACACCTTTCCATTCAAACCTCTTGTCTGACCCTGTTTTTTTTTTTTCCATTTTTTGATGGCTGAAAATATCGCGGAAAATACTTGGAAAACCCTCTCCTGCCTTCTGCTTATAATTGGGGTTGGCAAAAACCACCGAAAATTCCCGAAAGCTTCCCTACGACCCTGTGGATTGCCCTTCTCCCCGGTTTCCCACTTTAACAGTCCACCAAAGCTCACCGAAATTCTGCTAAAATTTTGGTGAACTCAATACAGCCCCTTCTCCTTCTCCTTCGACAACCAGAGAGCTGGCAAAGCCCCTTGAGCTCTTTGCGACCTCCCACTTAGCCGCAGAACGACCGGAGAAGCACTCGAACTTCGGCAGGGCACCTCTGCAAATTCTGCTAAGGCCCCGAGAGATCCTCTTCCTTGCTCAAAAAGCTTCGATGATGGCTGAAAACTGTTCACAAGCATGCTGCAAAGCTTCACACCTCCTTAAGTTGGCCAGAAAATTCCCTAAGGCCCTTTCTCTACAAGTTTTGACCTGGAAGTGCTTACCAGAAAACCCTCGCCAAGAGCTTTGGCTCTCTCTCTCTCTAAGAAAACAAAGCCCTGCTACTATTTTACCCTTCGGTAAAACAGTAATGTGCAGTCTCTCCCCCCTTTTATACCCCGCAGTACCGAAGACTCCCCCCCCCCCCCCCCCCCACCCCCACAAACTTAGAATGATGCTTTAGTCCCTAGCTCTTGATGGCGATAAGGCCGGGATGGGGCAGCCAAGCCCGAGACCTGAAGCAGCATCGTCGCGAGCCTCGTCAAGACTTCGTCCAGGAGACTAGTGCCGCGTGCTTTGTTCAGAAGGTTGTCGCTGCGCCTCTCATCTAGGGACTACCACCGAACACTTCATCATGAGGCTATTGACGCGCGCCCCGTCAAGGAGTTACCACCCTATGTCTGGCCAAGGGCTACTGCCTCGTGCTTCACCAAGGGACCTGACGCCATCACCTGGGTCCAATGCTCAACTTAGCGTCTTATGCAAGCCCTGACGCTCCCCTCCGGACCATCGTGCCATATCCTTAGGAAGCTCATTCCCTACACCACAACCTCACCCCTGAGCAAGCCCAGTTTCTAGTAATTGCTCTATTCCCTCCATCTTTATGGTCTGCACTGCATGACCTTAAACTGCATCGCCATGGTCCACGCTGCATGACCTTAAACTGCAACACCATGGTCCGTGCTGCATGACCTTAAACTGCATCACAATGATCCGTGCAGCATGACCTTAAACTGCATCGCCATGGTCCACGTTGAATCACCTTAATCTGCATTGCCATGGTCTGTGCTGCATAACCTTAAACTGCATCGCTATGGTCCATGCTGCATGACCTTAAACTGCATCGCCATGGTCCACAGTGCATGACCTTAAACTGCATCGCTATGGTCCTCGCTGCATGACCTTAAACTGCATCGCCATGGTCCATGCTGCATGACCTTAAACTGCATCTCCATGGTCTGTGATGCATGACCTTAAATTGCATGACCATGGTCCGCGCTGCATGACCTTAAATTGCATCGCCGTGGTCTGCGCTGCATGACCTTAAACTGCATCGCCATGGTCCACGCTGCATGACCTTAAACTGCATCGCCATGGTCCGCACTGCATGACCTTAAACTGCATTGCCATAGTCCTTATCTTACGACTCGAAACTGTATGACCACAGTCCGAACTGCATGACCTTAAACTATAGTGGAGGTCTAGTTGCACGACCTCAAATTGCAAAGTCCTAGTCACATGACTTTAAATTTAAGACCATGGTCCAACTGTGTGACCTTAAACCATAGTGCACGTCTTGGCAGCACCACGGTCCAAACTATATGACCCTAAACTGTAGCAGAGGTCTAGTTGCACAACCACGAACTGCATGGTCCTAGCTGTATGACTTAAAACTGCACAGCCATGGTCCAAGCTACAGGACCATAAAACTATAACGTGTACGCATAACTCCAACTGAACCCCCAATGGAGTTAGATGCATGTAAGGGTTGTACTCATCCCATCATCTCTAGAGAGTTAGAGACATCCTCCCATCAACCCACAGGGGGGGATTCATTCGTGCCCTAGACTCTCGGAGTTCCATGCACATCAATATTCATTATCCCCATGGAGTCACACTAGCCCTCCTAATCCCCAATGAAGCCTTTCCCCTTAACTACCCCTCATAGGATCACCACCTCCATCTACATCTCTTCACATGTGGATAGCCTTAACTATCTTTATCCCCAGGGAGTCAGATTTCTATCTACATACCTACCCCCATGCAATCCTACTGACTTGGCGACTCGCACACAGTCCATGCTGCATGACCTTAAACTGCATAGCCACGGTCCAAACTATATGACCATAAACTGTAACGGAGAGCTAGTCGCACGGCCTTAAGCTACACGGTCTTAGTTGCATGACTTTAAACTACGTAACCACAGCAGTCCATGCTATATGACCTTAAACCATTGTGCACGTCCTGGTCGCATGATGTTAAACTGCTTCGTCGAGGTCCAGGAGACACGACCTTAAAGATGCCCCATGTGCGCGCACACCTCCCTTTTTGCGCGCATCACCACGCACGTCTTCCCTAACCGTGCATACCCTCTTCTTCTTCTCTCTAGTGAGCCCACCTAGGCCCACACGCCCTTTACGTGCATCACCTCACACGTCTTCCCTAGCCGGCCCATTCATGTGCGCGGGCCACGTACACCACTTCCATTGCCTCTTTAGTGAGTCTACGTGCACACACACACCCTTTACGTGCATCACCACCCACGTCTTCCTTAGCCTGCCCATTCGTATGCGCGGGCCACCTTCACCATCTTTCATTTCATTCCCCAAAGTCTTACCCATGCTCACCATATGGCGAGACATCTCACCGCCAGCTAATGGGTCACCACTTTTCACCTATCATCCAATCAACGCTCTATAAGCAACTTCATGCCACCTTCCCAAGTGAGTCAAAGTCACCCCCAGACTCACTCTATGGCCTCTACAGACTGTCATTCCTTACCACTACGGTCCAGTTGTATGACCCTAAAACTATAATGCGCATCCTAGCAGCATGACGTTAAAAGGCTTTGTATAGATCTGGAAGGCACGACCCTAAAACATGCCTTCTCTAAAAAAAAACGTCATGGTGTACACCTAGACAAGGGAACACCATGAGTAAAGATGACGGATGGGCATGGTCACGAAACCATGAGTAAGAGAGTTCCGTGGAACAATAAATCCAGGCACGATGAAAACCCCAAAAGGGCACCGTGAGCAACAATGAATGAAAAGGGTGGACATGACCACAAAGTCATGGGTAAAAGAGCCCGAAAATAACGGAAGTTTGTGAAAACCGTCTTCACGGCACCACTTCTTCCTTTCAAGTGAAAACTCGTGAAAGAGTGCTTGGACCGACAAAGCAGGTTGAGGCACTTCCACCATCTCAGCCGACACCCCAGTTTCCACAACTCTTCAGGGAGTGAGAGCTTCACAAGATCTCCCCAGTTTCCACGGCTCGTCAAGGAGTGAGAGCCTCATAAGATCTCCCCAGTTCAGCAAAAACAAGAGTCCTTGAGGGTGAAGACAATGACGAAAAGATCCCTCCAGAAATGCTAAGGGCCATTACGAAGTCTAAGGACTGAGAAGGCCAGGGTTGCCACAGAATTTAGGGTACGTCTCATCAAAGCCCTCTAGCCAGCACGGGATCAGACTTTCGGGGGGGGCAGAAGCCCCCGATTGGAATTTGCTAGATGGGACCCACAGGGATATCTAGCACATCAAAGGCAAACCTAGTGGAGCAGCAGTGCCGACTAGAGGGTCGTAGCATTTGGCCTTCAAAAACAGCCCGGTTCTGTACAAGAAGGTTCGGACAAAGGCCTCATGCTCCAAAACCAAAGAGAGTCCTTGAGGGTGAGGACGATGAAGAAAAGATCCCTCCAGAAATGCTAAGGTCCATTACGAAGGCAAGAGACTGACAAGGCCAGGGTTGCCACATGATTCATGGTACGTCTCGACAAAGCCCTCTAGCCAGCAAGGGACCAGACTTTCAAGCGGGTCAGAAGCTCCCAACTGGACTTCGCTAGACGGTACCCACATGGATACCTTACACATCAAAGGCAAACCTAGTGTAGCAGCAGTGTCGACCAGAGGTTCGTAGCCTTTGGCCTTCAAACAAGGCCTGGTTTTGTACGAGGAGGTCCTGACAAAGGCCTCATGCTCTAGAACCACATATAGTCTCTTGTGGGTGTGGACTCTATGAAGATCCCTCAAACTTCCCTAATGATTGCACTTCTCAATTTTCTCAAAGCACAACATTTGGTGAGGCATGTTGTTGGAAGGTATTTTTCAACATGAGGCCCCCGCTCAATAAAGGCCTAGCAAGTACTGGAAATTTTGATAGTCTTAGAACTGCTCCAAAACTGGCCAGGATCTTCATGAGGTCTCTCAAAAGTCTCCTGCCAAGTTTCGTCACATTTTGACATGTCTAAGGCAGTGTAGACTTGAGAAACAGTTCCAGCATAATCGACCTCTTGCACCTTGAAACGGACCCCTATAACTAGAGCTACATTTTCAGCATCTTAATTTGTTATGGGGACCACCACCATTAGATCCAGCAGGGTTGAAAACCCCCCGGGGTCAAGTTTTAGCCCAAACGGACACTCCAAGAAGAAGTTATAGGTGAAAGAGTGAAACAGGAGGAGCCACACGCTATTCTCGTGCGGCCACCTTGCAACACTACACCATTAAAGGGACAGTCACGACCAGTGACTTTCAACGTTCATGTCTCAGTTGTCCCCCTTCAGATCGTGCTCAGATTTGGTGAGCAAGTTCGTATAGTCAAGACGAACGATTCGATATGTGGCACACCTCGTGACGATAGCCAAGTGCAAATAAAAGCTAGAGATACGTTGTTGATCTTTGAAGAAAGTGCAGGAAATTCAGCAGCATCGTACCTCGCTCGAGCGACCAAATCATGCCACTCGCGAGCTAGATCGACGCGAGACCAAATCCATTGCGGGCGTAAGGTGTCGAGCCATCTCTGACCCGAACCTCGTACATAATGAACAGTCGGATTCTGCACACAAAGTCAATGAACAAACTGTAAATTTCCTCGCCGAAATCCTTGATTCCCGCCAAAATTCCAAACTTGCAAAATCTTCATTCGGCCCCGGAATCGAGCTGTGCTTAGTGCCCCATGATTCTAGCGGCATGCTCAGTGTGATTCAGCGAAGAAAACACATGAAAACATAAAGGAACTAACACATTATCAATTCAAAGTTTCAAGATCTACACAAAATTCAAGTCACATGATCGTGCACCAAAAATACGATCCTTGACTCGAAGTTGATATCAAATCGATCGCCATACCGAGCTCTAGAAGAAAACAATCTTCTTACGATCAATCGGGTGCCAAAACGAACTTGGATCAGCCATGCAAGAACACGCAAGTCCTAGGGCAACACAGGGACGGTTTTGAAATTCCACAACTTGTTGGGAAGGGGCAAATCTGTCATTTTGCACCCTATTTTCCACTTTCTTTTAAATCAATTTAATCTTAATTTCAAGCAATTAGAGTTACTTTTTATCATCCACCCATGTTTGGGGCATACTTCTATATATACGTACCACCATTGTACGTAGAAAGGAGAGAAGGCTGACACATACACATACGAGAGAGAGTTTTCACTTAATATAAGTTTTTCTTATGTACCATTGTGGGGTTACGCTTGAGAGAGAGGGTGAGGTGAGAGAAAATTTCGATCAGTACCGTTAGGGTTGAGGTAAATCTTCTTTCTTCTTTTTCTTTTCTTCTTCTCTCTCCCTTCTCCCCTCTCTGGTCCCTCTTCTTTGTCTGAGTCCCTCGCAGAGGCTTGCACGGCAGTGAGTGTCGTGCATGCCCCTCCCTTGGTCTCATAGGTCGTGCATGATGATGGCAACACCATACATGAGTCTCCCTGCCCTTCTTCTCGTCTGTCTCTTTCTCTCAGTGAAGTCTGTAGACGACTCTGCCCATTGCTGCCTGCAAACGTCGCTGCCCATCACTGCCTGCAGACATAGCTTTGATGTGTCGATGAAGAACCTAGATGGTGCAGTTTGTTACCGCCTGTAAGAGTCTTCCTCTGCTGCCTATCGCTGCCCGCTAGAGGCCCTGACAATACTCATCACCGTCTGCGAGATTCCTTCGTGCGTCCGGTGCCTATCGTCGTTCCCCCTACGTCCCACACCTATCGCCGTTCCCCCTGTGTCCTAGGCCTATCGTTGTGTGACCTAGGAGAAACCATCATCGCGTGCCTTGTTAGGAGCCAGCACCGTCCACAAGGGATGCGCTGCCTCCTTGCATTGCCCTTTCCCCTTCTCTTCGCCATCTCGTTCTTTCCTCTCCACCTTTCTCTCTTCTCACTTGTTTGGGGTAGGCCTAGCCTAGCGCCGACACGTCGACTTCTATTCCGAGTAGTATTGCCATCATGCTGGTCCTTGAACCATGCCCGTCTTGCTACCACTATGAGTTGACAACTTCTACCCGTCATATGCTAGTCGCGCCCTTCCGTCAAGTTCTCTTCTCCTTTCTACCTTTCGTCTAACCTTGCACTACATCGCCTTCTCCCATGAACGTGCATTACCCCAAGATAAGGATGGGTCCTTTTTGACCCACTTGTCTTACAAATTAACCATAGAAGTATTGTATAGAAAAACAGGAGGATTACAGGTCAAGGGAGGCGATTTTGAACCAGCTTAAGTAGCTGGGGGGCCTTTTTCGTGATCTAAGAGGGCACTCACACGAGCCAACCTGAGTAAGTCCTGAACCCACCAAAACTCCTTTTTCATTGGTTGGTATACCTACCCTTACCCTTGATAACGGTTCTGAGAGGGCGATCTCAAGTCCCGGGTCCACCAAAGACTCGAGACACGTGCCGCCTGATCACCTAGATCTAAAGCGTGAGATTGAGGCACTTAACCAATGATACCTAAGATGATGGAGAAGATCGAGCTAATGGAAAGTACCCGACTTGCTAGGAACTCATTTCACCAGGAAGCTAATTCTCCTCATCCATCTAATCCGCTCCCAAGGCAATCACCTCCTGCGCATGACCATTCATTTTCTCTGCAAGTCTCACAAG
Source organism: Amborella trichopoda (assembly GCF_054954075.1). NCBI lineage: Eukaryota > Viridiplantae > Streptophyta > Magnoliopsida > Amborellales > Amborellaceae > Amborella > Amborella trichopoda. The sequence continues at coordinate 35,794,040 of NC_142336.1, read as the reverse complement.
CTTACATCGATGTCATGGTCACTCACAGTTTGCGATGAAGACAGACTCTGAGTGTACAAGCTACGACTCTTTCTTAGAAGCCATATCCCTCCTATATCAACCAACTCCCTTTTCCCCCAAATTACCAGAAAGGGAAACTCCCGCTCTTCAACGGCACGAGTTCACCTCATCAGCACATTCCCCACTTTTACTCGGTATGTCAAGAGATAGCAACTGATGGGAGGCTTCTTCTCTGTCAGTTCATTGAAACCCTTGATGGGTCAGCATTCAAGTGGTATGCTTGACTCCCTCCGAACTTAGTGTAGACCTAGGAAGAAATGGAACAATTGTTTTACAAGCATTTCCATGAGGTTGAAAGAGAATTCCAGACCATTGAGCTTCTCATATTGTCCCAGAACCCAGATGAGCCAGTCGATCAGTTCATAGCAAGATGGAGAGATCTAGTTGCATATCAAGCTACCCCCATGCCAAAAATTGATGCAATCCAAACATGTGTGCACAACATGCGGTCGGAAATCTCCCTGCATGTTGAAGCGTCAAACCTGACCTTTATATCGGCTCTGATCTCCAAAGCGGTCTGGATAGATAGCCTTCTCAAGCATCATGGCAAACTCCAAACCCTATCATCAATGGGGAAAACAATCGAAGTTCTAGTAATGGTTGTCCTAATTCTCGGGGCAATCAACAGAAAGGAGTAATTGGTGTTGTTATCACTATATCAGACCCCGAGAAGGCTTCACCTCAAACTTTGGATTTCTTTAAGGGGGTGAACCTTGCAAACACTCAGGGGACACCTCAGGCAAGCCAACAGAAGTCCAAGTCCTACAATAAGGTGCCTCCACCTCGCAATCTCTACAGAAAGGACTATTGGGAGGAGCAGAAAAAGAAAGTCTACAGCGTCGATCGAGAGTGGGTCCCAACTTTACTACGAATGTTGATTGAGCAACAGATGAACACCTTGCCCGATGTGAAAAGGCTAGAAGATGCTCACTTTGCCACCCACAAGAAGTATTGTGCATATCATAGAATGTTGGGGCATCCTGTTCAGGATTGCATCACCCTCAAGGATCACATTGAGGATTTCATTCAAAAGGGCCATATACAGCTCGATAGCCTCAAGAAAGCATTCAGGGCAGTTGAAGCGTCTCACATAGTGACAGTTCAAGAAGTCGAGCAAGTATGTCGGCTTGATGAACTACCATCATATCTTCTTCGGGTGTTATTCTGCATGATGCTCCAAGTAGGGTTCATCACACCGAAGCCATCAAGACAGCCCAGGTGCCTTGCTCAAGGGACTAAGAACCTCTGGTGCCCATATCACCAGCTACGAGGTCATGACTTAGAAGGGTGCTTCGGATTTCGAGCTATAATGTTAGAGAAAGTACGAGGAGGACGCTCTGTCATCTCGATTCTAGAGGATCATGCTCAATCCAATGGACTATCAACACAAGAGGTCACTCAAACCCAAATCCCCTCTGATGATGCGTTGCCCAAGCCTTTTGACCCTGATGAACCCTCAACTTCCCAACCATGGCAAGTCCATCGCGGGAGAAGCAGGATGAAATCCATGAAGAGAGAGGTCTTTCGCTAAGCAAGGCCGGCCCCTAAGTCTCGTGACCTTGTCAGCCTGCTTCCATTCCCAAAAATGATAGAAGGAGACGAGCACCAAGAGCTGCTCATCGAAAGAGGAAACTCCCTCGACCACAGACGGAGGTCGAGTTCCTCAAGCCCCTTCCTCCGTTGCCGACCCCTCAAGATTTCCTCCCCAAATCAGTCTCTTGTACTGACCAAAACCCACAATCCAGTCAAGAAGACATTCTTGAGTCTTCCTCTTCTCGGGCTCCCAACACGTCCGATAAGGATGACGACATTAAAAGCACCCCTCAACGGTCCAACCAAGGTGAAGACCTAAAAGATTCCCTACACACGTCCAATTCTGGTGATGATGCTAAAAGCTACCCAAATCGGTCCAATCTGAGTGACGACCTTAAAAGCTCTCCCCCTTCTTCTATCTCCGATTCTTCCAACCCTTCTTCTTCTGCTGCTAACATGTCTTTTGCAGGGTCAACTTGCCAATGCCCAAACTTTGAGGCTCTTGACAAGGAGCTGAAAAGTTGCAACATTAGTAAGCGACATCGAAAGCAGCTGAAAAAGACGGTGGCCCAAGCAGCTAGGTTCGTGTCAGTTGCTGATGCCTTGACGTCTAGAGCCAACGCGAAGTCTCCTCCCACTATCGAAGAGCTTCTCGAGCAATACAAGAATCACAAGGCTAAGAAATCCCAATGGCCTCCTGAGGATGACTTCAAGCAACGGCTGAAAAAGTCAAGAGGGCAGAGCTTCCATTCTCATGAAGCATGCCACATGGTGCAGATCTGTGAAGTTACATTCTCAGGCAAGAAGTTACAACCACCTGTGCAAAAATTGAGGCTTTAAAGTACCCTGGTCAGCCACTCATCCCTTACCCTAACAGATCGACCATTCTACCATTCCTTAAGTTCTCAGGATCACCATTAGTTCCATATACGCAACCATCTTCCATTAACCTCTATTTTACCAAAACCTACCCTTATTGCCCAATCTAACCGATCCACAGGGCTTGGCCAGTCGGCACCAAGTCTGGCGGCACAATCTTTACCTACCCAATCCTCACAAACTCTTCAATCCACACCGGTCGCATAGCAAAGTCAGCCGGTACCCCAAAACCAATCTCCATTACCTAAACTTACCTCACATCCTTCCGTTCCACCCAAACCCGTGGCGAAACCAAGAGCTCAAAAGGTTGATGATGACAAAGTCAAGTATGACATGGTTGGACACTTGAGAAAACTCCCTGCTCTTCTCAGCATCTATGATACCCTTATGCTCTCAAGAGATTATCGTATGGCCCTTGTTCAAGCTCTACTGTACAACCTTTCGGCCGCCTGTGACCCTTCGACTGCTTGACCTCTCGACTCTATACGACCCTTTCAAGCCCCTCTGGTTTCTCGCTGAGTACTCATGTCTCATCAAAAAATTATACAGCTTGCTTCCAAGCCCTCCCTTCTTCTTCTCGGTGCTTCCTTGTCCCCGGAAAACGTTCTCCTCAGTCAAAAAAACTCCCTCAAAAATACTACTCAAGCGCACTGTCTGCTAGAAACCCTCCGCAATACATCGTCTCCCCTAGAGTTTTCTTGCAACTCACCGGAGAACCTCTGAAAGGATGGTACCTACTCGACCGAAAAACTGTCGGTGGGTACTGTGAGTACTCCGAGTTACTCCTTTTACATGCCCTCTTGACAGAATCTCTCCACCGGAACTTGCTCGACAATGCTTGAGCTCCACTGCCAAAAGCTTCTCTGGTACGTTGTGCCCTCACCGGAATCCCTGCACTGTCGCTTAAGGAAAAAGCTTAAATATTTTACTAAGGTAAAAACGATAAAAGGGGTTTTATTCCCTTTTATAATTCCCAAAACTGCTCTGCACAAAGTGAAATCCCACTCAAATCCGGGAGGTCAAACAGCGATAGGCCGGGCCGGGTCAGGTTTAGGCCTGAGCCCAAACCACAGCATGCCGTCGAGCGCGTTACTCCGCTAAATGTTGTTGTCAAGCACACCTCTCACTATAAGCTGCCACACACATGATGCCAAGCACGTTCACAGTCGTGTGCATTTATCAATGTGTGCGTACACTGCAGTGCAGGTGCGCATTCACCAACTTGGGCACTCACCACCAAGCGTGTTTTTCAACTATCGTGCGCCTATCGCCGAGAGCGTTCCCTCTACAAAGACTGTCGAGTGCGTTCTGCTGCCATGTGCACCTTGACATCCACTGCTGTGGCGTCTCCATACGTTGACTGTTGTGCATGTTTTGTTGTCGTGCACATCTGTCTCCTACAGACTACCATCGAGCGCAACCCTTCTGCCTTTGCACCCATGCCTTTTGCATGTACCTCCACACATGCTTTCCCTAGCCGGCTCGTTTGTGTGCCCATATGTGGCCCTCATCACTTCTCCATCCCCCATTGGAGTCACATTCATGCCCTAATCTTTTATCCGTAGGGACTCACATCTACTTCCTAATCCCCAGTGAGTCCGCTTCCGCCTATCGTCCCTCACTGAGCCACCATCACCATCTGAACCCACTGCCCATAAATGATCTCTGCCATTTCATCCCCAGTGAGTCAACCACCATCCACAGGTCTATTCCCCATGGAGCCTCATCCATTTCACATCTCTCAGTGGGTCCATTCCTCATTGGCAACCTACATTCATGACGACTCACAACGGTCCAACTGTATGACGCTAAACTATAGTACACATCCCGCATGACATTAAACTACTTCGCATAACGGTCCAGTTGTATGACCCTAAACTATAGTTAGCACAATGGTCCAGCTGTATGACCCTAAACTATAGTGCATGTTCTGGCCGCATGATGTTCAACTGCTTAGCTCACGTCCCGGTCGCATGACCTTAAATATGCCTCCGTACACGTCCACATCATCTCCACTACCTCTCAACAAGTCCATCTCCATAAACTCTCAGTAGTCCCCAATGATTCGTACCCACGCTCACAAAACCACGGTGAGCCATTCCACCATCCATACTCACCGACAGCTAGTGGGCCACCCCTTATCCACCTTCCATACAAACACAATCCATCATCCACTGACAGTCTCGTGCCATCTCCCGCAAGTGAGTCAAACCACCACCATACTCACCCTATGGCCTCCACAGGCTATCATCCACCATCGCAGTCCAGCTGTATGACCCTAACATATAGTGCATGTCCTGACTGTATGACGTTAAACTGCTTCGCTCAAGTCCTGGAGGAATGACCTTAAACATGCCCCCACAAAAAACTTAAAAAAAAACGGGCACGGTGTAAACCTTTAAGGAGAACACCATGAGTAAAAATGACGGACGATCATGATCATGAAACCATGAGTAAGAGTGTTCCGTAAATAAAACCCGGGCACAGTAAAAACCTGAAAGGGCACCGTGAGTAAAAATGGAAAAAGGGCAAACATGGCCGTCAGGTCATGGGCAAAAGAGCCTAATTAAAAGGAAGTTGGTGAAAACCGTCCTCGGACTAAGAAACAGGTTGATGCAACACTCACCTTGATATGCAACAAGATCATTCACAGACAAGATACTGTCAAGCCAGGCCAAGAAACCTAGCGAGGCTGCAAACAATGCCACTCATACGTCTAATAGGGTGTAGACTTTAAAATCATCTTGACATACATCCAATAGGGTGCAGACTTTAAAATCATCCCGTCATACGTCCAATAGGGTGTGGACTTTAAAATCATCCTGTCATACGTCCAACGGGGTGTAGACGTTAAACTCATCCATCCAGATCATTCACAGGTAAGAAACTGTCAAATCAGATCAATACCTGCCCACAGTAACCAGGGTAGATCCCTTTCAAGGCCGCCTCGCCAAAATCCCTTTCTGGCCGGACCAAACATTTAGGACAACCAATAAAAAGCACCCGATTGGGCTGGACAGAATGGGGCTCACAAAGGTACCCTGCTTGTCAAGGCAAACATGGTGTAGCAGCAAAAAACGTCGCAAAAAGGTCTGACAAGGGTGAAGACCTTAAAGGCATCGTGTACATCTGATAAGGGTGAGGACTCTAAACACATCCCCCAAAAGTCTCCACGTCTGAGGGCCACAACAAGGTCCCCAGCCATCAGAGCACCTTATTCAACCCTCTGGGAAGTAGCTTTTCACGAGTGTCCCTTTGGCGTTCGTGTGATCTGGTGGCCAGGAAGAAAATAAAGTCGAAGGAATAATTTTGTTTTCGAATATTGTACTTCTCGCTTCTCTCAAAGCACAAAATTTGGTGGGGCAAGCTATTCGCCATCATTTTCCATCACTTGTATCCTCGGTGTGAATACAGAGAGAGCAATTCGTGACCTAGGTTTGCAAGTACCAAAATACATGTGGACTACGGAAGTCGTAGATCAATAAGCCCTGCTCTAGAAGTGAAATTTCCAAAAGTTTCAGAATGGCCTAAGAAGGTTCAATATCATGCCTAAGGGTCTCCTAAGAACACCTGCCAAGTTTTGGTGCAATTTGACGAGTTTTAAGCAGTGCAGACGACAAAACAGTTTCGGGAAATTCTGCCTCTAACGTGCTAAAAATGGACTCTGAACTATAGCACCATTATTGGACTGTCAAATCATCTCCAGACCATCGCCATTGAATTCAGAACGTTCGAAAGCCCCGAGTGTCAATTTTTGATGCATTTGGATACTTCTGGAGCAAGTTATGACCAATTACCTAAAATGGATAGGTCATACACTATTACGGTGTACCCTCGGTGAACCAGTTTCCATTAATTAATGGAAACTGTGCTTCACAATTTTGGGGGCAAACTTCACATGGACGTATCTTCTTCATCCCGAGTTGGGTCGAGCCCAAATTTTGGGAGCATATTCGTCTCATCAACTTAGGCGATTTAATATGCGGTACGCACGGTAACATGGCCCGAGCCGAGAGAAATCGGAAAGAGAAGTTCACTGGAAAGTTTCAAAAGTAGTAGGAAATTTCCAGCAACGTGTCTCCTGGATCAAATGCCCGCATCACGGAGCTTGCACAACGGATCGAAGCAAGGTCAAACCCGTTACGACCATAAGGTTGAGAGCTTCCTCCGGGTCGAACCTTGTGCGTGATCAATGGTCGGATTTGTCAGAAATTAAGGATGAAAATTTCAGTCACCACGATCCAAATTCCAGCCAAAGTTTCCCAATTTGGAAAACAATCGTTCAAGCACCAAATCGAGCCGTTCTTTTTGTAGAATGATCATGGCGACTTGCTCATCATGCTACAGTGAACAAATCAGCAAATAATATTGAAAAACGGGCCCTAAATCTAAAGTTACACATTTTCCCATGTTTTGTCGTGACATGATCGTGGCTCGAAAGTTAGATCCATCGCTCGAAATGGGCATCAAAACGATCGTCTTCCCAAGCCGATTAAGAAAAGGATAATATTTTGGTCGGATGAAGAATGAAAAACCCCAAACGAATCCCGAAAGATCGTGAGATTGCATGGCCATTGAAGGGATTTGTTTGGAATTTCAAGATTTATGGGTAAGGGGCAAAATCATCATTTTACCCTTATTTTCTTAAATTTTATTAATTAACTTAATCATTAATTTTCATTAATTAGATCAAAAATTGATTGTACACTCATGTTTGGGTCCAACTTCTATGTAAGCACGTACCATGTTCATGTAAAAGGCCTTCTTTCATCAATTAAAAATTCTCGTTTTGCTTGAGTTTTTGTTTGCCACGGTTTAGAGAGAGAGAGAAGATCTTAGTGGGTACACTTGGTCTCTATAAGTAATTTTCTCTCTCGTCTCTCCTTTCTCTCTCTTCTTTCTCTCTCATCTTTCTCTCACTTCTTTCTTTCTCTCCCGTCTTTCTCTCTTTTCTTTCTCTCTCTTATTCCTCTCTACTCTCTCTTCTTTCTCTCTCTTCTTTCTATTTCACACGGTAGTGCACACTATCGAGCGTGACCTTATTCTTCCTCTCTCTTCTTTATTTCTCTTCTTTCTCTCTCTCTTTTCTCTCTCTCTTCTCTCTCTTCCTCTTCTTTCTCTCTCTTCTCTCTATCTCGCACAGTAGAGCACACTACCGAACGTGACCTTCTTCTTCCCCTCTCTTTCTTTCTCTCTCTCTTCTTTCTCTCCTTCTCTTCTTTCCTCTTTTTACCCTCTCTTTTGTCTCTCTCTTTGTTCTTTCTCTTCTTCCTCTCTCTCTTCTGTCTCTCTCTTCTTTCTTTCTCTTCTTCCTCTCTCTCTTCTCTCTCTTCTTTCTCTGTCTTCTTTCTTTCTCTTTTCTCTGTCTCGCATGGCAGTGCACACTGCCGAGCGTGACCTTTTTCTTCCTCTTCTTTCTCTCCCTTCTTTCTCTCTCTTCTCTCTGTCATGCACGGTAGTGCACACTGGCGAGCGCGACCTTCTTTCTCTTCTCTCCTCTCTTCTTTCTCTATATTCTTCTTTCCTTTCTTTTTCCTCTTCTTTCCTTTCTCTCTTTTCTTCTTTTCTTTCTCTTTCTTCTTTCCTTTCTCTCTCTTCTTCTTTACTTTCTCTCTCCTCTTCTTTCCTTTCTCTCTATTCTCTTCTTTCTCTCTCTTCTTCTTTCCTTTCTTTCTCTTCTTCTTTCCTTTCTCTCTTTTCTTCTTTACCTTCTCTCTTTTCTTTCTTTTTTTTGTTGTGCATGGCAGTAAACATTGCCAAGCACAACCTTCTCTCTTTTCTTTCTTTCTTCTGTCATGCGCGGCAACGAACATTGTCGAGCACGACCCTCTCTCTCTTCCCTCTTCTCTTTGTCTCGCACGGTAGTGAGCACCACCCAGCGTGACATTTCTTCTCTCCGCCTTCTTGTCCTACACGGCAGCACACATTGTCAGTCGTGACACTTCTTTCTTTCTCTTTCCTCTTTGTCTTACATGGCAGTGCATAGTGCTGAGCTCCTCTCTCCACTCTCTCTTCTTTGCTTACTTGACCAGAGGGTGGGCTGATCCTTGTGCTGCCATGCCAGTCTTGTTGTCGAGCAATTTAGTCGTCATGCAGCTCAAGTTACTAAGCTCGTCTAGCTGTCGCATCAAACCAGCCGCCGCACTAGGCCAGCTGTCGTGCCGGTCTTGTCTTTGAGTAGTTTAACCGTCGTTCCGGTTACGTTACCAAGCCATTCTACCTACCGTGTCAGACCAGTCGTTGTGCCAGACCAGCCGTCATGTTGATTTTGTCGTCGAGCAGTTTAGCCGTCATGCCGGTCAAGTTACCAAGCCTGTCTAGTTGCCGCATCAGATCAGTCATAGTGCCAGTCTCTGTGCTGTGTTAGCTTAACCACCCAATCAAACTTCTTCTCTCTCTCTCTCACTTATCTTCTCTTTTTCCTTCACCCATTTTCTCTCTCTTTACCCTGCCCTTCTCTTTCTTTATTTTCTCTCTAAAAAAAATTATACTATCTCTAATAATCTTTCTTTATTTAACCATTCTTTCATCCTCTTTTGAGTACACACACGTGTTTGCTCACCCTGTGACAAGGTGAGGTCGTCAAACCCACTTGCCTGTACTCTAATGTGTGTGTGGTTGCAGGTAAGAAGAAACAAGTCAAGGGAGGCAACTCTGAACCGGCCACATGCCAGGAGGGCATTTCACATGATCTAAGAGGCGCCAATGCGAGTTAGCTTGAGCATGTCATGAAACCACGTGAGGTATGTCCCTCCTCATGACTTAAATTCCTATCTCACCGGTTGATATTCCTGCGCGTGTCTTCTTTACGTGGTTCCCGAGAGAGCGGTCTCAGGTCCGGGTCCATCTCGAACCCAGAACCACGCCACCAGGTCAACCTGACCCGGAAGGTGAGATCGAGGCATCGAATCAAAAGGTCTCGAAACCAATACCCACATAGGTCTAGGGGATCTAATACAATTTCAAGCCACCATAATACAAGCTCATGATAACCTGAACGTTGTACGAAACATACGTATCAACCTGAACCGACCACTAGGTAATGTAGGTATCCAAGCTACACTTCAAAGTTTAATTGACTGAAGCTACACTGCCCAAACCCCAGCACGTGGGTCAATTCCAAACCTATTTAGTGCTGTAGGGAAATCCCTAAGACAATCGAGTCAACTGATTTCTTCAATCGGTCATAGTAATCCATTAGGTCCAACAGACCGTGCAATTCTTTCAGCCTGTGGCGACACCTATGAGACAATACGTCCCTCAGACCCAGGTATATCAAACCACCCCAATGACGACAGCTCACCAACCTCAGGTCCACGTGACTCAGCCTCTACCCGAAGCTTTGACTCATCAGTCTACACTTGAGAACCCACCAACTGATGGGCCTACCATCATGCCGAATACCCTATATGAAGACACCGTGAAATAATGCAAGACATGCTTGTAAGACTAGGCATTCACAAAGTTTGATCCCAGAAGGCCTATGTTTATGAGACCCTCTGAGGCATGGAGGACCTTCCATTTGGATCCGTCATCTCATAATTCCGAAACAAGGTCAACGGGAAGAGCTATCTAGATACTCATGTTCATGCATACCTACTCTCCATTCCAGCTTTATGAGATAGGCCAAATCAACTGAAGGCCATATTTTTGCAAACACTGTCCGGTGAGGCTCTGAACTGACATCGAAGAATGATGTGTATTCAACCGAACATCACTTCATATGATATGTTCAACCTATTCATCTCCCACTACCGTGGATTGATAGGAAGGCTTCTCTCCCTGGGAGAGCTCAACGCAACAAAGCAAAACTCAGTAGAATCCTTCGAGGACTTCATCAATCAATTCCGCGAAGTAGCAATGCGGGTTATCGAATGTCCACTCACAAGCCCGGCCAAGATCTCTATGACCCTAGAAAATGCCGCTCCTAAATAGGGACCTTCTTCAGTCATGGCCTTATCCCCTACTCTTTCTACTCCATGGTTGAGTGGGTGGCATACCATGAATGGGCTAGAGGAACACCTCTCAACACTAGGCCCGAGAATAAACCCATTAGCACTCCCCAAAACAAGACAAACAACAACAACAAGGATAACACTTCTAGTCAAGTTAATGAAATTGTCATTAACGGGCCGACTCTAGGTTCAGCCACTCAGTGCAATTATCAAAACTAAAATCAGAGGGGTTGACCTTGAGCCAACACTCAAAATAACAACTAAAGATGAGGGGATAATTTCACTCCTCTCAAAGGTCCACTAGAAAACGTGCATGAACTAGTCCTGTCTAAAAACATAGTTTACCTCCCAGCACCATCCAAGCCACCATTCCAAGTCACGGACAAGAGCAAGTGGTGCAAATGGCATCGAAATCATGTACATGACACCCAAAATGCTATTATTTGAAACAGGTCACTCAAGGGTTGATCGATAGGGTAGACATCACTGTCCCACCAAAAAATCAGCCCATTAAAGAGCCTAATCAAAAGATGGGTATCTTCACAAATCTTCTTCTTGAAAATACAGCCACAACAGCCAAAAATACAGATAGTTAGGTGCCTCGATCTCACCCTCCGGATTTGGATGATCGGGCAGCACGCATCTCGGGTTTCAGGGGAACGCAGGCTTTGAGATCGCTCTCTCGAGAGCCTCGCTCAGGAGCAAGGGCAAGTATACCAACCGATATGAGAGGAATTTAAGGTGGGTTCGGGACTTACTCGAGCTGGATCATGTGGATGCCCTCTTAGATCACCAGGAAAGCCCCCAAGTCATAAAATTGGTTCGTAATCGTCTCCCTTGGCCTGTATTCTCTTGTTTCTACAATCACACACACATGGTTAATTTTACGAGACAAGTGGGCCGAAAGAGACCCCACCTTGTCTTTGAACGAATGTACATAGATGTGTATATCCAAAAGAAGAAAAGGGTGAGACGGTAAGTAAAAGAAGAAGAAAGAGGTAGATCAGAGGAATTTTAACTTGGTGGCGAGACTAACGCAACAGCTGGATTAGCAAGTGATTGTCCTGACGTGGTAGCGAGACGGGCACGGTAACTAGACCGGCACAACAAAATACTATTAGACACCAGAACGATCATCGACCAGCCTGACACAATGGCTAGCCTATCGTGGCAGTAAGGCGTGCACGACAATTAAGACCAGCTCAGCGACAATACTACTAGACGACAAGAATACCATGGCAATGTTTGTCTCAGCCTCTTTTGGTCAAATGAGAGAGAGAAGAAAGAAGAGAGAGAAAGAAATACGCACAGTACTACCGATGTCATGCATGTGAGAAGAAGACAAGATGAGTAATGAGAGAGAAAGGAAAAAGGGAAAGAGGAAAGAGAGAAGGAAAAGAATGAAGAAGAAAGAGAGAGAAGAGAGCAAGGGAACATGAGCGGCGATGAGCGAAAAGATAGGAAAGAACATGGACAACGATGAGCTCCTGCCATCCATGACAGAAGGGCAAGAAGAGAGAGAAGACACGGGCGGCAAAGAGCCTCCGCTGCCCATGACAGAGAAACAAGAAGAGAGAGAAAACATGGACGGTAATGAGCTTCTCCCGTCCATGATAGAGGAATGAGAAGAGAGAGAAAACATGGACGGCGATGTGCTTCCACCGTCCATGACAGAAGATTAAGATGAGAGAGAAAACATGGGCGGCAATACGCTTCCGCCGTTCATGACAAATGGATAAGAAGAGAGAAAATATGGGCAGCGATGTGCTTCCACTATCCATGACAGAAGATTAAGAGAAAAGAGAGAAGACATGGGCGACGATGTGCTTCCGCCATCCATGATAGAGAATAAGACGAGAGAGAAAACATGGGCGGCGATGTGCGTCTACCGTCCATGATAGAAGATTAAGAGGAGAGAGAAAATATGGGCGATGATGTGCTTTCGTCCTTCATGATAAAAGATTAAGAGGAGAGAGAAAACATGGGCGACGGTGTGCTTCCACTGTCCATGACTAGGGAATGAGAAGGGAGAGGAAACATGGGCAACAATGTGCTTCCGCTGTCCATGACAGAAGATTAAGAAAAGAGAGAGAACATGGACGGCGATGTGCTTTCGCCATCTATGATAAAAGTTTAGACAAGGTAATTTTGACAGAGGCCTGACCCGCCACTCTGGTTAAGGCCCAGCTCATTGTTTCTGTCCTTGAAGCAAGAACTCTTCTTGCTAGACGATGGACTCCGCCATGCATGAACAGAGAGGAGGGAGAGAGGACAGAGAAAGAGTAGGAAAGAGAAGAAAGAGAAAAGAAAGGTAAAGACAAAGAAGGAAAGTGGATAAAGAAGATCATAGAAGAAATATGAAAGAAAGATAGACAAGAAGAGAGAGATGAGAGGAGGAGAGAGAAAGAGATAAAGATGAGGAAAGAGAGATACGAGAGGAGGAGAGAGAGATGAGAGGAAGAGAGAGAAAATTACCTTCACTAAGGGGTACCAGACCTTTTCTTCTCTCTCATCTCTCTCTCTCCAAGACGTGCCCACAATTTGAACATGAAAACTCTCAAATTTTATTGATGAGTCTTGAATAATCAAGGGTTCTCATAACAATTGTGTGCAGCATGTACTTACAAGAATTGGGCCCAAGCATTGGTGGATGCCCAAAAACTACATAAATTGATGATAATTACAATTTAATTGTATTAAAAGAAATTCTAAAATTGGGTGAAAATGACTGTTTTGCCCCCGCTCAACAATATATGAAATTCCAAAATAGTCCCTGCTATTGCCCTCGAACTTGTGTGATCTTCCATGGATGATCCAGGGTTGCTCTAGTGCCCATTTGACCAAAAGATGATTGTTTTTTTTTTTGGCCGATTGTGCTTTTGTAGGGCTCAGTATGGTGATCAATTTAATACCAACTTCGAGCCATGGATCGTGTTTTTAGGCTGCGATCATGTGACTCGATATTTGGATGAATCTTGCGAACTTTGAATCGATAATGTGCTTGTTTTTTGATGTTTTTCTTTAGTTTCTTCATTAAACCACACTGAGCATGCCGTCATGATCGCATGGCAACAAACACAGCTCGATTTTGTGCCCGGACGAAGATTTTGTCGACTTGGATTTTTTGTCGAAATTTGGAAATCCGACGGCTGGAATTTACAGTAGCTTTGATGCCTCCGTTTATGAAATCCAATTGTTCATCCTACCCTGGGTTCGGACCAAACATAGCCTCGAACCATACACATGTAATACAATTGCTTTCGAGTCGATTGGGTATGCGAGCGTCGTCTTTTGGCCGCTCGAGCGAGGCGTGCTGTTGCTGAACTTTCTGCAACTATAATCATGAATCATCAACTTCTCTCTAGTTTTTCTCCCTGCTCGAGTATCATTACTGGTCGTGCTGCATATCAAAACGCTTGTCTTGATGAGACGAACATGCTCACCAAATTTGAGAGCCATTTGACACATAACGAGTGAGATACGGGCCTTTGAAATAGCTGCGTGGGACTGCGCACATCAGCTTACTTTAATGGAGATTAGTGTAGGGAGGCCGCACGGGAATAGCATGTGGTCTACCCCTTTTTGGTCTTTTACTCATAAGTTTGTCTTGGAATACCTGATTAAGCCGAAACTTGACCCATAGAAGTTTTCAATTGTGTCGGGTCTAATGGTGGTGGTCTAACAGCTGTTTGACACATCGAGAATATAGTTTTAGTTACAGGGTCCGTTTCAGGGTGCTAGAGGTTGATTTTCTGAAATTGTTTCTTAGTAGGCGCTGCCTTAGATATGTCAGATTGAGACGAAACTTGGCATGTGACCTTTTAAAGTGCGTAGGAAGATTCTGACCTGTTCTAGGGCAATTCTGAATGGGAACCCTTCACCTCAAAATCTTGATGGCCCACCTAAGTTTGACCGATATGATGATGATGATGATATGTTAGAAATCAAAGTAGTTAGGATCAACGAGAAGAGATCATCCTCAAATCAGGGGGCCAACGCTCCAAAGTTTCCCATTACGCTTACTAAGGCAACCCCTATCGAGCTTCAGGTTGGTGATGTCGATTCCTTAACCCGAGGAGGACGAATCTTCAACCCATCCAACTGGTGGCCGATATCCTCAAAATAAGAATAGGAAACACCTCGAAGTCCAAACAACTAGCAAGGATCACAGATCATGAACCAAGAATCCCAAAGATCTGTAACCACCTATGATCTACCGACTCAGCTTGGAAAGATCCAGGCTCAAATCTCCATCTTGGAGTCGCTTAATAACTCACCGGTGCATAGGGCTCAGATTGAGAAAGTCCTCCCCAAGACACACAGCCCGTGCAACACACAACCAGTTGAGTTGTGAGGAATGATCAACCAATTGATGGCACCAACGTCAATCGTATTCACGGATGAAGATATCACAGTCAGCTTCAACTGCTTTCACGTCCAACTGTTGCACATCATTGTTTTCATGCAAGGCTATGGGATACGAAGGGTACTCATTGACAACAAGGCATCCTATGAAAACGTATGAAAATGGTGAAGTAGATATACAAGATCTCAGATGACTTCGAGCCGTGTCAGCTCAATATCGCTACATACGATAGGACCAAGAGACAAGCTGAAGGCATATTGCCTCTCACTCTCAAGATCAGCCCTTTCGTCCAAGTGATAAAGTTTTATGTCTTGGACATAAAACCCTCATTCAACATGCTACTGGGAAGGTTGTGGCTGCATGAGAACCTCATGGTAGCCTCTACACTCCATCAGTGCCTCAAATTTTCAATTAAGAACGTCATTGCCAAGGTATGTGCTGAACTCTCCTCTTCCGAGTCCTAGTGTAGATAACATAAAGCTAGCAGTGGGAGCTAAGCTTAGAGAAATTATGTTCGTTTCCTTCAAGCAAGCTAATTGTGTCACCTTATGCCTATAAGCCATCGACCCTATTTCTCATTTTTTTCAAACTTCCACATTAATGAAAGACATCATTCGATGCCAACATTAATACGATTTTAGGTTCCACGAAGCTTGGCACATGCCCTTCTCCCAAGACTTCCAACCAAGCTAGGGCTTGGGAAGTCAAGGGTAGGGCATAACAGAGGTGATTTCTGAATCACCCCAAGCTAAAACTGAAAATGGAGATCTAAGAGGACTCGGGTGCTCACTCACTTTATTTCAAATATAGATGAAGTCTTCATGCCATCCGAACTTTGTATTTCGAGGCACTCAAAGCCTCGATCCTCGATACTCGTCGTTCGAAATGGTCAAAGGTGATCCTTAATTCCCCAACAATGGAGGATTCTCCTTCCACACCTCAGCACACACAAGAACTGGGACTTAGAGACCTTTTTGCTGGCCTGGACTTGAAAGTATACAGAATTGGCTATGACACAACCAATCATGCTCATTCACCTATTCAATCCCAAGGACGGAATTGGTCAATCACTCCATTATCTC
Organism: Amborella trichopoda; assembly: GCF_054954075.1. Taxonomy (NCBI): domain Eukaryota; kingdom Viridiplantae; phylum Streptophyta; class Magnoliopsida; order Amborellales; family Amborellaceae; genus Amborella; species Amborella trichopoda. Next base: position 35,778,165 of record NC_142336.1, on the reverse strand, counting down.
AAGAATCGATAGAAGCATACCAGCAGCACCTTCAAGTCCCGTTGCCAAAAAATAGATAGGCGCAGGATGGCCACTCTGCGCGTCTAATCCCCAATATATATTTCACGAGTTCTATAAGGTACACCCCTTGTAACATTTCAAATACCGGTGAAAATTCAAAACATGATAAAAATGATAATAATGAAGAAGAATTTTCAAAAACGACAAACACTCATAGTAGCCTATTAATGGTACAAAACACTTAAGATGATGAATCGGATGACCCCGACGAAGATCAATAGAACCAAGAGTCTAAAGAAATCCCTCAACCTGATGAACACACATTCCATGTTGAGCAGTTCAAGAAATGGTTCGATGGTGGACCAACCGCTACCATCAAAGAGACAATCGATGTCAACCTAGGAACCGAAAAGGACCGAAGGTTAATAACATTAGAACCTCCGTATCTCCTGATGAGTGGAAAAACATGATTTTCTTTCTCAAGAAATATCTTGATTTCTTCGTTTGATCATACGATGATATGCATGGTTAGATTCCACATTGGTACAACATCATCTAGTATTCAACAAAGAGGCAAAGCTAGTAAGGCAGAAACTCTGACGTCAAAAGATTCAACTTGAGCTCAAAATCAAAGAAGAAATCGATAAACTGCCCAGGGCAAAATTCATCATCCATGTCGATTACTCAGAAAGGTTGGCCAACATAGTGGTGGTACCCAAGAAGGAAGAAAGAATTCGAGTGTGTGTTGACTATAAAGACCTGAACAAGGCATCTCCCAAAGACAAATTTTCCCTACCAAATATAAATACCTTGGTCGACAACACTGCGGGGCACAAGATGTTGTCATTCATGGATGACTTCTTGGGTTATAATCAGATCCGCATGGAAGAAGAAGACCAAACAAGACATTGTTCATAATACAATGGGGAACCTACTACTACCGTGTCATGCCCTTCGGCCTAAAAACTGCAGGGGCGACTTATCAACAGGCAATGACTACCATCTTCCACAACTTAATGCACACCATCATAGAAGACTACATCAACGACATTATAGTAAAGTCAAAGGTCAGGTCCGATCACCTCACTAACCTAATAACCATTTTTTAAAGACTCTGAAAACATCAACTCAAACTCAATCCACATAAATGTGCGTTTGGAGTTGAATCCGACAAATTATTAAGCTTTATAATAAGCCAAAGGGGCATTGAGGTGGACCCATCTAAAATACAGGTCATCATCGAAATGCTCCCTCCCCAGAACATCAGAGAAATCTGTGGGCTTGAAGGTCGCATACAAGTCATAAGGAGTTTTATCTCACAACTGGCAGACAAGTGCGCACCCTTCAATAGGCTCCTTAAGAAATATACCCCATTCATATGGGACAGTGAATGACAAGAGGCGTTCGACCAAATCAAGGAGTACCTAACCAAACCTCCCGTCCTTAGTCCTCCTAATCCAGACAAACCCTTGTTCCTATACATATATGTGGAAGACAAAACCATGAGGCCAATGTTAGGACAATATGATGATCGTGGAAAAGAACAAACCATGTACTACATCAGCAAAACAATGATCGAGTATGATAAGAGATACACGGATGTGGAGAACCATTGCTTAATGCTTGTGTGGGCTATGAAAAAATTAAGACCTTATATCTTATCTCATACAATCAAGCTCATTTAAAAAATAGATTCACTCAAGTATCTATTGAAAATACTAGTCTTTAACGGACGTTTGGCAAAATGGAAATGCTATTGAGCGAGTTCAAGATTGAATATGTCACTCAAAAATCGGTTAAAGGACAAGCCATTGCTGACCACTTAGCTGAGCACACATTGATAGATAACACTCTGTTAATACTGTTCTCCCTGATGAGGACCTCTTCACAATTAATGACTCAACTTGGGAGCTATACTTCAATGGTGCAATGAATGAATACGAGTTAGGTGTAAGAGTTACACTATGCTCACTTGAAAAGATTTTAATACTAACAGCCATCATACTGAATTTCATGTACTAATAACAATGCTGAATATGAAGCCCTGATAGCCAGGCTCGAGAATGTCATGGAACTGAAAATCCAGCAAATACGAGTCATTGGTAACTCCTTGCTTATCAAAAACTAAGTTCAAGGGATTTGGAATTTCAAAGAAGAAAATCTCAAACTCTATCAAGAAAAGGTGAAAAAAATGATAAAATATTTTAAGCAAATCGTCTTCCAACATGTAACTAGGGAAAACAATCGGTTCGTTGACACCCTTGTGACCCTTGCTTCGATGGCTGATATCCCTTTAGAAGTCACCACGTTGCCATTTTACATCAAGCATAAACATGACCGTTCCCCACCAAGGATCGAAAAAGAAATAGAATAAGAAAATGAGAACGATGATGAAAAGTCTTTTGTGGCCTCAGACGCACTAGTCAAGGCAAAACCATAATGCCACGATTTGTTATCCCTGTTGAAAGATGGGTCATACCCTGACGGAGCCACCAAAAAGGATAAGGAAGTCCTCTGAAGGTTTTCTATGGGTTTCTTAATAAGAGATGACCGCTTGTTCAAGTAATCCTTTGATGGCATCATCTTGTAATGCCTCAACCAAAGTGTAAACTGAATTACACAATGAAGGAGGTCACTCTAGAGCAGTTTGCTTAGCCCAAAAAATCAGGCGTCAAGGCTATTATAGGACCATCATGGCCGAAGACTATTGGAAATTCATTAAGAGGTGTCACAAATTTCAGTTTTATGAAGACCTCATATATGCACCGTCTGTACCACTTAACTCAACACCGTCCATATGGCCCTTTGCCATGTGGGGTCTTGATATCACCGGAATGATTTCACCAAAAGCCTCGAACAACCACTGTTACATACTAACGGCTATAAAATACTTCACAAAATGGGTTAAGGTCGCATCATTTGTCAAAATTGAAGGTCAGCATGTTGCCCATTTCATAAAAAATAGCATTGTATTCAGATTTGGCATTCTTGAATCGATCATTACTGATAATGGAACCAACTTCAAAACTGAAAGGGTCATTAAGGTGTGAAAAAAGTTTGGGATTATGCAGAAATTCTCCACACCCTACTACTTTTAAGGAAACAGACAAGCAGATGCCACAAACAAAGAGCTTCTCAGAATTATAGACAGAATGATAAAAGGTGGTAAAGATTGGCACGAAAAGTTAAATGACATCTTATGGGCCTATCGAACAAATGGGAATACTCCTATTGGCATGACCCCATATTTATTAGTGTATGGTATGGAGGCTGTGCTACCCATTGAAGTTGAGACACCGTCCCTCTGAGTGCTTATTCATAATGATTTTGATGAGGAACAAAAGATGGAAGCACAAGTTGTTGCCCTCGATAGTTTCGATGAAAGACGACTATGAGCAACACATAATATCGTAGCTTACCATCATAGAATTGAAACGACATACCAAATTTCACGTTCCTATAAATCCACACCCATTGGGCAAATTCCAACCTAATTGGGAGGGGCCATTCGTGGTAACCTGAGTGCATATAGGAAATTTTTACCAAATAAAAAATCAGAAGGGGTATGAACTCAACGAACCCATTTAATGCGATGTATATTAAGAAATACTATCCATAATGGGCTCAAAAAAAAAAGGGGGGGGGGGGGGGGGGGGGGAACGTGGTGAAAACCTGAAATAGGAACCACAGGTAAAATAAAAAAAAAGAAAAAGAAAAGAAAAATATATTGAAAATAAAGGACGTGGTGAAAACCTGAAAAGGGAAACAAGGATAATATATATATATATATAATCCAAAAAGGAGCCTCTGATCCAAAACCTCAAGTACAAATAGGTACTTGCAAGTTACAATAATCCTGCATAAGTGGGCCCTGAGGATGGAGGCTCCTCTTAATCCCTACAGGCTCCCAACAGAACCAAGATGAGACGATATGAGAAGGTGACATGAGTTGGAGACCTAAGAAACTTCAACGAACTCCAGGAAGAACATCGAGACCTCTCCAAGAAGGAAGCCTGGCAAGAACCCAACGAACGCCTCATGGTTCTACGAAACACTGGATGAGAGATCCAAAGACCATGGGAATCTTCAAAGTCTCTTGGGCCCTCACGATCTCACAAGGAAATCCATTTTCATCAATCTTTAAATAAATAAATAAATCAAATAAATGTCCACCAAAGGGATCACAAGTAGTTAAACTGTAAGACCCTCCTTTTTTTTTAAAAAAAATTCCTTGAAAATTTCATTTCAAAACTTTTCTTTTTAAAAAATGCTTCTTGGTGGCATGAGCCTAAACTGCCAACCAATTTCAAATGAAAAACCTTTTAATTAAAAAAAAGTTCAAAAAATGCTCCTCGGTGGCATGAGCCTAAACTGCCAACCAATTTCAAAAAAAATATCATCATTCAAAAAATTTCAAAAATAAAATGCTCCTTGGTGGCACGAGCCTAAACTACCAGTGAAAATCCAGTTCAGAAAACGTTTAGCGTCGTATGACGTAAAAAGTCGGGTTTATCCATCTAACCCTATATGATGTAAAAGGTCGGGTGTATTAAAAAAACATCTAGCCTCGTATGATATAAAAGGTCGGGTCAATTCAGAAAACATCTAGCCCCGTATGACATAAAAAGTCGGGTGCATCCGTCTAATCCCATATGACGTAAAAGGTCGGGTGTATTCAGGATATGTCTAGCCCCGTATGATATAAAAGGTTGGGTGTATCTGTCTAGCCCCCGTATGACGTAAAAGGTCGGTGTATCTATCCATCGCTGCATGACATTAAACTGCTTAGAGGGCTCTATGGTTGCAAGAGCTAAAACTGCTAACTAAAAATTTGTATTTCAAAATATCTTTGTCTTTTCGAAAGGATTCACTATATGTCTTGTATTTTTCAAAAACCTTAATTTCTTTGTTAAAATCGTAACATGTCCAAAGCTTCAGATTCTATTTCAAAACTCTCCCTATTTTCAAAATTGCAAAAACGTCTTTGAAAATAAATGAGCTTGGACACTCGTATATAATGATTATAGCGTTACCGCATCATCTCTCTCTTCAGAATTAACCAGGCAAACCTTTTCAAGTAAAACGTATAGAAGACCTTAGGAAATTCTAAGGGATGTAGACGTCCCATTTTAAATATAGCAAATTATGTGGTTTCTTGAACGCTTAGGACCTCATAATCCAAGTAAACCCAAATCTATAGTCCACACAGCCTACCCTGTGACCCAGAACCATTTTGCCTACTCAGAACCCTGCAAATACCATGTTTTCACCCAAAGTCCTGCAAACGCCATGTTTTACCAAAAAATCACCAAAAATAGTAAAATAATTCCTTTTGACCCAAATTTTCTCGGGGAGCTTAACAACAACCTGAACTACATACTTGAAACAACAAATTCAACTTTGGTCTGGGCGACCTGGCAGTGTTGCCCAGCCTAGATTGGGCGACACCACTAGTGTCCCCAACCCAATTTGATCTGAAATTGTTTGAACTTGGCAAGACAACTCACTGATCAGTCCTGAACAAGAATCTACCATTTTGTACAGTACTGGCCAGTGTCGCCCAGCCTAGTCTAAATGGACGATTTTTTACAAGCAGCATCTTTATAGCACCAGAATCTGCCCTGCACTGGAAATTTCTATTTCTGAGCAGTCCTAACCTGAGCGACACTGGCGCTCAGCTCTGACTGCTTGGAAACGATAGTTTCTACATGCCAAAGGTCCTCCAGCTGTTTTAGGTTAAATTTCCTTAATTTGACCAATTTTGGCTGGGCGACACCACTGACATGAGACCCTAGAATGGCAGTCCAGGGTTAGCAATTGGTTGATGATGGAAAATTTTCCCTTTGAGTTGATTCCCAATCTATAAAAGTGAAAATCATGGCTGTTTGTAGAGACTGAGACTTGCTTCTAAGAGAAAGATTGAAACCCTAGCCCCTTTGCTCATAGAAGGTTAAGCCTGAAACCCTAATCTGAAAACCCTAACCCTAACCCTAAGCCTGAGAAACCTTAACCTAGACCTAGGGAACCCTAGTTCTAAACCATCCTTAGGGCACAACAACCCTTTTCAACCAGAGATTGTCTGATTAACATCTGAATCACAGAGGTAAAGAAGACGTTGGTTCTGATACGGGCGAGCCCTCGAAGGCTCGGGAGTCCCAGGCCATTCGCCCTGGTTTGGTATTATTCTCTTACCCTTTCTTTCTTCTTCTTCTTACTATTTTGATTTTATTTTGATTAGTTTTGGTCAATTTGCTGCTTTGAATTTGTGTTTTAATGCTTTAGATCATGTTGCTCTGCCACAGATTTGAGATCAGATAGGCTCGTTTCCAGGGTAGATCTGGCCTTAGATCTGAATTTGATTTGTCCCACTTTCTCTACCTCATTATTTTTATCAGTTTAGGGTGTCATAATCCGAGAGATCTTTGTCGGAAGATCTGCCCGATTTTCATCATAAACAAGGGAATCAAAGAAAATGTCAGGTTCAAGAATTTAAAAATGAAAACCTCTGAAGTTAAGTGGCATAGCCAGAAAATCCAACTTGAGTTCCAAGGTTGTGTAACTCATCGAAATAGCTCACATCGAAAACCCTAGAATGAAAATGTCCTAGGTGGTGAGCGGGGAGCACAATGCCTTGGAGGGAAAGTTGATGTGCCATCTGACCACATGACATCATGTAAATTTAAAATGTCAGCAGTGTCTACTTCTTTGACATTCATATGTCCCTCGAAGGGCATGGAGTACCAAAGAGGAGCAACTGCAGGCACCCCATTTTGTGAAGTGGCAAATTCGATGGTTTTCTAACCATAAACATCCTTAGGACTACACTGTCACAATAAACCCCCAGACCATAGACCACCATAGTCCATACTGCCTACCCTGTGATCTAGAATCCTGCAAAACATCCTGGTTTTGTAAAAATATTATTAAAATAACAAAACACCTCATTTTGACCCAAATTTTGGCAGGCAACATCATAAGAGCTCGTAGATCCCCACAGAATTGGAAGCTACCGATGCTGAGAAGATTTGGTTTGGGTGACATCAGTGGTGTCCCATAGCTTAAACTAGTCCAAATCGGTTGATTTTTTTGCAGGAAGTAACCCAATAGCCCCAAAATCAACCCAGACAAGAATCTACCAATTCCGGGCAGATTTGGACTAAGTGTCACCAGTGCTGTCGCCCAGCCTAAACTAGCCCAAATCGGCTTATTTTTTGGTAGGCAGCATCCCAACAGCCCCAAAATGAGACTAGACAAGAATTTGCCAATTCCGGACATATGTGGTATGGGCAGCGACACAACAGGTGTCGCCCAACCTAGACTGACCCAAATCGGCTAATTTTTTGTAAGCACCATCCTAATAGCCCAAAAAACACCCCAGACTAGAATTTGACAATTTTGAGTAGATTTAGCAGTTTCTGCATGACAACCCCTCTCGAATCATTTTTGGTGAGGTTCGTTGAACCTAAACCATTTTGGTTTAGGCGACACTACCAGTGTAGTCCAAGCCTTGGACCACCAAAATGGCAGTGCAGGTTGGGAAATTTTTGGTTCTGGTTTGTTACCCATTCCAGATGATTTTCAACCTATAAAAAAATTATTTCGGGGGTTAGACCTTATTAGCTTGTGTTCTTAGAGAAAACCTTGAGATTGTGAGACCTAAGAAAAACCTAGATCTAGGAAGACTTGAGCTTTAAGTCATTAAACCTACAACCCTTAGGTTAAGAATGACATCCAACCAAGCCAAGGCATGGTCAAAACCTGAAGAGAGCTAAAGAGGATGCACAACATAAACTCAGCCGCTCCTGATATGGGCGAGGCCTGGAAGCCTTGGTGTCCGGGGGCAACTGGCCCGGTCTGGTATTTTCTTATTCTTTCTGTATTTCTTGTCTTTTATTTTTATTTTTGTTAGAATTAAATAATTTTTACTACATTTTATATTGTATTTCGTATTTTGGATCATTGTTGGCTTTGCCACTGATCTGAGAGTAGATCTGCTCATTTCTGAGTAAATCAGGATTTAGATCAGAATTTGATTGTCCCTAAATCAGAATTTGATTGTCCCCACTCTCTATCACTCTTAAAAAATTGAGTTTGTGGTGTTCAGATCTGAGGGATCTTCAGTCGAAGATCTCCCCGATTTGTACTGCAAACAACTCCAAGAAGAATCAATAGGTGAAGTTGTAGTTCAACCATTATTTTTTATTTGTGGGGTTCAATTGATTTTAATTAATTTAAAAAATATTGCTCGACTTACAAAATTGGAATCATGATTTTCTAAACTAGTTCTAAATAAATTTAATATTTCATTTATTTTTTTAAAATAAAATTTACACAAATTGAGCGAATATCACAACACAATGACACATTGTACTACTGTAAAATTAATTAAAGTCAAATCTACAATTTAGTCTATCAAAACTATAATAAAGAACTTCTTTTTTTCAACTTCTAGACCATGCAACACACATGACTATTTAAACTCCATAATGAAGCAATATATTCAGTTTAAATAAATTTTACATTCATATTAACTTTTTAAAAATAAATTTACACGAGTTCAGTGGGTAGCATACCATAGTGCACCCATAAAAATGATATATTGCACTATTCTGAATAGTATTTTACTTAATATTATTGAAAAACTTAACACCAATCTTTGCCGGGTATCCAAATGGAGTTGACGATCCCATGTTCAATAATAATTGAGGTTTTGTGGATGAGCCGAACTTCGATAAAAAAAGATAGTTTCCAAGGAGAATCAATGGGTTAAGCTGTAGTTCGACCATCATTTTCATTTATGTGATTTATATGCGGTTAATTGATTCTAATTAATTTTATACTTTTTATTTATTATATAATAAACTTTATTTAAATCAATAGAATGTATAATTCAACATAAAAATTATTGTGTTGTAAATTATATCTGTATAAGATTGTTAATTTATTTATCTTTAATAAATTTAACTGAAATATATCTATAAATTAAAATTATTTAATTTGTTAAGTTATTAATTATAACTTATAAATATATATAACCTATAAAGTGATACATATGCATTCATAACTTATATTATAACTAATACCTTTTAAAAGTTGAATAATAAATCCAATTGACTGAAAAAACATAACATTAATAACATACAAACCTACAATATAGTCATACATGACCACTATAAAAAAACTTCTATTTTTTTCTATTACACAATTAAAGCGTAAAGTCCCCATGTTTAATACATATGCCCTTTTAAAATCTATGATGAAATAATATATCCAATTCAAATAAATTCTTCATTCATTTTGACTTCTTTGGAATAAGTAACATAAGCTGAGCATGTAGCACAACACAATGTCAACATAAAAATAATACATTATACTACTATAAAATTAATTAAAAATAAAATAACAATATAGTCTAACAATACCATAGTAAGAACTTCCTGTTTACAACTTCTCAGCTATCCAACGCACATGCTCCTTTGAACTTTATAATGAAACAATCATTTTAACTTCTTTAAAATAAATTTCACACAAGTTGAATGGGCAGCAAAACATAGGCACATGAGTAGTTTACTTGAGATTAATACTACTTTAAAATAATTTTAACACAAATTGAACTAGTAACACAACACATCACCACCATAAAAATGACAAGTCGCACTATCCTAAACAGTAATTTACTTAAGATTGATTTTAAAACCTATTTTTTTAGTAGAAATTATATTGAATTGATTAGCTATGCACTGCTTAGTGACTAATTCATTGATATACAACTATCTCCATTAGTTTTCATACATAGAAAATACCGGTCCACAAAATTCTATTAATATACTCTACGAAGTTTTTTCACTTAAAAAATCTCTAAATAAGACCATAAAGCATGATTAGTTATAAAGAAGAGGAAAATTACACATATATTTGTTACATTTTACGTTATTATAGATGTACCGAATAGTTTCTGTTATTACATGTCTGTCTTTTTTTTGCTTTTCATAACGCAAATTTTTTAAAAAGACGACTTTACCTTTTTTGGGTGTTGAACAACAGAATTGAAAGGACCGAAAATACGTTGAATTCAGATGTTGAACATTCGAAATTTCTTGATTTTAGGTTTTTGATTAACTGATAATTTTCGCATTAAAATTTCTCGCTTCTTAGCGGAATATATATATATATATATATATTATAAGTTTGGGGGAAAACGAATTTAATAAGAATTTACAGAAGCATAATTTAATACTTTAGAGATCTATCAACATGATTTACAATATCAGTCACATTTCATAAAGCTTGCATTGCCAACATCCGAAAATATTGAAAATGTGACATTTTTGGATGTCCAACATCTGAAACCATTTTTGGATGTTCAATATTCGAAAATATGACTGCGAAATTCCAGAGACCTTCTGAAATTTGGTAGTCACATTTTCAGATATTGAATATCCGAAAATGGGAATATAAACGTTAAACTTTCGAGCTATTTTCGGATGTTGAACATTCAAAAAACCTTTCAATTCGGTTGTTCGACACCCGAAAAAAGGTAAAGTCGCATTTTTTTTTAAAATAACGTTATAAAAGATCAAAAACAGATAACAGAAACAATTTGGTACATCCGTAATAACGTAAAGTATAACGGTTATATAGGTAAATTTCTCAAAAAATATTTAGAGAGAGGAATCCGAATACGGAGATATTTCCTTTTAGAGAATATCGGCCGTCCATTCCGGTCTTTATCGGCAGGATCAGAGTTTGATGCAAGCGACAAGCGTGAGACGAAAGCAAATCCGGAACATGCACCGAAACATGAAGTGGATTACACGCCAAGAGAGGGAGAGAGTGTGCGCTGGAGAGAGAAACAGATGCAGTAATAGATAGAAGGCAACGTGCAGGAGAGAGAGAGAGAGAGCGATGCAGTAATAGATGGAAGGCAAAGTGCAAAGCTAGGTATGCAGAAGTACATGCCTTTCATTTTGCAACTCACTTTTCTTTTCGTGGTTTGATATCAAAGGAGAATAGAGAGAGTTCCAGTCCTCAGTTTTCAGGCCCTTGTATAGAAACTCGACTTTTTTGCTTATTTTTATTTTTCAGTGATTCAAAAGTGTAGCTACAGTGCTCAAAGAAAGTGAATCCAATCTGTTTCATCTGAGAGAATTTAGAATGATTTCATCTCATCTGAGAGAATTTACAGTGGTATGAGGATGCCTAATGAATAATGGGGGAAATCAAGGAATTAAGAAAACCGAGAAATCAAATTCGGAATGGACATTTGTTGGTTGTTGTATTTTTCTGCTATTTTTTGGTGGGCAAGAAGATCCATTTTCTACTCCTTTATCTTGTATTTTAATGTTAGTTTAAGAGACACCAGAAATCTTTCAAACGGAGCATCATTTCCATGTTTCTATGCCAGCGTCTGCATACTTAATAGTGGGTAATGCAGCTTATATTGCATAAATTTTTCGTTTATTCTTAATGTTAAATATTTTTTCTCACCCAATAACTTTTTCTGTTAAAGTCCTCTATAACTCGCAGGTATTTAAGATTTAGGCTGCATTCCTTAATATTTCATATTCTTCTGTCTTTGTGAGCTTCCTGGTTGTATCTAATGCCCTGGAATTTTGGTTTAAATGGTTTCTTAACTAAATCTCAAATGTAGGCAGCCACTTCGGATTTTCCATGTTCTTTTAGTTTTGTTGTTGTTCTTGATTGGTTTGCATGTTACTGTGGGCAATGCATTTTTGTGTGATACGAATGGTGGTTATATTACCAGAGGGTGTCAAGGTCTATGTCATAGTCATTACCATTTTGCTGGTTGAAACTTGAAACCTCTAGCAATGATATAAGCCTCCGGCCTAGCATTTGAAAATAATCATCACAACGATTCTTCACCTTGTAAATCTATTGGAGCTCATAGAAAGAAATAAAAGAAAGGTTCCGTGCTTAGTTCCTTGAAGATCTTATACTTTATATTGCATCCTACTTCCAGCAATAATAATATTAGTCTCATGATGGAATTAATTAATGTGGTAAGAATGAATTGTTGCAAAAAAGGCCTTACTATGGTGAAAAGCTCAATATTTCTAATCATGGATCCAGCAAGGATAACAGTAGTCCCATGATGGAATTGATTCGTGAGGTCAGAATGAACTGTTGCAAAAAAGGGCCCTAGGTGAAAAGTTCATGTGTTTCTGATCATAGATGCAAAAAACAGCACGCATTCCACTTAAGGGCTTAAGTGCTTTACCTAGGCGTAGGCGGGCCTTCCTGGGGTCTACTTGGGTTGCCTAGATGGCACCTAGCCTAGGCACCCTCCTACTTCGCCCCTTTCTAAGGGTGCAAAATGCCCTTAGAAAGGTGCATTCGAGTCATTTTCCCCCTTTTTAAAGAGGAAAAAGTCCCCGCCCCCTATTTACAGCCTCGTTTCTGATGGCGATCATAAATGGTATTGAAACTGTGGATGGATAATATTGTTTGCTCCTCTGGTCACTTCTATTAAAGTTTGAGTCTTTAATTGCTTTTCAAATTACAAGATAAAGTTGATGCTTGACTACTATCATCTTTTGTCATTGTCAGAACTTTGGAAATAACAAGTTGGTAAGGGACTCCACATCGGTTTGTGATTTAAAGTCTATGATTGTTGATTCATGTATTTTTTTAAAGTGGTTTTCTACGTATTTAATATAAGAGGCTGAATTATGGCTGTGTTAGTCTTCTTTATTATTTTGCATATAACCAAGAAAGATTGTAAAAGCATAGAAAGCTTAGTTTAGGGCCATAAGATCTGTTAGCCTTGGTGATATCATAGCCCCATCACAGTCCTAAGCAGAACACTTAAATTGTATGCCCAGAGAATAGAGCTCCTGCAATCTACTCATGCAAGTACACAAAAGCTATGAGAAGATGCTTAGTTTTTAAATGCTTATTTGTTACATTTTCCTCTGTAGTCAAGATTGGATTTAGAAATATTAGAAAGCTCTGAGAATTGTCCAGTATTTATTGGTTCTGTTTACGTTTAAACAATATCTTGATGTGTTTCATTCTAGCTTCTAGCCGTTGTATTTATGCTGCTTCCTCTGCTTGAAATCATGATCTTGTACAGATTTCCATGCCGTCAAGCATTTATCTTTATTATTGTTGCCAGGTGGCACCTAGTGTGCCCAAGAGATGGAGCAATATGGTGGTGAGCAATTTCAATCTTACAATACTTGTTTTTCATCCTCATACGAAGCTGCAATGGAAGCACTTTCCTCTCTCATCTCTCGTAAACGTAGAGTTCGATCAAATAACGATGGGAAATACAATGATGAAAAGCTTAATTTTATATTGAAATATCTGAAGGTAAGCACTTTTTAGTATTCTTTTGATTTGTATGACAATATTTTTTTGAGAATGTTAACCATGTATGGCAATATTTCATGAAGCCTTTTCTTGTTTCTTCTCCTTTGTATTTTCGCTTATCTTTCTTGATTATAATTTCTCATGCAATTTTAGAAATCATGAAGTTATTGAAATACTATGTTACTTTCCTTTGTTTTTTGGATCTGGTACAATGAGAAAGAAGTTCTAGAACTTCCATTAGTTACATATTAAGTTATTAACTGCTATGGTATTGCAAACTTTCTGTTCTCTTTGTGGTAGATGGTACTAAATAATATCAGAAAGTGAACAAGGTACTTAAAAATTGTAAAATAAAAATTTGATTCTAAAGCTAGAATTTTGTGGTATTTATTCATTAGGAATTGTTTCGAAGTTTAGTTTTGTAGAGGAATTAGTGTCCTCGACATACGTCCATTTTTTAATTATGTACAGATCTTAATTAGGTCTAGACATTTTTTTGTAAGGATACCGAGCATGGAAAGGACAATTTTTGGATTGCAAGATCTGATAGTTCACTTCCCATTTTCTAGTCTAAAAGTTTTCAATTCTCATAAGTAGCCGGTTTGTTATAAAAAAAAATATGTACTTGGTTTTTGCTATTGGTCAAGTCGTTTTGCCATCCTTGTTCAATATAAGATATTTCTACTCTCACTGGTTGGTTAGATATTGAAAAAAAATGTCAGTAGTGTTCAAATGAACTATTAAATGTTCATATAATGGCAAGAACCTTTTTGATACTAGGTGTTATTTGGATCAATTGCCACCCAATAATAAAATGGCCCTTTTAGATTGTAGTTTTTCACAAATTAGCCATTACACTATCCCAACTAGGCAACTCTTCGCTCTAGAATAGCTAAATATGACTATTTATGAAAAATAAAAAATGAGGGAGGTGAATATGACTGGTTTTACTATGGGAAGTGCATCATCCTGCAGGCTTTTGTCTGGTCAGCTCAGGACCTTGAGTTACTTGTGAGGTGACTGTTTTTGTTATGTGTTGAATCCTTTCATGAGCACAACATAAAAAAGGGTGTGGACACTTCTTTTGTGGTTGTGATCATAGTGGAGAGCGGGTGGAGGATTTGAAAAATTGTTTACTGATTAATTCTAGTTCTAGCTTATAGATGATCACTGCCTAGGTTCAAAGTAGGGAGATTATACCCTTTTCCATCTTTCATTACAGCTAGGTGGTCGGCCCTCGAATCTCGTTTCAGCCAGGGACTCGGTGTGGGACCCAGCTCGGGATCACTTTCTCGGAAACCACGTGCGTGTGTGTGGCTAGAACCAACAAAAGAAAGATTTGGGGTGTGAGGTAGGACCTCCTCACGGGATGGGGTCGTGATACGCCCAGGCACTGAGCCCTCTTAGATCACAATGCGGAAAATCCCCTGCCGCTTAGCTTGGTTTGATTCTGGCTCTCTTGCACTGCGCTATGCACCTTGGCTCACACACTTTCAAATGGCTCAAAGAGGGTTGGTGACCCCTGGCTCGTCCTTGAGGTTAAAAGTGATGGTGTTGGGTTTGTGAGGTTTAAGGGTTAGAGGTCTAAGAAGAAGAAGAAGAATGATAGAAAAGAAGAAGAGGAAAGGCTACGAAGAAACTGGAGGAGGGCTAGAGATCACTCGTCAATCTGACGGCCTTCCGGTGTACCCTCCCCCTTGCGGTATTACCGGGGTCGACGGAAGAGTATTAGACCAAAGTCTAAATACCTTGAAGGATTCTTAAGGTCGCTATATTAGGGGACGAACCCATAGTAACATGCGCCTCTGAAGAGCCTCACAAAGAGTAATGAGTGATGAGTGGAGAAGTCAAAAGCGGTTGAGTCGAGAAAGAAAAAAAAGAGAATTGAGGGGGGGGGGGGAAGAGGCAGAAGAGGGAGAGATAAGAGAGAAGGACAGACTTTTCGACACTCAGACAGCCTTCCGGCGTTACCTCCCTCAGGAGGTATTACCGAAATCGTCAAAAAGGGTATAAGGCTGAATCGTAGATACCCTAGAGGATTCTTAAGGTCGCTATATTAGGGAACGTACCCACAACAACATGCGCCTCAAAAGAGCCCCTCTTAATGCAGTAATCTGAGTGGGAGAAGTGGAATGAGAGATGGAAAGGAAGAAGAAAGAAGAAGAGAGAGTGAGCAAGGGAAGAAGAGAGAGAGTGGAGTAAGAGGAGAAGAGGGAGAATGAGAGAGAGGTAAGAGAGAAGAAGAGACTTCTCGACGCTCAGACAGCCTTTCGGCATTACCTCCCCTAGGAGGTATGTCACACCCCAAGTTTTATAATACTAAAATTCTTAGGATGTGACAGTTGTGGTGTTAACATGAAGGTATATAATATAAGTTGTGAATAGAAGTCTGAAAGTTTCTGAATGGAAAATTTGTTTTGGTGCAATATGTAGTCAAAAAATTTCGAATTTGTTTTATTCTTTATGAATAGACTGTCACATCTCAAGAATTTTAGTATTATAAAACTTGGGGTGTGACAATTATGGTATTAGAGCATATGCAGGAGGGAAGAATGTATTATTAATGCCTTCTCAAAAATGGAGTTGGGTGCAAAAAGACTATATTGTAATGTCTCCTCAGAAATCGCACCGAGGATGATGAAGGTAAGAGAGGAAGAGATGGGAGGCGATTACTCACTGTATTCAACAAGAGGAGAGAGAGAGAGAGTTATTATGAGAGAGAATTTTAAAATAGGAGAGAGAGAGAAAGTTTCATGAAAATGGAATGCCTCATTGCAAGATGTCATAAAAACGATAAGTGTGGTGCAAAGCTTTCATGTTAAAAAAAACGTTTGAAGTAGAAAATGGTGGACCTAAGGTCCACCCAAATACAGTTGGACCATCAAATGATTAAGTCAACCCAAATAAAGTTGGACCATCAAATGTTATGAAATGATATATTAACAAATTATGGTATATTAACAATAATATCGCATTATTTATTGTTAGTCATTATTTACATTAACAATATGGAGTTAGCAATATATTAATGGTATATTATAGAATTATTACTATTATTATATAATTATATTATATAATTATAATGGTGTATTATAGAAATGTTACGATAATTATTATGGAATTATTACTATAATTATTATTAATGGTATATTTTAAAACTATATATATATATATTAATGGCATATTATAGAATTCTATAATATAATTATATAATAATTATAGAATTCTATAATAATAGTAATAATTCTATAATATACCATTAATATATTGCTACTTCTATATTGTTAACGTAAATAATGATTAACAATAAATAATGCGATATTATTGTTAATATACCATAATTTGTTAATATACCATTTCATAACATTTGATGGTCCAACCTTATTTGGGTGGACCTTAGGTACGCCATCTTTTACTTCAAATGTTTTTTTTTAGCATGGCAGCTTTGCACCCCACTTATCTTTTTTATATCACCTTGCAATGAGGTGTTCCATTTTCACGAAACTTTCTCTTTTATATATAAAAAAAGAAGCTCTCTCTCTCTCTCCTATTTTAAAATTCTCTCTCTCATCCATCATAGCTCTCTCTCCTCTTGTTGAATACAGTGACTAATTGTCTCCCATCTCTTCCTCTCTTACCTTCATCGTCCTTGGTGTGATTTCTGAGGAGACATTACACTATAGTCTTTTTGCACCCAACTCCATTTTTGAGAAGGCATTAACAATACATTCTTCCTCCTGCATATGCTCTGAAACCATAATTGTCACACCCCGAGTTTTATAATACTAAAATTCTTGAGATGTGACAGTCTATTCATAAGGAATAAAACAAATTCGAATTTTTTTTACTACATATTGCACCAAAACGAATTTTCCATTCAGAAACTTTCAGACTTCTATTCACAACTTATATTAACATAAAGGTCTACATATATATATATATATATATATATACAAGGTATTACCAAAATCAACGATAAGGGTATAAGACCGAAGCCTAGATGCCCTAGAGGATTCTTAAGGTCGCTATATTAGGGGATGTACCTGCAGTAACATGTGCCTCAAAAGAGCCCCTCTTAATGTAGCAGTCTGAGTGGGAGAAGTTGAGTGAGAGAGTGAGAAGAGGGAGATGAGAGGGAGTGGAGTAAGAGGAGGAGAGAGAATGAGAGTGGAAGAGGGAGAAAGAGAGGTAGAGAGAGAAAGTGAGGGGGAGAGAATTAGGAGAGAGAAGGAGGGAGAGAGAGCGGGAGCGAGAGAGTGAAAGAGGAGGAGAAGGGTGCCGCTGGCTTAGGTAGAGAGAGAAAGCAGGAGAGAGAGAGTGAAAGGGGGGAAGAAGGGCGTCGCCGGCTTGGGGAGAGAGAAAGCGAGAGAGAGATAGAGGGAAAAAAGAGACAGAAGAGAGAAGAAAAGGGAGAAGAAAGAAGAGAAAGAAGGAAGAAGAAAAGAGAAAAGAAGAGGAAGGAGAGAAAGAGAGAGGAGAGAGAAGAGAATGATTAGGTACCTAGTGGCCAGCTGGTGGCTTGAGCCCGGGTGCTAGCTTCGGTCCCGATCCTTTGAGTGCTCGAGTGTGAGGCTAAGGGTTTGGGGGAGTGAAGGTTAAGGGTGTATGGAGTGTGGAGTGTATGAGTCTTTGGTGGTCTATAGGTTTTGATGCAGGGAGTATAGTGGGGTTAAGTGGTGACTATGGTTTAGGGGTAGAGATTGGTGGTCTAAACAGTATAGTGGGATTAAGTGAGGACTAAGGTCTAGGGGTAGTGATTGATGTTCTAAGGAGTATAGTGGGATTTGGTGGGGACTATGGTCTAGGGGTAGGGATTGGTGGTCCAAGGGTATGAGCTCAAGGAGAAAAGTATTCTCTCTCCTCTCTCTTGATTTGTGAAGGAAGGAAAAAACACAAGCTCAAAGAGGAAAATGCTTGATTTTTAATCTCAACTTAGCCAACCTTGTTACAATTTCTTTATACTCTAGGTTACAAATGAAGTAAAAATGCTTATATAGAGTCATCCAAAATCATGGGTGGATGCTCAAACGTAATCCTAATTGACTAAAAATACAATAAAAATGAATTAAAAGTGAATTTTGTTTTATGAAAAATAAGCATTTTGGCCCTCCATAGAATTGTGAAAATGATAAAACCATCCCTTCAAAGGGGCCTCTTGCCTTTGCTATGGTTCAAGCCTATTTTCAGTGCATTCTGATGACATTCTGAAGGATCTAACACCATAGAAGTGTAGGTCTTTGCAAGGTGATCGTTTTGATATAAGATTTGAGCCTTGAATCGATCTTTTGACCTTGGTTCCAAAATCCGGCCAAAACTTATCAACTTGAGATTTTCAATCTTCGATCTTTCATGTTTCGTCGCGTTCTTGGTCATCTTTCTTATCACAAATCAAAGGGGAAGTCGTGATTATTTTGCAATGAAAGTCCCTCGATTTGCAAGGAAAATGGGTTTTTGACGACCTAAAAACTATGCCTATTTTGGAGAATAAGGTGTCTTCCCGGCCTTGATCTTGAGCAAATCTTACCTCAAATCGAAGCCCTTCGAGGGTCGCAACGGACCCGACCTCAAGGTTATCCAACACCTAGGCTTCGAGAAACAATCATGGGAGTGAAGGGATGTCATACTTGAAAAACTCTGCATTTCATGCTTTCCGGTCATACTTCTCTCTAAGATTTCTTCCGTTTTGGGCGTCATCTCGGGCCGTGTCATATGTCAAAACGTGCGTCTCGATGAGATGAGCAACATACTGAAATTTGGGGTCAATTGGCCTTACGATGAAAGATATGACTCTTCCAAGAAATCCCGTATGTAGAAAACACATTTTCCATTGAGGCTCCTCATGAATAGTATAAGGCCTACTTATTTTAGGAAAGTGGGGCCTAGCGAATGAGCTGAAATTTGGTAGTCTGGGGTTTTTGGGCATTCTGAGTCCATTTGTGGTGGTCTAATGCTCACCAGAGACTTTGGCAGTATAGCTCTAGTTATGAAGTATTTTGTGCACGTTAGAGAGCAACATTGCAAATGAAATTTCGTTATGTTTTGCCGAATCTTTATCTGATTGAAATGAAACTTGATGTGTATGTTTAGGACATCAAATGCCACCCGCTCATGCTTTTTGAGGCCAGGATAACACCTTTTCAAAATTTTTCAAAATTAGGCTTATTTGGTCATGAGCTTCCGTAGTCCCAAAGTTCAAAAAAATGGATTCGGGCGCCTAGGCGGTTTGGGTGCCTGGCTGCCTAGGTAGGCGCTTGCGGACAGGGAGCCCTCAACAATATCAAAACCCCCCCCACCCCAAATATAAAAAAGTAGGTGAGTTTTTAGGGCTGGTTTATAGCCTTAGGGGGTTTTTAGGGCAATTTTAAAGACCCAAACTCCTCGTGATCATGAAATAGACGACAAAAATCAATAAAAGAATACCATATGTCAATTTCATTGTCCAAGTGTGAAAAAAATCAATAAATCACCAAAAAAATCAATCTCTTAACGACAAACATGTAAATATATCGTAAAAGAAAAAATAAGTAAAAGAAAAAACACATGATTCATAACACAATTTGTTGTAGCAAAATAAAATCAAAACTCTCTTTCAAATATGATAATACTTAAAAAATATCAAAATCAAATCGGTGTCGGTGCAAACCTCATCTATTGGGTCGTCAAAAGTTCTCAAAATCAACTATTAGAACCTCCGAATCTACCGACGAACTATTGTCTTCACAAAATAAAATTGAAAAAATATAAAATTTATTGATCTTTCGAGAAATCACAAAATAATGGTTTTTGAGGGGTTTTTCTCCCCCTAAAGGCCACGGATTGTATATTGGGTTTAAATTACCCCCTAAAACCCTTCCCCCCCCCCCCTTTTTTAAGGGGAAAAAATTATGTATTTTACCGTCACCTAAGGGTTTTTTTCCGCCGCCCGAAAATTGTCACGGGGCGGCGCCTAGGCGGCCTCTCAGACAATAGCGCTAGGCGGCACCCAGACCGTCTAGGCGGGTCCCTTGAAGCAAAACGCCTTATGCACCCCCCTAGACCGGGCCTAGGCGTTTTGAAAATTTTTCAAACTATGCATAGTCCATAGGCATTTTTGGTACCTGCGGGCCTAGGTTGCCATAGTCTCCTCTTTATTTGTACCGGGATACAAGTGCGTCAAAAATACCCTACAACATTAGGTCTTTCTTCAAAGGATGCAGATTTTCCATTAGGTGCTAATAGTGTCGAACTATTTGATTGCTGAGGAAGATCTAGAACGCTTCGGATGATTATATAGTTGAACATGGAAGATGTTTATGATCATGTGGACTTGGATTTCTTGTGTACTTTTTAGAATGGATTTTCTAATAGATGGATAAGATGCCCAATGATTCCCTAGGAAAATTTCTCTTAATTGTGTCAAGAATCCTTTTTTCTATGGTCACTAGGTGTCCCAACATTAAATTGAGTGGTCCATGCGGTTAAAGCTGGACGTATTTATTTGCTGCGTAATGTAACTAGATGATTATCTTCTTCAACACAGTTGCAGAGCATGCCAAAAGCAAAAGTTAAATGGAAGTTTTTTTCAAACCAGATGAATTAGAGAATTGTAGTAATAACTTTCTACTTCATGTTCATTTTCAAAAAAAATGGAATAATAATTTCTACTTCATGTTGGCTGGTTTGCATTTGAGCTTCAAATCCTTGACTATATTCAGCAATAGCTAAAGTGCCCCTTAACTGGGACCTTTCCTCTGCTCACTTCCTTTATTTCACAAGCGAGGTTCACCATAGGAACTTTAGAATCTTTCTTAAATATGCTGATGAGGCTGCTACTTTGTGTTTATTTTAGCTTGGTTGGGAAGTCGAAATGCATGTTAGTTAGCCTTAGCTGCAACCTATTTAGCTGTTTGCTAGTAATTGTTGTGCATAATGCAAAATGTTTGATTTCATACTGGTCATTTATAATTTTACCACCAAGTGAGAATCCTGCAATTCTCCTTGGAAGCACTTCTTTCCTCTCATAAACAAGCAATTTACTGATCTAGTTGAAGACTGGTGTGGGTTAACTCCAGGATTTTGTTGTACGTAATTGAAGTACTTTTACATTTTGTTATGTTCGTAGGATTTAATGAGGCTTTGGATTTGTATAGCTGAGAGAAAACAGGATTTATGTAATTTTGTGAAGTACAATCATCAACATTATTCATTACTTGACGTAGTAATATCATGACATAAGCAGTGCTGTTTGGAAATTCTCTGCGGGGGATTTATTCAAAGCGTGGTATGCTCCCATTGCTAGCATTCATGTAGTGTCTTTTTGTTAGTTTTATCAAGATGGCTTTTTCTTAACTGCGGTTGTCATATGTAAGGGCTTCATTTCAAATTCTAAGTATTGTTTATTCCTGCATTTATACACTGAGAACTTCATAGTCTCCTCAGCAGTATGATGTTTTTCTTTTATTATGGACAAAAATCGATGATAAAAATATATCTTGTTTCCACTTATACATGTAGTTTCATTTCTCCATCTACTTATGTCGGTTTCAGTTATTGTGTTCATGAAGATTTGCTAAGTCTAAATCTGCCTGTTGTTATGCCAGATACTAAACTTAGAAGAACCAATTACTGCGCTTAAAGTTATTCATGTTGCTGGGACTAAAGGGAAGGTTGTCAGCTTTGTTTCAGAGATAATTGATTGCGACAAAATAGAATGCACTCATTTCATGTCAGATTTGCTGATCTTTAGAATTCTTTGGACTGTTTTTAGGACAATTATTGATTTGGCCAGATCAAATATGTGGTTGTGATGGTCAGATTTAGGTTTAATTGTTCTATAGGTTAAGACTTTTTATATTGTTATTCAATTGCTAGCTCTGCCGTGGCAGCATTGTGATTTTTCTTGGCCAAAGTACTTTTGTTTTATTGTTGAGACTCATTATTATTATTTTTTTTTTACAAACAAGAGAACAAAAAGGAGCTTTCATGAAATGGCATATTCTGAAAATTTACAGTACAATAATTAATGATAGAAGACATGAAGTTACATTGATAACCGTGAATTTAATAATTTTAATAAAATAAGTAGTGAAAGGATGTGTGATAAATATCCCCATCTGGCTCAAGAAATGGAATAGCATGGATGCTTATATGATTTAGAAACTAGCTTCTTATATAAAAACCTGTATGTAAGCCTTGAGGACTTCATTATTGACCTGCACACTGTTTAGATATTCCTGCAGCATTAAAAGAACCTGCCATTTGGGTCCTGTAGGTTGTCACCAAAGCCAGAACCTGCTTTAGATGGCATTTTGCCCAGAAGCAAGGTTCTGTTGTTTGGAGTTGCACCCTGCAAATTTGGCATGCCCCCAATTCTGGTGCCACTTTAGGGCAGCTTTAGCCCCACCTGGCAAAAATAATGCCGTCTTAGCACGCCTCGATAGTTATATTCTTTTACTCTCATTACTCCTTTTGCCAATCTTCCCTTTCTCTTCCTCTAACATATTATTGCTGTCGTTCTTGTGAAATATATTTAGGGCTCGACATGTACATTTTCAGAGGCTATTTTACGAGAATGTGGATTTCGAACTGGGCTCTTCACTTCGCCACACCTAATCGATGTCAGGGAAAGATACCGTATCAATGGGTAGGAATTTAACTGCAGTATCATTCACTGAAACATGTTCTCAATAGTTATATTTTGGCTGATATGTCTAACTGAATGCCACTGCAATGGACTTCGCTCAACCATGGAGTATTACATGGAGTCAGATTGATTTTTGTTATATTTGAGTTCTTTTATTTGTATTTGTGGGTGGCTTGACCAGCTGACATGGTGCAACTTTTAATACTTTTCAGAAAAAACAGAAAGTGTACTCTTTATTCACGCCCCTGTAGCACCCTGGTCTTACACATGCCTGTTCTGATGTTTCGATACAAGAAACTAGACTAAAAACAAAAAAAATAAACATAATTTTTGCTAGAAAATGTTGCTGCCACGTCCTCAAACATGTGCTCCAAAACCAGTCAATCCTGCAGGAAAATCAGCAAACCATATTTTGCATAGGGTCACCCCCTAGGACTTCAAACAATCGCTGGATCCCTGGATCGATGACACACCTTCTAGAATACAAGCTCCCTTCCCTTCATTTCACTTGGTTTTGAGTGAAATGGTTGCAGGTATGTGTTCTAGGTTTCATGCACTTCTTCACCCCTAGATCTCTAACACAAAGCATATTTGAAGAACACTCAATTCT
Organism: Amborella trichopoda; assembly: GCF_054954075.1. NCBI lineage: Eukaryota > Viridiplantae > Streptophyta > Magnoliopsida > Amborellales > Amborellaceae > Amborella > Amborella trichopoda. The sequence continues at coordinate 35,754,601 of NC_142336.1, read as the reverse complement.
TCACATGACCCCCATGAGTGTGCCTGACATTCTCTCTCCTCACCACTCACCAAAATCTTGTAGGGGGAAGACATTTTCTCTGTGGTGGTTGACGGAAAAAATCATGGGGTTGCAAGTTGTAGGTTTCTTCTATCCCTTGGATCAAGGATTTTGAAGATCATGAACCCTAACTCTAACCGACATGCATTTCACCGTTCTCTTTGTTTTCTCTCCCGCAACCTAAAAATTTGAATTTTTGGATTCCCCCTTTTTATTTTCTCAACCTCCCATTTGACCTAACCCTAGGTTTCCTCATCTGGAACTCTCTTTAAAAGCTAAAGACTCATTGATAAAGGGCTGGATACCATTTATAGAGTGGATTCTATGGATAATATAATGGGAAATTGTCTTCTAATTCTGTTGGGGGATTCATGGTGTTTGAGGGCTAATCTAAGTCATTTGATACTTGCCCAACCATCATGGATCAAAGGTGGATGATGCACCATTATCTCTTGGAGCTCTTCAAGCTCTAGGTGGATTACTTTTAGATATTTTATATGACTTCTGGATCTAGTTGGGTTCTTCATAAGTAACTCCTACCAGAAAAAGATTTCCCAATCCCAACTTAGATCTAGTTCCTAACCACCTAGGTTTGACTTTCCAAATTTTGTAGTCAACTAGGTTTCCAAAATATTTTGACTAACTGCCACCTTAGATTCCACGGATTCAAATCACCTAAGGATACCAAATTGGATCACACGTCCACTAGGAGATCTAATGGCCTCCATTCACTATCTTTGGCCCATTTACCAACCACATGGCACCGAAGGCCAGTGGGGGGCCATGCTGGTAAAAAACTCGAACCGTGCGAGCCATAGAGACACAAATCACATGTCAAATCTAGGTGCCACATATGGGAAGTATTCTCCGATCTAGTTTCCAATGTAAAGAAATGTTAATTCCTGGAATATCCTAATTATAAAACAAAGTATTTACCCAAATATATCCTTATTTGCAATTTAGGTTCACTAAACAGAAATAGTTGCTAATAGAAGTAACACACATGCTTGCAAACTGCACCTTTCAATATCCAGAACTCATTGTTTTTCCTGACTTGTCGAATTTAAAAACACTAAAGTAACACACATGCGCAAGGACCTTCCAAAAACATGTGGAATAAAACATTTACAATGTACCTGGCCATCTCTCATATGACCTATATCCCCAGAGCAGATGCTGCCTCTTCCAGATGCTACATGTTACTGTTTCTTGAGATGGCAAGGTTTTAGATTCAAGAGCTCATTACAGATAGTTTCACTATCTTCTTGACCATTTCTATCAAATTACTCCCGATGACCCTAACATTCCTGTAATCACCTTATTATTTAGAGGTATTCCATAACCTTTCTCAAGGTTTCGTAGAGCATGAGTTATGACTATCATGAAAATATCTTGCCCGAAACTAGGATCTTTGAAAACTATCTCACAAGGTTTTCTATCCCCATTTGCCTGAATCCCTCTGAGATGTCCTCCTAGAAGGTGATGACCTCTAGAGGGCATTTAGCTCACTTAATCTTCTAAGACATAGTGGTTTAGAAGATACCCAACTACACTTTAGGGTTTAACCTAAGAGTCACACCATAGTTACTTGAAGCGATTAGGAATTGGAAGCGTGGAATCGCCACCCGTTGTAAGATGCCTATTTTTGGCATCGACGTTCGTACATGGATGGAATCAAGATTCCTAGCTCTTTCGAATCGAGTTTCCGAACTAGTTGGAATCAAACAATATGGAATCGAGATTCTTGCATCTTTGGAATTGAGAGGGTAGTGAAAGGAAAACAATACATGTCTCAATGCCATTCATTGATCAACATGCCGTACATGCATGTTTACATTATATTTATAACATCTTGGATTTGCAATCTCTCCATTGGATCAATACAATGCAACTTGAAGAATTAAATAGAGAATGTGGACCGAAAGTTATACAACTCAAAAAAAGTAGAGAACGTGGACCACCACTTTGGTTTCTATTGGTCATTTCATGCCACAAATGATGACTATAGCTTGAGATTGGGTGTCTAGCTCGAGTAGGTTGATGCCTTGAAAACTCCTAAACATCACTTCTCATAAAAAAACAAAAAGGAAAAAAAAAGAAGAGGGGCGGGGGGGGGGCGGGTGTTTAGACTTCCATAAATCTAGAAACTAGTTTCAATAAGTGTGGAGTCAAGATTCACCAATTGTTATGCTTGTAGAGATAATCTTTAGCATGAATTTAGGAGGATAGTCAAGTTTGTTACTGACAATTTGTAAACTAGAACTATAACATTGATGGTGATACTAAGGATCTTTTGTGTTGGTCATGATAGTAACCCAAAACATGTTAGCCATTCTCTCTAGTGTGGATTTGGCCCCTTGAGTTTCTTGAATGTTCCTCTCGCTGAAGCTTCAATTATGCTCAATAGTTTATAATATTAGAATGATTTTTTGCAGAGTACATTTTGATGGAGCAAGGCTTGTTCATGTTGGGGTTTGTGGCATTTAAAGGCCTAGAGAGCTTGTAAATAAAACTATTTATAGTGATTTGTGTACTTTAATGGGAGTGTACTGTGGTTGATTGACCTAGGGTTGGGTGGTCTATGGCCAGGGTCATATCCTAAACCCTTACCCCCTAGGCATGTGGCACTCGTTGAGGGTTTATTGTGGTTCATCCCTTGTTGAGGGTGGAGAGATGCCCAAAGACGATTGTAGATCAGGAGTGTGGTCTTCTTTGTATGGAGGAAGGGCCATATCCTCAACAAAACTCGCACGGCATGTACGTATTACAACCTCATTTTGAAAAGCAAACTTATATAGAGGGGCACGTGTACATGTGCATCGAGAGAGCGTCCCCTTGCACTATAGTGATGTGTGTATTTGACTTGCTCTTAAGGGGGAACCTGTAATCCACATACTGGGACTATGGTTTCATTGGGAACCTGTAATTCACATACTGGGACTATGGTTTCACTGTTTATTGGCTAACTTTGATGGGCCAATAATGAGTCTTTGCACTTGGCTACGGGTCATGGGTCTCGTTGGGTTAGTTTTAGAAGACAATAGTGGATCATATATCATGGCACAGTTGGAGTGCCTCGATATTTATTTGTTATTTAGTTGTATTTCTTTATGTTTTAGATTTTGTGAAACTCCAGAAATATTGTTTTTTGCTAAAAATAAGTTATTGTGAGTTTTAGATTTTTTCAGAATTTGGAAATATTTTAATTTGATTAAAAAACCCTAAAATGGTATTTCTAAAATTTTAATGATTGCAAGGGTCTATTGGATATTTGTTTTATGATGTGGGACCGACATGGAGAGGCTATGGGCCCAACCCCACACGTGTAGGCCCCACATGGGGGTGTCACATGTCCCTCATAATGGGACGCCCCAAAATTTTATGGCACGTGTTTTTTCAAGAAATATCTTATTGTTTTGATGAAATATTTTCTTAGCGAAAATATTTGGTTAAAAAATATTCTTCAAGAACATCTTTTAAGTGTATCTAGTTTATCTTTGACCAAATTTGAATTGTTTTGACTTCTTTATTATCCCTTTTTGAGAGAAAAGGAATTCTAGAAGATTATGTTTGACTGGTCAAAGTTCTGGATTGATTAGAAGTGTATATAAGTCAAATATCAAGGGATAAGGTTCCTAAAGATTTTTTCTAGATCATGATGGCTGATCTTGGAGATGGCTCAAATTAAATCTTCTATCTCACCTCACAGATTGCTTAATAATCCTAGATAGTGTTGAACTCCTAATCTGAATGGGACTCCCTAAGCCCTAGAGGCCTATAAATAGGGGCTAGGGGGGATGTCCCCCCCTTATTACACGCATCAGATCTCTTTCCCCTCTCTCTTTCTCCTCTCCATATCATTCTCTCTCTCTCCTCTCTAGCAGGTGGCACACACCTCAAAGAAGAGTCAAGGAGGGGGACACTCCCACCCCTTTTGTCTTATAAATTTGGGAGGTGCCACTTGGGCATGACCCTAGGTAGAGAAAGGTTCTTAGTGAAACCCTAATTGTGACCCTTGTTTGCCCCATAACATTTAGAGAGGGAGTCCCAGAGTTGTTTCCCAGTTCAAATTGGTGGATTTAGCAGGTTCTAGGATCAAAGTGCGCCATTGATTAGGTGATCGGGTGTGGGGTCTTCTAAGCCCTAAGGGGGTAAACCTAGACGAAAGTAAGTCTTCCCATACTAATTTTTAGTTTTTATTTACTGCTGTTCTTGTTTATTTTATTTCCTAAAGTTGTTGAAGTTTTATCCAGTTTGAATAAGGTTTATTTTTGGCAATAAGTTATTAAGATCCTAGATTGTAGTAGGCCTATTTTATTATAATTGTTGCACATGTAAGTAGAATTTCCAGCAATTAATAAAATAAAAGAATATAATTTTTTGAATTTACAACTTGTATTTCTACATTGCCACTTCTTTCAGTTAGGCCACAATGACCTTATGTGTTATCTAGTCTCAATTCACTGAAAGGACTTTGAGTATTAAGTTACAACTTGTACTTCTACATTGCCACTCCTTTCAGTTCTGCCACAATGACCTAATGTGTTATCTAGTCTCAATTCACTAAAAGGACTTTGAGTATTAAGTATATGTGGAAGGTAACTTGAATATGCTCTTCAAGAAGATGAATCTGATAGTTCTCATCAAAAAGTAAGAAACCAAGGGAAAGCATAGTATATGATCAATGCGATTATAGAAATATGTGGTAATAGTGTTATCACCAGTGTTAAACTACATAGACTTTGGTTCGGACTTGCTAGAGTCCCGAGCTCGAGTCATGTTTGACAGGCTTGACTCACATGTCAGAGAATCGCTGGCTCCAAACATGAAATTAATAAAATATTGGGAACTGGCCAGATTTGGCTGGTTCCCATTTGTTTGGTTTGGACTCAAATCTGACTGGTTCCCATGAGTTTGGATCCAGACTCGACAGCCTCCTGAGTCTGAGTAACTTAGACGAGACTGGACATGCCAATTTTCCAATACTAGTTATCATTGTCCAATTAATTGATGGACAATGGAGGGAGAGTGGGAGTGGCCCCTTAGGTCATTTCATGTTCTTAAGGGTTGTGATGTCTCTCCATCACTGGCCATGCATTTTATGGCAGGGATAATGCTTATGATCATAGCATTTCTATCAAGCTATATATCATAGTACACTTTATAATAAATCAAACTTCTGGATATCGTTTTCATCAATTTTGTCACAGTCCTGCCCCCTGAAGCCATACCGTACTTGCCGGAGGGTAACAGGGTGTGGAACCGTGATCAGAGGTAGCGAATGCCACTCAGGTGGGAATGGGCTCAACGCTTTTGAAAAGAAGGAATCGAAGCAAACCACGAAAGAAAACAAAAACTCCAGTCACAACCATAACCAAAGCCAAACAAATTAAAACCAATGTGTACATAAGAGCTTCAAGTTATTACAAATATGTCTCAGGGCACTAAAGGCCCAACAACAGAATACAAAGCTTTACAACAAAACAATAGTATGGCCAACTGCCATCTAACACCTACAATCAAAAGGGAAGCTTCTCGTCAAGTGTGGGTCTTCAACCGCCAATCACGGTCACCCAACCATCCGTCCTCAAACTGCGAGTAATCACTCTACATTGAAGAAAGTCAAAGGGATGAGCTATGAAGCCTAGTAAGTAGATCAAGCACCATGCATTCCTGCCTATACATAGTTATTCATAGCCATCCCCAGAATTCATGCAGGTTATACCATATGGGGTCATGCATCACAGTTCAACATGTTGTGAGAAATTTTTTTTTCATGGCAGAGCAAGCACAAATCAGATATGAGATATCATATGAGCTAACAGTTTATCAGATCAACAAATTCAGGCAAACATATATTAACTACACACAATCCTAAAGTTGCCTATTCCCAAAGTAGAAGCCTTATCCATCAGGCCAAGCCAATTCCATGGCTTAAGACTTCTACTATTCTTTAGGAGGAAAGACAATGATAAATGGATGACCCATTTCGTAATTGCTTCACACACACACATACAGTCCCCAGTGCGCTTTGGGGCTTTTGATAGGTAGAGGCCTTGCAAGACACGACCCTCTCCTTATGCCCTTCAAGCGCGAGAGCGTTACACTACCAATGGATGACCATTGACGTAGTGTCCATACAGATTTTGGGGGAGGGGGCGACCCTCCCGACTATTCACATTCAAATCCTAACTCCCGTCCTATCATGGGGAGTTAGGGAAGATTCTCAACTGCCGGCACAACTTTCTTACACTACCAATGGATGACCCGTTGCGTAATGCCTCAAATCACATTCAGTCATAACATATCACACTATCAATGTATGACGCATTGCATAGTGCTTCATATCACATCTGTGGCATGTCTTATTACAACCATGCTCACTCACTATTTCATAGGCATTTCTTACTACAACCATGCACATTCAATATTTGATAAGCATGCACCATTTCACAAGCATTCACTAATTTCATAAGCATGTCTTATTACAACCATGCTCATTCAATATTTCATAAGCATTCACTATTTTCATAAGCATGTTTTATTACAACCATGCACATTCAATATTTCATAAGCATGCACTATTTTACAAGCATTCACTAATTTCATTAGCATGTCTTATTACAACCATACTCATTCAATATTTCATAGGCATTCACTATTTTCATAAGCATGTCTTATTACAACCATGGACATTCAATATTTCATAAGCATTCGCTAATTTCATGACAGAGCAGAAATGTCAATGTAACAGTCTCTTAGAAAAATGAGCATAGCTTCCACTCCATAGGGAATTTCATCATGGTTCCAAAACCATTTTGAAAATAGACTCGCGCATCTGTCTTTTAGAAGTGGTTTGGCCTCATTCTGAGGCATTTTGGTAAGTAAACGATGCTACACAAAACATGTGATAGTTATGGAAAATTCAGCAGAAAATCAAGTGTGGTATCCTCGTAGAAAAACGAACATAACTTTCGAATCACAGAGAATTCGATCATGCTTTCAAGACCATTTTTAAAATAGATTCATAAATCTTTCATTTAGAAGTGGTTTCAGCTCATTCTGACATGAATTGGTCAGCAAACGGTCTTACACAAAAACATGTAACAGTCCTGGAAATGTTCCTGCATTCACAACAGTGACATCTTCATAGAAAAAGGGGCGTAGGGAATTTTGTTTTGATTCCAAAACTATTTTTAAAGTAGACTCACTCATCTTTCATTCAAAAGTGATTTGAGCTCATTCTAACACTATTTGGTCAGTGAACAATCATGCACAAAAACATGCAAAGTTTCTGGAATTTCTTTTCATGATTCTGGCATGTTCTAGCAATGGCTCATAACTTTCCAATTAAAATAGATATTGATATGGGGTCTTTTCCCCCTTAAAATAGACTCAAAGGGGTACTTCCCCACAAAATTTGATAATCAACAGAGATGTCTTCAAGACTCAAACTATCACACCAATAGGAGTCACAGTTCTGAAAAAACAGGGCACAACCTAGCATAATTTCATTAACATTCATCCCCCACACATTTACCATTACATTCACATCCATACTTAGATTTCATACTAAGCAATCAAACAAAGTCATGGATGCCAGATCTACTTACATGTATCCAACAGAACTCCAAGTTCCCCACATAGGCTCCCCTCAAATGCTAGGCTTCCAAGGATGGCCAAGCCTAAAGTTCTAAGTGTTTGAAAGGGAGTTTGTGAGAGAGAGCAAAACTCTTGAGAGGGGTGTGAAGGGGGTTTATATATGCAAAGAGGGGGAGGCAGCAGGCAGGTGGCATGCAAGAGGCTACAAGTGGCATCCAGGTGGCTTACTGTGACATACAAGTGGCGTACATGTGCCACGTGGAACTCATAGAAGTTCATTCACTCTCGTCAGCAACGCGCATGGCGGCATCACTTGCACGCACGGTGGCTTACATGCACGGCGGTATCCCTCGCACACACGGCAGTATCACTTGCATGCACGGCGGCTTACACGCATGGCGGCATCCCTCGCACACACGGCGGCTTCCTCTTACACGCACGACGACATCCCTCTTGCACGCACGGCGGCTTCCTCTTACACACACGGCTGCATTCCTTTTGCAAGCATGGCGGCTTCCTCTTACAGCACGGCGGCATTCTTCTTGCACGCACGGAGGCTTCCTCTTACGTGCTAGAAAAGTCCGGGTCCTCACAAATTTATAGGATCATTTTCCACAAATATTATTGTTATCGTGTTCTTTCTTTGTTTATTTTTTTTTTCCTGTTGGTGCTGGTTCTGGCTTAGTCTTAATGTCTTCTTTGTACTTTTGGTGGATTGTTTTCTCCACATTTTAGATAATCTTGAGGTCCCTTTTCATTGAAGGCAAAACAAGGCTATTGATGGGAAGTGGTAAACTTTGAATCTCTGAAATTTCTTAACAATAAGTTCTATTTTTGTAACATCAGAACAATATGCATTAATACTGAGTTCCATTTTTGTAACACCATTGTAATATGCGACCATAACATCATTGTATTATGCATTCATAATGCTCATATGCATTTCCAAAGTGACAGTTTCCAATTATCGTTCTGCTCTCTTGCATTGCTTTCCTGTAAATTACGTTTTCCTCACCACCTTGTTACTCTTATTTCACAATGATAATGTTTGCTTTTTCGATAAAATGATGGGTTTTGGCATTTCCTTTGTTTCTTGACTGGTTCTTTTTTAGCTAGTCAATATTTTGAAGAGCAAACATCTGACTGTTGATGCTTTGATTATGTTGTTACTCAATTTGTTTAGGTTGGATATATCTGAAGATAAGTTTCTACAGTACTTTTGGGGTTGTTGGTGCAAACTAAAGGTAATTCTATGTGCTTTGACAGATTGGGTAACTTTCATGCTTCGATTCTTCTGCAATTTAGGCAAAGCTGTTTCTCTTTGGAAGCTGCTAAAATTTGATCTTACATTACCTTGGCTATGCAGTTGTCTATTTTACATTTCTTCCTTCCTTAAACTTAGCTTGAGACGTTTGTAGAGGTATTGGATGCTAAAATATGAGGAGATCTTGGGATGGAGTACCATATTTACCAGTTTGGAACGACGACCAAAATTCATAAGAAAATTGGGGAATATGAAAAATTAATATGGAATGGAAATTCAAATCAAGATTTTGGGGCTGAATGTTTCAATGTATTGGTGCTTCAAAATGGTACTTGAGCAGACCGGGAGTTCAAATGCAACATAGTTGAATATATATATATATATATAAGAAGCATCTACGCAATGCCTATGGGCGGAGATGCTATAGTGATCTCGTCCATAGCGCCATCGTCGTCTGTTTTTTTCAGGCGGCAAGGATTTTTTGACCGCCATAGACATAGCATGTCTGTGACGGCTATGTTGGTGGCGCTCGAAAAATCAATGGAAACCGCCACGGACCATTTGCTGTCCGTTGCAGCTTCGTTCAATAAACCGCCACGGACGTAACGAGTCCGTGACGGTGCCAACACTATTCATTTTCGTTTTGGCGAACACTATTCATTTTCGTTTTTTCGCTTTTTCCATATATATATATATATATATACACACACACACATACACACTAGCTCATATCAACATATGAGCCCAATGGCCCAGATTGACGGTTACGATCTCATTCCGTATTTGAATTTTAAATTTTTTCTACAAATCCAAATTACATGAAATTTTAAACGTCCATTCTTTACAAATTGGAGAATATAATAAAAATATATAAAAAAAAGCTTCAATAAATAAATTGACCAAAATACCGCCAAAATTTTCCAAGGGTATTTTGTTCAATTTTTTTTTCGAATTATTATTTTTTATATTTTTATCAGGTGCGCATTAATGAAAAGAATGGACATTTTAAATTTCATGTAATTTGGATTTGTAGAAAAAAAATTAAAATTAAAATACCAATGAGGTCATGACCGTCAAATTGACCTAGATTCAATCTGGGCTGTTGGGTTCATTTGTTGATATGAGTTAATGGGCTAACCTCAGCATTTTCCTATATATATATATATATGGAAGTTGTTTTCCAGTTTCTGCAAGTATCATATGTAAGTTATTTGTTTTTCTTCTTTCATGTTATTTGTTTTTCTTCTCTCATGCAGTTTAAAATAGTTATTTATATAAAATTCTGGCATGTTATTTATGTGAATTGGATCATCAGTAATATATCGACTTCTTTGTGTGTTTCTGCTTAATAATATTTATCTTTGCAAGACTGTCAATTTATCTTTAAAATTCCTTTTCATCTATGTTTCCTCTGTTTGTTGTTATATTTTGCTTATGTGAGCCTTCTGGTATCAGAGCCTTCGACTTACAGTGGTGAATTGTAGAAAATACTGCTCTAATGAATAGAAACTAAGAAAAATTTTCCACAAAAGATAACTAAATTGACACCAAAAGTCGTCGTGACCCCAACTATCGTTAGGCCAGGAAGAGCCGTGAAAGGTACAGGGACTGTTTCCGACTGACTCAGTGATCAAAGATTATCAGAAATGGCAAATTTCCTTGGGACTCTATCCAATAGGACAACTTCTTCTTCTAATAATGCACTGCATGTAAGAAATAGAGAAGAAATAACTATACATAATATAGAAAAACAAATTCAGAATTGGAATATTCCTAAAGTTCCAGCATCAAATGTTACGGCAAAGGAACTTTTGAATTTAAAACAAGTTTTTCCATTAAAACTGTAGAACAAAGTATTTCTATCACCAATGAGCAGAATAGTTTCCAACTTCTTTCAAATCGAATGATACAAGACCACAAAAATAAGAGTTAAAAATATTTGCATATAGGACTTGTCCAAATTGCTATAAAACCTCTTACTCGAATTGGTTTAAATAACTCGGTCCTTCTTTGCCTAAGGGACGAGCGAAATAATAAATTTTTAGACTCTCTACTTGGAATAGTAGAATCAAGTCTTTGTAACAGTCCTATATACTTCAATTGTTTCCTCAATTTTTCGGTAGCCTTGACAGATCTGAACCTCTTGAAAGTTCTTACCTTAAATATAAAAACCCAAGGGTTCGATATGGATTCAAGATCCCAAAATATTGCTCTAGTTTATAAGATATGCTATAAAGTGATGAACACTTTATGCTCAAATGCACTTCAGATAGATACTAAAGGGCAAACGGTGTTATACCAAACTAATATGAAAAAAATCTAATACTGTTATACCAAGGTCTATGGCCTGGTCTTAGATTAGACTCCCTAAAAAATGGTTTCTACACTGTGAAAATCAACAGTCTAGAATCCCAGTGAATCGAGAACCCGAACAAATAATAGAATACCCAGATGGGGATGTAGAAATACAATTTAATTCAAACAGACGGACTCGAATAAATATTTTTGAAGGCCCTTCTAGAATTCCTTCATGCTCTACTTCTTCTGTTCCATAGTCAGAACATGAGCAAAATCATAGGAGATCAGTAGTAGAAGGATTGACTATAACAAATAGTCAAGTCGAACAACCAGTATATAGAATATAGGAACCTAGTTCCCCAGATAAAGAACCAACGCCTTCTGACTTAGATTACAATATCCTTACTCTCTAAGAAGAAAAAATAGAAGAAAAAGTATTTAAAATGGATAAAGAATGGATAAGACAAGACTTCCTGTCTGATGAAAATAAGAACATCCGGGATTGGTACCTGGCTGAATTCCCCCAAACCTATTAGATGCGTTGCATAATAAATTCAATAAATTCATATTAAAACATAAGAGAAATATAAAGTTTTTTGAATGGTTAAGATATATTCTTAGGGAAAAAGACATTAAAATCCCATAATTTGGTCATAACTGTTGAGAACCAGTATCAAACCTTTTATACCACTGAAGGGGAAGAATTACAATCCATTCATCCCCCTGAAGGAAGTCTTAAGATGAAAGGGAAATGTGAAGATGAACCCGAAGCTAAGGCTTCACCTTATAAAATTTCTCCTAAAGAAACGGATCACCATACACATAAAATAGATGCCATTCCACATCTAATTGAGCAGAACAATTATACTAATCTGCTTACAAACCATTGGAAGGCAGACAACTAGGATTGAAAATATAATAAGTAGCCCACGGGAAAACCCTATGGAGCATAAGAAATCGGAAGGTAAACAGGCTTTACTGTTTAAACCCCCTCCAACTATTAATAAAAGTCAGTTCAGCCTTCAAGGTATAAAAAAGAAGGATAATAATAAAGAATTAGTAGATGAGCTAGTTAGAAAACTAGCAAAGTTAAATATAAAAGAAAAGGGAGTAACTTCTAAGACAAGCTCTGACCAAGGAGCTATGGTCCTGCAACAAGAACCCTTTCCTAATAATGAACTTGATAAAATAGAACAAGCTTTTAAAACAGAAAGTCTTGAAATAAATCGAATAGACTGTGGGAAAAAGTTTAGGACTACTTCTCAAACAAGAATGTACTATCCTAGGCCTACCCCTGTAGATCTCCAGTTTGAAGAAGATTTAATTACAAGTTCTATATCTTACTCTGGAAGATCCATTGTAAATTGTAATATTGATGGCATGTCAGAAAACCAGATTCTTGATCTTATGAAGCATATGACCATGTATGCTACTGCCTGTAAGATAAGTGGAAACCATGACCAAGAAATAGCCAAAGCCATTATTTGTGGATTCACAGAATGGCTGAGAGGTTGGTGGGATTTCCACATGGATGAAAATACGAAAAATGAAATATTAACTGCCACTAAACAATGGGTAGTTAAAAATGAATTGGGTCTAGATATAATAAATACTAAAAGTGATGCAGTCAATACTTTAATATATACAATTACTCTCCACTTTGTAGGGAGTACTGCGTTATTAGATGCTAGATCAGAAGACCTGCTTTCTAATTTAAGGTGTCCAACATGATCCCATAAGTGGTACAAAGATGTATTCTTCTCCCGATTTTTTTCTAGAAAAGACAGTAAGTCCGATCACTGGAAATAAAAATTCATATCTGGCTTACCTCATCTTTTTGCTGAAAAAGTCAAAACACGCCTAAAAAATAAACCTGGAGGAATAATCCCATACTCTTTATATACACTAGGAGAATTGTCAGCAGAAATTTGTGCATAAGGCCTTGCTCCCTGTACAGATCTAAAATTAAAAAGACAGCCTGATAAACAAAGAATGACTGGAAGAAAAGAATTAGGAGATTTTTGCGAACAGTTTGGGTTCAATACTCTACCATCTTCCAGAGATTCTGATAAAAAAAGATACAAAAATAAAAAATATATCAATAAGGTGAGGTGCAATAAACCTTCGACAAAAGAAAGATTTTCTAAAAAGTTTTCCCCCAAAAATACCTCTTTTAAAAGCAATGGAAAGAGGAAAATTCCTATTTGCTATAATTGCGGAAAAGTAGGTCATTATAAAAATAAATGTAGAATCAAGAAGAAAATAGATGCTTTACAAATAGATGACCTTATCAAAGAGCAACTGTTTAGTATATTACAAATTGAAGAAGAATCTTTTGAAAGTTCTTTTGATCCAGATATAAAAATGTTAACAAGAGAAATAGAGGACGAAGAATTGATTCTGAGCAGTTTAGACTCTGACATTGATAATATTGATACTACATGTTTTTGTAATACTCTTTCAAAAGAACAAATCCTAATCATAGATCTAATCGATAAAATAACTGATCCAGAGACTAAGCGAGAAGCTTTGGTCCAGTATCTAAATATAGCTAAAACAAATAAAAAACCTTCTTCTCCTCTTGTACGTACTCAAGAAGATTATAGTTTTGCCAATATTCTTAGAAGAGTTGAAAATAAAAATAATACCTATAAAGAACCTTCCATCTCAGAACTAAGACAAGAAATAAATGAGGTTCGTAATGAACTAATAAATCTGAAAAATAGAGTCCAGATTATAGAGTTAGCCTCTAATCAAATTGAAAATAGTCCTGTCAATACTGATGACGAACTAGAATTTAACAATATTATAAACGATTATAAGAATCCTATGCCTCTTAAGACAGAAGAATTTTCCCCTAAGGTAATTGATGAACCAGAATCTTCTAATACAACCCAAGATTGTAATTATGTTAGTCTTCTTGACAAAGTAATTACTCAGAAATGGTTTACCATGATAAAAGTAATCGTCCATAAAGAATATAGTTTTCAAACTCTTGCTCTAATAGACTCAAGAGCAGATTTAAATTGCATAAATGAAGGTCTAGTCCCTACTAAATATTTTAGTAAAACCACGCAAGTCTTAAATACGGCAGATGGCAGTAAAATGGTTATAAACTATAAACTTTCAAATGCTGCGGTTTGCAATAATGGCAACTGCTTTGAGTTCCCCTTTATCATGGTAAAAGGATTAAGCCAGTCTGTAATCCTGGGAACTCCATTTCTAAATATGCTTTACCCAATAAAAATTGATAATACCGGAATTGAAGCAAATATAGAAGGACATAATGTGAAATTTGAGTTCTTCGAGAAACCTAAAATTCGAGTAATCAGTAATATAAAAGAGAAAATTTCTAATAAAGAAAAGTTCTCATACTACCTTAAAGAAGAGGTAAAATATAAAACAATAGAAACCAAGCTCCTACTTCCTGAGAATAAAAGGGCGATAGAAAACCTAAGAAAAAATATTGAAAAGGAAATATGTGTTGAACTCCCAAATGCTTTTTGGAATAGGCAAAGGCATATTGTTTGCCTACCTTATGAAATTAATTTCCATGAAGAAAGAATTCCTACCAAAGCTAGACCAATTCAGATGAATCCCAGACTTTTGGAAATTTGTAAAAATGAAATTGCGGATTTACTTAAGAAAAAACTTATTAGGAAAAGCTCTTCTCCTTGGAGCTGTTCAGCATTCTATGTGCGCCTTCTGGTATCACGAAGGCTCACATAAGCAAAATATAACAACAAACAGAGGAAACATATATGAAAAGGAATTTTAAAGATAAATTGACAGTATTGCAAAGATAAATATTATTAAGCAGAAACCCACAAAGAAGTCGATATATTAATGATGATCCAATTCACATAAATAACATGGCAGAATTTTATATAAATAACTATTTTAAAGTGCATGAGAGAAGAAGAACAAATAACATGAGAAGAGAAACAAATGACTTACATATGACACTTCCACAAACTGGAAAACAACTTCCACTCGTCCGGACAGTAGTTGGGTAATGAGTCCCAGTTACAATCACACATGTAACACTCCCACTCTTACTATTTTTAATACACAAACACTCTTATCCTTTTATAGAAATTTGATCTGGTTGGCTGGATACACCACCAGATATACAGTAGAAAGAGAGTAGAGTTGCAAAGAGATTACAGAGAGAGTAGAGTTGCAGAGAGATTTCAGAGAGAGAATAGAGTTGCAGAAAGATTACGGAGAGAGAAAACTCCAGATGCCTTGAAGAATGGCCTCCTTCCTTCTTTTATAACTTGTGGACGCCACATTTTTCATTTCAAGTTTTGTTGGTGCTGGATGACACTAAAAGGTGTCGGTGATGCTGGATGGGACCTAAAGGTGTCGGTGATGCTGGATGGGACTTAAAGGTGTTGGTGGAGAAAGATGTTGTCGATGTGAACAGGGAAAGGTGAATAGATTCTGTTGGTATGAACAGGAAAAGGTGAAAAGATGCTGTCAGTATGAACAGGAAAAGGTGAAAAGATGCTGTCAGTATGAACAGGAAAAGGTGAAAAGATGCTGTTGATAACTATTTTGGCTTTTACTATTTTGTCGGCATTTTAAGACTCGTGTGCTTTTAGGTTGCAGTTGCTCCGTCTTGTGTATTGTGATATCATTTACTGTGATATTCCGAAATCCATATCTTTGTTTTCTTGCTCATAAGTGTCTTCATTCTGAGTTGAAGTAGACATGGCTTCTTCTTCCTCATCGAAAATCTGTAGCAATTTCTTTTTGAGCTCTTCTCTGGTTGTAGTAGGGTTTTGTTGGCGAAGCTTATTTACATAGTCCACCATTTCACTTCTGTATCAGGGGATGAAAATGGTACCTTTCTCATTTTTTTTATATCAAGGGTTAGGGCTTCATTTTCGTAAACGTCCCACCATTTTATATATATTTGTCTGCCTAGTTCAGGAATATATTTCCAGTTATTTGTATAGTCATCTGATATATGGTAGGACCATTTCATGATCCATGGGATCTGGTATAAAGCCATAAAATACATATGGAGATCTATATTGGGATTATTATTATTGTGATCTATGAATTTCCTTTGGGAAGCTTGAATCTTAGGTGGCAGCATTTCTGTTCCGGATCCCCATAATTGGAACCAGTTTTTGAACCAATTTGGGAAATCTCCTATTACTGGTATTTTTATTTGTATAAACCATGTATGGGAATTTATATTATTTTGAAAAGCAAAGACCTCATGCCATGCTTTAATGTATTCAAAATATTGATAATATTTATTATTGAAACCTTCATTTTGCAATTTTTTAGGTTTTAAGGGGTCCGTGCCCCATTCTTTGTATGAAATTATTTTCCTTATTTGGAATTTGGAATATGCTATCATATTAGTATTCTTCATATAAAAATAGACTAAAGTAATAAATCCCGTTTCAAGGAGAATGGTTTCATACCATTCTCGGCTTTTGTCTCCTTTATTCGGGTGTAGGTGGTTATTCAAATATGTAGCAGCTATTTCCCTGGGTCCTTGGTTTTATGATTATCTTCTATTATAGTAATGGCTATGAAAGAGGTTTCTATGAACCTACTCTTTTCTCCTGGTGTATTTATAGCTATTGGTTCAGGAGAAAATGTGATATCTTGGGCTTGTTTTTTGACTATTTGTTTTGGGGTTATTGGTGGTGATGATGATGTTGCCACAACTTTACTTGGCATAGGAACTATTTCCATTTTCCCCTTTTTTGGTAAACTCCTCTTGTCCCCCCTGCAAAAACTCACGAATTAAAAAATCAGGAAGGTAATTAGTGGTGCCTTTAATATGTTCAACCTCAAATTCAAAGGAAGAGAGTATACCTTGCCATTGAACAAAAATTTGTTTGGAGACAAGGTTTTTGACATCTTTAAGGAGTATGTCTTTTGCAGCTTTACAATTCGTGCGAATTAGGATTTTTTGATTGAGTAAATCGCTCTGAAATTTTGTAACACAATGGACAATAGCTAGGATCTCTTTTTTAACAGTGGAATAGTTTTGCTGGGTCGGATTCCAAGCTCGAGAAGTGAAACGAACCAGTTGTTCAGTATTAGAGATTTTTTGTTTTAAAATCCCTCCTAACCCTTTTTCCGAAGCATCACATTCAATAATTTTGAAAGCAGTAGGGTCGGATAGTGTCAGACAGGGTAATTCTTTAGCCTTTATGTTTATTTTTCGTACTGTTGAAGTATGCACATCCGTCCATTCAGGAGGATTCTTTTTTAATCTTTGAAATAATGGTTTAGCATCAATAGCTAAATCTTTGTAAAAATCAGCAATGTAATTGAGACAAGCAAGAAATCTCTGGAGCTCAGTTTTGTCTTTAATTATATCTGGGAATTTATTGGCAAAATCAATGGCTCTATCAATAGGGATTATTCTTCCTTGGAAGATATTGTGTCCTAGAAATCTTATCTTTGTCTGACAAAGACTAATCTTTTTGGCAGAAACTACTAAACCAGCCACTTTGATTGCTTTGACAAAAATATTTAAATGTTTAAAATGCTGTTTTAGATTTTCAGAGAATACTAGGATATCATCAATATAAACAATCATAAATTTAGTATAAGGATTAAAGATGTCATTCATAATATTCTGGAACTCTGAAGTGGCATTCTTTAGTCCAAAAGCCATAACATTCCATTCATATTGCCAAAAAGGAACATTAAAATCAGTTTTGTATCGATCTTTTTCAGCAGTTTGGATTTGCCAATAACCAGACTTTAGATCAAATTTAGAAAAAATACAAACATTAACAAGTCTATCCAACAGATCTCTTTTATTAGGAATCCGATACCTTATCCATCTTAAGGCCTTATTGAGTGGCTTATAATTTATAACCAATCGAGGAGCCCCTCGTTTTATTTTAGAAGCTTTTTCTACATAGAATGCTGAACAGCTCCAAGGAGAAGAGCTTTTCCTAATATGTTTTTTCTTAAGTAAATCCGCAATTTCATTTTTACAAATTTCCAAAAGTCTGGGATTCATCTGAATTGGTCTAGCTTTGGTAGGAATTCTTTCTTCATGGAAATTAATTTCATAAGGTAGGCAAACAATATGCCTTTGCCTATTCCAAAAAGCATTTGGGAGTTCAACACATATTTCCTTTTCAATATTTTTTCTTAGGTTTTCTATCGCCCTTTTATTCTCAGGAAGTAGGAGCTTGGTTTCTATTGTTTTATATTTTACCTCTTCTTTAAGGTAGTATGAGAACTTTTCTTTATTAGAAATTTTCTCTTTTATATTACTGATTACTCGAATTTTAGGTTTCTCGAAGAACTCAAATTTCACATTATGTCCTTCTATATTTGCTTCAATTCCGGTATTATCAATTTTTATTGGGTAAAGCATATTTAGAAATGGAGTTCCCAGGATTACAGATTGGCTTAATCTTTTTACCATGATAAAGGGGAACTCAAAGCAGTTGCCATTATTGCAAACCGCAGCATTTGAAAGTTTATAGTTTATAACCATTTTACTGCCATCTGTCTTATTTAAGACTTGCGTGGTTTTACTAAAATATTTAGTAGGGACTAGACCTTCATTTATGCAATTTAAATCTGCTCTTGAGTCTATTAGAGCAAGAGTTTGAAAACTATATTCTTTATGGACGATTATTTTTATCATGGTAAACCATTTCTGAGTAATTACTTTGTCAAGAAGACTAACATAATTACAATCTTGGGTTGTATTAGAAGATTCTGGTTCATCAATTACCTTAGGGGAAAATTCTTCTGTCTTAAGAGGCATAGGATTCTTATAATCGTTTATAATATTGTTAAATTCTAGTTCGTCATCAGTATTGACAGGACTATTTTCAATTTGATTAGAGGCTAACTCTATAATCTGGACTCTATTTTTCAGATTTATTAGTTCATTACGAACCTCATTTATTTCTTGTCTTAGTTCTGAGATGGAAGGTTCTTTATGGGTATTATTTTTATTTTCAACTCTTCTAAGAATATTGGAAAAACTATTTGTATGATCTCGAAAATTTGGGTTTTAAACCTGAATGATGTGATTCTCATGTAGTAAGAATGTAAGATGTCACATTTGGATAACATTGAACCTTCAAGCAGGATAAAATATCTCAGATTTTAAATGTTTTTAACATTATGTTCATTTCTTATAGGAAAACGTAACTGAGGATTTGCCGATGCCTCCACTTTTCCAGTTTCTTACAGTTTTGGCATTTAAGATATTTACATCTGAAAAGGTAACTATGTTTAATTTTACTGATCTAACGCCTGAGTAGTTAATCTGTTTGTCTGTGGGGAATGTAAATGAGAGTCATTGTTAGCTTTGTTTTATAGTAGTTCATTTGTCATTAAGTATTCCAAAAATCATAAGACTGCAAAAATTCAGGGTGAAACAATTGCAGTTTTTCTTCTTCATTCCTATTTAATCAGAAGTTCTTTTTTGTTGTAAATGTAGTTGGTATTTGAACTGTCACATGATCTTTGTTTTTCTTTCTTGCTTTGCCATGCTGTGGATCATTCACTTGTATCATTTGAACTTTTTCCTGCGATTAATTTGAGTGATGTAGTTGTGGACTGGAGGGTGAAAGGCTAATGCGCACGCTTAAGAAAATACACAAGTTGATATTATTCTTCCTGTCACAGATAGTACATATAACCTCGATCGTTGCATTGGCATTTTTATATGTGCAGAGCATTGTCTACAACATTTGAATCTTCCTTCATTTGGTTAGTTTTCTATATCTTGCCAGTTGACTCGGTGACTCAGCCAAGTTAATTCCAGTTTGACAAGCCAGATAGTTATTGAGAAACTGGATTTACCACATTAGATGTTTGGATCTTATAGACTCCACGATCAGCTTTTACCATAGTATTTTGGTTGGTGTTTCCTCTAATTTGGCATTGGTGTTTCCTCTAATTGTTCATCATTGTCATTATAAAGTGTAGTGACTGTTGTGGGACCCACGCCCACTAAAGAAACTTGCAATAGTTGTTTTGGGCCTCATGGCCATCATGAAAAACCTGCATGTGGTAATAATGTGTGTACTATCCTACTTTTTTGGGTGATTTTCTTGCTATAACACTCATGCATAATGGGTTGTAATCGTCATGTAACAGACATGCGTGATGGTTGTAACTCCTATTCATGTTGATCCAATTGTATAGTAACTCCCATATGGATATGTGTATATATAGTGCCATAGTTACCAGGATTGCCTACTTTGATAGGCGATCCCTTCTAGGGTCTCGATTCTATCGCGCCCAGAGTGGATCTCTCAGACCTTGGGTTTTTGGCCTTTGGATGTTGCTTCTTTTTTCAAGGGAACGAGTTTCCTTTAAGTATGTGTTTGTATTCCTGGCTACTATAGGATCAAATTCTTGAGTGATATGGTTTTTGATCCTAAGAATCGTTAGATCGAGATTCCATTACATTGGAACACAAGGATCAGCATTACTGCATCCAGATCCCACCATCTAGTGGATGTAAAAGCTTGATAATGAAAAGTAGATTGCAAGGCTATACTTTTGGACGTTGCTCTCTCTCGCTCTCTCTCTCTCTCTGTATATATATCTATATATATACATATATATATATATATATATATATATATATATATATATATATGGAAAAAGTTACTGTCAGCCCATGGGTTGATGGAATAGTGTAAGCCCAATGGCCCAGATTAAATCTGGGCCAATCATATATATATATATATATATATATATATATATATATGGAAAAAGCTACTGTCAGCCCATGGGTTGATGGAATAGTGTAAGCCCAATGGCCCAGATTAAATCTGGGCCAATCCAATGATCACAATTATATTTCATATTTGAATTTTAAGTTTTTCTACAAATCCAAATCACTCGAAATTTGGATCATCTATTCTTTAAAAATAGTAGAATCTAATAAAAATATTAAACCCAAATACCCTTGAAAAGTTTTAGGGTTATTTTGGTTAATTTATTTTTTACGAATTCTTTTTTTGATATTTTTATTAGGTGCTTCTCGGTGGAGAAGAGTGGACGTCCCAAAGTTCATGTTATTTGGATTTATATAAAAAATATTAAAATTATATTATGAAATGCAGTCGTGATCGTCGGATTGGCTCAGATTGAATCTAGGCTGTTGGGCTTACACGATTCCATCGGCTAGTGGGTTGACCTTAGCTTTTTCATATATATGTATATATCCCTCGAGTAATAATCTATGATAATTTAAGTATGTTATTGTGTTCTTGGCTAGTATAGGATCTAATTGCTGAGTGATAGGGTTCTCGATCCTAAGAGTTGTCAGATCTAGATTCCATTACATTGGAACTCAAGGATCAGCATTATTGCATCCAGATCCCACCATTTCTCTTTATATATATATATATATGTCCCTCCGATAATATTTTATGATAATTTATATTCTACACTTTACACATAGTTTTGCTTTTACATGCATAGATAATTTGTTCCAATGATTAGCATTATGGCATCCAGATCCCACCAACTAGTGGATGTAAAAGCAAAAGCTTGATAATGATAGATTGCAAGGCTATACTTTTGGTTGTTGCTCTCTCTCTCTCTCTCTCTCTCTCTCTATATATATATATATATATATATATATATATATATATATATATATATATATATATATACCATCCTCCGAAACAAATGCTCCATCTTCCTTTGCTTAACTAGTAAGCAATAATAAAAAGCAAATTATTTCATGTATATATTAGTTCTGGGTTATATTTTCTTAGAACATGGCCATTCAAAGAAAAAGATGGTAGCAATATGATATAAGTTTTGTACTTAAAAGTTAAAACTATAAGGATCATAATTTATTTAATGAATTGACTTATCGCCATTGAAGAGATCAAAAGTATACTTTATTTGAGACAAAAGATTCCTCGTTTAGATGTGGCCACCTCTATTCCAAGGAAGTATTTCAATGAACATAGATCCTTGATGTCAAAAAACCCCAAGAAATCTTTCACTTTATGAATCTTGTGATCAATATTTCTTGTGAGCACTATATCATCCACATACCCTACCAGTATTGTGGTAGAACAATAATCTCTTTTAACAAATACAGAATGATTTGAAACACTTTTTTGAAATCCAAACATACATATTGGCGTAGTAAATTTTTCAAACAAAGCCTGAGGTGATTGTTTCAGCCCATATATAGCTTTTCTCAATTTATTGACCTTTCCTTTCTCCCCTTATGGGCAGTTAGGGTTCCTGAAGATCTATTACATGACAATCGATTACTAGGAAATATGACATTTCCACCGTTTGGGTGCACATTATCGTAAAGAAATAGAAAGAGATTACTCGAGATTTCTCCAAAAATCATGAAACACATTACGCGTGGTAAAAGATGAAAAATCTATTACACGCTTGATGGGTAATTTTTAAAAATCTTTCGTGTACGTCTCTCTGCCCTATCCTAGCTTAATAAAATGCCAACCCGCCTACTCAGTTTCCATAGGTGCTCCCTCCCTCTCTAAGCCTGTCCCCTCTCTCTTGAACCCTAATAACTGGTTTGCATAAGGGACTTAAAGAGAGCCCATCTAGATTTTTTCCATTCTCCCTCTCTCCTTAGCATATCCATTCTCCTTAACATATCTAATCAATGAGAAATTACACAACACAATTATAATAAAAAATTTCACCCAACATAAGAAATTACACAATACAATTACAATAAAAAATTTCACCCAGCATAATCCTCATAAGAGATTAGTAAAAGCTCAACTGAAATAAAATACCTCTTTAGTTTCCTCCAATACCTCAAAATTTTCTACTGCAATTACCAAACTTTCTAGTTTACAAATTAAACTTCTTCTCATTTTTTAACTTGTACCATAAAGATTTTTAATTTGGTATTGTAAATTTATTGCTTATTTGAAATTATATAGATAG
Organism: Amborella trichopoda; assembly: GCF_054954075.1. Taxonomy (NCBI): domain Eukaryota; kingdom Viridiplantae; phylum Streptophyta; class Magnoliopsida; order Amborellales; family Amborellaceae; genus Amborella; species Amborella trichopoda. The sequence goes on along the minus strand of NC_142336.1, from coordinate 35,731,476 downwards.
ACATTTGAAAGACTTCTAAAAATATAAATAAAAATAAGGCTTATCACAATAAAAACATGTTATTCCAATGACTTATCATGTTGAAAGCAAAGTCTAATCATGTTAGAAGACATGTGATTCCATGTAAGTGCCAAAGGCATGCACAATAAGTAAGAAGTTGTGTGATGATGATTTTAGAATAGTACAAGTTATTATTAGAAAATCTTTTTGGAATGGTGATGATGTTATTATTAAAAAATCTTTTTGGAATGGTGATGATGTTATTATTAAAAAATCTTTTTGGATTGATGTGATGATGACTTAAATTCCGCATTTCAGTGGAATTTTGTGACAAAAAAGGAAGAAAGAAATAATAGTTTATAGGCAAGTGCTGATAAAATGTTGGTAATGCATTTTCCATATTTCGTTTAGACATAGCCAAACAGTAGCCATGTATTTCCCAAGTTGCATCTAAATACTACCCAAACAGTAACAATCCATTTGCAGGTAATGTATTACGCCAGTAATATATTTCACAGACAATATATTTCCAGGTATCCAAACGACCCCTTAAGGATAAAATCCAAGTGGTAATGCCGCATATATTCCTCTTGCAAATCTCCATGAATAAAGGCATTCATCATGTCTAATTGCTGGAGTGACCATTTCCTATTTACTGCAATAGATAACTGATTTCAATTTTTCTACAGGAGCAGAAGTCTTATTATAGTCAACCCCATATAACTGTGTAAAATCCTTAGCCACCAAACAAGCTTTGTAACTCTTAATCGAACTATTTGGTTTGTGCTATAGGGTATAAACCCAGCAACATCCAACCATAGGTTGTCCTTCTCACTGATCATTTATATCCCCAAGTTCGTTGCTTCTCTAAGGCAATCATTTCCTCAATCTTGGCCACTTTCCATTGTGGATGAGCCAATGCATCTGCAACTTTAGTGGGGATAGGAACATATGAAGTAGAGCATGGTATGTACAAAATGAAGGTGAAAGTGAATATCAAATTTCTTTGGAAAGAAGAATAAGTTATATTCTCAAAGAAGGTAACATCCTTTGAGACATTTTCTTTTAGTTTCCGGATTGTGACACTCATATCCTTTCTGAGAGATTAAACATCCTATGAACACACATATAGTGGATTTTGGTCCTAGTTTTTTCCTAACCGGCCCTAAGGTATGCACAAAGCACACACAACCAAATGTTTTTGGTAGAAGAGAAAGCATAGGAAATGCATGGTGGAGAAATATGAATGGATAAACACCATCGAGAATAGGCTTAGGCATTTTATTGAGCATATAGGCAGCAGTAAGAACTGTTTTATCCCAATATGTCTTAGGAACCTTCATTCTATTAAGGTGCCATTCACATCTTCTAACAAGTGTCAATTTTTCCGTTCTACCATAAAATTCTGTTGTGGTGTACAAGAACAAGATGTTTGAGTTTCTATACCTTGTTCAAGAAATTAAATTTTTAACCCATTGTATAATTACTCTCGTATATCAGAACAGATAATTTTTACTTAGGTCTGAACCATTGGAAATTTTTAACTATTGAAGGTACTTCATCGCTACTTTTCATGAGATAAATCCAAGTATAACGAGAGTCATCGATAAATGAGATAAAAGATTGATATCCAAACATAGAAATTACTGGAGTAGGCCCCCAAACGTCAAAATGAACAAGATGGAATGGCTTAGAACTATTATTTTCACTAGAAGGAAAAGAGGTTCTACAATGTCTAGACAAATGACCGATCTCACATTGTAACTGAGGAATATTCAAAGAAACAAACTTGTATAGAAACAATAAGGATTTCAAAGGCATGTGGCCTAAGCGGGTGTGCCATAAGAGGACTTGCTCATGACTTCGAGACTTAGAGCTGAGAGCAGTAAAAGTGCTTCTCGTATTGAACAGATACAACCTATTGTCTTTACGACCGCCACCAATCGTCTTCCTCGTTTTCAGGTCCTGAAAAACACAAAGCGAGGGGCAGAATGTGACATTATAGTTTAGTTGTTTCATCAGGCTGTTAAAAGAAAGAGGACTGGAAGGAAAAGAAGGCACATGTATTACAGAGGGTTAGGACAAGGATGATTAAAGTTTATATGTACCACTCCAGAAGGCACTGATCATGGATTCATCATCAAGCTTAACTTCACCAAAAGCAGGAGAAAAAGACAAGAAACCAATTTCTTACCAGCCATCTGGTCACTAGCCCTTGAATCAATGATCTAGGATGTACAAGAGGTGGAATTGGAGGCATGGTTTGCAATTTCAAATGTATTGGCTGCTCTACCAGTATCTTAGAGTCGAGTGAAACCTTGAGAGCAGTCAACTACTACTGTAAATCTTATATGGTCTAATGTCTTGGATCGGATACAATGGGTTGTGTTGTTGAGATTTCCTCTCTTCGATACAATATGGGCACTTGAGTTTCTTAGTTCTGGTCTCAAGTGTGGATGCAAGTCCCAACAGTGCTCTTGGGTGTGTTCTCCTCTTACCACAATGGGGGCATTTGAGTTTCTCCTTTTTGGCAGGAGAGTGAGGCACGATTTGGTCCTTTTGTACCTACTTTTCCTTGCTCGAAGATTGTTGCTAAGGCTGATTGTTCCGGATGGATGCTTGGGTTTGTCCTTCTACAATAGCCTTTCTACTATTATAGACTGATTCAAGAGAGGGCAATTTGCAATTTGTCTTTTCTTATAACTTGTACTCTGAAGTTCAATGTCAGGATCTAGGCTTGCTAAGCACTCAAATATCCTTTGTTACTTGGCTTATAATAGTGGGATTAATATGCTGACACTGGTGTACTTCTTCCATCTTATAACTTAGTATCCCTAAGTACTCTTCCACAGTCACTTCTCCTTGCTGCAAATTTGTTATTTCATGATGCAATTGATTAATCCTAGCCATATCATCTCGTTGTGAGTATGTCTTGGCTATTGCCTCCCATATATCCTTTGCAGTCTTAAGAAACAGCAACCCCCTCTTGATACGTGCTGCATGGAATGAACGAATCAGGTCATACTATGATATAAGTCATTTCTCTCCAGTTTCCTATGAACATTTTGGTAGATTGGGGCCATTCTAAGTAGTTTGCCCTATCTAGCTTAACTGTAGTGATCATCAATTGTAGGTGGTTAGCTTTACTGCTTCCAATGGAAATATCGTGCTTGATTTATGACATTTTCCTTCTCTTTCGAACTTGAAACCCTAAGACTTTTTTTCATGGTACTAATTCCTTAATTTCAAATGTGAATTTGGTCGAAACATGAGGCTGCTGAAAAAGATAGGAGTTTGGGATAAAAACTTACTTATTGGTAAAGAAAAGCGAGATGATCTTGCTGTAAATACGAGGCTACTAATACACCACAGCTTCAAACCCAAGAAGGAATAAAAAACAAGATTTTAGGGTCACCAGAAGTAATGGATATATTGGGGTTTCAAGCCCTACTCTGATACCATGTTAAGATTGAGAGATGATAGAGAAAATAATATTCAAGCACAAGATAAAAAAAATGTCTTTTTCACTCAATACAAATCATGGGGCAATATGCCCTATATATAGTTGTTGGGAAGATCATCAGGGATGGTACTATCCTGTAAATCCCTATGGGATCAATGTTTGTACACCTCAAACGTAGGGAACACGGTCCATGTGTGTTGGGGATCCAATTCCTCTATTGGATGGGATCAATTATTATAACATTGAGAGTGAGATCCTCTGATTTTCAAACAAAGTTCCCGAGCGCAAGCTTTTGAGCTTCTTAACCTAGGGAGCGCAATAGGAAAAATGATGAGCGAGAGATAAAGTTTATCGGAGCGAGCTCCATTTACTTGAACAACAAGGTCCTTATGTGAATTTAAATAAGGCTCCGTAGCGTTATAGGGTTGTTCCTAATCTTAAACTTCTATGAAATAAATAAGGAACTTTAAATTTCTCCAAAGTTCATTATATTAATAGAGCACATGAATTTTTGGATCCAAACGAGTAGGATCTCCTATAGAGGTTAACCACAAATTTTATGATCAACAATCAAGGCCTCTGAGTAACCCTGGTGTATGTCAAAGATTAGTGGGTAGACTTATGTATTTAGCTGTTACATGGCCAGACATTGCATATGTTATAAGCGTGGTAAGTCAATTTATCGCCTCACCATGCTCCCATCCCTTGGAGGTTGTTTATCTTCAGTGTTCAAGAAAGCGCAGGCTCCTGCCTAGGCGTTTTGGGTGCTTGGCCACCTAGGCACCCGCTCAGGAATAGGGTAGCCTCACAAAAATTGAAACCCCTCCCCCCTTAAACCAAAAAAACAAAAGAGTTCGTACGGAAGGGTTTTAAGTCTTAGGGAGTTTTCAGGGCGATTTCAGAGCGCCAAACACCTCGTGAAATAGATGTAAATATAATATTAGAATCACACACATAACATATTTACAGACACGTCTCAAAGAGATTGTAAGACATTAAAATGCTTGAAATCCCAAATGTCATTGCAGGAAAGTAGAAGTCTAGACTGGAAACAATACACGAAGTCGTTAGTTTCAAGATATAATTAAGGATTTAAGATATATGATATTATTAAGATGTTAGTTTTAGACAATAAGACTTAATATTACTTTACAAGAAGACGTAAATGAATATATAAAATCTTAGTTTCACTTTCATATAAGGCTTAACTCATTAAGATATCACATAATCAATAATTTATGAAATAAAGTAAAACAAAAATAATAGAATATCGAAACATCACACATTGTACAAAAAAAGAATCAACTATTCATAAAAGAATACGATATATGCCCAATTTTATCGTCCAAATAAGAAACAAATTCAACTAATAAAAAAAAAAAATCTTTCAACTACAAACATGTAAATACACCGTAAAAGAAAAAAAAGTAAAATAAAAACACATGATTCAAAACATAATATTTCGTAGCAAAATCAAATCAAAACCCTTTTTCAAATATTATAATGCTTTAAAATTATCAAAATCAAATCTATGTCTGTGTAAACATCGTATATTGGGTCCCCAAAAGGCCTCAAAATCAGCACTAGAAGCTTCAAATCCACCCACGAACTATTGCCTTTGTTTTGGAAAGTAATTGAAAAAATAAAGAATTTATCAATCTTTTGATAAATCACAAAAGAGTGGTTTTTGGGAAGTTTTTCTCTCCCTAAAAGGCACGGTTTTGGTTTTGGGGGTTTACAATACCCCCAAAATCCTTTTCCCCTTTCTTAGGGGGGGAAAAGGACATTTTTTTACCCTCATCGAGACCCTTTTCCGCCTTTTGTTCAAGTTGTCACAAGGCGGCACCTAGGTGGGCATCTAGATTGTAGCGCCTAGGCGGCGCCTTACCCGACTAAGCACTTAGATGCAGGCCGTCTAATTAGCGCCTAGTCGGTTTTAAAAAATTTCCGCCTAGGCGACTACTAGGCTATCGAGCGGGCAAATTTTCGAACTTTTTTTTTTCGCATTTTACTTTATTTGAAATCTGCCCCTTGGAGAGGGCTACTTTGTATAGATCATGGTCACTTTGGTGTACAAGGTCTAGGCGGTCGAGCGGGCAAATTTTCGAACATTTTTTATCGCATTTTACTTTATTTGAAATCTGCCCCATGGAGAGGGCTACTTTGTATAGATCATGGTCACCTTGGTGTACAAGGTTTATGTCTTGCAGATTGTGTTGGGTGTTTTCTTGATCAATGATCAACTAGTTGCTAGTTTATGATAGTGGGTGGTAATTTAGTCACCTGGAAGAGTAAGAAGCAGAGTGTTGTAGCTGCATCTTCAGTGGAAGCCGAGTATCGAGCAATGGCAAGTGCTACATGTGAAATTATTTGGCTCCATCTCATCTTCGAGAGATGAGTGTTAATGTATCAGCTCCAATTCCTCTATATTGTGATAATCGAGTTGCTATTTATTTTGCTTCAAATCTTGTATTTCATGAAAGAGCCAAGCATATTGAAGTCGACAGTCACTTTGTAAGAAAAAGGTTTCTTCAACGACAATATGGACTACATTTGTTCGATCTGAGAACCTCTAATCAAGTTCGACTAAAGGATACTTTGGACAAGCTGGGCATCTATGATATACGTGCTCCAGCTTGAGGGGGAGTGTGGTAACTGTTACGGGCTCCACGCCCATTTAAAGAAAGCTGCAATAATTATTATGAGCCTCATGCCCATTATTGAAACCTACATGTAGTGATAATTTGTTTAATATCCTAGCTTATTTGATGATTTTCTTGCTGTAACAGTTTTGTAACAATTATGCATAATGGGATGTACTAGTCATGCATAATGAATATAACTCCTATGCTTGTTGACTTGCCTGTATTGTAACACCTATAGCGATATATGTAAATACATGGCACATTGCAGAGACCCCCTATTTGTATTAAGTGAAAAGGATGTCTAAATTATGTTTAGTTACCAGGATATTCTAAGGAGGGGTGTGCTTTTGCTCTAGGAGCTCGATCCTACGCTCCGAGGCACGGAAACTCGATTCCTTGATAATTGAGATCTCAATTTGTCAATTTTGGGAACTCAATTCCATGTAAATGGGTTCCAAATCCCCAATACCAAAAATCATGGTTCCATGATCAAGTAGAACCATGGTTCCGCCAACTTGGAACTGAGTATCCTATTCTTTGGGAGTGATTTTCACAGGCAAAGTTTCTTGATTCATATATCATGGAATGTGGATCTCCAATTTTTTGTGGGCCTAAAAACTTTCTGAACACCATGATTTCCTACATATTTGCAATACACAACTATGCACGCCTTTTGAAATGTGACTTGTGTGTAATGTCGGTGAGGAGGATATTCAAAAGTTAGTCGTGTTGCGGTTATATTGAGAAGTTAAGTCACAATCATTACGCTTAACTTCCTTGGGGCTAGTTAATGTCCTCCTCTCGAAGGACTTCTATCGGGTTGCCTTATGGGTGATGGAGTAACTTGGAGAGCCATTGGGAAAAATCATATACCGCAATATCTTTCCCTTTTCCTTGTGTTGCAAAGGAAAGCTTACCTATCACGGTATTTCATTTTTTGTAAACAATGTATCACAACATTCTTAAATATAATCATCATTCCATATGCGAGTGGAAGCCATCTATTCCAATTGAGTGAAGCCAAAAAATGAGGATGTGTGCATACACAGGTAACTGTTGTAGGTAGGTGTGAATTTTGTAAATTTGGTAAAAGTTAAATATATTGCTCATTGGAAATTGCTACCAAATTAGAATATAAGGGAAAAGTGAACTTTAGGCACCTCGATCCTAATAACGGCCTAATGTGATACCATTTGGTAAGAAACTCGCTGCTATGTAGATAAGCAAAGCACTTCTTGAAAGTTTGGCATCTCGATCCCTTTGCCTGCCATGTACGGACCATAGTTAAGGGAATCATGGGGGTAGCATGGCGTTCCCACTCTGGGACCTCAATCCCACGGTTCCTCCTAGGGATCTCGTAGGGACTCCCATTTTTCAATTTTGGGATCTCGCTCCCAAATAAAGGGGATCACATTCCAACCATTAGTGGATTCCAGTACCATTTCGAAATACATTCCCGCTTTGATCAAACATGGTCTAAGGTTTTGGTACATTATAATCTTGGGTTCTATATATGTGGAATCTACTTTAAAAAACACATGAATTCAGTTCCACAGTATTCCTACATCTCTCTCTCCCAATTCCTATTCCTCTTTCTCTCCTCCCCTTTTATATAAGTACCAAGTTTTATAACAGAGCAACAAATTCAGTAGTCATGCAAATGACAAATTTTATAATAGAGCAACAAATTCAGTATTCATGCTTTGATCAAATACTAGATTATCCAATAAAATGTCAAATCAAGACAAAGTAACCAACACAAGATTCATATTCTGATCCTAAATCCAGATTTATCACATAAATCTTAGAAATTCAATGCATCGACGAAGCCCATGCAAAATTTGTGTTTCAATCCAAATACCTGATTATGGCATAAATCACAAAATATATACGAAAAGCAACAAAAAAAACATTCTTCTTGTCACTATCTCTCCACTCTCACTCTCTCCCTCGCTCTTACTCTCACCCTGCGCACTCCTCTCTCTACTGCACACAAGTCTCTCTCTCTCTACTATGCACACAACTCTCTCTACTGCACACAACTCTCTCTCTTTCTCTAGTGCGCACACACACAACTCTCACTACTGTGCACACACACACCTTTCTCTCTCTCTACTACACACACTCATCTCTCTCTCTCTCTCTCTCTTATGCACACACAAGAGTCACAAAAATACACAGGAAAAGAGCACAAGTGCACATTCCTGTAACGTGGGAGAGCTGGGAGGAACGATTAGATTCATCAGAATGATGACCACAAACTAATGGTGACGGAGCTGTGCGGGCTGGTTTTGGATCTAAGGGTTAACATAGAGGGAGGGGGAATTGGGCAGGTAAGGTTGGGGGGTGCGTGTTGGTGATCTAAGTATGTAGTTGATTAAAATAATAGAAAAAATCCAATTTGTGTACTTGTAGATTATTTTTTAGATTTATGTGTACAGAATATCTTGGTGGTCCGAGGGACTATGTTATTAAAGTTATAGCTCTAGTGGGATTTGGAGTGTATATATAAGAAGAATGGAGTACATAAGTATACTATGGACTATCTAATAGAGTGATATATACTTTTAGTATTTATCGAGTAGTATATAGGCACCTGATGTATCAAATTTTAGTAATATGCATGTAAGTAAATAGGGTATGCCATACATATTAGATTTTGGACTAAGGACCATACTCTTTAGATTTATCAAGCGTATAGGCATGTGTTGCATAAAAATATGGTTTGATGCACTTATTTAAACATAGGATGTCATACATATTACATTTTGGACTATGCACCATATACCATATAATAATGTGCCTAAAAGTATTTAATATTTCATCAAGTAGTATGTATGCATCAAGTAAGAAATAGGGCATTATGGATTTATTTACTTAGAGGTTGTCATACGCTCATATGTACATATTGGATTTTGGAGCAGGAACTATGGACATATACGTATTTAGCATTTATCAAGTAGCATTTAAGCATGTGATGTATAGATATGGGGCTATAGATTTATTTAACTAGAGGATGACATACACATTGGACTCGTTCCCTTAAGCAACGGTAGTTGTGGACCTTAGGGCCAATCAACTGAGGACCTTGATTCCTATACTTGAAGAATCTTGATATGAGAACAAGAAGAACCCCATTATATGACAAATGGAAACCTCGATCCCTTAACCAAGAAAATCTGTACTAGCTGTACTTGACAGCCTCGTTTAATGTGTAGTGGAGCTTAGATTCTTGCCAGTCAAACTCGCTCCCATAAACCTAAGGATCACGTTCCCTCTCTTGTTCATTGTACGGACGCCAATCCCAAACCCAGGGAACTTTCAACCAAGGTTTCCATCGTTAGTTCTATTTTAGTGAGGATCTTACTTTTTTTTTTGAAGCGGCTAACTGTAGTATTAAGAGAGAGATTAAGTACAATGGGTAGGCAAAGGTGGCCCACAAGCTAGGCCACATGCCCCAAAAAAGAATCAGTGAGGATCTTACTTAATATCAGTGGAAAATATTTTTCGACCTTCGTGGCTTGTATGAGGTGGGCCTCAGCAATATGCTTTTCGGTGAGAAGCTTTGGCTTGAATTGTGGCGATTTGGAATTTTATATGTGACTATGGTTTACAACGGGTGGCATTTGGAGAATGGAGAAAATTGTATCCAAGTGTGTTATCACGTGAAACTAAGGGAAAACTGTTGATTGGGAGGTACGCTAGCCCTGTCATAAATTTAGTTTCTCTATGTAGCAGCTGTTAAGTTAATGTTTATGTGAAGAATTTTCGAACGGTTTGTGTTAGTCTGATATCTATATTTTTTAACCAAAACATGTTGTGCACTACTTGTGGTTTGAAATTTTTGTATATTTATTTTTTCAGCTAAGTGGTTTTTTATCCTATCTTCATTTCGATTTTCGTCATGGGTTTGGAGTGTTGGACTCACCGTGGCTCATTGGAATTGATGATGAAGCACATTATGGGCTCCATTGTTCAAAAAAACGGACTGCCCAGCGCCTAGGCGATCCAGAAGGCCTAGATGCATCGCTTAGTCAGAGTGAAGATCCGGGATGGAAATATGGATACAATCCGAATCCAAATGACAAAAATTGCTTTAGATGCAATTTTTGTAAAAAAGATACAAAAGGAGGCATAAACCGGTTTAAGAAACATCTTGTCGGTATTAAGAGGGATGTTGCCCCTTATAAAAATGTTCCTGAAGCTATCAGAGAGGAGATTAAGCAATATATGAGCTCTGTAAAACAAAAACAAGAACAAAATCCTTGTCATGGATCTATTTTTGCTACTTCTAGAAGAAGTGATCCGGGTTGGAAGTATGGGTACAACCCAAAACCAAATGATAAAAATTGTATAAGGTGTAATTTTTGTGAAAGAGATACCAATAGGGGTATTATCCGATTCAAAAAACACCTTGCTGGTGTTAGAGGTAATGTTGCTTCTTGTACAAAGGTTCCTGACGCAGTTTGGGATGAGATTAGGCATCTTCTGAATTTAGAAGAACCAGAAAAGGATGAAAGTAAGCCTTGTTCTATTGAAGTATCTTTTCCAGGTTCTAGTCGGAGTGGTGATCCGGGTTAGAAGTATGGTTATAACCCGAATCCAAGTGATAAAAATCGTATTAAATGTAATTATTGTGAAAATGATACTAATGGGGGGCATTTTCTGGTTTAAAAAACAAGTATTAAGGGGGATGTTGCCCCATGTAAAAATGTTCCTAAGGCTCTCAAAGGAAAATTATACAATATTTGAGTTCAAAGAAGCACAAAGAAAATGGTAGAGCAGCCAAGACTCCTAGGGCCTCATCTGCACAGACTGCACATACTAGTAAGAGGAAGGTAGAAGCGGAAGAGGAAGAGGCAGATTCAGAAGAAACAGAGGAGGACGAGCATTATATTGAAGAGGGAGATGGCTCTGATGATGATGGCCTCGACTTTGATGCATATGATGAGGCTTGCAGTATTGATATTCCTTCTAATGATGATGATGATGATGAATGATGATGACGACTGAAGACTGTTGCCTCTTGGTGTTGAGGGTTGACTATTGTGTTGAGTCATGAGTGTTGACTTTTGTTAGACTGTGTATTTTCTAAATTTTTGTATATTTCTGTTGTGTTGAGTGTTGACTTTTGTATCCTACACACTTGTATGGTTTTACAGTTTACTATTTTAACAATATGGATTATCAAAATTCTCTTCTCGATGTCTATCTTTTTTCTTTTTTCAACATGGATTTGGAATATTGTATATTGGTAATTTGGTATAATGGTATATTTTTTTGAACTGGCCAACCGCTCAGGTTCTGGTCACCCGCCTAGGGGCTAGGCGGCTTGGACGCCCCAGACCGCCTAGGACCTGCCTAACGCTTTTTTATACACTGATGGGCTCTGTTCTATCATTGTTCTTGGTATTAGTTAATTCCCTTTGCCTCACTGTAGGTGATGGCACCAACAAGGTTTGATGAGTGTTGCAGGTGACAGGGTTCATAGGATTTGATGATGGGCTCTCGCTTTTCATGTGATAGACATGATTAGAGAGACTAATTAGTGACACATTGGTTTGTTGAAATCTAGTATGCTTGATGGTTTATGGTTGGGATAACTTCTGGAAGTGAAGCCCTATCCTTCTGTGATGAACTTATTCTCAAGCTGCTAGGACTACCTTTTTGATGCTATTGAGACTCTCAACAATACATGTTCTTGAAGTTATTGGTGATTTTCCTATAGGAAGTTTATAGCAACCCTTATTCCAATTAGTCCACCCATTGCTTCCCATGGTTTGGGTTCAAATCCATGTGCTCTCCCTCAATACATGTTCTTGAAGTTATTGGTGATTTTCCTATAGGAAGTTTATAGCAACCCTTATTCCAGTTAGTCCACCCATTGCTTCCCATGGTTTGGGTTCAAATCCTTGTGCTCTCCCTCACTGTAAGGCGAGGACATTTTTGAAAGTTCAGGTAGGGATAATTTTTGAGGAAACTGCATGATGAAGATCCAAAATTACTCTCTCTCTCTCTCTCTCTCTCTCTTTGAGTACAGGTCTCTCTATAGTTCTTGTTCACAAGTAGGTAAAAATTGTTCTTTTTTTTTTTTTTTTTTTAATTGTAAACATTGTATTAAGTAAAAGAGAGCACATGGTACAAAAAGCTTCCCAAAAAATGGGAGCGCTATACAGCCACCGAGGATGTGGCAGATAGCAAAAATGCTATAAAAGCATAAGAGCCGTATTACAGAAGATGGATGATGAAGCAAAAACAGCAGCGAAAAGGCTTGGACATCACCATGGAAGCAACTTCCTTGGCCAGTTCGTCGTCCACTTGGTTGGTCTCTCTCCAGGTATGCTTCCATTTGCCCTGCATATGCCATCAAATGTCAAAAATTCGTTAAACACTGCCGTGAGTCTCCAGGGAGGAGCAACCTCTTGTGAGGTCCACAACAATGCCAAGTGTGATTCAAGTTTTTGAGGCCTTTCAAAAGCTCCCGGGCTTCTGCCGTGGTGGAATCCACAAGGCCGATGGGAGAGGCAAAGGAGAAAAGGGAGACTCCTTTGTGGTTCCTGATGATGCCCACTATGACCTCCAGACCGGGGTTACCCAGAGAGCACCCATCAAAGTTTAGTTTGGACTTTTGACTGGCCGATGTCTGGAGCTCTCCAGAGGGAAGAGCAGGACACAAGTCTGAGCCTGTGGTGAAGGAAGGTGGTGGTGTAGTTGAGGTAGTAGATGCGGAGAGGAGGTAGAAACAATTGTCGTTGGGCCTAGAAGATTGCCATGGATTTGATAATCTCCTTTAAGGTCTACCGCTGAGACTGCTTTTCCTTTAAGATTCGGTTGTTACATTCTTTCCAGATCATCGATAAGGTAGCCACGACAGCTGCCTTCCAAAACATAACGCCTGATTTAGGCCAAGATAAGAAAAGCATTTGGTAGAAGAGCTGTGGTGCTGATTCGAACGTCGCCCACCACCGGCCAAACAGTTGGAGCAAGTCCTTCCAAAGTTGACTAGCACAACTGTAGTGAATGACCATATGCTATTTTGTTTCCTCCTCCCTCAAGCACATTGTGCATCGGTTTGGGATTTGCAAGCCTCTCCTTTGGAGTTGATCCACATATAGAATTCTTTCCCACAGGGCAACCCCATTGAAGATCTGGAACCTTAGAGGAATAAAAGGAATCCAGGTTTTAGGGGTGATGGATTGGCGTGGGGGAGGTACAATTGAGGAGGTAGAAAGTCGGTGAAAAAAAGGAGATACAAAGAAGATTGCCCAGGGGGCCGAGGACCAAATCATTCTATCCTCACTCAGGAGGAAAAGTAGAAGCAGTGGAGGAGAGATGTGAGTTCCAAGAAAGCGGAAACCTCTTCGTTGCGGAGTTGTCTACCGGGGTTCCAAGCCCAGGATTTCCCTGCCGGCACAATGAGATTGGCCACCAAGGCAGTAGGATTTCTAACCAGGCTGAAAAGGTTAGGAAAGCGAAGCAATAGAGAGAGGTGACCGATCCAGAGGTCTGACCAAAACTTAACTCTAGTCCCCTCCCTAGGGTGGAATCGAATAAAGGCTTTGAAAAGGTGAAGACAACGGAGCAAGGATTTCCAAACCCCCCAGGAAGAGTGGAAAGCCCTAGCAAGAAGTGACCACAAGGAGGAGTAGAGGCAGTATTTGTGGCTTAACAAATGGTTCCACAGTTGGGCCCCTTTAGTTTGCTAGCCTCCACCATTTGCCCAACAACACCAAATTGTTCTTTTAGAGGCTATGAATCCCCAAGGCCCCCAAGGCTTTGGGCTTGCAAACCAAACTCCAAGATATGAGGTGATATTTCTTCGATTCCCCAACTCCTGACCACAGGAAGTTGCACATCAAGAGTTCGAGACGCTGAACCACCGAGGCGGGCGTATGGAAGAGAGACATCTGGAAGATAGGGATGTTAGAAAGAGTGGCCGTGATGAGGGTGAGTCTGCTTGCCTGGGAAAGGTATAGACCCTTCCAAGTGGCCAAATTTCATTCAAATTGTTCTATGATGTGGCTCCATTGGCTTTTCTTAGGTTTCCTATAGCACAGGGACAGGCCAAGGTAGGTAGAAGGAAGAGAATCAGTCTCACAACCCCACCTGTCAGCAAAGGCCTGGGTATTTTGGGGGTCTAAGGCATTCCCAATCATCTTAGACTTGGATATTTTAACCTTAAAACCAATAGCAAAGTGGAAGCAATTGAGGAAGCGGAGCAAGGTATCCACCTGTTGTGCCGAAGCTTCCGAAAAGAGTATTGTGTCGTCGGTGTATTGTAGGTGGGAAATGGTAGGGCCATTGGAAGGTAACAATTGTTCTTAAAAACGAGAATAATTGTATTCTTTCTAACTGGAAAACCCTAAGTGAATATGCATAATTTCGAGTTTTTGTGCCCATCCCTGAGGGTGTTTGGAGCCTAGAAATTCATTTTTCTCCTTTCTAGCATTCGGAGCATGTGAAACGAAACTCACCACCTAATTTGTCTGACTTTTGTATAGAAAACCACAACCATTTGGGCTATAGCTAGTCTTGTTGAATGACGCTCAAAGCAATGTGATAGCTTTGATTTTCTTTGCTTTATTTTTGACGTGATTTGGCCCCATTTTGATGGCATAAATGATTGAAAGCTTGATGGTTAGGTGCCTCGATCTCGCCCTCCGGATCTAGGTGATCTGGCGGCACGTATCTCGGGGTTCGAGAGATCCTGGGATTTGAGATTGCTCTCTCGGGAACCTTGCTCAAGAGCAAGGGCAGGTATTACCAACCGGTGAGAGAGGAATTAGGGTCGTGAGGCAACGTACCTCACGTGGGTCCGTGACATGGTCGAGCTAGCTCGTGTGGACGCCCTCTTGGATCACGTTAGAATGCCCCCCTGCACTATGGCCGGTTTGGAATTTCCTCCTTTGACCTGTTTCTCCTTTCTTGCAAACACACACACACACATTAGAAGTACCGACAAAGGGGGTAAGGTCCCCACCTTGTCACAGGATGGAATAAAAATAAGAGAGATGAATTAAAAGAAAAATAAAGATAAAATAAAAATTAAGAAATGGAATTAGGATTAGTGAAGTGAAATAAATAAAATGAAGTAAAATAAAATAAAAGGGATGGACGAAAATAAGATGAGATAATTAAAATAAAATAGATGAATAACAATAGAGTAAAGGATAGTAGGATAAAATAAGTTGAATAAAATAAATAAAATAAAATGAAATAAAATGAACGAGGTGAGAAAAATAAGGTAAATAAAATAAAAAAGATAAAGATAAATTAAAATAAAATAAGTGGGGCAAATAGAATAAGGTAAAAGAATAAATTAAAATAAAGTAAGGTAAATAAAATAAATGAAATGAATAAAATAAACTGGGGTGATGGAAATAATATAAAAAGAGATAAAGTGAATAAAATAAAATAAAATAAAGTAAATAGAAATGAATGAAGATAGAATGAATGAATAAGATAAATATAATAAAGTAAAAATAAATGAAGCAATTGGATAACGTGAACCAAGGTATAATGGGTGACATGAGGGAAGGTAAAGTAAAAATAAAAATAAATGGGATGAAACCATTAAAAGAGAGAGGGAGAATGTTTGAATAAAATAAGGTAAATAAATTAATTAGTTAAGAGAGAGAGAATGTTCTAATAAAATAAGATTAATAAGTTAGTTAAGAGAGAGAGGGAACGTTTTAATGGAATAAAATAAATGAATGGGTTGGTTATTGTAATGGGATGAAGGAAGTATAATAATAAAAAAGAAGGTAATGATTTGGTTAAGAGGAAGAGAGGGAGGATTTGACACTTGGAAGAGGGTAACATAAAATAGTATTAAAAAGGGAATCATTGCGTTTTATATATATGAAAGAGAAGTGAGGTTGATAATAAGAGAAAACGTAGAAGAGAATGAAGTGGGGTGAGGTGAGACGGCGATAGGATAAAGTTTTCACAAGCGGCAATAGGATAGAGTTTTCACAGGCGACAATAGATTTTGGCTAACATGGGCGCCAATAGGTTTTGGTTAACACATGCGACAATAGGTTTTGGTTAACACGGACGGCAATGGGAAGAAAGTTGCACAAATGGTGCTAAGTTATGAAGATTTGGGGCACGCGGGACGACGAAGCATGAGAGAGAAAAAGGGACATGAGGGTGCACAAAAAGGGGATGATGTGAAGGTACACAAAAAAACAAAAAAGAACAAATAGAAAGGGAGATGGTCATGAGGAACCACCAAGAAAAGATAGAGGAGGTAGACCCGAGGGTGCACATGGAGCAGGTGGATGTGCAGGGGATAAAGGAGTAAGAAAAGAGAAAAATTGTGGTCATGTCAGACCGTAAGGAGGGAGAGGTGAAAGTTATGGTCATGAGGGACCACAGGGAAGGGGGAAGAGGAGGTTCGTAGTTATACAAGACCACAAGGGTAAAAAGAGAAAGAGAAGAAGGGCAAAAAGAAGTGAATACAGACGGTGATACGCCTCAGCCTTCTGTGAAAGGAGAGAGAATGAGAGAGAAAGATAAAAGAGAGAGAAAGAAAGAGAATAGAGAGAAAGAGAAAGAAAGAGAAGAGAGAGAAAGAGAAAGAAAGAAAAGAGAGAGAAAGAGAAAGAGATGACAAAGACGATGATTGTCCCTACCGCTCGTGCAGGTTACGAGGCCTGTCGCCTGGGAAGGGACTCAGACCATCATCTCAATCATGAGAAGAATGAGAAGAGAGAGAAAAAGAGAAGGGAGAGATAGAGATGAGAGAAAAGAAGAGCGAGAAAGAGATAGACATGAGAGAGAAAAGAAGAGGCGAAAGAAAATTGATTTACTGAGGGGTATTTTCCCTTTTCTTCTCTCTCCTCTCTCTCTCCAGGATACACCCACGAACTTAAGCAAGAATGAATATTTTATTGAATGACGGAAGAAATGAACCAAAGGTTCTTTTACAATGAAGCTCTGCATGTTTATATAGAATTGGGCCCAATATGGGTGGATGCCCAAAAACTACCTTGAATTGAAGATAATTACAATTTAATTGAATTAAAAAACATTCTAAAAATGGGTGCAAAATGATTGTTTTGCCCCTGCATAACAATGTGTGGAATTCCAGAACAGTCCCTACTGCTGTTTGAGAACTTGCGTGATCTTCCATGACTGATTCGGGGTTACTCTGATGCCAGTTTAATCAAAAGATAATTGTTTTCTTTTAGGGCTCGGCATGGCGATCGATTTGATACTAACTTCGAGCCATGAATCATTTTTTTGAGCCATGCTCATGAGACTTGAATTTTGGATGAATCTTGAAATTTCGGATCGATAGTGCGCTCGTTCCTTTATGTTTTTCTTCTGTTTCTTCGCTGAATCGCGCTGAGTATGCTGTCCCGATCACGTTGCAACAAACGCAGCTCGATTTCGTGTCCAGATGAAGATTTTTTCGTCTTGAGTTTTTGGTTGGAATCTTGAAGTCCGCCTGCCGGAATTTACAGCAGCTTCGATGCTTCCATGTGTGAAATCCAACCGTTCATCGTACTCGAGGTTTTGACCAGAGAGAGCCTCGGACCTTACGCACATAATGCAATTGGTTTCATGTCGATCGAGTATGTGAGCGTTGTGGTTTGGCCGTCGGAGCAAGGCGTGCTGCTGCTGAATTTTCTGCAAACTTTCTTCACGGATCAACAACTTCTTTCTAGTTTTCTCCCTGCTCGGGCATCATCACGGGGCGTACCACATATCAAAACGCTCGTCTTGACGAGACGATCACGCTCACAAAATTTGAGCGCGATGCGACTCGGAACAAGTAAGATATGGGCCCCGAAAGTCACTGCCCTTGATTGTGAAAACAACCACCTTTAATGGTGTTTTGGTACAGGGTGGCCATACGGGAATAGTGTGCGGTCTACCCCTTTTTGGTATTTTACCCATAACTTTGTCCTGGAGTGCCTGATTAAGCCAAAACTTGATCCATAAGGGTTTTCGATCGTGCCGGATCCAATGGCAGTGGTCCCACAGCTGTTTGACACACCAAAATATAGCTCTAGTTACAGGGTTTATTTCAGGGTGCTAGAGGCCAATTTTTCCAAAATTGTTTCTTTTTGTTCACTGCCCTAGACATGTCAGAATGCGACGAAACTTGACAGGTGGAGTTTTGGAGTGCTGATGAAGATCTTGACCAATTCTGGGCCCATTATGAGACTGTTGAAATTTCCACTGTTTTGTAGGTTTTATTGACTTGCTGCCTCTTTATTTCGCATTAGGGACCAAGGTCTTAATAAATGGGTTCAAACTACTTGCCCCGCCGAATGTTGTTCTTCGAGAGAAGCGAGAGGGACGACATTCGGAAAATTTCCTACGGCTTTATTACTTTTTTCTTCCTAGCCACAAGACCACGCGAACGCCAAGGAGATTCACACAATGGTGCAACTAGGCTGCTCAGACATAGGGATGCATTATTTGCAGGTCCGTCCGTGGAGACTTTAGGGGGAGAAGAGACTTTTTTGAGGGATCTTATTGAAGTCCTCACCTTTTGTGTGGACTGTTTGTGATTCTGAAGCTGAGGATTTTGTACGGACCTCGTCAGTCAGAATCAGACCCGTCTGGCAATTGAGTGCCGTGTCGAAGGGCATTGTTCCCATTTGGTATGAGTTTCTTTATCTTGGATGGACAACAAAAGAGCTTTTGGTCTGCCCTTGTCTGCGTCGTGCAGCAGTTATTCCTTGACGAGTAGGGTACCTCAGTTTATCGAGGTGACCAGCTTTGGGTATAACCCCTACCCACTGCTAGCAGGTCGTTACACAGCAGGTCCAAAGTCATGGCTGGTTCCTTGGCGAGTAGGGTACCTCAGTTTATCGATGTGACCAGCTTTGGGTATAACCCCTACCCACTGCTAGCAGGTTGTTACATAGTAGGTCCAAAGTCATGGCTGACTTAGCCTTCTCAAGTTGTCTCCAGAATCTTGGAGTGCGTTTCGTAACCTCCTGGGAATAATGTTCTTCTTCATGAGACTTGCTTTCTTGGCAAATCTTCTGTTCTTCGAGTCCTTTTTGCAACTAGACTCAGACTGTTGGAATATTTTCTTTGAAACTTGTATTTTTTGAGTCCTGGTATTGCGACGCCAGGGATTTTTTCTTTTGAGTGTGTGCTGAAGTTGCCTGTTGAGGCGAATGTTGCATCAACCTGTTTATTGGTCTAAGCGTCATTTACAGATTTTCACTTGAACTTGGGAAGCGGCGCCGTAGAGACGGTTTTTATCAACTTCCTTTTATTTGGGGCTTTTTTACCCATAACCTTTGGCCATGTCCACCCTTATTCTTCCATTTTTACTCACGATGCCCTTTCGGGTTTTACTGTGCTCGACTTTTATTCACGAAACTCTTTTACTCATGGTTTCGTGACCATGCCCGTTCGCCATTTTTACTCATGGCGTTCCCTTGTTAAGGTATACACCATACCCGTTTATATTTTTTTTTGTGAAGGCGTGTTTAAGGTCATGCCTTCGGGACCTGTGCGAAGCCTTTTAACGTCATGCGATCAGGATGTGCACTCTAGTTTAAGGTCATACAGCTGGACGGTGATGGTGATGAATGGCAGTCTGTGGAGGCCATGGAGTGAGTATGGTAGTGGTTCTAGCTCACTTTTGGGGAGATGGCACAAGGCTACCTATGAAATATGGATGATGCATGAAAGGCACATGAGACGTGGTGACCCCTATCTTACGACGAGTATGGGTGGAGGGATGGTTCGCCGTTTGTGAGCACGGGTGAGACTCACTGAGGAATGATGGAGGATGATATGAATGGACTCATTGGGGAGGTATTGAAGGTGGTGCGCGCACATGAACGGGTCGGTTAGGGAAGATGCGCGTGAAGATGCACGTAAAAGGTGTGTGCGCGTTTGTGGGGGCAAGTTTATGGTCATACCTTCGAGACTTGTGCAAATCAGTTTATCGTCATGCGGCCAAGACATGCATTATGGTTTAGGGTCGTATAGCTTGGATCGTGGCTATGCAGTTTAAAGTCATGTAACTAGGACCATGCAGTTTAAGGTCATGCAACTAGACTTTCGCTACAGTTTAAGGTCATATAGTTTGGACCGTGCAATTTAGGGTCGTGCATCTAGGCCTACACTACAGTTTATGGTCATGCAGCGTGGACCAAAGCTGTACAGTTTAAGGTCATGCAGTGTGGACCAAAGCTGTACAGTTTAAGGTCATGCAGCACGGACCAACGCTATGCAGTTTAAGGTCATGCAGCGTGGACCAATGCTATGCAGTTTAGGTCATGCAGCGTGGACCAAAGCTATGTAGTTTAAGGTCATGCAATGTGGACCAAAGCTATGCAGTTTAAGGTCATGCAGCGTGGACCAAAGCTATGCAGTTTAAGGTCATGCAGCACGGACCAAAGCTATGCAGTTTAAGGTCATGCAGTGTGGACCAAAGCTATGCAGTTTAAGGTCATGCTGTATGGACCACAGTATGGGTCGCCATGTAAGTGAAGCTGCATGGGAATAGGTTTTGGTAGACAACAATCTGACTCTCTGGGGATAAAATGGTTAAGGCCAACAAGGGAGTTTAGATGGGAAAGCCGACTTCGTTGGGGATAATGGGACAAATGTGGCTCCCTTAAAGGTGAAAAAATAGAACCAATAGAGAATAAGTTTATTGAAAGTAACCCGACTCCTTGAGGATAGGCCACCTAGGTGGGAAGCAAACCCTCATGGGATTGCAATGGTAAAAATGACCCGAACTCCACTGCGGATAATGGGCTGCAATACGGGTGTGACTCCTACTAGGGATTAGAGTTATGGCCTGGGTTGAACGACCTGGGTACCACTTCGCTGGGGATAGTGGTAGAATATGCTCAGTTATAACAAGGTCTAACATAAGCGCACGCATGACAAGAAGTGGGGTCATGTTCAGTTAGGGTGCACGATGGAGGCTTAAAGAGCCACAAATGGTGTATTTCAGCTGGGGAAATGGGAGCTCGATGGTGAAAAGCCTTATCAGGAGAAATGATATGAAGTCACACGATCGGAACTACAGTACGCCTCTTTGTTGATGAGACGGTTGCATGCTTTGGAATCTCACAATTAGAACGGTGGTGCGCCTCTTTATTGATGAGACAGTTGCATGCTCTGCTTCGAAGCCTCACAGTCGGAACTGTGGTATGCCTCTTTGAAATATAGCTTTGGTAGCGATCGCATGCTTTGGAATCTCACAGTTGGCTTTGTGGTACACCTCTCTGTTGATGACACAGTTGCATGTTCTGCTTCGAAGCCTCACAGTCGGAGCTGTGGTACACCTCTTTTGAAATATAGCTTTGGTAGAGGCAATCGCATGCTTTGGAATCTCACTGTTAGAACTGTGGTACGCCTCTTTGTTTATGAGATGGTTGCATGTTCTGCTTCGAAGCCTCACAGTTGGAACTGTGGTACACCTCTTTTAAAATATAGCTTTGGTAGAGGCGATCGCATGCTTTGGAATCTCACAGTTGGAATTGTAGTACGCCTCTTTATCGTTGAGACGGTTGCATGCTTTGCTTCGAATCCTCACCGTCACAATCGAGGTACACCTTGATTAGGGAGGACACCTTGAAGGGGTTACATCCTTTCACGGGGGGCTTGTGAAGAAGGATATAGTAGGGGATGAGTAGGAGATATGTCATGCGGTAACCCCATGGAGACATGTAGGAACAGGAAGCAGTTTATAGTCGTGCGAATGGACTATATGTTGCACAGTTTTAACGTCTTGCCGCAGGGACGTTTGACATTGTTACTCCTAATGACCCTTAGGGGAGGATCAACACGCCTAACATTTGAGAGTGAGTGCCCCGAAGGGTTTTCACCGCACCCCCTTCGGGCACTATGCCCTTCTTTTTCTTTCTCCTTGCGAGTTGTCACTATGCCCTTCTTTTTCTTTCTTTTTTTTTTTTTTTAAAAAAATATTTTACCCATGGTGGCCCTTAAGGTGCACACCGTGTCCGTCATTATTTTTCGATATTTTTACCCATGACGCCCTTGAGGGTTTTCGTCATGTCTGTCTTCTTCTTCTTTCTCTTTTTTTTTTTTTTTTTTTTTACGGAATCGTGTTTAAGGTCATGCCACTGTGACCATCAATTTGGCGTGTTTTAAGGTCATCCGTCGAGACTTGAGGGCATTTTTAAGGTCTTGCCTTCGAGATTGTATGTTGTGCAATTTAACGTCGTGCCACTAGGACGTGTGCTATAATAAATTAGGGTCTTATAGCTTAGACCGTGGCTATGCAGTTTTAAAGTCATACAGCTAGGACCATGCAGTTTAAGGTCGTGCAACTAGACCTCTGCTACAGTTTAAGGTTGTATTGTTTGGACCATGCAGTTTAGGGTCGTGCATCTAGACCGTTGTGTGGCACTGGATCATGCGTGGAGTCAGACCCAAGTTCAATTTTCCCATGTCTGTGAAGTTCTGGATGATGTCCTTGGTCGCCCGGCACTCCTCAGTGCTATGACCAAGTTTCCTATGATATTGGCAGTAATTGAGCTTGCTTTCCCTTTCAAGTTCCCTGGATTTTTTCGGCACGGGTAGCTCGATCATCCTTTCTGTAGGAGAGACTCAAGCAGCTTGGGGATCTTACACTTGTCAAAGGAGTAATCCTCTTGCCGGCCTCGTAATCGCCTCAATGTGGCATTGAGTTGCGCAATCTCGTCTTCATAGGATTTTAGTACTTCATCGATCACTATAGGTTCAACAGCTGCCATACTTGAGAACTCTTCTTCTTTTTGCCCGTTACATGCCTCAGAGCTTAAAATCTTGAATTCGACTGCTGCTGCTTCAACAACATCATTGGCGAGAGTCATTGGGCCTTCCCTCAGGCCTACTTCATTTTCGAAGGCTTAGGCATCCTCATCATCTAATGAGAATGTGAAACTCTCATAAGACGATGAGGTCACATCATCATCATTGGGGGAGCATTTTTCAAGATATCGGAAGAACATGCTATCGTCCTCATATGGAGCCACAACACTTTCAAGACATGGAGCCCATATGTGGTCAGCCTCATAAAGAATCATGGTGTCTTCAGGAGCTGGAGGCACTATTTCCTTGGGGTGATCAGCGAAGGGAATGCTGACCATCTCATCCTCTATTAGGGAATGATTTTCCTCGAATGAGAGTGACGAGGTCTCGTCAGAGGTAGGAGTCATTAAGTGGATGAGGACAAGGGATGTCGCCCCATTAGAGTTGAGCTCTTCATCAGTTAACAGGAATGTGAAACCCTCATAGGATGAGCCCTTACTGTCATCGTCAAGAGCACACATGCAGCACGCATGACATGGGGGAAGCATGTAGCTGGCTTTGCGGGGAATCATGGTGCCTTCAGGGCATGGCGGAGCCATATCAGTGGGGTTGCCCGTAGGGGAAGTGCAACTCATCCCATCCAGTACAAGGGAATGACTTTCCTCGAATGAGAGTGACGAACTATTATCAAAGGTAAGAACATCTGGATGAGAGAGGGTGAGGGAGGCCACATCATTAGAACCATCCAGAGGAAACGGGAGTTCATCACTTCTCCGAGATTCTAGGGCGAATCCCGATGAAGGCCGGGAAAGGATGGACAATGGCAAAGTCCCATTCTTGTGTACGAGATCGATCTCAACAATGAGTTTTTCAGCCCTTTGAAGCAGCTCAACAGTATCGGTTCTCTTTTCAGTTTCATCTCGGGGAGTTGGGATGTTGAAGCAGACTTTCGGAGGTGCTGGTGGATCATTCTCTTGCATTATGGGAAGAAGACCAATCCCTTCATAGTTTGAACTTTCCACCACCAAGGGATCATGGGCAACGCCCTCGGCGGGTTCGGCTTCCGTCTCACTTGAGTTACCCTCGCGGCGGTGCCTTCCGGCTCATCAGGAGTCTAGGGGAAGCTGACTCGGGTCTATGAGCTGCTCCGAGTTCAGTTTGCTCGAAGAAGGCTTTGCTCTCGGTGCCTCGACTTGAAAGGGGCTCCGGAGCTTGATCAGGTGATGCCTCAACTGGCTCAGGATTTATGGGGTCACTGGGGTCAGACTGGCTCTTTGCCCCGTTTGGAGGCTCGCTTCACCTAGAGTCAAGCTTGGATCTTCATAGATAACCGGCTTCATTATGCCCCGAGTAACCGTTTTGGTGTTCTCCTCATTTGATGCTTTCCTCGCATCATCCACATCGAGGGGAATGAGAGGGGCGAATGGGTTCTCCTCATTGGAAGGGAAATCTTCAATCACTTTCTTTCCTTTGTCCCTGAGCTGGGCTTTCAATGTCTTGGTCTCTCGGCCCCATTTTCGGGTAGAACTGTCGTCAAGCGAAGGCGAACTGTTCTTCCAACCCATTCATGTGACTGCCCTTGGGACTGAGTGGAGTGCTAGATCCGTGCGTGTGTGCACTGTGCAAAGGTGTGCTTGGATTGGCGTGTGTGCGCCCTCTGCAGAAGGACTTCGGGTGACCTGGAGGTCAACCATGGCTCGAGTATCGTGTCCGGCCTTAAGAGGCCTGGTGCCGCGAGCATGTGCGTATGAAGGAATGGCCGTGTGACCATCCCTCACAGAGTGAGCAAACACGTGCTGGGAGGAAAGACCAATAGGTTCCTCCTCGTGTGCTTGGGCAGACGCAACAACAAGGCTGCCCCGAGCGGTGCAGTGCATATGCAAGGGGTGTACAGGGCCAGGTCAAGGAAGAATCGCACCCTGACAGTGCCCCGAGGTAACTTGAGGGTTGGCCAGAGTGATGCAGTGTACATGCGAAAGATGTGCAGGGTTAGGATCAAGAAGACCCGGACCTTGACAGTGTCTCGAGGTAACCTGAGGGTTGCCTCGAGTGGTGCAATGTGCATGCAAAAGTTGTGCAAGGTTAGGTTCAAGAAGACCTGCTCCCTGACAGTGTCCTGAGGTAACCTGAGGGTTGCCCCTAGGTGTGGCTAGCATGGATGGTTCACTAGCTTTCGTGGGTGTGTGGGAGGCAGTGGCTTCAAAGCCACCTCTTCTTGGTGTCGAGCCTCTTGTTACAGGGGCTCGAAGTGATAAAGAATGGGGGGGCTAGCCTCGTGGCGACCCACACGAGCAACGACAGCTGAACTGTCAGTCGCGGGAGAGGGAGGGGTGGCCTTCGAGCTGCCCCGGGCAGTGGGACCGGCAAGTGAGTTGCTGGTAGCAGGGTGCATGCTGTGTGTGGTGGCGTGCGCACCACCAATGCAAGGTGCGTTGGCGGAAGGAGGTAGGGAGCGAGGGACTTGTAGGTCCATCCTCACCTCTATCTAGGTGACGACCTGGGAGCGCGACATAGGGTCGATGCTCAGGAGAAACGTCTGGAACAAGGTTCGCGGAAAATGAAGACTCCCGAGTGCGGGGATCACGAAACCCCTGACTCGGATGAAGGGGTTAAGCAACCCCAAAAAAGGTATGTGTATAGTGAGCAGGAATAAAAAGAAAGGAAGGTCAAACAAGAACGATCTAACGATGGGGTAGGGTGCCCCAGTGGAGTTGCCAAGCTGATTAGGTGTCTCGATCTCGCCCTCCGGATCTAGGTGATCTGACGGCACGTATCTCGGGTTTCGAGAGAATTTGGGATTTGAGGTCGCTCTTTCGGGAACCTTGCACAAGAAGAAGGGCAAGTATTACCAACCGGTGAGAGAGGAATTAGGGTTGCGAGGCGGGACTTACCTCGCGTGGGTCCGTGACACGCTCGGGCTGGCTCGCGTAGGCGCCCTTTTAGATCATGTTGGAATGCCCCCCTGGCCTATGGTCGGTTTGGAATCACCTCCCTTGACCTGTTTCTCCTTTCCTGCACACACACACACACATTAGAAGTACCGACAAGTGGGGCAAGGTCCCCACCTTGTTACAGGATGAAATAAAAATGAGAGAGATGAATTAAAACAAAAATAAAGATAAAATAAAATTAGGAAATGGAATTAGGATTAAAATGGAATGAAGTGAAGTGAAATAAATAAAATGAAGTAAAATAAAATAAAAGGGATGGAAGAAAATAAGATGAGATAATTAAAATAAAATAGATGAATAAAAATAGAGTTAAGGGATAGTAGGATAAAATAACTTGAATAAATTAAATAAAATAAAATGAGATAAAAGAAAATGAAATAAAATGAAGGAGGTGAGAAAAATAAGGTAAATAAAATAAAGAAGATAGAGATAAATTAAATTAAAACACGGGCGTCAATAGGTTTTGGTTAACACGAACGACAATATGTATTGGTTAACACGAGCAGCAATGGCAAGAAAATTGCACAAACGGCGCTAAGTTATGAAGATTTGGGGAATAGTGGTCACGCGGGACCACAAAGCATGAGAGAGAAAAAGGAACACGAGGGTGCACAAAAAGGAAATGATGTGAAGGTAGACAAAAAAAATAAAAAATAGAAAGGGACTACCAAGAAAAGATAGAGGAGGTAGACCCGAGGGTGCATATGGAGTAGGTGGACGTGCAGGGGATAAAGGAGTAAGAAAAGAGAGAAATTGTGGTCATGCCGAACCGCAAGAAGGGAGAGGAGAAAGTTGTGGTCGTGAGGGACCACAGGGAAGGGGGAAGAGGAAGTTCGTGGTCATACAGGATCGCAAGGGTAAAAAGAGAAAGAAAAGAAGGGAACAAAGAAGTGAATTGCAGACAGTGATGCGCCTCCACCGCCTGTGAAAGAGGAGAGAGAACGAGAGACAAATAAGAGAAAGAAAGAGAAGAGAGAGAAAGAGGCAATGACTGTCCTTACCGCTCGTGCAGGCTATGAGGCCTGCCGCCTTGGAAGGGACTTAGACCATCATCTTAGTCATGAGATAAATGAGAGGAGAGAGAAGAGAGAAAAAGAGAAGAAAACGAAGGGAGAGATAGAGATGAGAGAAAAGAAGAGAGAAAGAGAGAGACGAGAGTGAATAGAGGAGAGAGAAAATTGCCTTACCGTGAGGTACCGGCCCTTTTCCTCTCTCTCTCTCAAGGATACACCCACGAACTTAAGCAAGAATGAAAATTTTATTGAATGATGGAAAAAATGAACCAAAGGTTCTTTAACAATGAAGCTCTGCATGTTTATATAGAATTGGGCCCAAACATGGGTGGACGCCCAAAAACTTTCTAGAATTGAAGATAATTACAATTTAATTGAATTAAAAGAATTTCTAAATATGGGTACAAAAGGACTGTTTTGCCCTTGCTTAACAATGTGTGGAATTTCAGAACAGTCCCTGGTGCTGCTTGAGAACTTGCGTGATCTTCCATGACTGATCCAGGGTTGCTTTGATGGCCGTTTAATCAAAAGATAATTGTTTTCTTGTAGGGCTCAGCATGTCGATCGATTTGATACCAACTTCGAGCCATGAATCATGTTTTTGAGCCATGATCATGAGACTTGAATTTTGGATGAATCTTGAAACTTCGGATCGATAGTGCGCTCGTTCTTTGATGTTTTTCATCTGTTTCTTCGTTGAATTGCACTAAGAATGCCATCACGATGACGTTGCAACAAGCACAACTCAATTTCGTGTTCAGATGAAGATGTTGTCGTCTTGAGTTTGTAGCCGGAATCTTGAAGTCTGGCGGCCAAAATTTACAGCAGCTTCAACGCCTTCGCGTGTGAAATCCAACCGTTCATCGTACGCAAGGTTCGGATCAGAGATCGCTTCGGAGCTTACGCAATTAATGCAATTGGTTTCATGTTGATCGGGTATGTAAGCGTTGTGATTTGGTCGACGGAGTGAGGCGTGCTGCTGCAGAATTCTTTGCAAACTTTCTTCACGGATCAGCAACTTCTTTCTAGGTTTTCTCCCTGCTCGGGCATCGTTAAGGGGCGTACTACATATCAAAACACTCGTTTTGACGAGACGCTCACAAAATTTGAGAGCCACGCTACTCGGAACAAGTAAGATATGGGCCCCGAAAGTCATTGCCCGTGATTGTGAAAACAACCACCTTTAATTGTGTTTTGATGCAGGGTGGCTACACGGGAATAGTGTGCGGCCTACCCCTTTTTGGTATTTTACCCATAACTTTGTTCTGGAGTGTGCCTGATTAAGCCGAAACTAAACACATAGGGGTTTTCGACCGTGCCGGATCCAATGGAGGTGGTCCCGCAACTGTTTGACACACCAAAAATATAGTTCTTGTTACAGGGTCCATTTCAGGGTGCTAGAGGCCAATTTTTCCAAAATTGTTTCTTTTTGTTCACTGCCTTAGACATGTCGGAGTGTGATGAAACTTGGTAGGTGGACTTTTGGAGTGCTGATGAAGATCTTGACCAATTCTGGGGCCATTTTGTGATTGTCGAAATTTCCACTGTTTTGTAGGCTTTATTGACCTGCTTCTTCTTTATTCCGCATCAAGGACCAAGGTGCTGAAAAATGCGTTCAAACACTTGAAGACAGTCTTGCAACTTCTTGGAAAGCTTCAAATGACAATTGTAGCATGTCACTGTAGCAGATGTTTGCTAGGTGGTAGACATAATTGTATTATATTTAAGTTCATCGGCTAGAATTGCATAAATTGTAGTGTCAATTACTTGCCTATTTGAATTAGAACTATGCTAATTGTATATATGAGCAATGAGATTGGAACCCTAAAGTCCAACATCATGAAACTCAATTGACTTCAACAGTAGAATTTTGTCCAAATTCCTTGTTTGTCATACTGGAATAGGACTTTTGTGTCGATTTGTTGCAATCTCTGTAATGGTGTAACCATGTTAAGTCATTTGCTTTGTGGGTTTTAGGTCGATGTTGCAATCCTAGAGGTGGGGTTGGGTGGAAGATTGGACTCGACTAATGTGGTAAGTGTGTATGACCTATATTATGCAAGTGATGAGTTCTTTTCTTCAATGCCCACATTTAACAGTCTTAACCCTTTTCAATTTGTTATCGAACTTGCAGTGGTTCTCAAACAATGTGCACTGTCCGTGTTTAGGAACTAAAGCATTTTAATAAATAAACTTAAAATATTATTTAATTTCAGTGAAACAACTTTCCAGGTCAAAGAACCTATTGTCTGTGGGATAACTTCTCTAGGAATGGATCATATGGAAATATTAGGTACCCTCTTTTCTCTAAAAGTATTATTTGCTTGTTCAGAAATGCATATGTTTTCTTTGGAAATGATTATAAGTTTCTATAACTTCTGGAATGTAGAAGAACTGAAAAGCTATGCGCAAATTATTTGATATGATTGTTTTTAAGTGCTGATGAATCTTTGATGGAAATAAAATATGCCAAGTCATCTGAATGGAATAAAACCTGACATATCAGTTGCAAACATTGTTTCTCCTGGGCTAGTCAATGGCTGGCTTTTCTTATTTACTATACTCACATGACTTTGGCTAGCTCATGCATGTTAGTAGCTAGAATACCTGTATAGAAAGCATGCTTGGGACCTGCTATGGTGTCAGTGGGTTCTTAAAATCGTGTGAGGAATAAGTAACGCATTGTCTTCCAAAATCAAGATATTTCATGAATAAAACAAAATTTTATGAACAATGAGCCAAATCCAGAGAATCCTTAAAACTCTGAAACTTGTAAATTACTCCATTCCTGTTATGCTTCCAATAAGTAAAATACAGGGAGAATCCTGGTGCATGGTTGAATAGCTCATTAAGCTTCTATTAAGATCTTTCTTTACTTTATTCTATATGTTTCTTGAAAAGTGGGCCTTTTAAGTTTCTTTCATGCCTTCATCCCATTTATATTTCCTTTACCTTTATCATTCCTTTACGTAATGTGACCGGTCCTGAAGGGCAACATTGAAAGTCAACAGGAGTCCAAGTTTATTTACTAGTCACTTGATAATTTGAAGTTAAAACTCATGATTTGGCAGTGCTGGAACCAGTTATGTTCATGCTTAATGTTGTCCTTATCAATTTAGCCATCGGCATCTACATCCTGTCAGAGATTCAGCATAAAAACATGTCAAACCATAGGCTAGGATTCACTTCAGTGTGTCACCAGATCCATCATAAAACTTGTGACCCTTAGATTAGAACTTGATTCAGTATATAACTAGATCACATCAAACCACTTGAATGATAGTGTTAGCTTGGAAAGCCACAAATGAAAGTCATATACATTTTTAAATCAACCATTGCTTACCTTGTCCCCTAACAAAGAAGAAAGCTAAAAAATTAGTCAAAGAATTTTGCTTTTTATGTTAATAAGTGGAAACACGGGATTGATACTTGTTACGTGACTTCCCTATGTACCACAGTTGTTTGATCCTTGACACTTTTGATAAAGTCTTGGATGCTAGGGGTTTGCTTTATCTGTAATAGATGAAAGTCATATAGAGGTTGCAGTGGGGAATGATAATTCCGGTGATTGTAAGATTTAAGTAACATGTATTGTAGTGATCATTAATGTATTCACTTTTAATTCTTGGTGCTACCCATTGCATGAATCTAATCATTCAGAAAATGTGTAGAGGAGCAAAGAGGATAACACTCTTGTTCAAGAACTGATGAACCACTCACTTGCATGAGTCCATACAAGTCAAGAAACTGGCAAATTGTCTTCCCCATAGTTCTGGTTCAATTATTGACCTAACCTATTGGTCAAGACAGCTGGGGGTAATCACACAAAAATCACTTGACATGGTCAACTCTAAGCCTGAACCACCCCTTGGTATTTAGCATGACTTGAATGGTTCTTTGGCCCTTGGGCTGTTTTACTAATATAAATCCTTGTTTAGAGCCAAAAGATCATTTTGGGCCTGAATTAAACCCTTTTCTTAAAGATTAACATGTTTTTTTTATGTAACTAAAGGAGCAATTTGGAGCTTTATTTTATGATCTCCTGCCCATATTACTGGAATTACTGCTGGTTTTGGTCTTTCAGCCCAAGAACTTGGATGGGCCTTAGCTAGCGTCTTTATTTGTTTATTTATTAATGAATTGGACTTTCTATCTATTTTAGGACTCACTTCATTTTTTTTGGATGACGTAAAAAAATTCTAGAACATAGTTTAATTTTTTTAAAAAAAAAATTAGTTGGACTAAGACAGAGTATATGGAATGCAAGTTTAGTAATAATAGGAGTAGAGACGAGGAACTAGTTAAGATTGACAGCCAGGAAGTATAAAAAAACCACACTTTCGATATCTTGGACTGATAATACAGGAAAATGGAAAGATTGAGGAAGATGTCGCACACAGAATTAGAGTTGGGTGGGCAAAGTGGAGATGTGCAACTGGAATTTTATGTGATCACCGCATACCAACAATGTTGAAGGGCAAGTTCTATAGGACGGTATGAGACCAGCTTTGCTCTATGGGGCAGAATGTTGGGCGGACAAAAAACAATATATTCATAGAATGAGTGTAGCGAAGATGAGGATGTTGAGATGGATGAGTGGCAAGAGAAGAAGGGATAGCATTCAAAATAAATCCATTCAAAAAAATTTAGGTGCGGGATCAATAGTCGATAAGATGAGAGAGAATAGACTTAGGTGGGCTGGCCATGTGTGGCACTAACTCAGTATAACACTTGTTGGACGTACAAGTTAGTTCAAGTGGAAGGAGTGAAAAGTGCAAGGGGTAGGTCCAAAAGGACATGGTTGGAAGTAGCATAAAAAGATATGGAGACTTATGGCCTCATTGAGGGTATGACCTTTGATAGATTAGACTGTCGGACTAGTATTCGTGTAGCCGACCCCAATGAATTTGGAAAAGGCTATGGTGATGATGATGATAAAAAAAAATTCAGAACACTTGATAAGAACTCAAGTTCTTATTAACATTTA
Source organism: Amborella trichopoda (assembly GCF_054954075.1). Lineage (NCBI taxonomy): Eukaryota > Viridiplantae > Streptophyta > Magnoliopsida > Amborellales > Amborellaceae > Amborella > Amborella trichopoda. The sequence continues at coordinate 35,699,665 of NC_142336.1, read as the reverse complement.
TTCAAAAGCTGAAAATCAGCATTTTAAGGGGATCTTGAAGAGACTTTGAGGGAGGGAGGGCAGAGCATTTGTTTCATGGGAGAAATACTGATCTCTTTTACATTCTTGTCATGGTCTATTGAGCTGGGGTGATCGGCACTATTGCGCATGGAAATAGCAAGTTAGCTCTAGATCAACGCCAAGCCAGGTTTTTGGCTTGTCCATAGTTACCTGGGTCATTTACTGGTGGACAAAACTATTTCGGGTACTTATCATACAAATATAAAAAAATTGAAACAATATCTATCTACTAGAAATGCTTACCAATTATCCATGGAATTCGTACCAATTATTACTGAAAGTCATACCAAGTTTCTAGCAGAAACTCGTACCAATAATATTGAAAACTCATCATATATTTAGTAGGAAAATTTCTGAAGAGCAATGTCCCAATCATGGGATTCGAACTTAAGCGTCCTCCAAAGAAGCGACACATGCTACCACAAAATAATCATTTTTTGCAACAAACAATCGTAGAAAAATAAAAAATGAAGAGAGAGAGAGATGTTTAGCTATGAAGGCACGAGAGGAGGGAGGGAGGGAGGGAGGGAGATGCTCTTTCGATCAAATATCTTTTGAGAAAAATAATGGAACCCTACTAGGTTAGAATAAAACCTGCACTGATATGTAATGACAATATAAGACAATTGTATTTATTTGATAATATACAATTATACATCATTACCCCCCTCAAGCTGAATTTATTCATTATTACACAATTATACATCATTACCCCCCTCAAGCTGATTCTAGCATGAGCAAAAGATCAGCGTGTCCACAAGAAATTATGTCCCATTTGAGTGACCAGTTTGGTGAAAATATCAGCCTTCTGTTTAAAAGATCAGCGTGTCCACAAGAAATTATGTCCCATTTGAGTGACCAGTTTGGTGAAAATATCAGCCTTCTGTTTAGTAGAAGAGAGGTAATGGAGAGATAAAGTACCGCCAAGATAGCGATCACAAGCATAACGGCCATCCACATCAATATCCTTTGTTCACTCATGACGCACCAAGTTAGACGCAATTTTGATGTCTCTTTGATTATATTTGTAAAAGGATGTAGGATTGGAAGTGTTGATAACAAAATCATTAAGAAGAGCACAAGCCCAGACTACCTCATTGGCAATGGCAACAGAGTTTGTAGTGCAGTACTCAGCTTCATTGCTTGAATTGGATATAGTTTCTTGTTTCCTGATATTCTTCATGATCAATGATGAGCTAATGAATACACAATGGTGAACAATTGAGAGGGGACCATTAAGGGTTTGAAACAAACTGGCTCACCACATGGACAACATATGCCATATCGGAGCATGTTGTGGAGAGCTAAATAGGGGAGCCTACATGCCTGGCATACATTGTAGTCTGGATATATCCAACATGAGTAGAGAGTTTGACATTGAGATCCATGATAGTATCAACAACCTTGGCATCAATCAATCTAGCACTTGAAACAAGATCACGTGTGTAGTTTTGTTGACTGATGTACGTATTGCGTGTAGAACGAGTGATCTCGAGCCCAAGTAAATAAGGAACATTCCCAAGGTCCTTATTTGAAATTGTTCCTGCAAATGAAGTTTCAACATATATTAAAAATATGCAAATGCCATTACTTGTTGTAGGTCTTCTCACTCTCTCCTTCCTCCTTCTCTTTTCCTCTCTCTAGGAACAAACATGGAGCGATTGTGTTTGCTTTGAATGAAGCTAGCTGCAAGAACCAGCAGTTTGAAAGTGCCTAAACAATGGGGAGCCTTACGAAGTCGAGATACCAAAAAGGATCTTGAGTGTATCTTCTTTAAGTAATCCCATGTTGCTTTGGCACTAGGGTGATTTGTGAGGTTGAATTGCTTGAAGCCTCAAAGCATGCATGTGGAGCTAGGGGCATCAAACGGGTCGGGCCGGCCCAACTTGGTTATGGACCCTATGTCCATTTGACCTAGTTTGGTCTGGGTCCATCCCTAACCTTATCAAGTCCAGTTGGGCTTGGGTCAGGGCCAATACGACTTGAGGCAACCCAATACATATCCGTATACATTTATATATAGGAAAAAGTTTGTAGAAGGTTGCAACCTTAAAATGTAGAATTCAAGATGTAGCTAAAAAATCCATCATAAAAGGTTCTCTGGATGTTGAAAAACCCTCTAATTGATCATCTCGACATCGAGATATATGAACATGAAAAGTCTCGACATCGAGATGTATGAATATGAAAAGAAAAAAAGATTTCGAGTCAGCAAAATAGTGTATCTTGCAACACATTATCTGGACTGTCAATTTTCAAGATTTTCATCTGTTTATAAATCTACTTGATTTGAACCATTTAGAGTTTAAATTTTTATAATTAGAAATGAAAATAGATTCTCAAGCCATCCTAAGAATTTTTTATATCAAAATTAAAATTTAGAGGTGTGCCTTAATTAGATTGTTTAAGGTTGCAACCTTATGCAAACCACCCCCTTATATAATATTATTTATATGATAAATTATACATATTTATATACAATTGGACCCTACTCGACATGTCGGATCAGGTCTGAGTCTAACTAGGACCTAATGAAGTCTAATCCTAGTCAGGGTGACTTGGACCTGCCTTGACCCTTTTACAACCCTACGTGGAGCCTACTTATGATTGTAAGTGCTTTACCAAGTTGATAGACCAAATAGGGATATCGAGTGAATATTCTTTAAGTAATCCCACAAAGCTTCTGTAACGGGCTGACTTCTGCAACGAGCTGATATGTGAGGTTGCACTCTTTTTTGTGCTCAACTGAATTCATGATCCACGTCACAATGCAATTATCTGTGAAAAGCCAATTACTGCACTTCTTATAATCAGTAGGCTGGGGGACAAACCCATGGTTACGAGGGAGAGGTGCATTGTGGTTGAGTACTGTAGAGTGACAAAAAGGTGAGGAAATTCACAAGATTGAGAAGAAAAAGCGGCCTATGCAAGCCGAGTAATAGTAGAGAGTGAGGAGGTGAAGGGAGTGGTTGGATGGGAGGTTGGACAAGGGATCAAAATATGGTATGTAGCGTGGCTCCAAATTAACCGATAAAGGGAAAGGGGAAGGGGTGATTCCTGCACTAATTTCCCATGAGAGGGAAAAGAAGTTGCTGCTTTCACAAACCTCTCGCTTCCCACAAGGAAGATGCACAGAGAACAAGACAAGGTGGGAGTAGTAGTCAAAGTGAAATGAGAAGGTTTATAGAGAGGAAGACCCAAGAATATTTGCTTAAGGAAGACACTCAATAGAGAAAAAGAGAAGGGTGTGTGTACTGGTCTGGTGTGTAGAGAGACGATTAAATGTACTTAGGTGTATAAGGAGAGATTAGCCTAACAGAGTTACACACGGGGGAAGTGGTTTCTTAGGAACTGACCTTCACAGATCGGCCACTCCTGAGAAGCAATGATAAAGGCAAAGAAAATACTCTTTTCACTCAAATCTCACTCTGATACTTGCTCCGCACAGACTCTGATAAATACCATGATAATTTGTGTTCAAAATTTCAGGTTGGATAAATAGATCTGCAATTTTTTGAAAGTTGCATGCTTTTTATTTATACTAATTAGATTTCCTCGACCTCACAATAATTGGTTAACAAAGCCACAAATTCTACAAAAAAAATTTTCCCGTGAATTCAAATTCCTTGAAAATATTAAGAGGGCACATAATGGGGATTTATTTCCAAAACTATCAATGAATTTTTATGCAGGAAATACCTTGGGACAAATTGCTTCAGAAAAAGCAGGGATATTCAAGGTAAAGTATTATTAACTTTTTGAGTAAATGCAGCTAGTAGTCTGCAATTTTCTGCTTAGCAAAAATGCATATCAACATTTCAATTTTTTGTTGTTTATTATAGTCTGAAAACTATCGATATGTTTCCCATCCATGAAGCCTCGTGTGCCAGCATTTACAGTGATTCAAGCCTCAGAAGCAATGGATGTTCTTCAAAAGAGGGCCTCAGAATTGATGGTAAGCTGGGTTGAATTACTGAACTTTTAAATAATTTTAAAAATATCCATAGCATGAATAGATGTTTTGCAGCTTTTTGCAATGCTACTTTTTGTCTTTTTTTTTCCTTTTAAATTTTTTTTTGTTATCTCATTTAGTTTGTATTTAATCTTTTGTTTGAACATCAACCATAATTTGGATTAGAGCTTGGATAAATGATTCTACTTTTGTTCCTGGATGCAGATTCCCCTCCATGTAGCTTCTTCACTTGACTTAAATAAGTTAGGTGGTTTAAAGCTTGGGTTGGCCGGTGATCATCAATTAATCAATGCAGGACTTGCTGTTTCACTTTGTAAATGTTGGCTTGAAAGAACTGGACACTCTGAAGACTTTGGATTCACAACTGTCTGTTCCATTGAAGCCCCTCTTCTCATTATTGTGCTGATTTTATTTTATTTATTTTGAAGTTTGACACCTTCCTATGTTGTTCTTATGTTCTCTGGACTAATAATCAGGTGAACGACCAATCCAATTACTTACCAGAGGCCTTTAGAAGAGGTCTTTCAACGGCATGTCTATCTGGCCGTGCCCAGATTTTCCGTTATCCCTTGGTTCAATCTTGTGAAGGGAATGAAAACTCTTCTTTTGGTGACCTGATATTTTATTTGGATGGAGCACATAGCCCTGAAAGTATGGAAGTTTGTGCAAGGTGGTTCGCTCGTGCTGTAAGGGAGGATATATATCTTTGCAATGATGGCAATGTTGATTGTAGTTGGCAAAATTTAAACAATCAACATGAGCCAAACAATTTGGATAAATCTCATAAAATCTCAAAGCAGGTTAATATATATGCCATTTCTTGCTACCTTCTTGTTCTTCATTGCCAAGTTTCCATTTTCAAAGGTGTACTTTGCATAGTTAGGTAAAATATGTTAACTGGTCACGTCGATGCTTGTCCTTTCTGGCTAGGTTCTTTTGTTTAACTGCATGGAAGTGAGAGACCCTCAGCTCCTACTTCCGCAACTCGTCAGAATTTGTGCTGCACAAGGTACACTGCCTTTTGGAGACATACAGCAAGCATTCTTTATTGTTATCCTGCATATTGAGGGTTATTTTCAGTCCCATCTGCGTGTGCATCACATCTCTCTGTACAATATATTATGATGTGGCTCTTATTGAAAGAATGGTGCATGATTAATGTAGATTCTTGCCCGATTGTGAGGGTTTGACATGTTCAGGTGTCCTCTTCTCCAAAGCTCTTTTGGTGCCAAGTTTATCAACATATAGTAAGGTTGATTCTGCTATGTCGGCAATACCTTCTGATGTGACTAAGGACTTATCATGGCAATTTAGACTCCAAAAAACCTGGGAGAGAATTATCCATGGAACAGGTGATTAAATTCCCTAAATTCTTACCGATTTGAGATTCATCCCTGGTCAATCAATTGGGAATTAATTGAACTAAATTCATGGATCCCTTCATTTTATGTATAAAAAACAGATGCAAATTTTGAAGAGAATCCAAAGTTGAGTGACCCAGAGTTGCTTCCACCATCTTATGATTTCATAGGTGAGGATCATCCTCTGAACTGCAATCTTAGAAGCAGCAACCTCACTTCTAGTGCAGTGATACCTTCACTACCGGTGGCACTTGAGTGGTTGAGGAAATGTGTCAAAGGAGATCCTAACCTCAGGCTTCAGGTAAAAAATATGCTTTCACTCTTTCAATTACTCCTTGAATTATTTGTTGTTTATGCTTGCCAGACATGATATCTCAATTGGGCTTAAATTCTTTTCTATAACCAAAGGTACATAACAAGTAGAATCACTTTTTCTCTTTGAGTGTGGTGCTTGTTATTTATAGGAATTGCTAATTATGATTAAAACTGGGCAAGTTCCTTTTGAAATGTTTAACACGTCTACACTCTATGGGGAATTGTAATGGCATCATCAATAATTCCTTTTATCATCACAGGTTCTTGTGACAGGATCACTGCATCTTGTCGGAGACGTTTTGAAGTTATTGCGAAGGAGATAGTAAGCCTGTTGTAAAAAAGGGCCATAACCCAGTGCTGGTCCCGCCTACGCAGGGCCCCAAGAGGGGTAAGCTAGAGACAGTTCTAACTTTTCGCTTTTTATGCACAAAGTAGCCGCTCTCAAGACTCGAACCCTCGCACTTGTGCTGGCTACCCGAGCCTTTTACTGTCACACCAAGTGACTTTGCGAAGAACACAGTAGCCTGTTGTAACCATTTATAGTTCTTTTTCATCCATGAAGTGAATGAATGTTTTCAACATTTTTTTTATTAAATTGTGTTGTTGACCTTCATTATTTTGCAATGTAATGACATATTAATTGTTTGGTGACGGGATTGTGTTTTCGCTTAATATGAATGTCTTGATTGTAAAAAGTAGTTGCAGAAGATCCTTAGGTGTTGAGATGCCTCACCACTTGACTATGCTTAGCGCCCATCCAAACTGCAGATAGTATATTAAATCTCCAATGCATTATATTTTCTAAAATCAATCATTGTTCCTCAAACTTTTGATCATCAGTTCATATGAAACCTGATTAGCCCATGGAAATAATCCCATATTTGTGACCAGTGTTGTTGGGTTTATGTAGTCTTTAAAGGCTTTATAAGAGACTGTGTAAAATATATTTAATAAATGAAACATAAACTCAGTGAGAGTGTGGTTCTTTCGTAGACCATATTAGGCAAATGTTATTTGCTGATACTCGGATTAGACTCGATGAGCTAGGCCAGTCGAGGTTTGAAAAAACCCAAGATACTTGGGCATATGGATCTACCGAGAAGGGTTTAGTGGGTTATCCCTTGATGATATCGAAGTATGTCCAGATAAAAGTCAAGTGACTGTGTAGCTCTTACGTGTGATGAATAGCCTTTAGAGACATGGCTAAAACCTCATCGTTATATCATCATACGCATGTACATAGATAGTTGTTTAGAAATTTACCAATAAGGGTGAAGCGTGTACATGTGCGAGAGATTACCTTATGCACCATAGAGTCATGATTGCATCATGATCTGGAGGATCATGATTTTTGTCTTTAGGGAAGAACTTGAAATCTATAAACTGGAATTGTGTCTTCTACTCTATTAATTGACTTTGGTGGTCTAATCATGAACCCCTGCAGTGGACTGTCGGTCATGGGAATTGTTGGGCTAGTTTGAGAAAGCTAGGCGGATTGTGATTCGCAGTTGAAGATGGAGTATTCCCATATATTGATAATTTTCTAGATCTAATGGATCCGATTCTCATCAAAATTAATTAATTATAATTAATTTTATGCTATCTGATTTTAGAATGTTTATTTGAATTTTTTGGAATCTTATTAGATTTTATTTTTGTCATTTGGATTTATAAATTAAGTGAAATTAAATTTTCAATGTTTTAAATAAAATATAAGATTTAAAAAAATTTTAAATATGAAATAAAATATTTTTTACTCGGACCTTCATAAAATATGGGGTCCAAAGTTTACATACATGTGGATTAGGTGGGGCCCACATAGGTGGCGCGTCCTACCCATTCATATATTCTTTTTGGGAAGAATGTTTATCTCTTGTTGTTGGCTTATCTTTGGGTATAGTCATGATAATGTTGAATATTTGAGATATTTATTAAGTCTTTGAATCAAGATTGGTTGATTCAATAATTAATGATTGGATATATTAAAATATAAGTTTTTTTTATTTAATGACAATCTCGATTCAATAATTAAGTATTTGATATATTAAAATATAAGTTTTCTTTATTTGATGGGAATTGATTTAGGAAAGGGGGAAAAGGCTCTAGCTCATCTCTTTGAATCTTGATGGTAGATCAAAGAGATGGATGACTCAAATCTCTCACCTCACAACTCTCATTAAATCGACAGTTGAGATTTGACCTTACGGATTGAGGCAAAATCTATGGCATAGAAAATCTATAAAAGGAGGTCTCCCCTTTTAACAAATTATGTATGGATTTTCTCTTTCTCTATCTCAAAATTTAGCTCTCTCTGGAAAGATTACCAAAGATAGTCGTGTCCCAATTTTGAGGAACACCCCAATTTTATCTCTCTCTCTCCAAGTTGTATTGGGTGTCTTTTTCTCTTTGGGGAATTCTCTTTGGGTGGCACGCTTAAGCTTAGGTGGTGTTTTTTTTTGGGTAGCAAAGGGGTGAACCTCTTGCTAGTAGATCTCTCCCTCTCTCTTGATATACATATCTCATCCCTCTAAAATCAAACTAAGAAGCTTGATCAAGATTAAGCCATTGAGTGGATTTTTGCCATAATAGAGAAATCAACGTACCGATTAAAGATCCCGAGCACCATTGCAAGGAGGACACTCGGCGTGGTGTGTATTAAGCCCGGTTGAGGTAATCTCCAACAATTTTACCTTTGTAAATATTTATTTACGTTTTGATTTTCTTTTCCCATAAAGTAATAAAAGTCTAGTTTTGTTTATTGAATAAAAGAATAGTATTTGAAGGGGTAACAATTGAGAATGGATTTTATTTTTGTTTTTAAGAGTGGTTTAATTGTAGTTGAACACTGTAAATGACCTTGCCGGTGTAGAAATAAAGAATTTTTTGAAAAATATACACACCGTGCTTTATCATAATATCCTTTCAAGTATTACACAAAAAGCTTGCAGACAGCATTTGTTAGGGTTGGAGATATAAAATGACGGATTTCGGTAAGACCTATTCAATAACTTTTTCTTTTCTTTTCTTTTTTTGACAAGGTTAGAAGTTGACCCAAGCCAAATTCCTAGCCTTATTCAATCATTCTTCTTTGCTTTGTTTACTAGAGACTTAAAAAAGAATTATTCTGTCAAATTTCAGCAAAAGCTTTGTCAAAACAAGGGTAGCTACTCTCTGTTACTTTTTCCTCCCTTTTTATGAGCCGACCGTCCCTCATAATAAACTTCTCTCTCTGAACCATGGCCCTGAAAGATCCTCCGCTTAACTTCTCTCTTCCTACGACATACTAAATGGCCACTCTTACCCATCTAAGAATTCGAGATCCACTTTAGAATTACCAAATTGATAATGAAAAAGGGAAAATCACATAAAACCCTCCCTTCACCGAGCTTCATACACAGGCACACCCCCTAATAGTTTTTTATTCGTACCATAACTTTGCGATAGGTTTTTGCATCAACCTTTGGGTGAATATTTTAGGTCACTTTGGATAAAAAAACCCCGCTTAGTCAAACACAAAAATTTTTAAATTTAAGGCCAGTTCAATTCTTATAGAGCCAGCCTGACCTTGGCTCTAAGAACTTTTCTCAAGGTTGAGCTTACCTTAAAAGATTCAGCGCATGTCAGTGCAAAGAAAAATGGTAATGACGTCTATAGTGTGAATAAAAAAGTATTGGGGGGCATTTGTGGCAAATTCAAGTTAAAGGGGTTCATATAATTCTCACCAACAAGTTGTATGGTCTTTGTTCATCTTAGGACATTATGTTTTGAGGCATACATGCAATATGGTCTCCCTTTTTTTTTTAGGTTAGTCGCTAGATTGAGGAGATTATATCCGAGGTCCCAGAATACTCCTATATAGGATTTTACTAGATGGTGGATGAACAATATGCTCGTGTGGGAGCATAAAATCTTGTTGGAACGTTAAATGGGAAAGGAGTAAGATTAAGAAATAATTCCATTAATGTTTAGGTATTGTATGCTGTGTTTCAAGTGTTATGTTACCGGTAGATTACATGCAATCTCCCTATTCTATTCTCAATAGTGGACGGTGGAGATGAAGCAGTTCTCTTGCTTAAGGGGAATAATAATGGAATTGGATGGGAGAAAGCTCCATCTTTTCTCTCTTCAGTGGGATATACACCCACGTGGTATCCATATTTTTGTGATTATCTTTTATCAATATTTTAGAAAGGAAAAAAAAACTACCAAAAGGTGGCATTTACAATTAATATTAGTATAGGTGGAATTCTAGAATTAGATCTGATAGTTGAAATTCATGTCACAATTTAAATTTTAAGCTTTTCTTTAAGTGAAATTTTAAGCTTGTGTTCTTAAAAATAAGGTACACAATAAAAACATACAATAAATATTTTAAAAATTTATAATGACCAAAATTCCCCTAAAAATGATGGGAGTAATTTGGTCATTTTAAATTCTTGAAAATATATTTTAATATTTTTATATGATGCGCGGTGGTGTCAAGTATATGCATCCAAAATTTCATCTCGATCCAATTTGTATAAAAAAAAATTAAAATTCTAATGGTGATATGTATTTTTAAGCATACAATAAGATCTCACGGTTGGGATTACACATATATTACTATTCATTATAAGTGTGTCCTTTTAGTAGCTTTTTCCTTCTAAAATAGGGAAATTATCACAAATATACCTATATTTTAGTTTAATTGAAAACAAACCCCCAACTTTCATAAACCTTGTCTACACCATTTTTTGTCATTTTCGTTTTTTTTTTTTTTACGAAAATAACCTTAAAGGTAGTCGTTTTATCATGAAGAACATTATAATAATTTAAGTACCGTAATGATTAGCAAATTTTATACGGTAATAAAAATACCGTAATGTTTAGCATGTTTTATACGGTACTTTAACCGTAATTTGCTTATACGGCACTTTTAATGTCGTTATATCTCCAATTACGGTACTCAAACTACCGTAATACTTTTCATAGATTATACGGTACAAATGTTTTTTGACAAATTTTATCATAAAACCCTATTTTCACGATTTCTTTAAACATTTTCTTCTTCCTTAGCCCTCTCTCTCTCTCTCTCTCTCTCTCTCTCTCTCTCTCTCTCTCTCTCTCTCTCTCTCTCTCTCATCTATTTTCTATCTCTCTCATCCATTATCTATCCTCTCATCTATTATTTATCAATCTTTGAACGAGGTCTCTTAGAGCTATTTCTCAATTCGTGAGCATCAAATATACACACCAACACTATTTTATAGGTATGCCATCAAAATATTATGTTGTTTTCTATATTACTTGATGTAGTTGGGTTAGCCATTGTAATTTTTTTATTAAAATATTGTATAAATAAATTTTAGATGTATTTATATTGTTGCATAAATAAGTTTTAGATTTATTTAATGGTTGGCCATCAAAATATTGTTTTTCTATAGTACTTGATGTAGTTGGGTTGGTCATGGTAATTTTATTTATATTGTGGCATCTGTATTGCAATCTAATGTCCCTCTATAATGCAACCTCCTCATTTGATGTAAGTATTTTGAAACTTTTCAATAGTATTTTATATTTATTTCCATATGAAATTTTTATGAAGTGATTGAGCTTGTACGCAACAATGGGTGACTACTGAGTGAAAATCATTTTACATTTTGGTAGTTTTTGCAAGAGGAAATCTAATGATGGATGTATTTTTTATGACGGTGGGGACATAAATGTTATATTTTTTAGGGGGATCCCATCATTTGACCAAGTAAAGGATCACTTATTAAAAGTATCAAATTATGCCCCTAGTACCATGACTATTAGGTATATTGACCCAGGGTTACCAAGTAACAGTAATATGATACGTATTGAGATGATGACGATATTGCAAATATGATGGATGGGTCTTCTCCCATCGCTATGTACGTATCAAACAGACCTATTGAGTCAAACTGTACTGAATATCGACCACCAACCGTGCCTAAGAATGATCCATCAAGATTGGTCATGTAAAAAGTTTGCAATGAAATTCATTATTTTTTTTATTTGTCAATATTTTGTTATGGGTTAGGATAATTCTCACTTGTCCCAAAATTTTTTTTCGACAGCACTTCCCCACCAAAGCAAGTAGTTCACAGCGAAGGTGTTGTTGGCATAGGTGTAGAAGATAAGCATGATTTGAAATCGAGAGGCATATCAACGATATTGATTCAATAGAAAGCCCCCTCAGGATTAACCGTTACGAAGTTGTACTTCAACAGGGTCAGGATTTTAATGACATACATGAATGTCGTAATCACCTTATTGATTATGCCAAATCAAAAATTTCAATATGAAGTTTACAAAAAGCAAGGATAGATGTGTATGGGTAAGGTGTGCTGCAGATGGGTATTCATGGCAAGTGCGTTCTTGGAGGGTTAATACAATAAACTTCTTCAGGATGAAAAAGTTTGTAAATATGCACTCATGTGCCCACGGAATAGGTAGGGTTCATCAGCCATTTGCCCGAAGCCATTAGCTGGCAAGCAAGATCAAAGACCGTTTGAATGATATGCCCAATCTGACACCTGGAGATATGGTTAGTAATATACAACATGATCACGGTATCATATTATCTTACCAACAAGCATGGTGGGGCAAAGAGGTTGCACAAGAGATAAATAAGGGTTCCCACATGAAGGCATACGAGGATCTTGCTAAGTACCTTCATAAAATCTGAATCACTAACCCTAAAACTGTAACGGTTATTCAAACAAATGACTATGATAGGTTTGAGCATGCATTTATAGGCAATCGTCGATGTTTGTATGGTTTTATGTATAGTTGTAAGCCACTTATGGGACTAGATGAGATATTTTCGAAGGGAAGATACAAAAGAATATTATTGGCTGCACTTGAGGTAGATGCGAATGAAAATATATTTCCTATAGCATATGCAGTGGTTGAGAGTGAAAATACACCAAGTTGGACTTGGGTTTTAGAGCATCTCAATGAGCAGTTTTGAGAGAGGCCTGATTTGCTAGCGATGACTATTATCTCAGATCGTCAACAATGGTTACAAGCAGCAATTGAAAAAGTATTCCCAACCAGCGAACAAGGTATGAAGCACCTTGCCGATAATTTCAAAAAGGCTTATAGAAATTCTACGCTCACAAAGCTTTATTGGAAAGCTGCATGTGCATTGTTTATATCAGACTTCGATAAGTACATGACAAAGATTAAGAGTGCAAATACTGAGGCCTATGACTGGATCATGTTACAACATCTGAAATATTAGGCAAACAAATATTTTCGAGCGTGTAAATACAATCATCTTACATTGAACATCTCTGAATCATATAAACGGTGGATATTAAAAGCTCGGAAGAAGCCTCTTATTAAACTCCTTCAATACCCAAGGATTAAGCTCATGGGAAAATTTTCAAATAAGATGGCCATGTCCTTAAAATGGAGCGGCGTGTTTACAACGAAGCCCAAGAGGTAATCGATATGAGGAGGGATAAGTTCAGAGTCCTTCATACATTCATATGGGCACATGATGATATATATGAGATCAATGCAAAAAAAAATATGTTGTTAACCTAGCAACACATACATGCAGTTGCGGGTGTAGCAGATTAGTGGGCTGCCGTGTAGTCATGCGATCGCCGCTATAGATCATAGGCATTAAGATGTTACAGAGTTTTGCGGTGCTTATTTCATAATTGAAATGGACCGTAGAGCATATTCTCTTCCCTTCAACCCAGTGCGTGATGCACTATCAAGCACTAGAATTACCAAAGATTGTCTATACAACAGTAATGCCGTTAGTTGCAAGGTGAACTGCAGGTCAGCTAAAGAAATAATGCAAGCAAACATAATACAAAGATATCAGGCCTCTTAAGCATAGCCGATGTAGAGTCGTGGGCGATATCCGGAAGACATGTAAATCAAGTATATGAAATAATGTAAAGCGGCCATTAGTGCCAATTCATCTTTTTTTATATGTCATTTTGTGTCTGAATTTGTAAAGAGGTCAGTGCATGCTGTTATGATTTTTTGGTTCAATTAATGAAATATCCAAAGTAGTTGATTTTGATGAGTGCCTGTTCAATTTTTAAAAAGTATGTAATCATGCTTATTCAATTTTATGTGTTGTTTAGATCAATTAAGTTCAATTTTAATGTGTGGTATGTGAGATTGTTTATAAAAGAAGACTTAATGTAATGTGGTATGTGATTGTTCAAACTTTTCTTTAAAAAAAAAATGTAAAAATAAAATTGAACTAATTTCTTTCTGGTATTATTTTTACCGTAAAGATATCCCATGAGCATTACATTGAAAATAATGCCATAATGCTCATGGATATCTTTACCGTAAAAGAATTATAGTAATAAATATTACGGTAATTCACTTACCATAAAGAAGTGTTAGAGCATTACGGTACTCGACCGTAATGCTCAAAACTCCAAAAACATTGCAGAGGGTTTTGGAGCATTAAGGTCTTTTGGGTGTCGTAATGCTCATGGACATATTTACAGTAAAAAAATTGCCGTAACAAGTAGAGCATTATGGTATCTAAAAGATCATAATGCTCCAACCACAACTATTCAAGAGGGTTTTAGAACATTAGGGTCTTTTGGGTACTGTAATGCTCATGGATATCAATTCTATATTTGAGCTGCTCTCTTGCCGCTCTCCTCCCATTTTGCCACACGAGGATATAACTGTCATCTAAGCTCATTTGGTTGAACTGGTATGGGGATGGGTTGTATATTACTTGGCTCCTCATTTAGTCGAGAAGGAAGCCATATTGGTGGTATGTTATCTTCCATCTCATCATCCAACTCCAATTCTTTATATGCATCCTCATCCCCTATAGCTTTTAGGTCATAAATTTTCAGCAATTCTAATGCTTCCCCAACTAGGCCTCAATTTCTTGAATTATAACCTTCACGTACAGGTTGGGCAGCATGACGCATGATTGATGTCCCTAGGCTACATCAAGTCATATGAAATATGAAAATAGATTATTGAGACTTCTAAAATTAAAATGTTCCAAATAAAACAACAACAGCTATCAAATAGTATTGCCATTTTATATTCGTCATTATAATATAACCTTGAGGTGTATATTTGGAGGGATGTTTCCTAAATGGATTATGGATTAGCGGCCTAGTCCTTAGTCTGTACCACTCGATGTATTATTATGTGTTATTGAATATATCTTCATCTCCTTAACAAATATAATCTAACTTGTTTGTCCATATATCAATTTCACTTCGAAACTCATCTGCCCAATTGTCAGTCATCTTCCCCCTTCTCTCCCTCATCTCCCACTGCAAGGGATCTACTTATATCCCTTGGTGAAATCCAAACTGCCGAAGCACATGATTTGGCATGCACCCCTCACAAATGTGTCCACATATGAGGTATGTACCACATAAAGCAGTCTGACAGACAATAAGCCCATAATCTCTATCCTCTTTAATTTCCTCTATAGGGTCAGGATAATCATCATATGGGGTCCATATGACCTATGACAAAAAAAAAAAAAAATTCAGTAAAATAACCTTCACCAAAACTTAATTAAAATATAAATAAACAAAATCAATGCTAACTATTTTATACTAACATCATTTATCTGCGCGTTATCAATCTCATGTCCCCCCACAAAATGAAATTTGTGAGCGTTATCCCATTCTCGTACGCTTGAAATGCTCGTACGCTCAGCACTAAAATGCATGTATAAAAAGTAAAAATTACAAGAAAAAATATCTATCAAACTTTAAAAAAATATCAAAACATTAATAAACTAGCATTATTAGTAAAAGAGTGGCTGATCCACTTAGGTGTTGATGACCAAGACGAACAAATTTTGACAAGATTTGAAACAAAAAAGCTAGGGCAGTTGCACCCCATGCATACTGACCAGCTACTTCCATATCCTCAAAAAACTGTAAACATAATGTAGGCATCGTACCATATGTGGAATTCACAAAGATTGTGCAGTCCACTAGATATAAGAGGTAGGCACAGGCGTATCGTAAAAGGGTGTTGTGGTTATAGTTATTTAGCAGCAGCTTAAAAGTGTTCCTCAACCATGTCAGCCAGATAATATAATGGTTACGACCAAGTGGCAGCTGTCATATCATGCAGATTATATAATCCTCGTAGTTCTCCACTCTTCTCAAAGTTACTGCTACACCAGTCATCTTTAACCAAATAATTTTTCATGCATCTTCAAGAGTAGGTATCATCTCTTCGATGTCTATATTGAAGTGCTCGGTGTTCGTCTCTACGCGCCACCTCTTGATAATAGTAGACAATGTGCTACGGTTGCGGTGAGTCATCGATACTATGGTCAAATGATACAATCCTGATCTTCGGACCAAATCATTTTAATCATTGTTTGTTAAAGGTCGAAAATAAGCTGCATTGAGCTTCTCATCAATCCTGAGGGGATTTTCCTAATCCTGAAATGAAATTTGTAATTTCAGATACTAAAATAAATAAATTGATTAGCTAACATGATAGACAAAGAATGTAATTGGAAACAGTTATGCATACATCTCCTTCCCTGATCTTTTGTGATATATATTCTCTCTATATATTCAACAATGTAGGAATCTTAGTACCTCCAGGGAGGAGTGCATCTTCTACCATGATCCCTGTTCAAAAAGCCATCATAAACAACAAACTCATGGTAAATAGACTGCTATTAGCCTATCAGACACCTGACCAATGACATTCAAAGTAAAAGAACACTATAAAAAAGAACTATTAGTCTATCAGACACCTGATCAAGGACAGGCAACAATTTTGCATGCTTGCACACCTGATCAAATTTTAGCCACAATGTTGTTTAACATTTAAATTTTCTTTGGGTCCAATTTAGAAGAACTATATTGATATGCAACATCTTTTTAATAAACATGATTTGAAAATGCAGAACTCATTGAAGTTGTTACTATATCATGATTCACATTCAAATTGGGACTCACATTTCAATTATTATATCACTCATTTTATTCAATTTATGAATTGGATGAGTCGATTGCTCTACTGAATATCATTGGTCCAAAAGTTGGAATAGGAATATTATACTTATTAACAGATAAAAAAGATTATATGTGTGAATCAATTAGGTTTAATCACAATTTTTAACGAACAGCTGACTAGACTCTTTTGGTACAAGTGAATCAAGTAGGTTTAATCACATTCATTACTACACAAAATGCACAAAAGAGCTTAAGCCCTAGGTGTGAGTACATATCCCGAATTTGGTTGTCTCAAATGATGAAGATATAAATCCTCAACCATTGCATAAATGAATACGAGAAAATTAGAATAAAGTACAAAAAAAAAAAAAAAAAAAAAAAAGCACAATGCTGAACAAGTTCAAAGAAAAGAAGATTAAAATATAAAAACAATACAATCGATCATCACACGGTAGGCTCGAAATGTGGAATCAAAAAATAAAGATACAATATAAATTTGGAGAAAGATTCTTACCTCAAACATCTGATGAGATGACGGAATTGAGGGAGAGAGACCGTCAGACAATGAACGTCACAAATCTTGAGGTTGAGAGCCATAAAGGTTGAGAGCCCGATAACAGTAGAATCATAACCGCAAAGGAAAAAATTGATTCGGGTTAAGGTATATAGAGTGTGAAAGTATTACGGCACTTTGAGTGTCGTAATAAAACTTCAACTTCTTACGGTAAAAAGAATGTCATAAAAATAACGTTAAGTATTACGGTACTTAAAGTACCATAATATTACTTCAAGTTATTAAGGTATTTGAATTACTGTATAACTTGCAATATGTATTACTATAAAATGACTACCGTGAAGGTTATTTTGATAAAAAAAAATCGAAAATGAGGAAAAAGGGTGTAGACGAGGTTTATGAAACTTGGGTTTTTTTTTCAATTAAGCTAAAATTTAAGTATATTTGTGATAATTTCCCTTTAAAATACATTGAGTAGGTCCAAAATTGGTGGGTATTGCTGACCTAGGTCTAAAGATCCCCTAGTTTCCACCAGTTCTTAGAGCTTTATTTTATTTATACATTTCTTGTTTTTATATGAAATTTCACTTGAACTGGCTTGTAATCATACTAATCATATGGGTTTTGAGAATGGACTGGAGACTTGGCAGTAGTACTACCGAGCCTCATGATGAAATCTTTGACTTCATTCTTACCAAAAGGGTTGATCACAAATCGGTGACCTTCTATGTGACCCCACCCATATAGAAAAATATGTGATTGTTGCTTTCTGGCTGTCGGATCTAAAGGAATGGCTACGATAACACTTGTTCCCATGTCACAAAATTAGGTGTAAACTTAAGAACCAACTCTCAGCTGGTAACCCTTCCCTTTTTTTTTCGGTACGCTAGTCTCGCACCATACTCTCTCTCTTTAAGTGTCTCTCTAACCCTACCCGCGGTAACCCTAACAGTCAATCCTTACCAGTAGTAACCCTGACCTTTTATCAAAAGCTTCATGCTCTTCCAATAATAAAAGGAAGTTGTAGGAACCAAACCTTTTGTCAAATGAAAGGAAGCCGCAGGAACCTACCCCTCTGTCAAATGAAGGAAGCCGCAAGAACCCTACCCCTCTGTCAATCGCTTCAATTCAAGTCTCTCTCTCAATCGCTTCAATAATGGAGGGTTAGATTTGCAAATGGAGGGTATTGCTAATTATCACTAGTTTTGAGAGAGATGGAGTGGGCTACTGCCACTGCAATAATGGAGTTGCAAATGGAGAACATCTCTAGTTTTGAGGGAGATGGGTGGACTATTGCAGCTTCAATAAAGGAGAGTTAGGCTTGCAAATGGATGGCGTCGCTAGTTTTGAGAGAGATGGGTGGACTACTGCTCGATGTTGCAGGTCGAAATAGTATGAGCGA
This sequence comes from Amborella trichopoda, assembly GCF_054954075.1. Taxonomy (NCBI): domain Eukaryota; kingdom Viridiplantae; phylum Streptophyta; class Magnoliopsida; order Amborellales; family Amborellaceae; genus Amborella; species Amborella trichopoda. The sequence goes on along the minus strand of NC_142336.1, from coordinate 35,681,088 downwards.
TGCTTAAGAGGTTTGTTTCAATTTGGGTTGTGGTTCCTTTTTGTTCTGTCAATATTTACTCCGTCAATATTTGTGTTCTGTCAATAGTTGCTTGAATTTGGGCTGTGGTTGTTTCATCAAAAGACAAAATTTCAGTTTGTGTTGTGGTTCCTTCATGTTCTATCAATATTTGCTTCAATTTGTGTTGTGGTTTGGGCTGTGGTTTGTTCATCAAAAACAAAATAATATAATTGATTTGGTTAATTAAGAAAGTTTTTATCTGGGTAATTAGTGCTTGTGGTTTGTTTATCAAAATTTGTCCTTTTTTTGGGTAATTGGTGCTTGTGGTTTGGGTTGTAGTTTGTTAATTAAAAACAAAATAATATCAATCGATTTTGTTAATTATGACAGTTTTTTTTTTGGTAATTGGAGCTTGTGGTTTGGGCTGCGGTTGTTCAATTTGTAACGTCATTTTCAAACTCCAATGTCTTCCTTTCCACCATTTGATAAAGCACCGTTAGAGCATTTCTTGTGAATGTCCAAGTCTTTCACTATTTGACTCACTTGCCACAATTTTAAAAGAAATTCTACTTAAATTATTATAGCGTGCTATTTGAGACTCTTTGTAGTCAAACGTAGTATGAACACCATCACTATTCAATACAATCTCCTTGTTAACTTCCTTAGTCCATCACTTCCTGATGTAATGGGGGGAATGTGCATTATATTGGGAGAATAGAAAACCTTTAAAACATGAGCAAAAGAAAACCAGCATGCTCATATAGGTGACAATTACAATTTGCTTTCATTTTTTATGCATTGCATAGCACAGTATACTGTGGCCAATTGACTCCATACATATATACCTTGTATGTCATTAGTGGCCCCTCAACTACAATAGCCTCTACAACCATGGGAGGTACCTTCATAATCTCATCTATGAATTTCTTAATTATACCTCTGACATACATTTTTGCTGCTTGCTTTTCATATGGGAATGTTGTCTTCATATCTGGAATGCCATGATTGCCATGCAATTCTCTTTCTCATATAGGACATCAATGGCCTTTTGGCACTGCTTTACAAATGATGAAAAGTTGGTATGTAAATTCACATATTGTTTAATGAAACTATTCATGGACTCACTTCTTTGACTAGATCATGCACCAGCACTAAAAACATCTGGTATATAGATATCAATCCACTGAGGACGGCATCCATACAGGGTATCTAACCATTCATTACCATTTTCGAACAACATTCCTCGAAATCAGTAATTGTCTCATTGTAATCGGTAACTCTACAAAGCTCATGCAAGAATCCTGGGTGTTTACACTCCACATGCCCCAACTTTTTTGGAAATTTTCATGATATGTGCCACCTACACAATCGATGGCATGTCTCTGGAAAAACTTCCTCATTAGCAGAAACCATGTATGCATCTTGGTCAGTAATGATGCATCTTGGTGCATGTCCTTCTATAGCTTCTAACCAGTTTTTAAAGAGCCAAACAAAGGACTCTATTGTCTCATGGCTAACCAATGCACACCCAAAAACACTATTGTTATTATGGTGGTTAGCCCCAATAATGGGGGCAAAAGGCATATGATATGCATTTGTTGTGTATGTTGTGTCAAAGATGACTACATCACCACAATGCTTGTATGAGATCTGTGAGCACGAATCAATCGATAACACATTCCACACTTGGCCTTGCTCGTCTAGTTGTATTCTATAAAATAACATTGGGTTTGATTCAACACGCTCATGAAAGTAGGCCAAAAGAGCCTCTCCATCTCTCCCCTTGACACTTGCCTTTCTTCAGGTGCTATGGATAAGGTTTTGGATGTTTGTTTGAGTGAAGCCTAGAACTTTTGCCCCACTCACATGCTCTGTTAATATTTGCATAATATTGTGTACACCAACCCTCGCAGAACCAAGTGATTTAATCAAATTCATGGTTGTGAATGAGATGCATCGATGTGATCGCAAAAGGTGTACTTTTGAGGGGGATGTGAACTTATGGGAGTGTAGCTCAACAAATTTAGTTATAACCCACTTTTGATTCCCCACCTTTTGCACCCTTAACATTGCTTGGTATCCTTCCCTGGTTATTGGACGAGAGCATTTGTTTCCTTTATACCTTGGATTACATAGCCTTCCTTTGAGCACACATAGTCTCGCATACAAAGGTTCTTGTTTTTATCTTTCTTTGGCCTACTCCAGCGGATACTAAAGCCTTGGCGACAAGCATAACCATTGTAGAAGATATATGCAGCATACTCAGATAAAAACTTCATGGCTAAAACTGGTTCTTCTCCATGGGGTAAGGTTTTGGCTTGTAGATCACAAACAGGAATGACCTCTTCAGACGAACTATCCTCCTGGTCCCAACCTTGTTCATTTCCTCATAACCCTTATCCCTAAAATCCTCCTTATCAGATTCATCCCATCCACATTGAAGAATGATATGGGTATGACTAAATCAATAGGCTCCACATCAATCATATTGTCACCTCCAACTATGGTAGTACTTGAAGCCCCCTATCATCTCCAGTATTGCCCATGATGGTTAATGCTTAGAAACCTGTTATGAAATATTTGAGAATTTCTTGTAAATCTTTATGTACCACAAGTTGTATACACAACTCTAGTAACTTGATTTCGCCCATACAGCATGATCATGTTACTCAATGGGGTCCAAGTGGATTTTGGAATATTGAGAGATTTATATACTATGCACAAACAACAAGTGGACTTGGGAACATTCCATATATTATGCACAAATAACAAGTGGAGAATAGGGATGATCAACAATCTCTAATTGTCGACCATTCTATAGAATTGATGCAGCTATTGGATGCACCATATGAGAACCCAAAAAAAGGCTTCGAAGTTCTAAAAAATAAGTACCATACTTAAACTTCAAAAAGCCTTAAAAAGAGAACAAGATAGAGCAGCACTAAAGCTTAACAAAGAAGAGCAACAAAGAAACTCAAAAAACTTTACAAAAGGAGAGTCCTTTAAAACTTATTTATCCTTATTGTTTGAATGTTATGTATTTTAAAACTAATATTTTTACATTAAAAACTAAATAAAAAAAATATAAACGCTAAATGATAAGGAAATAGATCCATGTTCATCCCTCTGCTCCTTTCAAAACCCACAAAAATAATGAATTTGCTCACAAAAAAATCAGCACCACATATAAACTTCGAAAAGCTTTAAAAAGGGAGCAAGAGATAAAAACACAAAAGCTTTACAAAGAGAAGCAAGAAAGAAACTCAAAAAACTCAGCAAAGGGAGAGTTTTTTTGGCTCGTGTTGTAAGAATCATATGTTTGTTTGCTTGCTTTTACTTTTCTTTAATGGATTTGATTAGTCACCATAAGACTACAAATATTTAATTCGTAAACATAATAGGCATTAGGCACAAATCCAATTAAGGTCTAACTACACCAGAAAGCAAAGTTTACGCTAAAAAGACAAGGCATTTACTAGGGTAATAGATCCATGTTCATCCCTCTACTCCTTTAAAAACCCACAAAAATGATGGATTTCCTTTCTCTGTACTTCCTAAGCCACTCAATTATCTCCAAAGAGTACGAAAGACGAGCAACAAATTTTTTGTTCATTTGATTTTTATTCTCCAAAACCAAGAAAAAAACACAATGAACAAAAGATCAAGGAAAACAAAAAATTTTAGGTACACGTAAGAACCATAGTAAGAATTCCAATTAACATAAAGAAATATAAGTCTTTTAGTTAGCTAAATCCATTGGTCTTTTACCTTTTGACAGAAAATATGCAGTGAGAATATACCTATGAGTAATGAGAGAGAAAGCGAGATAGTTATTGTGGCTATTGCTCTCCTCTCTTCTTCTTCCTAGAAAGAGAAAGTAAAATAGTTGTTGATGCTACTGTTCTCCTCTCTTCCTCGTCCTCTCGTTTTTGCTCTCTTCCTCTTCCTCTCGTTTTTGATAGAGAGAGAAAGCAAGATAGTTGGTGCTACTGCTGCTGCTCTCATCTCTTCCTCTTCCTCTTCCTCTTCCTCTCATTTTTGCTAGAGAGAGAGAGAGCAAGATAGTTATTGTTGTTGCTGCTCTCATCTCTTCCTCTTCCTGTTGTTTTTGCTAGAGAGAGAGCAAGATAGTGGTTGTGTGGCTACTGCTCTCATCTCTTCCTCTTATAGTGGTTGTGTGGCTACTGTCATCTCTTCCTCTCATTTTTTCAGAAAGAGAAAGCGATAGAGAGGGTTAAGGTTTCTCGCGAGTGAGGAATGCAAGGGCTAGAGAGAATGAGATTAGAAAGAGAGTATGACGAGAGAGAGAGAGAGAGAGAAAGAGAGAGAGAGAGAGAGAGAGAGAGAGAGAGCATGGCACACAAGATACGTGGGATCGGTAAGGGAAGGGCAATGAGTGAGAGCTGATTCCCAAATTTGTTTCCAAATTAGTGGCATTTTGATTTGTGTTATCCTAGCCGTTCATTTAGATCCAACGGCTGGAAAGTAACAATTACATTTTTTTTATGTGAGTGGGGTCACATAGAAACATTTCCCCTTTCTTAGTCGGATGGTTTCAATTGTCTTCTGCTTTACTAGTTGTATTTTTTTGTCTAATGATTGCAATAGAAATGGAAAAAAAAAGTAATCTCTTTGGAATTATCCCAATTCATCTCAAGAGTATCCCTAGTAATGTGCTCGTTGGATTGAATGGCACGGTTATCATACAAATGAGATCCTTTCTCTTTGAATAAAATGCCCCTAGTAAAAGGCATAATAGTTCCCCCAAAGAGAGGACCTATTTTGTGTATGTATAAATTACATCTAAGTTGGGCTAGTCATATTAGGTCAGGCAAACGTCCACCAGGTCCGAGTTTAGGTTGACAAGGCAGGTCAGGTTTGGGATCTAGGTCTAGGTCTAGAAATTTGGACCCAGCAATCTAGTTGGGTCTGGGTCCATCCTAAACCTAACCAGGTCGAGTTGGGCCCACTCGCTCTCCTTGTCAGGTCAAGTCTAGGTCAGGATTAACAATCCACTCACCCTCGTTGTCGGGTTAAGTGTAAGTCACGCTTGACTTGGACTCCACCCAACCTATCTACACCTCTAGTGTTAAAAATCCAAACAAAAAAAAAAAAGGAGAAAAAGAAAAAGATAACATATATATCTACACATGTATCAAAGTTCAACAGCTGCATAAAGTTTGACATCCTCTACACGAAAATGTTGAATTTTCCTGAGATCTTCTTGACTCTTACTCAAATAATAATGTATAGATATTTGACCTTTTGAGGCAGTTATAGGTCCCGAGAGATAATTCTAATTAGTTAGTAAAAATACGTTTCAATGCAATTCTTTTTTTTGCTTTCCCCTATATCAACCGACCCTTCATGAAAGGGGAAAAAAGGCAGAGTAAATATGTTGTGATCATCATCTAAATTGATGTCTCTCTCCTCCGCATGTAGCAAATAAATAAATAGATCGATCAAATTACAAGAAGGTTCGTAAAGGACATCTTTGGGAGTTAAACTTCCATTTCACTTAGCCAAAAAACTTCCATTTGTCGATATCTCTAAAAAAAGCATTCAATGACTTTGGCACTGGATGTTCCCAAAATGAGTATTATCAAATTGGGTGAATTAGATAATAGACGTATGTTGGCTTTCCAACCTTCCTCCTTTCAGAGCCTATCTAAAAGAGAATTCAATGCCTCTTGATCGTGAATATCTGAATAGGACGAACCGGCATATGGTGGGAGGAACTATAACCAGTTCAGAAACATTGAAGATTTGTTGCTTTGCTCTCTTCTTCATGTTTTCATAGTAAGGTGTTTCTGAAAGACCACACCCATACCTCTAATCACCTTCTTGTACTCAGGGTCTGACAGCCTACAACTAAACTCTTCATCTGAGTACCATTAGAAGAAGCATAGGAGTATTTTCTCATTCAATTTGGATTTTTGCTCCTTGGGCACGTGCACTAATACCTCAAACACCATCAAATGTGAATAAAGATATCATTTCCAGTCCAAACTCTCTCTGGGATCTAACCTTGCAAAGGAAACAACGAGGATCGATTTATTAGGTAACATGTACAACTTGGTGGTGGATAACATGCTCCTAACTCTGAGACACTTTAGCAGCTTTGTGTGTCTTCTTTTACACCTTAGCATAGAAATCTTGAAAGATCTCAAACTCCTAATCTTTCGATTTCACCCATACTTTTGATGAAGCGTCATCGATGAAGGTGACGAAGTATGATGCGCCACCAAACGACTTGACATCCATAGGACCACACACGTTTGAATCCACCAGATCTAGGATTTCCTTTCCTTGCTGAAGAAAGATACTCTAGGTTGTTTGCCTATCAAACAGTGGTCACATGGGGTTAGATATGCATACATCTCCCTTACCCACAAGCTTTGAAGAACCATTGTTCCCCATCTTTACAAAGTCAAAATATTCTACTCTATAAGGAGCAAAATAGTGTTTTTGTGGAGTAATATGAATCGATGCCCCGGTATCCACAACTCCACAACGCAATCCGAGTTACAGGATGCAATATTAATGCACCATACAATAGTTTACAACCACACCAACATTTGTCGTCATCCATGGCATTGTCCTTATTCTGCTCATTCTTGAGCTTCCAACAATCTTTCTTGATGTGCTCTTCCTTGCCACAATGAAAACGTGTGCTCCCCTTTTTCATCTTCGATCTAGCTGTATCTTTAGATCAATTTAATTGGATTTGGTCCCCATTCATGGACCTACCCCGATTTGTGACAAGGGCTTGTGAATTCGTTGACACATGGCGGAACACATTTTCTTCCAACCATTGTAAGATAGTTTCGAGAGCTTTTCGATCCAGTCTCTTCTACTCATCGTCTTTCATACTTTCGAGCTTGTGTTTTATCCCTCCAATGGGTATGTAAAAGTCCCTATAATATAGTAGAAGTTCTATATGTGGCTTCTATATGATCCAATTACTCCCATTGAGTGATATCATCCTGGTCCTAGTATTGGAATCCATCTAAAATCCATACACATTGTCTTTCACACCCTTCCAACTATTCACCGTCTGTTATGGTTATCCCTCGTATGTTAGGGCATCCCCTGTCTGTTAGCTATCGCTCGTAGGTTAGCAATCACTTGTAGGTTAGTTATCGCCCATCGATTAGCTATCGCCCATCGATTAGCTATCGCCCATCGATTAGCTATCACCTGTCGATTTGCTATCGCCCGTAGGTTAGCTATCACCCGTCGGTTAGCTATTACCTGTCGGTTAGCTATCGCCCGTTAGTTAAGCAATTGCCCATCAGTTAAGCTATCCACCGTCGGTCAAGGTGTCACCGTCAGTTAATCGATGGTTAAAGTGATTCACTGTCGGTGACGGTCCATTGGTCAATACCTTCTTTGAACAATAGTGATTCATTGTTGGTCAAGGTGATGACTAATGGTCTGTCGGTCGGGACCTTCTTTGCACAATGGGCACTCACCGACAGTCTCTAACTGATGACATGCCCCAAAACAATCTCTAAAAGCCCAATTAATCAGAAAGTCAAAGTCGGGGTGGAGCCCAGGAGCAATGATTATGATCAAAGAGCAAGATTAACAACGAGCCACTGAACCTTGTCTCCGTCGTGAGCATATGCTCAGGAGTTAGGTTACGGCCAGGGAACCTTGCTCTGATATCACTTGTTGTGCGCACCCAATTAGAGCCCTCTTATACATGCAACAGAATGCGAATATATAGGACACAAAAATTATGCCAAAGTCGATGTGTGTGTATAAATGAGAAAACATGCAAATTAAAGAAAATAACTTACTAGCATCGAGATTTACGTGGTTCACATTTTTAGGCTCCGTTCACAGGAGAAAGAGATAAGTCCACTATTAATTCAACAGTTACAATGGTCTTCCAAGAAACAAACTTTCTTGGCCTCACTAATTTCTTCTAGAGACTTTATGTCTTGGTTTTTTTCTATGAGGTTCTTCTATCTCTTGGAGACTTATTTTTTTTCTAAAAACTCTCTCTCTAAATTAAAATGTTATCTCTTTTTCTCATTTTTTTCTCTTCTCTCTATTTTCTCTCTCTACAAAGAAAAGATTTAAGAAGATGATCACTAGTTCTCTTTCATCTTCTTCTTCTCTGTAAGAAGAATGATAACTTTCTCTTTTCTTCTTATCTCTCAAATAAGGATAACTCTCTCTCTTTTTCTCTCTCAAATAATGACAATTTTTTCTCTTCTTCTTCTTTCTAAGAGAAGGCCTCTCTATATCTCTGATACACCAAGAGAAGTTACACTCAAAGAAATGGATCAAGAGAGTTACAAGCCAAATAATCACCTAAGAGAGATGCACGCCCAAAAATGACCCAAGAGATGTGGCTTTGGTTAAAACCTCAAAAGCAAACATAACCCACCCACGTAAAGACCTTTTATGATGTGTTATCTCTCCCTCGGATAGATAAAAATGGAATCTTTGACCACCTTATCTGACCTTATTTTATCTCATGTTGGAACCACATGAGGATATCACTTTAGATAAAAGCAACAAGTTTTTGCCTTTGTATGGGTCAATGGGATAATGACAATTATGAAAAGAATATCCTATAACCTCCTAAAAGATAACTCATTTCTATCTCTTTTCTAAGTAGGATATAAGAGGAAATATTACCATATCAATCATGTGAGACTTCCCATATTTCATAGGATTATGACTTTGTCAATAAGTTATCTTTTTCTATTTTCAAAATTACCCTTCTATCAAAGACAATTTCCATTGGTGTCCCTCCCTCATGGGATGGGACGCCTAACAGTAAGAACTGGATTATTTATTAGAAAATGTTTTGTCTATGTGGAGCCTTAGTTTGAACCCATAAACTTAAGTTTTGAAAGTGTTTTCCCCATAAATTATTCTCCTCGAATGCAAAATTTTTTTGATATGGATTTTTGGGAAATTATCATTAATATTAAAGAATTTGACTGCTAATGATTGGGTTGAGCCCATGGCTCTAATCGATTTATTTTTGTGCATTATAAGCCCAAGGTCGTCAGTTCCAATGCGAGTTGTCTATTGTACAATCAAGTCCTGTAAAAAAGGAAAAAGGATGTAATAATAGGATGCAGTTTCTATGAGGCCTAAGCTTTATAAAGCCCGACCTCGTGTCCACATCAGGAATATACTTTGGGCATTGGAAATCTCCATGATGGCTCTAAAATCAATTTACAACACCAACTATGAAATTTGAAGCTAAAAAAATACTACATATCTGTAAAAACTTATTTTTAGGGCAAAATGGATGGTTTAGATTATATGCTATAATATACACTATTCTTAGGGATTGAAATCCTAATTTGTTTTTTTTCTTATGACCACATGATAAAGGTCAAGACAATCGATTTGAAGCCTTTCCGACATCAAAGCAATACTTTTTGATGAGTTTTGAGGTGAGGCTTTACTTATTTTGATTGGTTGCAGCCCTATCAAAACATTTCATAATAATATTACTTTGACAAGGTTTCTATGAGTCCTCTATGAGTCCCCCAAGTCATCTATTTTAATGAGTCTTCTCTCTAAAATTCATCTTAGAGATAGATTGCATATCAAAAAATTTAAGGATCGACAATCTCCACCTTAGTGAATATGAATATATAAGTACAAAATATTTTTAAAAATTAAAAATCAGTATCTTCTTATGTTTATGTAAGACCCTCTATTTTTGTCTTTGGAGGGACTACCCTTTTTTTTTTTTTTTAAACGAAAAGAGTAATATTCATTAGATGGGCAAAACTCCTAATTACAAAAGTACAAAACGAAGAAGTAGGGAGGAGCACTCCCTAGATCTAAGACTAACCAAACCTAACTCCTAGAACACACCAAATCCAAAAGCCTCGCCAATCCAACACCAGATTTACAGGCACCAATTGATCCAAACAAAACTCACAAAAGCCTTATCTTCTCAACATAAAACTTCGGAGTTCCAACTTCCAACAAGTAGCCCCAAGAGCGTGCCTCCCTATCAACGATTTTCGCATAGCCAAGGTTGGGACAACCTATGCTAATCTGCAGTTGGGGTGCTAGTGCTGCAACCGCGACCCATCCTATCAACGATCTCCGCATAATCGGGGTTGGAACAACCAACATTCTACACCAGTCCGTAGATGGGGTGCTAATGCTACAACCGCGACCCATCAAAAAGGCAAAAAAAGGCCAAGAGGGAAAAGAGCAAGAAAAGAGGCCAAAGAAGAAAAAAGGCTAGAGTAAGGACATGAGAGGAACAAGAAGAGCACATAAGAGGTGAGAGAATCATATTCATCTCCCAAAAATTATACTAGGCCACAAAGAAGGAAATTAGAGCCCCAAAGGAACTCCAACCTCTGTGACAAGGTTTCTAATGAAAAGCCTCATCTTAGGTGTTAACCTATAGTGGCCTAATACAAGGATTTTTCAGTCCTTAAAAGAAATCCTGAGGACCTAAGAAAATCCAAGATAGGATGTCGAAGACAAGGGTACACGCCATCTTAGATGTTACCCTAGTTGGGGAGGATGACACGAGGACAAAAAGAGATGGGTCAACAAAAAGGTAGAGGCCAAAACGAAAACAACGGATGAAAGAAATGACACAAGAGAGGATAGGAATTGAATGGATAGAGAGAAAGATGAAAAAGGAAAGGAGGAACCCATCACCAAAGAGCTCTCTCTCTTACTAGCTCTCTCTCACTCCCTGAAACCAAAACTAAAATAAAAACAGAGAAAGGGGTAGAGAAGGGGAAGAGAAGGGAGAGGGATGAAAGAATAAGAGGGAGAAGAACATAAGGCAGCAGAAAACAGAGAGGAAGAAAGCTCATAAAAAAAGGATAAAAGAAAACAATAGAAACAAGATAGAAGAGGGAAAAGAGAAAAAAAAAGGAGAAACAAAAAGGGAAGAAAAAAAAGAAAGAAAGGAGAAACAAAAAGGAAAGAAAAAAAAAAAAAGAGAAACTAGAGGAAAGCTCATATCTGAGAAGAAAACTCATATCCAAGGTATAAACGCCGTAATCTGCTAAAAAATCACTACCCTCACTGCACTCCGGTGGTTTCCGTCGTGGTTGAAGCAAGCAAAGGGGCTACTACCGGTGCATTTGAGCAACAATGAAGGTGGTTTTGAGCAAAGATAACCTTGCAAAATGGTGAAGGCTTGGCTTGGAGGAGGAGCAAATGGCTAGGGTGCAGGAGGTAGAGGTGGCTAGGGTTTGCAAGCAGCGGAGGTGGCTGGGGTTTGCAAGCCGAGAGCTAATAGAAGATTCATGCATCTTTGAAATGGATGGTTGGTTGGTCAAGGGACACATGTGGACCTACGTCCCCTGACACATGGTACAGTTTTCCATATTAGTTAGCTTTCGCATAAGAAGTTCACATTCGCAATAGGCTCTTAGATGCGTAATCAAGTGGCTAGAGTCGTTTCATCAAAGAGCCTCAAAAAGTTCAAAAAGAAATGTCTTGACTTTATGACATGCTCCAAGCGATTGAATTTCATATGTAACAGCTTATGATGATTGTGATCTTCTCCTACAATAGTAAAACAATGTTCTAAAACACATTCACTTTAAATAATCTCTCTCACACATTTACATCAGAAGGAAACCCAATTGTTAGGATCTCCACACGATGCACCAAAATGCTTTATGTTGCTTTGAAGATACCTGAATGTACCGGTTAGTTAGGTTCATATACTATTCATTTACTTCAAACCCCTAGAGGGCAGGACCACATGAAATGAGAGCTTCTCTCTAAAGCAACTCACACCGCCGTTAACATCCCATTGACCGACCAAGCGACATTCTATTCTTTTTTCTCTTAGGACCGTTAAAGCAAACAACCATCTCTATAGGTGGGACTGTTCATGATTATGACAACTATTCGCCAACCATGGGAGGCATGAATCATAATGAGAGAGATTCTATAAGAAAATATTTTGATAGGGCCACAACTTTATCAAAATAAATAAAACCTCACTTTTGGCATTTGAAAACCTTCAAATCAATCATTTCGGCCTTGAATTTTATGGTTATGAAAAAAAAAAAATGAAAGCACTCAAAATAATGTATAATGTAAGATGTTATTTAGACTGTCAATTTCATCTTAAAAATAGGTATTCGTGGTGTGCAAGATCTGTATTATATTTTTTACTTTCAAATTTTATAGTTCGTATTGGAAATTAATTCTAAAACTATCATGGAGATTTAGGATACCCAAAGTGCTTTCCGTTATAAAGAAAGAGAATGTATACAATGAGACCATTTACCCTTGATACAACATGGTCACAATTACTATGTGAAATTTGATAGCTTGGGTGTGTCACAAAATTCGAGATTTCTTTTGAAGTTTGAGTTTTGTCAATAGAATAAATAGAACCACCCAATTACACATCTAATGATGAAAATTAATTGTAACCACCTTATACCAAAGATAAGTGATCTCTCTACAGGGAATCCACATTATGGTTGTTATTGGAAGCTCTAGAAAGGCATGGAAAATATAGCTTTTATATTAGGGTGCAGTTGGCATACTGATGCATCTGTAGCGGTAGAGGTAAGGTGGACCTTCAAATGTTATCATGGTATATAATTTTGATGTAAAATGTTCTTCGGATTATCTCAAAATCTATTTTTATATCTAATTATAAAATTTTAAATTTCAAAAATGGTTAAAATCAAGTAGATCTATAAACATATGAAAATCTTGAAAATAGACGGTGCAAATAATATGTTGGAAAATGCATTATTTCTGAGACTTAAAATCTTTTTATTGTTCAGTGTTATACATCTCGATGTTGAGATGAACAATCAAAAGGTTTTTTAACATTAAAACTACCTCTGTCGATGGATTTTTAATGTGCATCCGTAGTTCTACATTATAAGGTTGCATCCTTGTATAAACTTTTTCCTTTGTATTGCTCCTAAAGCATGGCTACATAAATATAGCCTTTTCCTCATTTCTACTTTGAGAGCTGGAGAATCAACCTATGGCCTACATGAGGGAGCAGGTTTAGAGCATCTACACCCTCTAACTCGAAGTCCAAAAGTTTCTAGAGAATGTTAAAGGAAAAAGGTCCAAACTTTCAAGTGAGAGAGATGCATTTCTTTTATCACTTTCGAATGAAAGGTTGGGATTTCAAGAAGCAATGATGCTGAGCCGTCCATATCGTGAAGATGGGTCCTACCGAGCACCCGCATGTTGTCCCCAGCGCCGTTCATCTCCGCGTTGGACAGCCTCAAAAAACGTTAATATACATAAAATAATACTTCAATACAATAAGTTAATATAATACAACCAATTAAGGAGAAAATATAAAGTAAATATATAGAATACTAATTATCTCTCTCTCTCATCACCGACTTCATTACTTCACATGAAAGGAGAGACAGAGAGCTGGGTTTGGTCCCCACAAAAGGAGCTCCAATTCTCCTTTTGGTTTTCAAAGTAGCCGTTAGGCCTCTCTTCGTTGAAAAAAACACAAGCAAGATGGAGTGAATAAATAGAGGATGAAGTTTCTACAAGGCCTAGGCTTTATGAAAACCAAATAGAGCCTTGCTTCAAATCCTCATTAGAAAAGAATTTTTGGCAACAAAATTTCTATGATGGCTCTAAAATCAATTTACAACACCAATCATAAAATTAGAAACTAAAAAAATCATACAAATCTTTGAACATTTATTTTTAGGGCGAAATAGATGGTCTATATAATTTATTAAAATATAATTATTTTTAGAACTTAAAATCTTAATTTTTTTTCACAACCGTAATGTTTTTTTTAAAATATTTTTCACAACCATAATGTTCAAGGTGAGATGGAGATGATGGATGTAAAGGTTTTTCAATATGTTTGAATTACAATTTTCAACGAGTAAACCATTTTTTATAAATAAATAATAAATAATAACCCAACGAAAATAAGAAGAAAAAGTTAGTCGTTAAACCAATAATAAATAAAGGAATAAATGTATGTAAGGTGAATGAATGAGTGAGGCGCGGTCCCTCCCTCCAATGCTTCTCAACGGCTTCTTCCTCCTCTACATAAACCGCTGCTTCAAATAGACCAAACCTCTCTCTCTCTCTCTCTCTCTCTCTCATCCCTTAATCTCAGCACTCTGTTTTCGAGCGGCCCAAAAATGGCACCACCCTTCCCTCCTTCAATCCCCTTCTCCTCCCCAATCACCCACCGCCGCATGGCTCTTTCCCTCTGTAACCAACATCCCCTCTCTGATTCCCCCAAAACCCCTCTCCTCCATTCCCCTTTAAAGAAACGCCAACAGAAACACTCATCAGAAGAGGAAGAGGAAGAGGAAGATGAAGAAGAACACTTGGAAATCTCGCTCGCAAAGTCCCTCTCAACTACTCACTTCAAGATAACTCCATCTCGAAATCCATCTCCCGAAGCCAGCGTCTCCTACCGTTCCATCGCTGTGATCTCGGGCCACATGGGATCCGTCTCGTGCCTCGCCCTCTGTGGGGAGTTCCTCCTTAGCGCGTCCCAAGGCAAAGACATCCGCGTTTGGCAGCAGCCTGACCTGCGTCATTTCACTCGGTTCGGGCATGGCGACGGTGCTGTCAAGGCCCTTGTCACGGTTGGGACCCGGATCTTCACCGCTCACCAAGACAGTCGAATCAGAGTCTGGAAAATTTCGAGAGACCCCGAGAATGTGTTCAAGCTCATTGCGACAATGCCTACGCCCAAGGATTATCTGTCTAAGTTCATGAAACAGAGCAACTATGTGCAGTCGAGAAGGAACCACAAGCATTTGTGGATTGAGCACGCAGATAGTATCTCGTGTTTAGCAGTGAGCCAAGGGCTTATCTACTCGGGCTCGTGGGACAAAACCTTAAAGGTGTGGAAATCATCAGATCTCAGGTGCATAGAGTCAATTCGAGCTCATGATGACGCGATCAATGGGCTTGTCGCTCACGGTGGGCTCGTGTACTCGGCCTCCGCCGACGGGAAAATCAAAGTGTGGGGGAAGAAGGGAAAGGCCCATAGCCTTTGTGGGGTCTTACAAGGGCATAAAGAGATGTCCATGAATGCAGTTGTGGTTTGTGAGCAAGGGAAATGGGTCTATGGTGGTGGGTCAGATGGGAATGTTATGGGCTGGGAAGGTGGGCTTGATGAATGGAACCTTGTTTGTGATTTTAGGGCACATTCCGTGGCTGTTTTGTGCTTGTGCTTGGCTGGAGGAGAGATACTGTGTAGTGGGTCAGCTGATAGGAGTATTAGGATTTGGAGGAGGGGGTTTGGGGGAGGGCTTTGCAGTGTAGGGGTTGTGAGGGGGCATGAGGGACCTGTGAGGTGCTTGCAAGCCTCTTCACTTAAGGTGGGTCAAGGCTTTTTGTTGTATAGTGGGAGCCTTGATAAGAGCTTGAGAGTTTGGTGGGTGTCCAAGGAACAACATTTTCTCTCTAGGAGTGGGGTCCTAGGTGAACAAAGGGGAGATGGTGAGCTGAAATTTATTAGGGCTGGCAATGGGCTCGGTGGCCCGGTCGACCCGATCCTCAAAAAGTAGGGTTTGGGCTTGGGCTACGAACTGCGGCCCAAGGGCGAAGTTCAGGTCTGTGTCAGCCTCTCTCCTTTTCACTTGTTGTTGTTCTTTTATTTTTATTTTTTTTTTTTTGCCCCGTCCGGCCCAGTCATATAGGGAAAAAGGGCCGGGCCAAGGCTGGCCCGGCCTGGCACGTTGCCATCCTTGAGCAGAGTAAGCATTTGTTTGGTTATAGATGAAATGTATAGGACATGCAAAGAAAAGATAGGTAGGGGAATTTCTTTTATTTATTATTTTTTGTATAGGACATGAATGTACACAAATAGGAGTGAGATTTGGAGAAAAGAAGAGGCGATTTCTATGTGAAAGGAATCGCTAGAGGAGTAGTTCTTCAGTTAGTTTGAAGGAAGAAGACTTACTTCAAGGGCAGGGTTTTAACTAAAAATTCATTGTTTTGTCCATAAACCATGGGAAGATGAATAATGGACATTCAGTTATTCTTTTGAATAAAAAGTGAAAAAGTGAAGCTTTTGGTAAAAGAGAATCTTCATTTTTTTTTTTGGAAGATAAAGAATGCCTTTGAGAGAGAAAGAAAAGCGCACTTTCATCGAATTGGTGAAGATCAGAAGAAGGCATCATACTTTTTTTTTAATTTAGGGAAGAGTTTTCACAAATCCTCGTTATCCTATGCAGACCACAAATGTGTATGTGCAAAATCCTAGCAAGGAGCTTATTTAGAATGACTTTCGGGGATTTATTTTATTTTTCCCTTGCAAAGCTGCTTGATTTTCCCTTGTTGTTGTAATCTTTTTTAATTTCTCAACAAAATTGGAATACAAATGTTTTGGCCCTTCAATGAGTTGCAAACTTCTGTTTTTTCTTGGTAGTCTATTTCTACCCGTAGTAGGAATAGAATTGATGACGGTATATTGAGCCCATTTTTTAAATGTGTTCCAACATTCGAGAAGTTTTATTTGGAGTTTATGTTTGGTCAATGATATATCTCCAACCACCTAAGTTTACGTCTAACGGTCGATAGTAATTGTGGTATCTTTTTATGAAAATTAAATAACTCATGACACATTTTCTTAAAAGAAACAAGTCAAAACACATGGAGGCTTTTTCTCAATTTGGGTCTAGATTTCTTTTAGGAAAAGTCAGACAAAGCAATGTCATAACTGACTTGGAGCCTAGCGAGAATATTTTCATTCTTTTATTTTAATTCTTTTAACTTATATTCCTTTAAACCCCGAATATTTCTCTATTTGAATATTTTTCTATTCTAATTCTATTATTCTAATATTCAACTATTAGATATTATAAATACATTAGATATTATAAATTGAATAAATATAAGTGTACATTCTTTTGGGGACCAAGAATAGAGTGTGTCTCTCTCACAGGGCGAAAATGCTTTTTTGAAGAGGTGATGAGTACATGTAAGGGGTGTGAATCTACAGTAATGTACTCGTTTTTTCTTTTTCCGTACAATATTTTCCTTCTTTTCTTGCGTAAACGTACTAGGATGATTCATTTTATATATTTCTCTATAACAACCTGTATAACATGTATACGATTTTGCAACCAACATAAATAAGGGTATTGTGTACAATTTCACTTAGTAGAAATATACATTGATTTTTTACATGGTATTAGAGCCTAGCCGATCAAACCTGTCACCCGAAATAGAAACCACCTTTTAAAACTGCTCTACAAAAATACTATGAGAAAATACAATACAAAACCACCGTTCAATGCAAAACCACCGACCTTTTAAAAACCACTCTAAAAAGCCGTTCAGACCCACTCCTAAAAACCACCTATTAAAAAATTGTCGATAGAAAAACCACTCTTGAAATTGCTTACTGAAAAACCACCATAAAAAACCACTCTTTTGAAACCAAAAATACATTTTGAAACCATATTTCATCATAGATCTGATTTTGACACATGTTTTCTTACATATCTGGTAATTTTCTTAGGGCAATCTCTATGATTATGTGATTCTTTTCGTGTGGGATGTTGAAGTCCCTCGTCCAGATGATCCAGATATGAAGGGCCTTCAATCGTTGACTATCTCGTATTTGCTCATTGGTTCTCTTGTCAGATCTCACTCCTTGGAAATATCTAGTGAGAGAACGGAGTAGATGCAATCTAGAGAGACAAAGAGTGGTACTAAAGCGCTTAATCTGAATGAAATTGATTTTTTAGAGAGAACCAGTGTCTCTCCTGGTCCGCCCTTCTGCTTGGCTCTCTCTCTATTCTTTTTTTTTTTTTCTCCTCGTGTGTTTTTTGTTTTTATTTTTATTTTACTGTAACCCTCCTTAAAAGAAGACTTCTTTTCTCACTTTATTTGCACTACATTTCGGGAAAAGTGGTAGTAATTTTAGCAAATGATAGACGACCTTTTGTAGATAGTGACAAACCACTTTTTTCTATTATTTAAATAAATGAAAAATCTGAATCTTTTTCCCTGGTCACTGTAAAACTAAATGGTAACAACTACACTTTTTTACCATCTCTTATAAAAATTGTAAAATTCTTGGAAACAGGCTGTTAGGGTATATAGACAGGTAGACACCCCCTCGAAATTCTGGTTAAGAGAATTTCTAAAATCTTGATTCTGAGTCCAAATGACTACACAAATCTAATAAACCATAGTACACTTAAACCCAATAGAATTATCTCAAAACTACCCGAAACCTATCCCAAATCAAATTAGATCACGAGAGCTTTCCAACGGTCCACAAATCGTACAAATTGGACCCCCATATTCAAAGTTGGAAGCCTCGATAGGACTAGCGAAAAAATGATCAAAATGCCCCTACCCAAGCTGTGCCACGTAGTGCATCGGACCCGCATGAAGCACCGTGCCTCACACAGCTCGATGGGCCATGCCCAGCCTGGCCCATTCCTTTTTCAAATAGGGTTGAATTATTCAAAAGTTGATAAAATCTAGAATTTTTAATTTTTTTACTCAATCTAAACCCTTGGATTGAACTGACCTAGATTCAAACCTAACCCTACATCAACCTATAAGTATCCCATAAAAAAAACTAAAAAAAAAAAAGACCAAGATCACTACAAAATAATATGAAATTCATAAAAAAAAATAGCTAGAAATTTAAAATTAGGAAAATACCTAATAAATATCAGGAAATAGGATAAAGCTTTAGAAAATTCCTAAAAAATTAAAAAAAAAAATCCCAAAAACTCCAAAAATTCGGATTTAATATTAGGAGATCCTCAAAACCTTAGAAAACTAAGAAAAACCTCTTCCTAACTCTAGAGAAGCTTAGGTCGGCCCTACCTAAGAATTCCTAGCTTTTTTAAAAGCCTTAGGAAACCTAGATCTAGGTAAAAGACCTTTACATCTACCAATTCCAGCAAACAAGATACATCCAATAGGAGATGGTAGCACAAGAAGGGCGAAATGATCCAAGCCTGAAACTTCAAGTTTCGGGTCCCTAATGTAAGTATCTCTTGTTCTATTTAATTTAATTTTATTTTCTTCATTAATTTAGTTTGCTTTCCTATAATTTTCTATTATTAATTAGGTTAGTAAAATTTAGAAGTGTCTTTAAACAATATACATAGATCTTGAAGCTGGCACTGCCAGTGGACTCAAAAAAATCAAATCTGAATAGATCTGTGTTGTTTTTGAGCTCATAATTTGAGCAACCCCACATTCTCTACTTTTTCTTAAATTTAATTCAGTTTTACAAAGATTTGGATTAATCTCTCTTTCAGATCGCGCAAATATGAGTGTAAACAGTTTGGTACCCACCATGGGGCTCTCGAGCTTCAATCTGTATAATTAAACCATTAAAAGCATCTTGAGATTTTCATTTTTTTTTTTTTTCATATTAAAACAAAAGCCCCAGATCTCCTCTTGAGGGGTACCATTTAAAAAAAAAAAGAAAAAGAAAAAAGAGAGGAAGTAAAAGTTAAACTCTAGTTCACGGGAAAAAAATCAAACCACCTGGAGGTCATTAGCTTTTACATTTCTAGCACTTGCTTTTCTTTCTTTTGTTGTCTCATTGTTATTTCTCTTTTTTTTTTGTTATTTCCCTTTTTTTTACTTCCAGGTATTAAGTTTGAGTTAAAAAAGAAAAATTCAGGCCTCTTGGACCCTAAGCAATATGCCTTATATGCCTTTTTTATGGCGACTTCATGGTCCATAACACCTGGTGCAGACGCCTTGCGTCGCATGATATCTATGATCACCCTTGGATACATGCCTAGCTTTTCTCATTCAATTCTACTTGTGTTTGAGAAGGGGCTGCGTGGCTGAGTTAGGACCCAAGCACCTCGTCCATTTTTTTTTTACCTTCAGTTTAACCTTTCACCTCTAAAATAAAAAATCATTTTCAACTAGGGCTTCCTATTTTAGTTTCCTTCTCTTATTAATTTTAGTTTTCACTTGTACGTGAGAACGACAATATAGATTCCATGACAATCACTAACCTTGAAATATGGGTAAAATCGCAATATATCACTAGCGATGTGCACATGTGTTCATTACTTGGTGGTTGTAGAAACAATGGTTTCAATTTATAAGATTGTTTTTAAAACTTTATTGAACAAGAAATTTATGGTTTGCTCTTAATGTTGGAACCATTTCTGGACCACCCTATTCCTCTGATCGGGTGTTTAAACATATGGCTACTTGCTCCTCAATTGCCAACAATCATGTGTTTGTAATCAGTGACCTCTCCTGTAACAAATTACATAGATCGATAAAAGCAATTTTCCCCATTCATAACTTGTGGAAGCACTTGCTAGGGTACCCTGGCAGTAAGTATTTGTCAAAATTGACCCTAGTAAAAAATGAAGTATGAACACACTCCCTCCTCGTTTGGTCATGATATTCCAATATGTTATGCAATACATTGCATATGCAGCACTAAATATTACCAACAACCGACAATATTGGGATTTGTGACTACAAATGACAAGGCTAATAATCATCTTTTCATCTATATTAAATTAGATTAGGTCACTAACAACAACCTTGCTTCATCTATTAAAAAAAAAAAAACATTATCTAATCCATCATCCACTTCATGAAAGATGACATCCATAAAGCAAAAAAAGGTCACAAAAAACCCAATAGTACCAAAATAAAAAGGTCACTAGCCAAAAAAAGAATAACTTTATAACATAAACAATCCAAGATCTATGGGAGGCATTGCATCTCAAGATCCAAGAAAGCCTTTTTGGTGCCTTCGCTCCTCCAGATTTAATAATATCTCCACCTTTGCGAAATCCTAGAAGATCCTAGTTGCCTTTAAAAGCACTTCATCATCAATTTTGCCTTCTTTCCACATGACTTCAACAAGCTTAATGAAATCATTCTTGGCCTTAGAAGTACCATCCACGACTGAAGTATTGTTGTTAGGTGTATTTTTACTTGTTAGTAGCTTCATGTTTTTGGCCATCTCTGTCATAGCTATAGCCATCGTGTCAGTGGGGGTGGGTTATGTTGTTCGGTGATGTTTCCCTATCAAAGTCTAGGACTGGTGCCCCTTTTACCCAGATGATACTAGCCCATTAGTCAAGGATGAGCTGGATTTATTTTGGACTTCTATGGGAGACATCAGAAGAAGTAGTGTTGGGCCCTTGTGTGTCATTTCTAAGCCCCCCCCCCCCCCCCCCCCCCCCCCCCCCCCCTCATTCCACACCTAATGTATAAGTGTCATATGACATTCCACCTGCAAATATCTTTTCTAGCCCCGTATAGTTGGGAAAGCTCTTGTTATGATATCTATTTGGCCATTCTTTCTCTTGTATATATAAGACATTTATTTCACGTGAGTGATATTTGTCTTGGGTGTTTACATAATTCAAAACATAGTCAAACATTTAAAAATATTTACAAATGAGTATTTACATACCACTAGAAAATCATCTCATATATCAACATCAGCGGTAATCATCTGCCTTGACTCATCCCATCCAAGACCAATTACAGCCATTAACTTTTTTATCTTATAAAACATGGTCGTAAATAACGTATGATTGCTCTTTGGCCTTAGTGTTAATTTGGTTGTATTTGGTTCTCATGGCTTCACTTATCCATATCCATGCACCCTTCTTAAAGCCTCCCCTCCCCCCCCCCCCCACCCAGTCCCTCTGATCTTGCTCTCCTTTGCCATAAGATCGACAAAGAAGATCTCTTCGGATGGGGTCCACTAGAGATTTCTCTTGTTTCCCATGTTGGAAGCAATTGTACTTATCAATGATGAGTAGGGGTCTATCCTATCAGAGGAAAACAATCCCTTTCCGTAAGGGTCACTGTGGCATCAAATAGAGCAGTGTATGAAACAAAGGGTGATCACATGAATTATAAAATAAATATTACTGCACAAGAATATGAATGTTGGGGTTGGCAAATAACAAGTTTGCCTTGCAAGCATGCTTGTAAAGCCCTTCAAGGAATGAATAAGATCACGTTGACTATTGTGAAGACTATTTCACAGTTGCAAACTTCTGTGAAACATATTCCGAAGCCATCATATCAGTTACCTTAATTGATCTGTCTGGACGTAGTTTACGTGGACAACTTCCACCAGAGGAAGTAAGAGTGCTTCCACCTCACTCAAGGCGCCCCCCCCTGGCCGACCTAAAAAGAAGCAAATCAAGTCGCAGGAAGTGTCAGTGCGACCTCTTCACTGTAGTCGGTACAAAGGAACTGGTCACAACATGGCAACATGTAGAGCATCACTTGAAGGCATATACTTATACTTATCTTTTTTGTTCTGTCTTTTTAAATTGGAGCACCCACTTGTGGGAAATTTGGTTAGTACATATATTAATGGTGTTTATTCTACTTATGTTCATTTCGTACTTTTGGGGCCTATATAATTATGTTTGTTTCTATTCTATCGGAGCACCATAATTAGTTTTGAATGGGCCATTTTTTATCTCTTTTTTTGTTGGGGCATCCACTTATGATTATTTTATCCAATTCATATGTATATATTCTCTTAATTGAGTTGTTGTGCGCATGTAAAACTTTGATAATATAAATAGATTTAGCGATGCAACACTCAAAACAGCCAAGAGGAACATGGGCATCCACTTCATCTTATCAAAAAAAAAAGGTACGATTGTCTATTTATTTTAGTTCATGACTTATATTAACTAAGTAATTCTTATATTGTTAATAACCATTTGTCATTTCTTATTGAACTTTATTTCAGGGGAAAATGAATCTTGATATAAATGAATCAAGTAAGACCCTAGGAAAATAGGAACTAGATCCACGACAAGTAGCTTTGGTTGAAAAGACTAGATTGAGCTCGTTGATAGACATTGGGTTACTAAGGGCCTTTATAAGGAAATGGTGTAAGGTAACAAATATCACACGTTTAACTGTTGGTGAGATAACTCCAACCTTGTACGATGTGTGGCATATATTAAGAATGCCTATGATTGGCGAGCCTGTAACAGGCATCAGACCTAAAGACTACAGGGCTTTCATCAAGGAGTATGTGGGAGATTGCCCTAAAGGGGATAAGTTGAGCCATTGTAATCATACTTGGTTGAGGATAAAATTCGGACAACTACTAAAAAAACCTACCAAATTAAAACTGCTTCAACATAATCGAGCTTATCTTCTTTATTTAGTCGGCACAACTATATTTGTTAACTCATAGCAAGGATCGAGGGGTACAATTTACCTGCAACTGTTCCGAGATCTCGATGAGGTGGGAAAGTATGCAAGGGGTGCTGCAGCGCTTGCCTTCTTGTATTGTTCCTTATCTAAGGTCGTGGATGGGAAGATGCATTTTAGTGGGTCAGCAACACTATTATAGGTAATTTTTATTATCTTTATAGCCAATATTTTGAGCTTTACAATTTCTTTGGCTTCTGACTAATTGCTTCTAGCTATTTTCGTGCAGTGTTGGGTCTATGAGCATTTTCCAACTCTAGGCACCAAGCCAATAGCTATCACCCTAGAAATTCCTAGAGCTTATAAGTGGAAGAAAAAACCACACAGTAAAGACCTATTAACTGTGTTTGATGACATCTCAATTGACATGGTTAGTGATTTTCTTGTATGAATATGTAATTGTAGGTAATTTATCAAAGACAAATACAAATATGATTAGTGGTTTGCTTGTGTGCTTATATGATTATAGGTAATCTATCAAAGGAAAATACAAAATAAGTATTTATTGTGTTATGTTTTTGTTATAGGTGACTTGGCAAGCATATGAGGAGTACAGTCCATTAGATACACTTAGTAAAGAAAATGCGTTGTGCTGATAATATATGATAAGTTTCCACATTACAAAATATTATATGTTTGATCGTGTGCTGCGGCAATTTGGGAAGGTACAAAGGATTCCTATTGGGCCTCCCAAGTGATATAGGAAGAAGAAGGTCAGTATACACCCCACAAGTTAGAGTGACGAGTTGAGTAGCGAGTTAAGCGATTGGCAGCAAAGAGAACGCAATGTTGTCAAGACAGTCATTGATAAATATAGTGGAATGCCTATAAAAGATTATATGGCCTGATACAATATATTCACCCATAGATATAGAAATATCCCCATGTGCCCCCCTCGTAGTCGCAAGCACATGTACAATGCTACATAGGTCATTATGACGATAGGAGATTGGTATATTATCTAATTATGTATTCTATTTTTTATTGACTTAATATATATTCAAACTAATGGTCTATTTTGTTTTTCTAAAGCAATTAACTTGTATAATGATGCTACAAGCTACACTTAGTGGTGAAGTATTAGCAAGGGAATCTAGATGTCATGTATAGACCGCCTATGATTTGCTATTGCTGAACACTCATGTAGAGATATGTGCCAAGGAGATGGTGGAAGCAAGATCGAGGAGAGAGATGGTGCAGATGAGGAAAGTGAGAGTGAGGATATAGATAATGGAAATGAAAAAAGCCAGAGCAAGGAGGGAGATAGTGGAGATGAGGAAAGAGAGAGCGAGGAGAGAGATGGTGGAAATGAGGAAAGCAAGGCTGATGAGGACAGTGAGAGGAGAACAAAGAGTAGAGATGACCAGATTGAAGCTCATTATGGCCTTGCATGAGGAATCAAGTCAGAATTTGCAATCGTGATGAGAGGGGGATGTCCAAGAGGGAAGGACAATGGACAAACCTATTGTGAAGGGAAAGGGTATTCCAAGTTGGCTAAACAATTGGCTGAGGCGAAAAAAGTGACTAATATGTATTTTTCAGTTTGATATATATTTTTTAATCAGATGTTGAATCAGATGTATTTTTTTGAGATGTATTTTTGAGTTTCATATCTAAATGAACTTATTTCTTTATCATGTTTTTGTGAAAAGGCGTAATGCAAGTTGCAAAGGCCTAGGTTGATATGTATTTTTTAGTTTGATATGTATGTTTGAAACAAATGTCAAGTAAAACATATGGTTGATATTTTATTTTGATGTTGAGCTTGATCTCACTTGGTCTATTAAACCAATGTTAAATATTAAAAAATATCGAATAGTAAATATATAACAACAATATCTGAACTATCCATAATCACTATAGCAGAGTTTAGGAATCTGAACTTGGTCGGTACCCTACTGATAAGTGAATTTCTTTAGCTTGTCCGAAGAATGATTTGATGAGAACGGACTAGATGATTGTAAGGGAAAGGAATCGCAGAATTGGAACACAACCCATAGATATACACCTGCTTTGTTTGCTTATAGGATATGTCCATGATGAGTATTGTGTGAATAAGAACAAAGATGTCTTGGTTGCAAAACCCTCATAGTTCTTCTTTAAAACTTCACTCTTAGATATTCAAAATTCATTAACCAAAAATATGGCGGTCTTGCAATCAAAGAGGGCAATCTGGCACTTCAAGAGCGCAGTTTAGCACCTCACCAAGGCAATTCGGCACTTCAAGAACGTGGTCTGGCACTTCACTATAGAGTGGCCCAGCAAAAAGTTACTGGAATTAACTTGCAGTCCGACACTTCAATATTGTGGTTCGGCACATGTTTTACTGGAATAAGGGGCGGCCCAGCACTTCACTATTGCGGTTCGACAGACGTCTTACTGGAAAAAGGGGAGGTCCGGCACTTGACTATTGTGGTCTGACACATGTCTTATTGGAAGAAGGGGTAGTCTTGCATTTCAAAGTCGCGGTCCGGCATTTCAAAGTTGCAGTCTGACATTTCCTCGGAGCGGTCCGGCATTTATAGGTGGTAGTCTAGCAGTCTTTGTTACTGGAGTAGGGGTGGTCTGACGTTTCAAAGTGGCGGTCCGGTGCTTATGTTACTGGAATAATGGACGGTATGCCATTTAAAAGCTACGGTCTGGCACAATAGTGTCTAGAATAAGCGGTCTGGTAGTTAACAAGTGTGGTCTAGCATGTGTTTCTAGATTAATGGGCAGTCAGGCATTTAGAATCTACGGTCCGGCACAATTGTGTTTGGAATAAGCGGTTCGGCAGTTAACAAGTGCGGTCCGACATACGTGTTTTTAGATTAAGGGTTCTGGCAATTCACAATTTCGGTCCGACAGAATGGTTGGTGTCCAACAATTTACAATTGCGGTCTGGCATAAGTATTAAAGGGGTATGTCAATAGTTGGCGAAATGATTTGTTATGTAAAGGAAAGTATAAGAAGGGTATTTTCGTCAAAAAAAAAAATTCCTTGAGGGGATATTTGCTATAAAACTTGGTTTTGGGGAAAAATCTTCTAAGAAAAGTTAGGTTGGGGGTAAATTGCCTAGAAAATCTGCTTTTGGGGTTTTTTACAATTTTCTCTATATTTTGTAGAATTCATCCTACTCCTCACAATATTGCATACATATATTGCATATATCATCTTAGGCTATCTCATATTAAAGCATTAATCAAATCACACCTATACAACGACATATCACAGTTCCTAATGTTTTGATTGGTGATGATCAACATTTAATTGTCTCTTTGTGCATATCAATTAAATGGATTTAGCTATTCAACCAAAACGTATAGAATTGCGAAAGAGTCACTATTAGGTATCACATTCATTTTCTGTACAATATTTTTCTTTTGACATTGTACCTATAAGGTATTGGTAGTATTTTTCAGTGCCGTATTACCCTGCTATCATAAAGAACGTTGCTATGTTCCGTTGCCAAAAAGAATGTTAGCATGTTTTTGGAGTGTAATGTAAAAGGCTTTACTCAAATGTTTTACAGATAAGTAGCTCCATATACATGCACATTTTACTTTCTAATGTTAATTTAACACACAAAAGCCACTTTGGACACATGAATAGAAAAACTCATATGAAAAACCCAACGGTCCAGATCGAATCTTGGTCGATTTGACAGACACGGCCTCATTTCGTGTTTGAATTTTAATTTTTTTTCTAGAAATTCAAATCACTTGAAATTTTATGTAGGTGTTCTTCTCATCAACACACACATAATAAAAATATGTAAAAAAAAATTTATTTGGGAAAAAAAAACCGAAATACCTCCAAAACTTTTCAGGGGTATCTTGGTCAATTTATTTCATGTAAAATATTTTTTTGATTCTTTTTAAAAATTCAACCATTTTTTATAAAAACACTTCTAAATTTTTAAGTGATTTGGATTTGTAGAAAAAAAATGCAAATTCAAACACTACCGGACAACCGTGATCGTCAGATCGACCCAGATTCAATCTAGGTCATTGGGCTCATATGTTCATATGAGCTAGTGGGCTAATCCTATCTTTTTCCCAAAATAATAAAAATAAACAAATAACCAATGCATCGATTTATAAAAACAAATCAATCAATTGATGTAAAGAGATTAGAGAGATTTTTGAAAGAAACATCTCAAAAAAAAAAAAAAAAACCAGTGACATCTCTCAAATCCCACCAAATCAATTTTGAAATGAGAAGCCCAAATAAGTAACCTAATTCATTATACATGGAGAAGGAAACATTGTCACAGATTCAAATATTCTTAACCAAAACAAACTGTGAAATGATTTGTCAATACTTAAATACGAAGCACGAATCCATCAATGGAAAACCATATACATTCAATATTGCAAAATAATAATCAACAGAACCAAATCATATCTATCGAACTAATGAAAAACAACCATTATAAAGCAGTTTCCTTGCTCCCTTCTTTATTATCCAATTGAATCTTAGAAATGTGCAAAGAACTTACTGAATTTACACTTAAGATATTTTTGGAAGAAAATAAAAACCAATGACATTTTTGACAGAGAAATACAAAACGGGCTAACATTTTCAATAAAGAGAGAGAGAGATATTTGGGCTACAGTGCGAGATGGAGAGATAGATACAGAGAGAGAGAAAGATAAATAGAGAGAGTGGATTGCACTACAAGGTTCGAACAAGATTAGGGTTTTCTTAGCTTGCCTCTTCTTGTGAGATTGAACATGGACTGTCGATCAATGGTGACTTGTGGGGTGAGAGATCTAAACCATCCATTCCATAAATGGGCCATCAATATTATGGAAAGGTATATGAACTCTTATCCCCCTTTCTTAAACCATTTGCCCATCAATGGAAAATAAGATAAATTAATTTTAATTAAATATTCTGCATTCCATAAAATAGTACATCTCTACACATATTTTCCATAAAATCTATCAAAGATATATCAACTCAATATCTACTTTCATATTAAGTCAATATATAGTCAATACATACTCAATCTATAATTTGACCACATGTCACATTTAAAGTTACCAAAACATAAGGTCACATGGTCTACAAAACAAAACTTTCCATAAAATAGAAATTAGTAAGAGGTGGGGCATCCCATGGGAGGAACATGTGGACCCCACCTTCTAGAAACATGGTGGCCGCATGTGCACAATGAGCCCCCATGATTATTATTTTTATGTATTTAAAATTAACAAAATAATTTTTAATGAATATTAAAACATTATAAAATCAATATCTTTAATTTTATAAATCCAAAAATTATAAATAAAATATCCAAAGGTTCACAAAAATTAAAATAATATATCTAAAATAATCATTATCATAAAACAAACATAATTAAATTAATTTGATGGGAAAATGATCCATATAGTTTAGGAATTGAATCAACAATCATGGGGCAGTCAACCTTCAACTGTGGACTACGGATCATACTTGCTTTATCAGACCAACCCAGTATTTTCTATAACCTACAGTCAGAGTAGGGCCTCATTAGTGGATCACCAAAGTCTGCCCGATGAGCCAAAGGGTCCCTAATTACAGGTCCTTCCCTAGAGACGAGTCCAGGTAACCATGACCTGAAACTCCATGTCGCATAGGGGAATCTCTTGCACATGCATACGCTTCACCCTAAAAGGTGGATTTCTAGCTTTCTCGAACGATCTATCGATATGCATGTCGTGTAATGGTACATGGATGAGGTTTTGGCCCCCGTCTCTATAGGCCACCATCACACACATCCAAGCATGTTTTCCAACCTCATCAAGCTAAACCATGAACCCTCTTCTATTTGTTCTTCATGCCTAGGTAACATGAGTTTTTCCCAACCAACTAGCTAAGATCATCAAGCACAGTCCGGTATCTACAAACATTATTTGCATGGTATGGTCCACGAGGGACCACACTCCTATTAAGTTCATGTTCCGCTATATCATTTCATTTTACAAGCACTCATAAGGCCTTTAAATGCCATATAAACCCAACATCTTCCACTTGGCCTTTGAATGTCATATATTATCTCTTCATCACTTTCTCTTATCCCCATCTCTCTCTCTTAATTACAATCTCCCTCTCAAGTATTTTTCACTTATTATCTCTCAATACATTAAACATGGCTTTCTCCATCAATCTTTTCAGAAAAGGATTTATAGGGGCAACACCTTTTTCTCTTTGCTGCTCGGATCATATCCCAAAAGTGGTCATAGCCCATCTTTCACATCGCATCATGGACCTATTATCACAGAAGACCATCACGTATCCTCATCGCATGGGGGGTCGTATGTTCATTAGTTCAAAAGAGTTCTTCAAATAAGCTGCTCTCATTTGTAGCCATACAACCAGCACCACACATCTGAGTTCCATGAGTGAACAACTTTATAGTATGTTCTTCCATCTAGCCTGACAAATACTAGCAGGTGCTCCCACTGAAATATTTAGTTTATCTGGATCTCGATCTTTCTCAATCTCATGTCATTCACCAGGTGATAGAAACATGGTTTCATATTCTTAGAGTTCTTATGGAATCGTGGCTCATTTGACATGCATATCGCCGCTGTGTTGTCACAGAAAATCCTTACTACCTCACAATGCACGGGATCAAAGTCAAGTTGATTAAGAAATTTCTTAATCTAGACGGTCTCCTTGGCTGCCAAATTGCACGCCACGTACTTTGCCTCCATAGTGGATATTCCACCACATCCTGTTTCTTTGATTTTCAAGAATCTATACCCCTTCTAAGCATAAAAACATATCCAGATGTAGACTTTACGTCATCTGGATCCATGAGATCGCTTGTACCTGTATATCTAAATACCCAAGCAGCTAAAAGAAACATGGGACTGTAGCAGCTCCCACTCAATTATTGCATATATATCATATACATTCTCAACATTCTTATGTATATAATATGAGGTAGCATAACAAGTTTTATGTAATATGTAATTCAATACCCGTTGGTTTCACAATACACAAAACCTTCATGAACCACAAAGGTTCAACTACACTAGTCATCTTGGTAGTAAATCCATACAAACGACGTTATCTAATCAACACAACATGTGTCAAGGAAGCCTAGCATGATGGCCTTCCATCAATATTCCCTATGGTTCAAGGTCTTAGATAATTGAGGATTTTAAATAACTAGAAATATGGGTCAAGCATATTGGTATTTAAAAACTAGTGCATGACAATTTTTCTCCAATTTTTTGATAAATACCGTCAATACACAATGTTTTTCTCTTTAATAAAAAATATTGACTTGGTATATCTATATATGCATATACATTCACAAGCAATAGTTATATAATAGTATGACGGTTTAAAATGATTTTTCATGAAGACTTAGTGGACCTTGCAAGACTATGTGGTTTTTTTAAAACCATATTCATAAAGTTAGGTTTTTCTCAAATCATCCATTTTAATTTTAAAATACATGTTTAGCCTTCATAAATCATTTTACCGCATTCACCTTTAATTTCCTATCAAGTCAAATTCATGGCCACAAAAACAAATCATAAATACCATCTTATAATTTTATCCAAAATCAAACGAATGATTATTAAAGCCTTGACAAAATACTTCTTTTTTGGTAAATATAGAGATTTTATCAAGAGATTATCATTACATGCAATACATCATATTATTGATATTATTAGGAGGATAGTCACTAAGACCGAGTTCCATCAAAATACTCCCTTTGTGTTTATATATTTGAATGAGTCACACCCATCTCTCATGTTTCATACTTAGGCTTAAAGCCCTCGATCAAACCACATCGCTCATGTGTATCACTACCTTAAGTAATTCGTGCTCGAGCACAAAGTGGTACACAAAACACAAGGTCTTCAAAACCTGCTCTTTCAAATTTGTTAGCACCTATCACCAAATGTCCATACACTCCATACATATTCATAAAACAAATAGCCAAAAAACTAATGAAGTATATGAAACTTAAAATAAAAGGGTTACTGAATCATCTTTTCTTATATGATCTTACCATGTAATATAGGATAAATTTCATACCTCAAAATTGTGTAGTATGGTACTTGGGCTTTCGTGATTCTTTGCTCTTACTTATTTTTATGATCTTGGAAGAACATGCAACTGAGGAGAATATATTGATCATTAGTTTCACATGTCACGAAGTATCCATCTCTTCAGCACTTTGATTTTTTATTTCTCACACCGCGAAGAAATAATCTTCTTCATCCCATCATTTCAAACATCACAAATTTGATTCTCCAACTGATGTTCAGTGCTTCTTTGCTACCACTAAGTCTCTCTATATATCACT
Organism: Amborella trichopoda; assembly: GCF_054954075.1. Classification (NCBI taxonomy): domain Eukaryota; kingdom Viridiplantae; phylum Streptophyta; class Magnoliopsida; order Amborellales; family Amborellaceae; genus Amborella; species Amborella trichopoda. The sequence continues at coordinate 35,649,620 of NC_142336.1, read as the reverse complement.
TCATCTCGAATAAACCAATATGCTTTTATAGGTATCGTTTTTTTTTTCTTTCTTATGTTCCCAAATCGAATATTCTTAAAGACAAAAAATATCACTGAAGTATGTAATAGAAAAATACATCATTATCTTCTGCATATCCCTACGCCAAAATAGTCCAGAATATTCATTATGCAGAGTGTCTTTTCGATGTTGGAATATTTCAATAATTCTTAACCGTAAGTATATTTCTTGACTACAAAGGTCATTAGCTTTCTTATATCTCATTCCCAAACTTGATCTAAATTCAATAAAAAGAAAAGACAACTAATGACATCAAGTATCAATAGCTCTGATACCAATGAAAGAAAGACCCATGTAATCTTTTACCGGGGAATAATATATATATATATATATATATATATATATATATATATATATATATATATATATATATATATATATATATATATATATATATATATATATTATTAACTCTTTTGTTTTGGCAAAAGATCACTTAGAGGTGGTCTTATTACAACAACATATACTTTAAAATAAAATCAAGATCTTAAAACTTGAGAGTTCATTGAAGTAACTATGCACTATGCTTGAAAATAAAAAATAAGATTGCAAGAAATAAAAGAGAAGAGTGTCGGAGATTACCTCAACCGGGCTTATTACATCCCACACCGAGTCACCACCATCCGATGATGTGGGATTGATGATCTTGCTTCAATCTCAAACAGAGAGAGCAAGTTTAGGCCAAGCCACACCAATGACACATGAACCCCTTTGATCACAAACTCAAACCCTATGTGAATTCTTTTAGCAACCTAGTTTAAGAGAGATAGATTAACCCTTAGCCATAATCTATAGTTGAGAGATGGGAGAGAGAATAACTCCATAGCTTAATCACTTAACCCCTTTTCATAATGTGGGAGACAGAGATTAAACATGAGAGAGAGATAGAAAGATAATGTGTAGATCTTTTTGGGTACAGACAACCCTTTTTTTATAGGCTTTGAACAAGATTAGAGTTTCTTAGGGTTTTCTTTGGCTTGTCTCTTCTTGTGAGATTGAACATAAACCGTCGATCAATTTTGACTTGTGGGGTGATAGATCTGAACCATCTATTCCATAGATGGGCCATTAACATTATGGAAGAAGGTACATGAACTCTTATCCGCATTTTCTAAACCATTTTCCCATCAATAAAAAATATGTTAAATTAATTTTAATTAAATATTGTACATTCTATAAAATAACACATCTCTGCCCATATTTTCCATAAAATCTATCAAAGATATATCAAGTCAATATCTACTTCCATATTAAGTCAATATATGGTCAATACATACTCACTCTATAATTTGACCTTATGTCACAATTTAAAGTTACCAAAATATAAGGCTACATGGACCACAAAACAAAACATTCCATAAAATAAAAAGTAGTAAGAGGTGGGGCGTGCCACCATGGGAGGCACATGTGGGCCCCACCTTCTAGAAACATGGTGGGCCCATGTGCACAATGGGCCTCAATGATTATTTTTTTTATACATTTAAAATTAACAAAATAAATTTTAGTGAATAATAAAATATTGTAAAATCAATATATTTACTTTTATAAATCCAAAAATTATAAATAAAATATCTAAAAATTTATAAAAAGTTCAAATAATAATTTTCAAATAATCATTATCATAAAACAAACACAATTAAATTAATTTGATGGGAACTGAATCCATATGGTTTAGGAATTGAATCAACAATCATAAGGCACTCCACCTTCAACTGTGGACTACGGACCACACTTGCTTTATCAGACCGATCCAATATTTCCCATGACCCACAGTCCAAGCAGGGGCTCATTAATGGGTCACTAAAGTTTGGCGAATGAGCCAAGGGGTCGCAATCCCAGTCTGTGGATTATATGTTCTCCCCTATAAATGAGTCCAAGTCACCAATACCTGATGCGAACACAACTCTATGGCGTACAAGGGGATTGGTCGCATATGCATACGCTTCACCCCAAAAGGTGGATTTCTGGCTTTCTCGAACGATCTATCGATATGCATGCCGTGTGATGGAACATGGATGAGGTTTTGGCCCCCGTCTCTGTAGGCGACATCACACACAAGAGTCACACAGTCCCTCTGCTCACTCATCCGAGTATGTTCACCGACCGCATCAAGGGCTAACCCATGAACCCTAATCGGTTTGTTCTGCGTGCCCAAGTAACATGGGGTTTTCCTAACCGATTAGCTTAGATTGTCAAGCACAGTCCGGTATCTGCAAACATCGTTTGCATGATATGGTCTACGAGGGACCACACTCCCACTGAATTCATGTTCCACTATATCATTTTATTTTACAAGCATTCATGAGGCCTTTAAAAGTCACATAAACCCAACACTAAGCGATTATACCATTAATAAAATAAAAAAAAATAAAAATAAAAAGACTTACTTTGAGTACAAGGAGGTCATATTCACTCTTATCCATCAGATTTTAAATAAAGTGATTGTAAAAGTGTCATTGACTAAATTAACAGTTAAAAAAAACTATCGAACTCCGTAACACAGGCTAAGCCATAAAATTTGACATATTTAATGGCTGGGATTGATTGTGACTTCTTTATAATAATGACGAATGGACTCATAGTATACACTCCTCAAAGAACAACAATGCAAAAATACTTATAGTGTATTCTCGAACTTGTTCCCAAACACTGCTTATGCTCCCTTACGAGTAAAATGTAATGTAAAACCCATGCTAGGAATATTTTTAAGACCTAAATTGTAAGTTGCAACTTAACGTAATGATCAACAAAAAAGAAAAAAAAGTTGAATATGCAATCTCGATCTAATTGATAAAAAAATCGCCTCATATGATTGGACAAAAAACATCCAATACTCAAGATAATTAAAATCTAAGTGTTCAAGAACTGAAAATCCAAGCGTTTGGGAACTCAAACCCTTCAAACCATAGGTGTTCGGTGTATTAAAATAAGTGAATTTTAAATCAAGAAAATCCTCCGAAGTCTTTAGCCAAAGGAACCACGCATACAGTGTGCTCTCCTATGCGAGCACCGTATACATGAAAAATGAAAGAAGTTTTCATGATCCTGTGGGGGAAAGTAGGTGCATGGTAAGAGACAAGGCCACATATAATCTTCTGATGGAGTATGGTACTCCAGGTACCATCAATCGTCATCTCCTACCGTCGAGATTTACTAAAGTGGGGCTTACAACCACTTGATCTTCACCATCCGTGATCCAGATAGATGGTAGATGTTCATTTGCAGTACAGTACCGTATAACATTCATTTTGTGCTGCTCTTTTCTATTGTGGATTGAATGGATCACACGACTATCAATTCTTAAACAACCTATATTTTATACATTTAACAATCATTTAATAGATTATCCAACCCCAAGCAATATAAGTTCTTGGTGGAGTTTCGGTTCATTGGCTGGTCTTCGCTTGTTCATTCAGATAATTACAGGCGTTTTTTTAGCTATGCATTATACGCCTCATGTGGATTTAGCTTTCTTAAGCGTAGAACACATCATGAGGGATGTGAAAGGCGGCTGGTTGCTTCGCTATATGCATGCTAATGGGGCAAGTATGTTTTTTATTGTGGTTTATCTTCATCTTTTCCGTGGTCTATATTATGGAAGTTCTTCGAGTCCCAGGGAATTAGTTTGGTGTCTTGGAGTTGTCATTTTACTTATAATGATTATAACAGCTTTTATAGGATACGTACTACCGTGGGGTCTATTTGGCCCCTCCTTCTACCAATAGGAGGATAAAAAAACCCCACTAAATGCGGGAAACTCTTTATTACTAAGGGACTTGAACCCTGCATAATGTATGTTTGAGCCGCTACCGCGTTGCTATCTGCTTCGTAGTAAAACCAGCTTCGCTGGTACTTAGGTAATATTCCCCCGAAAGGGGAGTTGGCGACACTTTCGGCTGCGCGCTAGAAGAGAATTGAGCCTACGGCTTAAGCTCGTTAAGTGCATCAAGATTACGCTTGATGCGATCGGAGTCGTTGTGTATGTGCTTGTGCAGGTGCACATGAAAGTTGACATTGACAATGAGATTGTTGTCAACTTTAATCACGTGCATGCGCCGCAGGAACTGCTGCGGGTTAAGACGAGACTTTAGCTAAGCTAAAGTATTCTCATTGAAAGCCATGAGCTGGACGAGTCCAGCTTTCTTTGCGACGATGTCATAAAGAACCCTGATTTGAGATTCATTAGAAGTCTCAAACAGGGCTAAGAGCTGCTGCTCATCCATCTTTGAAAGATGGGGATCGTCGAGAAAGAGCATGTCATGCTCAGTATTGAGATGCCGTAAGGCATCGGGATCCCGTACAACAAGACATTTCCAGCCCTTCTCTTTGGCCAGAGAAAGACCAAAGAGAGTTTTGCCGCAGCCAGCGGGTCCTACGAGGACCCCCGTAGGCTGGCAGCCATTGTCAATCCATTCCTTCAAATCAGGAGATAGATTGAAATCAGAGATTGACAATTAGACTGCGGCACAGCGGCGCTTCTTTGAGCGTGAAGATTGTCGATAGCGCTAAACAGGCGTTTGGCTTGCACAAGCTGCAAGCACCCTCATCTGGATAGTTCTCAAGAAGGTGCCGTAAGGCACAGTCGGTACCTTCAAAGAAGTATAAGTCAAGAAGTTTATGTTGGAGGGAAACGACTTTGCCATCTTTGATATCGGAGTGGTTAGTTATGTAGTTTCCCTCCTTACAAACATACTCAATGGCTTGCTTATAAAGCTTGACAGCTTTCTAATTGCCATGAAACACTTTCCCTTGGAAAGTAATATCCAGCTTGTCCGCGGAGCGTATATTAAACTTGCTTTGTGCTGTAAGCACAGCGTGGAAGTGAACACCACCATCCTTGTGGTGTTCCCTGGAAACAACAGATTTTCTAATTTCAGGCAGTTGGTGCTTGCCGTAGGCTGTAGCCGTTGCCCAGCCTGCTGAGCCGGTAGTACGCGGGCAACGGCGTAAGCAGCTGATCCGCCGGAGGCTACAAGCACATGGATCTTGAAGGTCGTGGAGCACCTGCTCCGCGGTGAGCTTAGGGTCAACCTGACTGTAAGTAAGGAACAATTTCCTAAGGAAATTCTGAACTTCTTCTTTTGCTTAACATCAGGTGAACTGTTAGTCAATTCATTGGGCTGCGGCCTTCTGCAGGAGCCAGTGTCCTTTTCAGGGCCTTGTGCAGTACACCCTTCCGAGCGATCTGAAGACCAGTAGGCTCGCGAAGCTTTCAAAGAAGGGCAGCCTTGTGTGTCAGCACAACAACGAGACGCGAACCCATCGGACGACCTATCTAAGACTAGGGAGATACTCGGCAGTGGGTACCTCGTACCTTTTCCTCAAACCTATACGTGTACCGAATGCTCATACGGGAAAGTGCGCTCCTAGGTTTGGAACCAGAAAGGGTTGCTGCGAGAAACATCTTCTCCTCTCATCCAGGGGGTGCGAACACACCTGCGCGAATTACAGATGACAGCTACAAGGGTGGCGGGGGAAGGAAACAGTACCCCATATCCGGGGATGAATGTAAACCCATTGAACAGGGATAATCATTCTGGTTCTGGGAGATAGAACTCACTAGCGGTGATGGACATTGGTCTGAAAATCGGGCGTAGCGAGCCCAAGTCACAAGGGCGCAAAGCGCAGCACCTATATTATCGTGGACAATAGACTACTACTCGCGCCTTAATTATGAGCGAATCCAGTCTGAACCAAGCAGCTTAAAATCTGACGGAAAAGCAATTTTTCCCGCTCTGTGCCGATCATCCACACTCAGACATCCATGCGAGGCCTTCGTGATTCGAGAACCTAAGCGTAGCGTTGGTTAGAGGGGGTTATACTCAAGATTTCCAGAACGGAGCCGTATGACGCGAGAGTGTCATGTACGGTTCTTTGAGAAGGGTGTGAATATAGACTATCCTCACGCCCCAAGGGGCCACGAAGCTACACCCTTACTCTCCTAGTCTATGTACATTGCTTCTTCTAGGAGGTTGGCTGCCCATCCTAGATATTCCTATTTTCTACGTGATTCCGGGTTCGATTCGGTTTAGTATAAAGGTTATTTTCTTTCTGTTCGTATATATATGGGTTCGTGCAGCATTTCCACGATATCGTTATGACCAATTGATGAGGCTTGGTTGGAAAGTATTCTTACCTTTATCATTAGCTCGGATAGTTTTTGTATCTGGTGTTCTAGTAGCCTTTGACTGGCTCCCTTAATTCGTTGAACAATTTCACTGCTAAAAAATAGATATTTTAAATTAAAAAAAACTCCATTAAATAACAGCTAAAAAACCAAATGAATTGATTGGAAGAAATAGAAAATAATAGATTTTATTCGTTCTATTAACTTCATAAATGCAGGCTTCGAGAGAAGGAGAGAGAGGCTTGGCCTCTCTTTTTGAGCGTTCCAAAACGAAGAAAATATATATATATATATATATCTATTTTTTTTATCTAAGGCCTTGTGATGATGGGTAAATCCTGCCCATGATGGATTGCGTTAATCATGAAGAACACAAAGTTTCCATGATCCGCGAAAACGAAAAAGCACGAAACATTCATATGGCAAGACGACCATCGATTCTTAAACAACCTATATTTTATACATTTAACAATTATACACTTCGTACTTGTCCCTTTGTTCTCTCTCTAAAACAATTTCTCTCTCCTCTCCAGTCCCTTCGCAATTAAAACCCTATTTTGCTCTCTCTGGCCAATAAAACCGTACTTTATCTTCTCTCAACGCTGATCTATATCGCAGATACAGGAAGGAGAAACTTACCGATTGCATGTACAGGTGCTCTCCCTCTCGCCTCTCTAAGTCTATTTATGCTTCTATAGATCTCTACGCCATTACTGAGGATTTAATGTATGAAGTTTTCGCTTTTTCTTGTTCTCTGCTATAGCAACTCTATCTTTCATCCCCTCTGCATTTTTTTAGTTTGGTTAGTGTTTTCTGACTTCTCTCACCTAATTTATTGTTTGGATTTTTTCTTATTCTTTTTGTACTTTCCCTTTGTCTGTCTATTTTTCATGTCTATTTATCTGTACAGATTTGTAATTCTGTGAGCCTTATTTATTCGTTTCATGTTTTCATTTTCCTTTTGTGTACTTTTTTTCTTCATAGATACCTCCTATTCCTGTGTTCTCCATGCTATTTGGGTTTTTGTTTGTACTTTTCTTACTTTGCTTTTCCATTTTTCTTTCTGATGTGGATTTCTGCAAGAAATTGGCTAATTTTTTTCTTTATCTTTTTATTTGTAGTGTCGAAATTTGCTATTAGGGGAGAAAAAAAATAGATTTTATGGGTTATGCTATTCTACTGTCTGGTTTCTGCATTCTTACTTCTGTGTATAGTTCTCTCCATCTTCCTGGATCTGTTATATATTTGTTTGTATATATTTGATTTTTGTATCACTTAAGTTGCTTTTTATTATTCTTGTAATTCTGTTTTCGATAATGTTTCCTTTTCAGTGATTTGAGTTTGTGCTTCACTTTGTGGATGGTAGTGATGGCAATTTCATTTTGTTCTTCAGTTTCTGTGGTTCCTGGTTTATTATACTAGCTTCCATCGAAATGTTTTCCTTTCTCTAATAATTTATTGTTCAATGAAGGTTTTCATGTATTTTGAAGATTCTTATGCGTTTTATAAATTATTGAATATAGTCAGTTTTATTAATGTTTCATGGACTGTCAATTATTGATGTGTTGCTTAGATTCTCTCAGCAATCCCAGCTTGTTTGTTAGTTGGTTTTGGAAAAAATTATTCATCTGAGCTTGGTTGTTAGTTAGCTCCGGCTAATTAGAAATATTTATTTTTCCTATTTAGGTTAGTGTGTTATTGAATTTTTTGTGCTTTTACAGACATTGTTAAAATCCTAATTTCTTGAAATCATGTTTATATATGTGCTTACGTATAGTTGCCATTTCTTGAAAATAGTTATAACTGCGAGTAGGTAAGGTTGCTATTTAGGCCCAAGCGTTGGTTCACTGCGGTTGAATGGCTTCTCATGAATGACCTGTGCAAATTCTAGGAATAAAAGAGTGAACATTACGGTGTCAGCACTGAACTCAATGGAAAGGAATTTTATAAGTTTGTAACTGCCTTGGGGTGAAAAAGGAGTTTGATTATTGGGGTGTTTGGATATCCAAAATGGGTCATATTGAGATGGGGATTTTATTATTTTTGGTGGTTTGGTTGTGGTTGAGCCTGCCTTTTGGGGATTCTTTCTTTGGTAGGTTGCCATTTGCCGCTTCAAATAAAAGAGTGAACTTTGCGGTGTCAGCAGTGAACTCGATGGAAAGGAATTTTATAACTTCGTAACAGCCTTGGGGTGAAAAAGGAGTTTGATTATTGGGGTGTTTGGATATCCAAAATGGGTCATATGGAGATGGGGATTTTATTATTTTTGGTGGTTTGGTTGTGGTTGAGCCTGCCTTTTAGGGATTCCTTGTTTGGTTTCGTATTTGTAGTTTATTCTCCAAGTTTTCCTTTTTAGTTAACATAATGACAAAACCTTCAATAACTATAGTTGTTGTCTTAGTCATAGGGATGGGTAGGGTATTAAGGTGTTTCCAAGGCCAATGTTTTTATAGTTGGATTTATCAATCAAGCACATTGGTGCTATGCGATAGTTGTTGGAAGTGGTTGTGTTCTTGAACCATTTAGGAAGCCAAAACATGGACTCTTGAGAGTCTAAAGGCTTCCTATAGTGGGAAGCACTGTCTGTACAATGCATGTCTTAGGAATCAAGATTCCTACCTTTTGGGAATTGCCCTCCGAACTACTTTGAAATGCACAATTATAAGGGAACGAGTTTTCACAAGGCAGAAGGTCTGAAGTTCTAGAGTGTCCTTAACCAAGAATCCCTTAGCTTCCCCTACTATTGGGAATCAATCTGCCCTAAACAAGGGTTCCACTTGGGATTGATGTGTTGAGTGCCCTTAATCATTCTTCTCCACAAGTATTGGAATCAAGGTCATTGAGTGCCGTTAACTAGAGTTCCCTAAGTACTGGAGTTAAGGTTTGCTGGAGTTTATAGTTTAAAAAAAGAAAGTAAATTGATGGATTTATTAATAATGAATTTTTTTAAAATAAGACACTTATTTTGGGTTTTAGACCTAAAGAATGATGTTGAGTTTCTAAACATTCATCATCTTTGAAAAAATAAACAAGTAGAATTTATAGATGGGTGTGGTTTGTATGAGGCTGAGGCCCTAAACAATCAAAGTAAGGTGCATCTTCAAATAGTGACAGAATATGGTGTTTTAGTAGTAGAAATATTTATGATGGCCTGGAAATTTATTTTCATCTCTAAAATAAAATTTGAAGATTTAAAAATAGTGTAGATCGAATAGATCTATGAACACTTGAAACTTGACGGTCTAGATAATACATTACAAGATGCTCTATTTCCAAGACATGAAATCTATTTTTGTTCATGTCCGTACATCTTGAGGTCAAGATGATTGAATTGAGGGTTTTTCAGCATCGAAACAACCCCTTCTAGTGATTTTTTTTGGTGTGCCTTAATTTGATTGTTTAGGAGCTCGCCCTTATATAAAATTACCCCTTTACATTTTGATTAGTAATCCATTTTGAATAACAAAATGCTTCAATTTTTGTTTAAATATTCCAAGCATTCCAAAATATTTTTGCAATCATTCTATCACTAGGGAATGATGAAGTTGACCTTGTTCTGATCATCATCATCATCATAGCCTTTTCCCAATTAATTGGGGTCGGCTACACGAATCATAGTCCGCCATGCTACTCTATTTAAGGCCATACCCTCTGTGAGGCCATGAGTCCCCATATCTTTTCGGACTACTTCCAACCACGTCCTTTTGTGCCTACTCTCAGTGAGGCCATAAGTTTACCTTGTTTCAAATAATATTTAAAAATTCCAAGCACTCCATAATATTTTTGCAATCATTCTACCACATGTAAATAAAAAGTTTACCTTGAATTGGAGACTTGTTAAAGTGTGTTAGCATGATCCACTTGGGAAAATGTGTAATGGATTTTCTAATAAATAAGGTCAATATTTTGTAAAAAATGAAAGCGATATTCCGTGCTGATTGAATCATGGTTCGGTGTGCCTATGGACCTTGGGATTTGGTGCCGAGGAATCTAGATTCCAAATAAGTTAGTCCGAGATTCCTGAAAGGTGGAAGTTTGAGATTCCTAAATTTAAAGAGCCAGATTTTCTGATGATTTATTGATTGAAGCATTAAATAAAATTTTGAAGCAGAATCGCCACTTAGGGTGGAAGATTCCATTAACTATATGCCGGTCTGTCTGGGCCGCCCTTGTTCATAGGTTTAGACCATGTTGCAGTCCACTTTTAGGCATCTCTTTAAAATAAAATTATCGTACTTGTGAATGTTCAAGACATATATATTATGTATGTATACGTCTATGTCTACACGCAATGCGGCTGGTGGGTGGGCATTTCGTGTGTTGTGGCTTGTCAAGGCATGTGTATTCATGTATATGTTGCAGCACTTTCAAGTTGTATTAGATTATAGCTTGGTTGTGAAATCTCTTGCCTCTTCCATTTGCATTACTGGGTCTAGCCGTTTAGCTAACTTCTCAATCGTCACTTGATTGGTGAAACATCTCAACGCCCCCATGTGTGTGTGTGTGTATTTGACATAAACAAGTGTTAAAACCATAGTTGGTAACTTGGTTAGCGAAACAGATCAGGGGTGGTGAAATTCTGTTCCCCTCTCAGGAGAGAGATTTTTTCAATTATTAAAGCCTTCCTTAATTAAAGAAAACTATCTGTGTGGAAATGCAGATTGGTAAAGGACCATTTTCTTAAAAAGTAATTTGTTTGCATTTGAATTCAAATCCTACCATTTATAATTTAGATATCATTAAGAAGAAATAATTCATTGATTAAATACTAAAAGATGTGCACATAGAGTTGATGTGAATGCAACACAATAAAAAAATATAAACAAAGCAAATAAAACACAGGCAAGCAAGATGAGGAAGTTCGAACAGAATCAAGGGGAATCAAAGCGTGGGAAGGGACGTGCAAATCAGTAAAGACCCCTATCCACACCATCATCCATGGGGGAGTTGAGTTCTGGATTGACTGTTCAGTTCTGTTTCAACTTCTTGAAGCCTGTGGCGAGAAGTTTGGCTGAGTAATGTCTCATGATACCTGCAATGGTCTCACTTGCCTGTTGACATTGAGAGAGTAGTCTTCCATCAAAGTGTTCAATACATTATTACTTGAAGGACATTTTCTTTTTGTTTCTTAACAATATTTTATTGATTGAATTGAAACATGCAAATATAGATCATCACTAGAAGGTCATTAGCGTTTGACTTCTACTTATGTCTAAGTTTGTCATCAGTTTTGTTGAATCTTAGGACTGATTGTGTTGCTGTTCTTTGTAGGGGTGTCATTGAAGTCATTGGGTTTATAAGTACATTTTTTGTCTATTACTTGCATTTGTAATTAAATTAAGTAAAAATGTATACAGATAGATGTTACAAAGTCATCAAATGTGTAGCAGCATATTTGTTTCTCAAATGTGTAGCACCATATTGATTATGAAAACATACTAAAACTGAAAAGCGTTGGTTGGAATGGTTCTTATTCTACTAGGCTAGGGAACAAGAAAGTTTGTCTCTTTTGCCCACTGTTTTTCTGTTTCCTGTTTTGCTCACTACATTGAAACTTATTTTTCTTAAGAAGTTCAAACATGTTTATATGAATGATGTTCAGATCAATTTTTAGAGGAAGTACTCAAAACTGGGCATAATCTTCTGGCACGGGAATTGTTTTTATTCTCTGTTATTATTTAATGTTTTTCTTTTTTCAGTTTACTTGCTCAAGGTTAGCATGGTTCTTATGTGTTCTTTCCATGTATCTAGGACCTTTTGTTAAAGCCAGAAAGGGAATTCCAGAGGTGCCGTGATGAGGTATTATATTTTGGTACTTTGCTTCATTATGAGGCTTAAGCTGATACATTTTTTGATTTTTTTTTTTTTAATCAGAAGGTGTGATTCAGAGTATTGATGGAGAATGCTATTTGTCTGTAAATTGATCTCATGAAAACTCAGTTATTGGGAATTCCGGTGCATTATATTAATTAATTGCAACCATTTCTTGTGATTTGGAAGCATAGTGGTTTCTGTTTTTTCGTAAAAGAAGGAAATGAAAATGAATCTTTGTACATTCAAAGTTGATCAGCATTACTGGCTTGTTGGATTGTGCGCTTCCATTTTCTGTGTGACTTCCTGCTCCTTGTTGCTTATAGCTTCAGGAATTCTGGATGATACTTTTTCTAGAAGCAACCATCTTTTTTTAATGGAATGCGGGAATGTTATTGTACAGATGCACTTTTGCAAGGAAATAGCTGTTATTGGATTTCAGAATGAGACTTTTTGTATTGCATTCAACAAGAAGCAGAAATTCTTCTATGTTTGCTTTGTACTTGACTATTGCATAGCTCTTCTATTATATACATTTTTTCAAAAATAAGACTTCATTTGTTCACATCTGTATACGTTATTAAACTTTTTATATGGTTAATGGTCATGGCATGGATAGCCTGGCATGGATGTTTAGGGAGACATGAATCCGTAAATTTCTCAAGATAGCTCTTGGGACCTGATGCGTCGTCTGCTTTCATTGAATTGTAAAAGTTGCAAATTGGGACTTGGTTATTAGCAAAACTGAGTCAACTCAACACCTTCTTCCTTTTGGAAAAATCTTTAAAAATTGTCAAAACTATAAATAATGTTTTAACGCCTTTATGATATAAATTTCAGACATAGTACATACTGCTGTCAGTGTGCTTGTGTTTATCATACACGTTAAATATTGAGGAAATATAGATCCAAGGATTTATATGGGGAAGCCAAAGTTATTGGAGTTCAACTCAATGAAGTGGAGGTGGCTTATGTACACTAGGCAGCTGAGACCAATGTCACACAGGCACTGACACAAGTTGTGGTGCCTGGCTTGTGTTAGGGTATCGGACAGTGCAGTCCAAATTGCAACGATGAATACATTTTAGCACAAGAAAATAACTATAACAATGATATGGTATTTGCAATATTTTGAATAAAAAATATATATAAAACTTCTTATTATAATAGTATTACGTCTGTTAATTCATTAGTTGTGTGTTAGGTGTGTGAATTTGGGAACACTTGCGTACTCCCTTGAGCTAAGTTCTACAGTTCTATAGCTTTAGCAAACGGCCCAGAAACTCTTAATAAACCCATCTCCGGGGATTTGTTTGACCCCAAAATTTGTACATGCGCTCTTTGGAACTGGGGAACTATCGCAATTCTCAAGAAAGACTAAAAAATTTGGAAAATAGATTCTTTAGGAGAGAGAAAGTTCAGTGAACTTCGGCCATCCATTTTAGATCAAGTCCTTTAACAACTCAAATGAATTTTTTCTTTTCTAAATTGTTCATCTGATGATGATGACGACATCTACAAAATTGGGTCAAACAAATCCCTGAAGATGTAACACCATTTTACTTTCTTGAAATGGGTGGCTTATATTAACTTTTGCATTTTCTCTCTCTTTAAGGCAACCAGTTTCTGTTTTTCCCCCCTAGATTTTTTCATGTGCTTGTTCGCCGGGATGAATAAGGGTTGTCTATAAAATTTGGGGCCAAAACAATCCGGAGATAGGTTTTTCTAAAAGTTTCTGGGCCATGAGCTATTGGTGTGGAAATTAGCTAATGGGATTATGCCTTGAATTAAGCAACGCTTTATTTAAAATGTAAAAGATGTAGATATGGTAGAGAATGCTATGATTTGTATTAAGCTTTAATACCTTATGTTGCCTTTTTTTCTTGGGGGTCCTAGAGCATGTTCGGAGGACCCATTGATTATCATGGTTATTTGGAATGGGCCTGTTTGAAAGGTTAATTCTTGTAACCTTTCTGAGGGGCTTGGATGAGGTTTTTTTTGGAAGGGTAGAAAAGAAGGCTTCATATTTTATTGGTTAAACTGAAAAGAGATATGCAGCCCTAAGAACGATATGGCATGGTAATATGTGAATTAGCCTTATGAATACTGATCTTTGGGCCCAGTAGATTTGGAGGATTTTGGATATGGTGGGCTTGAGGGTTGCTGTCCTATTTGATTATATATTGCATGTATAGTGAAGTTTGGAGGTGGAACAGGATCAATATCTCAGGATTTGGGAAGGCAATTTGAGAGACTGCTGATGTGATCCGTAGACAGTTTACATAGTGAGTGGAGAGAGGTCTCACTTTCGATGGATAAAGTGCAATGGGTGCCCTTTGGGAGCACTTACTCTGCATTGGCTGAGTGGTTGATTTATGAGGGAGACTATTTCTGAAGATTTGATAATAATCAAATGGATGTATACATGAGGATTAATTACAGGAAAATATCCACTGCTGGTATTCAAGAATTTAGTGACATGGAACCCCACAAACACTAGGAAGGGAGGGAGGGTGGGAATGGACCCCACAGACACTAAAATGTATGGAGTGTTGGGAGGGAGGCATGGAACCCGCATACACAAACTATGGAGTGTTAGGGAGGAGGGAGGGAGGGAGAGATGGACATGGCCTACATGCATAATGCATGGAACCCCTCAGACAATAAATTCTATGGAGTGTTAGGGAGTTAAAAAACTTGACAACACACTCATGCACATTCAAAAAAAGAGGGAGGGAGGGAGATGGCTTACATGCATGTTGCATGGAACCCCACATACACTAAAAAACTTGACAAAACGCTTATGCAATTTCCAAGATGGTAGTTTTTTTGAAACCCATGGATGGCCACTTAGTTTCTAATTTGAAGCCACTCTCTCTTGCTTGACTTCATCCCTCACACCTTTAAGTTTACTCCTCACAAGTTCCATACCTCCCATGACATGTACCTTGCATTGACTTGCACCTTTTTGATGTGTATTTTGTTAGTTTTGATTTGTATTCATGTTACAAAATTCATTGAATATCCACACTTCAAAATAAAGATAAAATTCATGAATATCAACATCTCTGTGGCTATCTTAAGAAATGCCTTTTCATGCATATATCGTTAATTGAGGTCCACCCTATGACTCTTAGGGTTGTATGGGAACATGATCTGATGGCTTCCAGTGAGCGCCAATAATTGGCACTTTGCACTACATTCCTTGGATTCTCATATTTGCAATGGTTCTTGTTTTTCTTTCTTTCTTGCAAAACATTTCCCTGGAATCTTTACTCCTTGTAATTGATCATGAATAATTTCTTTTGCAGTAAGCTGCAGAGTGATACATTGAGGGAGGTGATTAGCAAGGTGGTAGGTGATGCCAAAAGAAAGCCACGTAAGTTCACCGAGACCATTGAACTTCAAATTGGGTTGAAGAACTATGATCCCCAAAAGGACAAGCGCTTCAGTGGATCAGTCAAGCTACCCCATATTCCTCGCCCTAAGATGAAACTATGCATGCTCGGAGATGCTCAACATGTTGAAGAGGTCAGTAGGGATGTTTTAGCCCAAAGAATAGAACTACCTCAAGGCCAATTTAATAAGCTATAAAGTACATTCAATCAGTTTCATGTTTCCTACCTGTAAAATCCTATTTCCTTTTCCTTTTCTCATTTTGGTTTGCTAAGCTTAGTATTTATATCTCATAAAGAAAGTGATACTTCTAGATAATTGCTTTTTCTTTTTTTTTATGCATCACTGTTTGTATTGGTATTAATATATTGACTATACAAAAACCAAACAATGGATGTGTATAATTTTCTACACAAATGGAATCAAAGAAAATAGTTATCATTCAGTGGGGTTAATGTATCAAAAATGTCATTTCTTCGGATGGGGGTTTTGAGGCAGTGTCTCCAGTGAGGAAGTCTGCTACTACATCAGAGTCTAATGTCATGTGCTTTTGGATGCACTTAGAGAGATTGAGGAATGTTGAAAATCTGGTAAAAATGGGTATCAATCTCTTGATGTAATGGGCATTTCTCATTCTCTCAGTCTAATGTAACAACCTACACCTTGTAGGCTAAACCTCTTTTTTGGTTTCCTTTTCTTTTATTTCTGTACCCCATTTTGTAATAGAGCACCCGATCTTGTGGGTTGCCTAGGAGGGCTATTTTTTGTATTACATTATGATATTTAGTAAAACAGTTAACCTTTCTTAAATAAATCTCCTGGAACGGGGTTATACTTGTTTTATGCAATTAATCACGTTTAAAGAGTTCTTCCACTAGCAAGACCAAGCCCCACTTTTTTGTCTCAATTGGAGGACCCTAACTGGGTGGGTGTCCATTCTCCTCTCCTTACTCTTATCTTCACCCCTCGTACTCCTCTCTCCATTCACTTTTCTTCCTCATATTCTCTCACCTTCCCTTTCCTTTTTGTAAGTTATCCAAGTTAGCCTGTCTACCCTCCCATCTTTTTCCTTTCTCACCCTCTCTCCATCACTATCACTCACTCATTCTTTCTCTATGACCTTTACTCTCTCCCACTATCCTTCTCACTCTTTCTATTCCTCACCCTTTCTATGACTACTCTCTCCCACTATCCTTCTCACCCTTTCTTTCTCATCACCTTTTCCCTCTCCTTTACTATACTGGTTAGATGTTTCCATATATATATATATATATATATATATATATATATATATATATATATATATATCTCTAAAAAAATCGATAGAAATATCGACACTCATCCAGGAGCTACTTTACCATATATATATATATATATATATATATATATATATATATATATATATATATATATATATATATATATACACTGCTCTAGGGCCTTCCAGGTATCTCAGAGCTGGGCAGTCACCTAGGAAGCGGAATCCGCCTTTTGGAACACTGCTTGGAGATGTTATAGGTACCAATCTTTGGTCTAGCCTAAACCTCAGTGGAGAACAGGTTTTTGAAGTAGCTGCTTATGATTTGATTTACCCCTCTGCGTTTTGAAGATATGTCTGCCCTCACTGATGTGGACAATGGTGTTTTGTTCTCTGTGCACAGCTTGTTCCTTTGCTGCTAATTTGTTATCTTTAGAAATAAAGCTTGTATTTGATCATCATCCTCAAGCCATTTGATTGGTGATTGTTGAAACCAAAAGATGCTCTTCTTCCTTTGGGACCAAGGAGACGTCGGTTTTTGCCTCTGTTTGTGTCTTTCTTCCCTTTGGTGTTAGATCTCTGGTATCTTTGGTTAGTTAAGTTCATTGATTTCCCTGAGAAGAGCTTCCTTTCTCACCCTGAGGTTCAAGTTGCTCATGTAGTTGAAGTTTCTTAGAGAGAATGCAGTTAGGCCATCCATCTCAAAGCATAATTGCCTAGATATCAATGGTTGCGGGTCTCCATGTTCCAACCACACAGAGTTCAAAGCAGAATGACCTTGGTCTTGTAGAGAGGGTTCTTTATCCTCGAGGATGGAATTATAATTAGAGATAAGTTTTGGAAGATATCTGGCGTGAACCCCTGGGAATCATACCACTCAGAGAACAAGATATCTATCAAGTTTCGTGGGAGTGGGGGAGTCAGACAGAAGGCAAACATTGCTAGCTGTGATATGATTATACTTTGTTTTTTTCGAAGGTCCGCCTGGTGATGTTGAAGTTGCCACTGATGCATCAGGTTGTGATGGGTTTAGAGCTGCAATGTGATCAAGCTCAACACGAAATCCAGGTTGCAGGCCCACTGACCAATGTGAATTTCCAATTGCAATTGTCTGAGATATGGGAGAAGCACACCGAGAATAAGAAGGAACCTTATGAAAGACATGGTTTTAAGTAAAACTAGGGGATACCAAATGATACAGATCTCACTGGAATTGCCATGGGAGAGAAGAGATTCCGATGCCTCCGCCAAACTGGGCGGGCTAGGGAGAGGTCTGGAGAGTTGAGTTCAGTTTCACTAGTGGTAAGGATTTTGGGGCAGTAATTTGAGGAATAATGGAGAAGGAACTTCTTCATGGGTCCCAGTCCTGAATGTTCCAGGTGGTATTTAAGAAGTCGGATTCGGCTACTTTTACGGCTGAGGCCTTGGGCACCTAGGTTACCATTATTTTCCAGCCAGCCCACACAGATAGGATGGGGTTTGGAACCTCAAGGGTGATATTGGAGGTTTGGGTTGGCTATCAAACTCCCTTCATTGAACTTATGCAAGGAATATTTGAAAAAAAAATTAATATTATTGAGATATTTCGTGTGTGCTATTGTATCTGTACTAACAGTAAATTCATTCAAAATTGTATGGATAATTAAATAGTTACATGAAGTATATGTCAATACCTGCCAATATGCCGTAGTCAATCCATATTC
Source organism: Amborella trichopoda (assembly GCF_054954075.1). NCBI lineage: Eukaryota > Viridiplantae > Streptophyta > Magnoliopsida > Amborellales > Amborellaceae > Amborella > Amborella trichopoda. The sequence continues at coordinate 35,631,265 of NC_142336.1, read as the reverse complement.
CACAATCCACATGGACCATCATATACCAGAACAGAAAGTCACGGAAGTCAATGCTCAAATGCCTTCAAACAAACAAAACTCAAAACTCCAGACAACAAATCTCATGAACTCAATTTCAAATTGAGTTTCATCATCATTACTACCACCGCCACCTGCACCAGGAACACGACCATCTCCGACCACCACCACCAGCTGCATCTGAATTTGATGGTCATCACCATCTGAGTCACCCTCTTCACCCCTCCTAGTCAGCCGATGCTTCTTCATCCTCCTCCCTTTCTTCATCCCCTTCCTTCTGGATGTCGTGGCCCGCACCATCCTTGATTGGATTCCAGTAGCCTCACAAACTTGGCTCTAAATCAAACTCTCCTGCGAATCCTGCATCATCACCAGCATCGACCAACCACTCACCCAAATCATCCATATGTCTCACACAAAGGGGATCGATTTGATGGCAATTCTAGTAGTGCCCCGTCAGCCTCTGATTGTACTGAACATAAATGAGATTGTTTTATCTCTCTTTTACTTGGCTTTGATTTGTTTCTTTGTATACATCTGTTGTATAATGCATGAATGTAGAGTTAGAAGTTGGAGAGCATATAATAATTGCAATACAAGTTAGGAGCTTAGGGCCCCCTTTAGGCCATATTAGGACTCAATAGGACTTAGGATTAGTAGGAGACTAGGACATATGAGCAATGATTCAGTTAGGATGTGAGTAACTCCTATGATGGAGATGTATGATGAGGGGGATGAAGGGATGCGGAGATGGGAGACATGTGATGTTACTCATGATTTTTGGTCAGAAGTGTCTGGATAAATTGAAAGGGGGTTTTCTTTTTGGGGCTAAGATTTGGTTATGAGATTTTTGGTGTGATTCATGGTTCTCTTGGTCCAAGTTTGGGATGAGGGAGCTTTTGTTGACACTGTGGAACAATGGGCGGTTCTTGGTATAGATTTCAGATAAAACAAGGTTTCCGTGATTATTGGGGTTCAGCTGTTTAGCTGAATGCAACTATAGTTCTGATGAGGTTGTGGTATAATTTTGAGGTTGAATTGGATGGCTTGGCGGAGGTCTTTCTAGGTAAATTAGTGAGGGACTCCAAATAGTAGTAGGGTTTGGGAAGAGGGGAGGAGGGATCTCTGGGATCAAAGGGAGATGGCTTTGGGTAAGGCCTGTGTTAGTATGGTCTGAGGTTGTAAAGTTTGAGGAGAGATGTGGCATACATTGGGCAGATGGGATGGATTACTGTGGATGTAACTTAGGGAAATACTGTTGATGTTCCTGGAGGTTGCTTTGGGAGCCTGTCCTCTCCCTCCCTCTCTCTCTCTCTCTCTCTCTCTCTCTCTCTCTCTAGTGGATGTTACTGGGGTTGGTACTATGGTGATGTACTCCCTACCTCTCACTAGTGGATGTTACTGGGTCCAAGCTATGGTGATGTAGCCTCTCTCACTCTCTCTATAGTGGATGTTACAGGGGGTGGTGATGTCGCCTCTCTCTCTCTGGCAGCTAAGTTTTCTGGCTGTCAAATTTTTCAGACTTGCAGCTGAAGCTTAGTTTGAGGTTAATTACCATTTGATACATGCAGGCTGAGAAGATGGGATTGGATTATATGGATGTTGAAGGGTTGAAGAAGATGAACAAGAATAAGAAGCTGGTGAAGAAACTCGCCAAGAAATACCACGCCTTTCTTGCATCAGAAGCAGTCATCAAGCAGATCCCAAGGCTTTTGGGTCCTGGTCTTAACAAGGCAGGGAAGTTTCCTACCCTGGTTTCTCACCAGGAATCACTGGAGGCAAAGGTGAATGAGACAAAGGCCATTGTCAAATTCCAACTTAAGAAGGTTCTCTGCATGGGGGTTGCTGTTGGCAATTGTGCTATGGAGGAGAAGCAGGTCTTTCAGAATGTCCAAATGAGTGTTAACTTCTTGGTTTCACTGTTAAAGAAGAATTGGCAGAATGTACGCCTCTCTCTCTCTCTCCCTCTCTCTCTCACACACACACACACACACACACTCTGTGTCACACACACGGGTGGCTGCACATGCACATGTGCCCTTGCACACACTTTTATATTTTGATTTAAGTATCTGCATTGTGGAGCACGTGGTGTTCAATATGATGCTTTGAGAGGAAATGACTGATTTTGGGTTCTTTGCGAATCAGGTGAGGTGCTTGTACCTGAAGAGTACCATGGGTAGGGCTCACCCACTCTTCTAAATTGGGTTTTGTTAGATAATCAGGAGAAAAGACAATTTTGTATTTCAGCGAGGTAGTGTACTATTTCTGTCCCTATCTAGCAGAAAGAGTGAATCTCTCTTTTTAATGTTTTCTGGTTACATACTGCTGTCTATTCAGATCCTAGAATAACGTGGCTCAGGGTTTATCTATTATTTTAAAGAATTTACACATGGGAGGTCTCAGCATATTGGTTTACTCTTCATTGGGGTTTCTAGCTTCAATGACCATCCATAATGAATGGGTTAAGGTTGGTTGGTTAAGTCCCTGGTTACCAAACTACTGTTATCTTATACTAGCCTTGTTATTTTAGTTAGTTCTTGATCAACGAGCTGTTTATCATAAATGGATGGCTTATAGAGAGTGTTTGGGAACGCGTGGAAACAGTGTTTCAGGGCTTAGTGCCTCCTTTTCCCAAGGCAGTCAAGGCTCCAAAATGGAAGGGTGTTTGGGGACTATCAAAACACTTTCTCGACTTAATGTAAAAACCCCAAGAAGAGGGCTTTTTATCATATCCCCAAGAAGAGGACTTTTTATCATATCCTCCGAAATATTTCAAAATGAACGTATCTAATTTTCTTGTTCATTACATGTGTGCTCATTTTTTTTTATTTTTTTATATGCCCACATTACAACCTAATTAGGTCCGAAAAAGGCTCTATGGACGTTGTAGATCTGTGAAGTTCCTTTGTTATGCCCAGGGAACACTATTTGGTTGCTTGGGGTGTTTATATAACAGGTTCGCATAAACTTTTGAAAATCAAAGGGATTCATTTCTTGATATTTTGAAGAACTTTCAAAACATGGCTGCAATATCCTTCTAATTTTCAAAAATTTTCTATGTATCTGATTTTCTTGGTTATTACATGTATACACATCATGGACCTAATAGCTCTGTAAAGGCGTTATGGATTTGTTGGGTCCGTGAAGTTCCTTTGTAATGCCAAGGGAGCATGATTTATGTGCTCGGGATCTCTACGGACTTGTTAGGTCCATGAAGGATAAATAAGGTTACTTATGACCATTGCTATCATGTTTTGAAAGTTATTATATTGGATCCCTATAATTTTCAAAAATTTAAATGAACCTTTTGTAGTAAGAATCCAAGCACCCACATGGTGCTACTTGGGCATGATAAAGGGTCTGAGGGCTTCTTGGGCATCAAATAAGAACAAATGGATAGTGTTTAATAAACCAGAAATTTAGGCAAGTCCGGAATTTTGAAAAAATAGAGGGATATTATCTATAGTTTTCCCAAGTTCAAATAGGTGCCAATATCTCTTTTAGTTGCAACTCTACGGCCTGCTTGAAATGCTGTTAGGGCAAGGCACTCTCCTTGGCAAGGTTTCCCTATAGAAACGAAACTCAAAGATTTTGTTTTTGGTTTAAAATGGGTGTAAGCTTTCTATGCTTTCCCCTACTGCATAAAATTTATATACTTCCCTTATGATCCAACTATCCAATTTGAATGGATAGCTTTTATGATCTCAATCACAATGTCACATAGATACCTTATTTTATTTTTAAATTTTTTTACAAATCATTGTTGCACCAAATTTTGGATGTACACTCTTATCTTAAACTTGCACTTGTAAAAAATATAAAAAAAATATATATTTTTAATAAAATACAATGATCAAAATACTTTTTGAACGTTATAAGGGGTATTTTGGTCATTATATTTTATAAAAAAATTCTTTTTAATATTTTTTTTTGATGTGCCTCGTTGATTAGAAGGTGCCTACCAAATTCATTTTCATACAATTTGTAGAAAAACAACTAAAAAATATATTGAGACGTCAGGTCAAGATCAAATAGGAAACGGTTCAATTGATTAGACGGCTGGACTAGGGGAAAAGGGGTATAGATCTTCTACGTTGTAAGGAAAAGTATAGAAATATTTCCCATAATACATGGGTCAGCATGCATAAGGGGTTCTAATGGTCAGCATGCATGAGGGGTTCAATCATTAGGAATAATGAATGCTTTTGCTCATTTTGTTGTAAATTTTCAATGCACATTTACATTGGTGCGGCATTTGGCGTTATTATCTCACAATTTTAAGGTTAAATATCATTTTACCCCATAAAAATTCCACTGATTTAATGGGAACATCCCACTTTTTATTAAGAGGTTTTAGAAATATTATAAATAGTCCATCCACCCTTCCAAATGTGTGTACTGGCCTTTTTCATTTTTAATTCTCATTAAGTGCCTCAAATAAACTTTTAAATAACACGTATCTTCTCTCCTCTATTTATTTATTATTTTTAGAAGCCTATAAGCATAACCCTTTGCATTGTTCAACACTAGCTCTTATAGTGGCGTGAAGTAAGTTGGTGATTCAATTTATGGGTTTTGAGAAAGGGGCGGCTTTTTATGTGACCGTACCCACATGGGAAAAATATGTGCCTAGTATTTCTCCGTCGTCGGATCTAAAGGGACAACTAGGATAACCCCGGCTTTAATTTCGTAAAATTAGATGTAAACTTGGGAACTAACTGGCTCTGGGCTGGTAACCCTTCCCTTACCGAACCAAGACGTACGCCAGTCTGGCACTCCATACTCTCTCTCTATCTCATTCTCTCTTTAACCCTACCCATACTAACCCTAGCCATCTGTCTTTACCAATACTAACCCTAACCCTTGTCAATAGCTTCTTTCTCTTCCAATAATGGTAGGAATCCACAATAACCTTACCCTTTGTTAAAATGGAATGAAGCCGCAGAAACCCTATCCCTCTGTGAATCGCTTCAATTCAAGTCTCTCTCACTGACTTCAACAATGGAATCAAGAGGAAGTGAGGGGAGCAGTGATGAAAGAAGAGGAAGTGAGGGGAACAGTGGTCACAACAGAATGAAGGAATAGCTTCAATAATTTGTGTTGTAGTTTGGGTTGTGGTTTGTTCATCAAAAACAAGATAATATCAATTGATTCGGTTAATTAAGAAAGTCTTTTTTTTTTAAGAAATTTAGTTTTAAGAGTAGTAGAGGAATGAACGCGATCTCCTTTCTTACTAGATTATGTAAATTTTTTTGGTTTGATTTTTATAGAAAAAGAAAGTGCTATTTCTCTCTCTCTCTCGATCTCTCTGCCTTTTGTCTTTGATTGTAAAGTTCGTCTCTTTCTTTCTCTAAAGTTGGTATCTCTCTCTTTCTCTCTCTCTGCCTTTAATGGTAAAGTTAGTAATTTTGAGCTAAGCACTGAGTTCGCAACTTTGGGTAAGGCAATTGATTTTTTGGTAAAGTATTACAATTCTAACATAACTTGGATCAATGCTAGTTCATAATTGATTTTTTGGTAAAGTATTACAATTCTAACATAACTTGGATCAATGCTAGTCCATCATCATCTTCCTCTTCCTCTCATTTTTGCTAGAGAGAGAAAGCGAGCTGGTTGCTGCTGCTGATCCTGCTCTCCTCTCTTCCTTTTCATCTCGTTTTTGCTAGAGAGATAACGAGATAGTGGTTGTGTGGCTACTGCTCTCCTCTCTTACTCTTCCTCTCATATTTTGCTAGGGAGAAAAAACAATAGAAATGGAATGCTTCCTCTCATATTTTGTTAGAGAGAAAAAGCAATAGAAATGGAATGAAAGGGTTAGAGAGAAACAATGAGATTAGAGAGAGAGAGAGTATGGCGCGCGATATTGGTCGGATGGGTAAGGGAAGGACAACAGGTGAAAGCTGGTTCATCAATGACATTTTGATCGGTGTTATCTCATCCGTTTCTTTGGTTCTGATGGCTGGAAAATACCAATCACATATTTTTTCGATATGGGTGGGGTCACATAGAAACACTCCCCTTTGAGAAATAAGAGATAAAAAGGGAGTAGAGAGAGAAGTGAGTGTTGTTTGAGAACTAGTTTGGGCAGTTAACGGTTATTAAAATAAAAATTGACTATAAGGATATTTTGAGGGGGCGGATTGAAATATTTGTAAACTTATTGATGTCGCTTGATAAGAATAAAAGGTGAGGGGTTATTACAAACTAAGTGACATTTTTAGGGGTCATAATGATTTTCCCCTATAGTAATTTTTTATTTTTTGCTTCCTTTACTACTCGATCAACGAGGACATCGGCTGAAAGATCTGAAACCTAATGGATTTAAGTTGCTAAGGAAAGTGTTGTTGTTTCAAACACCATTTAATCACATTCATCAAATCCCTTTTAATGATAACACCTGCCACTGTATTTCTGGCCACTAGAATTTTCAGGCTATGAAAAATCACAAGAAGTTCTGCATGATTTGCCGTAGTGATTCCACACGGGCTAGCATATGCAGCTAAAACATTTCCTTGGCAATGACGTATTGTACCACCGCAGTGATTTGCCGTAGTGATTCCACACGGGCCAGCATATGCAGCTAAAACATTTCCTTGGCAATGACGTATTGCACCACCGTAGCCAGCTAGAACTGGATTGCCTAGCGAGCTTCCATCAAAATTCTGCTTAAGCACTCTTGGATGGCTTCCATCTAGTAGAAGGTCTAACTTTAGGCACATCCAACTGAAAAAGGTTAGAGAGATTAATAAAAACATCAACCTTGGATAAACCCTTGCCTTCCTTGATGACAGCTAGCCATGACCAAAGGGAGATTTTAATATTATTTAGTACCCTATCAAAACGACACACTTTCCCTTCAAAGGTTCTTCAATTTCTCTCCAACCATACTTCCTATAGAACAACAGCGTAAAGGATCTTCCAGATAGAATTCCCAATTTTCGGTAAAGGCACCTCCAATTGAGTGATCAAATCCAATACATGTTGCGGTAAGGTTAGGGTCACCCCCAACAATTGAAAGCATCACCATCAAATTTTGGATATAAACGAACAATGGATAAATAGGTGTGCCCCACACTCACCATCTTCCTTGCATATCAAGCAAACATTAGTGATGAACTTCCATCTTTTAATCAGATTGTCAACACTTAGGATTTTATCTTGGGCCGCCAACCAAAGAAAGACCTACACTTTATGTGGAATAGGCCAATTTCAGATTTATTTTATCTTCGGAAGAAACCAACGCACTCTGTCAAAGAAAAGTAATATATAGACCGACTTAACAAAGAAATGACCATCATTTTCAATTTCCAATACCACGTCATCTTCATCATGCTGCCTAATGAAAGTTTGCTCAAGCTCTTGTAGCAAATTAAGAAGCGGAAGAAAGAGATAACTCTGAAGTCTGTCATAAGGGAAAGTGATATTCCAGTAAGCCTTGTCACTTCTAACTTCCAACAAGTCTGCCACCGTAGCCTGGAGAAAACTAACCTTATCAAACATGAGGGGATAGACATACTATAAAGGTTCATTACCCTGCCATTTGTGATGCCAAAAAAAAACCGCGGATCCCGAACCAAGCAGCCATCGAACATTGCGGTCTAAAATCTTTTTGAGGGCATAGATATCTTTCCAAAGACGGGAGGTGCTCTCCCTTCGCTCTTCTCTTTTTAACCTTATCCCAAATCCATCCACTCCGTACTTTGATAGCAGCATTTTATACCAAAGCTGCTCTTTGTAAGTAAAACTCCGCTACCACAACTTACATAGCAGTGCAGTGTTCATACGCGGCAATCTTCTCACCCCTAGGCCTCCCTTTCTCTTTGGTGTGCAAACCTTATCCCATCGAATAAGGTGGTATTTTCTTTCCTCTCCAAATGTGCCCCATAGAAAGTTGCGCATCATACATTCAATACGTCTAGTTACTGCCTTTGGCTTTCGCAGAAGGGACAATTGGTAAATAGGGAAATTTGCTAAGCAAGAATTTAACAAGGTGACTCTGCCCCCTACAGATAAGTACTTAGGCTTCCAAAGATCTAGCTTAACTTGCCCCTCTAATATGACATTGTCCCACACAGCAATGGTAGGCGCCCATCGGAGATTGGCAGGCCCAAATATTTGAAAGGGAATTTGTCCACTCTACACCCAAATCTCAATGCTAGATCTCTAACTAGCTCCTCATCACAATTCACCATAATCATTGTTGTTTTTCCAAATTTAACTTTCAGTCCCATTAACACCTTAGAACAAATCAAGAATCACTCAATCTTATCAATTTGCTCCCTATCAACATCACAAAAGAGAAGTGGGTCATTAGCATATTGTAGGTGAGTAACTGGAAGGTCATTCTGAGATACCTTAAAATCCAAAAAAATACCCACGAGACATAATATTACAAATCATTTTACTAAAGCACTCCGCATACAATGTAAAGAGAAAAGGTGATAGTGGGTCACCTTGTCTCAGGCCCCTAGAGGCCTTGAAAATGCCTTTCGGGCTGCCATTAATGAGAATATAAAAATAAGCAGTTGATAGGCATCCAAAAATCCATTTTCTCCACTTATGATCAAAACTCGTTTGTTTCATCACCTCTAAACAGTATGCACCATTCCACCCTATCATAAGCTTTCTCCAAATCCAATTTAATCACAACACCTGGTTCTCCGCTTAATAATCTTGAGTGAATACACTCTTGCACAATTAGTACACTATTTGAAATCAACCTATTTTAAATAAAGGTTGACTGAGCATCCGCAATTAGCATAGGGAGGACCATTTTCAATCTTTCAATAAGGATTTTAGCGACAATTTTATATAGGGTGGTAAGGAGACTGATTGGCCTGATATCAGAGAGAGAAGAAATCACCAATCTCTTAGGATTTATTGCTATAAAAGTAGCATTAACACCTTTAAAAAATTCGCCCTTCTCCATGAAATTCCTAACCATCTCCAACAGCTCTAGTTTGAGCGATGGCCAGAACCGTTAGAAGAAGGCTAAGGGGAAACCATCTGGACCTAGGGCCTTATCTCTTGTGAGTTTAAACACCGCCTGCTTTAATTCTTCCATTGAAACCCATATTTCCAGAGTGTCTGCTATTGAGGGGGGAATTGTCAAGAAAGCCAACCCAGCCAAATTAGGCTTGAATGAGATTTCAGTAGAGAAGGCCTAATGAAAATGAGACACAATACTGTTCTCCCAGGCTATATTATCATCTTCTGGAATACCAAGAATCACCAAAACAGACAGGTCATTCTATCTCCTGCGAGTGCTAGTTATAGCATGAAAAAATTTACTATTACGATCTCCTTCTTTTAACCACTTCACCTTTGATCGTTGATTCCAATAAATATCTTCCATTCTAGTAAGGGCATTCAGGGATGAAAGCAAATTATTCCTCACACCTAGATCAAATCCAGAAATGATTCCTGCTTGTTGAATATCGTGATCCTACATTTGGATTTCACCAAGGATATTACCAATTTTTGCTTTAATCGAGGACCAGTTCTTAGACTTCCAAACAAGCAATTTGTGCTTAACAATGAGGAGCTTTTTATGTAGTTGAAAATCAACGGACCCTATTCCCCCAAGTGGACTTAATTAGGTCCACAACCCCTGGCTCCGCTAACCAAACTAGCTCCAATCTGAAAGGCTTACTCTCATTATTACTATCGCTAGTATTAAGCAATAGGGGGATGTGATCAAATGAAAGTAAGGCTTTAACAGTTGGCAAATGAAATGCTTCCATCCAATCTTGGGTCACTAAAAATCGATCCAATTTTGACATTATCAGATTATTTGCACTGTTGTTGGACCAAGTAAAAGTGGCCCCCGTCAGAGACAAATCAAAAAGTTGGAAGGGCTCAATAAAAGAATTAAACAAACGCATCATGGAGTTAATGGCAATATTTGAGGAGGTCTCATCTGGCCATTAGATAAAAGTAAAATCACCACCAAAACTGATAGGCACATCATTATGAGAAACCAAAATATCTCTAAGTTCAGTAAGAAAGCCTTCTTTGAGAGAAGGAATCATAGGCATAGACATTAACAATACCCCAGGAAGTTCCAGAAGACGACCCTTGAAAGAAAATAGCCAAAATTTTATCCCTTCTCTCAACACCCACACAATTAAAAGAAAGGGGATCCCAGATAACCCACAAACCCCCGAAGCCCCTACAACATCAATACCCTCAAAGTTAACTGACTCCCTGACCACAGCAAAATTTGGAGCAATTGTTTTAGTTTTTTGCAAAATAACAATATCAGGTATATATTTTTAAATAAGCAGTTTAATATCACTTATACGTCTGGTGTCTCCCAGACCTCAAACATTCCAAGAGAGAATTATCATTAGTGATAAGAAGAAGAACCTGAGCCCTCCATAGTCATCAGCAGCAACAATGGCCTCATCTTCATCCTGGTCGTCCTTGGAGCTAAAGGCTTCACTGCTAACCTCGATCACACTGTTATTCTTAATTTTGATACCCTCCATTGGCTGAATTATTGCTCCTTTAGCAGCAAGCCGTGCTGAAAATCTGACAGAATGCTTTTCCTGTATGATTGCTAGCCTCCATTTTTGCTTTCTTCGAGGCCTTCATCTTCGCCTTAAGGTTTTGAACCACCGTAGCTAGAGGAACTTCAAACGAGAGACCACAATCGTCAATCATTGATGCCAGATAATAATCCTCAGTAATAGCCTCTCCCTCTCCACCAGAACTATTTGGGTCCGGCATTTCTAGGAAGTCCAACATCCTGACAAAGGCAAGAGCATCAGAGCCAGCCATCACGCTGGACGCCTTCGTCTCCTCAGTCATCAACTCCAAAGGTCCCATGCTCATGGCTTCCCGGACGTTCTTAGCAGGGCTAGAAGTAATCGAGCCAACACAATCATTGGAAACCTTCGCCTCCTCAACCATCATCTCCAATGGTTCCAAACTCGCAGCATCCCCATCCTTGACGAAACGAAGGAGCTTAGGCCTCGGTTGTGGAACCACTTTAATCGATTGTTCCCAACCTACTTCCACCAAATCCAAGCCCTCTCCTTCCGGCATAGAACCATTAACAGCTTCCATAAAGGTTTCACAATCCGCCATCTCCAAGTTATCCTTGTCATCTACTTCATCTCATACTCAAAGCCAAGGGATTGACAGGTTCCATCGGCCTACACTACAACATCCTTTTCTTCTTAGAGGCCGGGCAAAAGGGGAGAGTATCTTCATATTCAGAAGCAAGCTCCACCAGAGAAGCGCCATGATTGCATAATGGGAGCCCTGAATTTTTCCAGGCTTGAGCAAACCAGCGGTAGGGCTTTCATAGGACCTACCCACCGGTACCGGCTTCGAACGGAAAGAACTTCCCATCAGCATAGGGAGTTGTAACCCCTGCTCAAATGCCGCCGAAGGGAAGTGTGAGGACTGGGGAACGTCCAATCCATCATGGGAGTAGTACGCCGCCATAAATTTCAGGATCCCCTTTGCATACCCTGACGTCTTATCCCCTTTATCAAAACATGCTTTTTTCGGAAGACCCTCAGGATCATCACCGAAATTTGTATCTATCAAATTGAACACAACGTTGGGTGTGGATGAAAGATAATCAAAATAATTGCTAGGGAAGCGGCCCACTGGTATCCACCTTTTTTTTAATTTCAAATTCTTAGATCCCCACAGAAGTCCTCGAGTCTTCTTCAACCACCTAAACTGGTGCGGGCTGTGAACATGCAGAGGCACACTATCGCCATTAACAAGGTTCTAGTTCTTCTTATGCTTTTTATTGCCAACAACATTCCAGCCCTCATCACTAGTAGAGTTGACTACTTTAGGAGGGGGAGCTTGCTTATCAGGGGAGTAACCATTATCTTCTAACACATATTCAATGAGAAAGCTATCAGAACTAATCACTAGGTGAATCCTAGAAGGAAAGGGGTGCTTCACCAAACGCCAAAGTTTAACATGAACATAGTCTAGTGCACCCATTTTCAGCAGGTTCCAATCGACATCACAATAAGACCCACACACATTTGCCAATTTTTGGAAAATGACCAGTTTCCAAGGATGTAAAGGGATACCCCAGAAACGAACCCCCACACATTCCTTTTCCATGAAGGAGCACTGAATAGAAGGACACTAAGAGTTCAGTGACATGAGCTTTCCACGAACCCTGACGAATCTAGAGAGAGAAAGCACAGACTTTACCTCATCTGCAGATCTGAGAAAAAAGAGAACTTTATTAACTCCCAGCGGATGAACTTCCAACTGATACGAGAAGCCCCATCCCCTCTGCGCCAGTCTCTCAAGCTGAAAACATTATTTGATGGTGGAGAAAAAGGCCCCACCACTATAGAGCTAGTCCGAGACCTGGTGTCATCAACAAAATTACTCTCTACAAGCACTTTAGGCGGCAACTACATTAGACCAACTTTGTCTTCACAGTGCCAATAGTGTCATAGCCACTGTCTTCCCCAAAAAGTTTGCCATGGCCGAACCGTAACCATAACCCATCAAGAACACCCAGCCTTCAGTTTCGTCTCACCATTGAAGAGGCTAGCACTTTCCTTCTCTCTTTTATCTCGTTGCCGAAAAATCACCTCACGACTCTTGCCACGATCTAGGAAATTTGGAATTGAAAGAACCGAGCAAATTCAGAGGGACTGAAAAGAGATGAACGGATCTCCTTTCATGGAATAACCAAAATACCGAGGGATTTTTTGTAGGGAGAAGAAGAGGTAGCTATGGAAGAACGACCAAGACGGATATGCAGGTCGTAAGTCTCTCTTTGCTTGTGTATTTGAAGGCTTCGTAGAGAGAGATTTGTGGGTTTTTCAATCAAGTTTTCTAGCTATTTAGAGAGAGATGGCAAGTAGGAGGAGATAGTTTGGAGAAAAAGAGATGAAGAGAATATTTAGAGAGACAGAAAGCAAAGGTTTATTAGTGTTTAGAGAGAAAAGGATTTGGGGATGGACACGTACATAACACAAAATGAGAGAGAGGGGTTTTAGGAAACACATGTAGAGAGAGAGAGAATGAGAGACCAAGAGAGAAAAAGTGGGGGAAAATACAGAGAGAAGGGGTTTCGGAGAATCTCAAGGAAGAGAGAGAAAGAGAGAAATTTGGAGAGAATATAGAGAAATTTGGAGAGAATATATCACGTAAAGAGAAGAAGGGTTTAGAATGAGCATGTCTTTTTTATATTTATTATGGCTAAAAAAATAGTTAAAAGTGAGTAAAGTTAGTCAGGGGATTAGGAGATATATTTTAAATCATTGAGTCTATTCAGATATGAAAACCAAAAATAAAAGGTACCGGGATATTTCCCCTAAAAGTTATGTGCGAAAAAAAATGGCAAAAAAACATATACCCCTCTTTAAAATCATAATCCCTAATAACCCTTTTGGTCTATGGATAGCCTATGGACCACCTCCATGTTAAAGAAAGGCGTTGAACCCTTTCTTACCTTTTTCATTGTTCAATAGAATTTGAGATACGACTTTTAACCAACTAGTGAGGCTTATGAGAATTAGAGAGAGGTAAGGGTTTAAGGGAAGTTGCAAGAGAGGGAGGGACGAAAATGGAGAGAGAGAGATATATGGAAGGCTTTTCTAGGGGTTTTGCATTAGAAAAAAAAGAAAAAAAAAAGAGATAGATATCGTAGTTTGGACAATAAAAAAATAAGGAGGGGGTTAAACATAGTTTTCTTTTAAGTTGGAGGGAGCTATAGGCTTTTATAGCCAGGGAGTTATTTTGAATTATGATTTTAGAGACTGAGTTATAATTCTTTTTCTTTAATATATATATATATATATATATATATATATATTAGTAGTGCCATGGCATATTTTCTATAAATTTGAAGTCAGTGGGTAATTACATGAAAATGCGCAAAATAAAGCGTGGCAAAAAAAAAGAAAAAGGGAGCTTAGTGTGCTATTGAATGTGTAATCAAGTAGTAATCAAGTTTTAATAAATCATGAATGTGTGATCAAGTAGTAGTCATACCTTGTATCCTCGTCTGGCCCACAACATACTTTGCAGTTTACGTCCCCAATCACTCTACTAACGGATGAGCAATAACATAATCTATGGGACGATACACCTCAATTGTCTGTTTTTTTATATTGGACAAATGGGAAGATGCTAAGATCGTGTTTTTCAAAGGAATTTGCTTTTAGGAAAATTGTTTTATGCAGGCTAGACTGTATTTCTACAATGACGTATAAAGTATCCATCTTAAATATGGATGCAAATAGGTGGTCCATCTAAAAACAAGTGTAACCAACGGTCCAAATGTTTTTTTAATATAAAATATTGTTTTTAGTTTTCAATTTTATTTATTTTTTCATATATTCATGATCTCCATGTTAAAAATTATATATTCTCTAAAACTTAGGATCAAATTATATTTAAAAAATATATTTATTGCCAAGCCTGCATTTCTACAATATGCAGGTTGGCCGCATAGAAATCGTGTCTTTTTCTTTTATTAAGGTGTTTTTGAAAAAAGTGTGGGAAAACTAGACTTTCTATGCAAATTATCCCCAACCAAACTTTTCTTCTCACTTTTTTTTCTTCAAAATACACTTTCTAGCAAGTAAAAAAACGGTACATTTTTTGACAAAAATACCCTATTTCATACATAAAAATTTAATTTTAACCAGACATTCACGTGGGCTTACATGGGCTGTCGGACCGCTCTTTGATATTACTGGACCCCATTAAACTAAAAAAACTGCCAGACCGCTCTTTGACATTGTCAGACCACACTTTGGGCCTGTTGCTGGACTGTAGGGTCCTGCTGCCAAATGCATGGGCCCATTATCAAACCGCCCTTTGGTTGTGCCAAACTGCATGGGCCTATTGTCGAACCATTTTTTGTCAGTACCAGACCGCCACTGCTATTTACTAGATTGACATTACACTGCCAAACCGCCCTAAGAATACTCCTTACCGCCTTTTCGTGGGAAAGAGGAGAGAGAGAAATGGGTAAAAGTAATGGAGGGTAGTTTAGACTTTTATTTTGGGTTGGAGGTATTTGCTAAGAAAGCATATTTTGGGGTAAAAAGTGAGAAAAATGGTTTAGTTGGGGGTAACTTACATAGAAAGTCTAGGCTTGCGGTTTATTCGAAGATTGTATCCTATAAAATGTTTATAATAAGATAACAATTCCCACTCCATCAGATAACACTATCGGGTAGCTAGATGTGTTACTGAGATCAAGAAACTTGCTCGAGACTCTTGAGCATTGTGAAAGGCAAACTTCTACCTATCAACTTTTAAATGATGATGATTGTGACTTTCTTGTACTTCAAATAAATAATTTTATCGTATGTTTTATCCCTTATTAATTTAAAATTTTATTATGTCATATATTCTATCCAAAGAAGTCATTAAATGCCTATCCTTTCAAATGCCGACGGTACTCTTATCTTCAAGATACCGCACACTTACCCAAACACATGCAAGCGAACTATAGAAAGTCTCTTTGTGTATCGCATAAGTCACCTATAATCATGAACTAGGCATGGGCTTAAGTGGTTAGCAATTGGCATCAAGCCATGTTATATCTCAAGTTTCTACCGCTGAACTACTAAAAAAACAGAAAAAATAAATTACCTAGTATCTCCGAACCGAGTAGTCCAACTAAATGGACCATTAGGTTTGAGAACTTGTCCATACTGGCCAAATAGGAGTCTTTCTTATCCTTTTACTGACCATTGGTCAAGTTTTTTAGATCCAACAAACAAAATAACCTATTATTGCCCATCGCGAACGTGATAGGTGCTGCTAAAAGAAGGGAAAATGATTGAATAACAAAACTTAATTGATTTTGTGCTCCTGCAGTTGCACATTGGTCTTCCTATCCTTTGCCTCTCCATTGCTCATGTTCTCCAACCTGTTGATCCAACAAACAAAGCTATCATTGCCCATTGCCATTGTGATTCGCTGACCGGTGCTGCAAAGAGGAGGGAAACGTTGTAATAACCAAACTAAAATGATTTTGTGCTCCTGCGGTTGCACAGTGGTCAATTTACTGCATTGATAAAACATAACCTAAGGGTATTTTTAGGACCCCAAAGTCTAGGGATGTACCCCTCTTCAACCCGGACACCAACTTCAAAAGGATGTACCCCTCTTCAACCCGGACACCAACTTCAAAAAGAAGAAAGAAGAAAAAAACAGATGCACCCTCTACAAGCTTGAAGAATAGCGTCCCAAAAGTGCACTTAGACACTCCAATTTTTGGATGGGATTGTATACAAAGAGACCATTTACTTTTGACCCAAGGAGGTCATAATTACTGATAACCATCCGATATAAAATCTGATAGCTTGGACGTGTCACAAAGTTCAAATTGTTTTCGTTTTTAAGTTTGAGCTTGGTCAATAGAATAAATGCATCCATCTAATTTTACATTCAATGATCAAGATTAATTGTGATCAGCTTGTACCAAAGAAAAATAGTCTCATTGTATATCTTTCTTTGTCTCATTGTATATCATAATTAATCATAAGTGGATACCAAAGTTTGAGATCCAAAAAGTTTAAAGTAGCTTTTTCACCCAAGAGAGAAAAGCACAAATACGCTCCCACAACAGCACAATATGGGCGCTCGTTCCTTAAAGTGCTAGGGTATGAGAAACTAGTATATGCATCGCCAAACAAATTTCATCTCTGCAGTTAAATCCAGCTAACCCCGAACCTGGCTTGCCACTGAAGATAACATTCCTTAAAATGTGATATTGACACTGTTAACATTGTGCTTCTTGGTTGAGTCAATTGCAAACCAATGATATGTATGTCATTACTCGTACAAAGACTTCTCCTTGACTTTTACAGGGAAATATTTTTCTACTTTTTCATTCATAATTTATTTTCGAATGGTACCATGCAATTTAGTTTCTCAGGTCTCTGTCACTTTCCCATATTTGTTTTCTGGATATTTGAGAGAGTGTGTGCGTGGGGCGGTCACGGTGTCAAGCTGGGATTTGTTTTCTAGGATAGTGCAAGTTATTATAGCATTTGGGAAAGCACTTTCCCCGCCTTTCCCAGCGCTTTATAATTTTTTATGCAAAAATCGCCTCATACCCATTAACTTTCCCAGACTCATGGGAAAGCTCTCTCGATGGTGGTTCCACAAGTAAGAAACATGACCTGTAAGTTCTTTAAGTCTTACTTTAGTTTGTTGTGAAACATGCCCTATAAGTTCTTGAAGCCCTACTTTAGTTTGTTTACCTGCGAGAATCAGACCACCCTCTTCTAGGGGCAGAATAACCATAATGTAAAGCAATGGGTGCTAGATAGTGCATGCACCTGGTTTCTCTGAATTGTTTTGTAAATAATTGTTACAAAGAAATAGAAATGTGTATATATACACTTGCTAAAAATGCCGACCTCAAAATTGACTAAAACATGACAACATCATTTATATAAGCGGGAAAGTAGCATTAATGTTAATGGGGTAGAGGCATGTAGGTGAGATTTCAATTTTTTTTTTTTGGTGTGGAGGGGAGGGGGGAGAATACATCATAAAATCAGCATAACAGATATTGTAAACAAAATTAGATCACTCTTTATTGGAAACTCCTCATGCCCAACGCCTTGCTTTGCCCACTCATCAACTTCCTCATCTGCTTCTCTATAAACAGGCTCAAAAGTGATAGTGAAACCTTCACCTATATCAATGATTTGGCATTCATAGAATCCCCCTCTACAATAATTGTTGTCTTTCTTTTATAATTCTTAACCCTCTTAATAATGAAATCATCTCCACTGTGCTAGCTACGGCTTGCCGACATGGATATGAGTAAGCTAGCAAAAAATTTCCCAAATGATCCCTCCTTAAACCCCCATATCTTGCTGGGCCTGACCCAAGATTATCAAAGAGCTCCATCAAAATTTAGCTCAATCATGACCTATGGTGGTGCATTCCACACAAGGTTTCAACAAGTTTGATTAAAAAAATCCTAATTGCTAAGCACTTGAAAAAAATGTTGTCTCAAGATTGAATAGAAACCGTCCAATTTTTAGAAGGTGAGATCTAAGCATTAGAAAACTCAAATTTCAATTTTTTTTGAAATCATCTAGTGATTTTAAGGTAGTTACCAAAACTCCAAAGTGAAAAAATCCTTATCTGACTGGCGGGGTAAAAGTAAACATACTCCCAAAAGAGTGTAGTATCATCATCAATATTTTAACCTTTTTCCAATAAATGGGATCGACTACATCAATCTTGATTCTCCATTATGATCTAAAAGCTATATATTCAATGAGACCATAAATCCCCAATCTTTTCAGAAAAGAGTACAATATGTACTTTTAATTAACGTATCAAATGTTTTTAGTGCACCGACATGCCCCGATAACGAAAGACATGCTTGTCTATACTAGCATGTAGGTAAATAACATCCTAGTCATTTATCCATCTATAGATACATATCTAGATACACTTACACTTATCAAACTGGAATTATTTTCCTGAACATGTGTGCGCATGTTGGAAACGATATCATTCAAGCATTATGGAACTAGTTTCTTTTTCTTATGTTCACGACAATCTTTTTCATTAATCTCCAAAACTAATTACAAGTAGGCCCTTTGGTTGCAGGCCCACTTGGACGCCATTCATCATCCATGGGTGCAACTATAACGTTCGAACCGTCCTTGCTGGCACAATGCTAAAATGCCAGATTGGGTTTAACAATACCAAAGTTTTAAAACTCATCTAATCAGATCAGAATCGTCCAATCCAAATAGGAAATCAATGAGCTACTCCAATTCCCACCATATATCGAGAACCGACCAGTTCCACTTAAAAATTGGCCTCTAATAGAACCAGTTGATTATGTCATTGACCGATCTGGCCACAACACCCTTTTTATATATATATAAATAAATAAAATTTTAAAAAAAGTTAAAGTTTTTTTTACCCAATCCTCATGACTTAATTGCCGATCCGATATGCAAATCCACCGACCGGGACCGGTTTTTGGGACTAGCGATGAATGACAAAAAAAAAAAAAGGCAGAAAAAGTCAATAAATAAAAGACAAAAGTTCTGACCTATAAGTGATGCAGTAACAGGTGACTGCCACCAATGTGGGGGGGCCTACTTCACCAAGTGCCCATAAGGGCAGGGAAAGGTAACATTTGAATGCTGTTACCAGGGCATCAAAGAGACTCATGATCGACCAAACAATAATCAGACTCACGATGCAACCGTTCACATGTCCAACAAAAAACCATATCTTCTCAAGACCTCCTCAGGGAGAACACTGGCTCACCGTCACATTCTCTATAAAGCATAGCCCAATTTGAAGAGTTGAGTTTCTAGCGACTGGCACGTATATCTCTAATGCATGAAAGTGAGTGAGAGCATCAAAATTGTAATTCATCTCGACTAACAGAAAACTAAAATTCCCTCATCTTTGAAGCAAACAGATACCCGAAAACATGTACAAACACGGGATTCATACCCACATCCACTCACCTTATTGCACTCCTATGCATAATTGAGGAGTGCACTCAAAACCAAGAAGGCATAAAACACAAAGAATTCCAATGCCAAACTCATTCTCTAATTTTCACCTTTCCATTCCCTCTTTCTATCAAAATTTCCGGGTCAATTATTCCCTCCTAATCACACAGACTCTGAGTCCGAAGAGCTCCAACAAGAAGATGACACTCTCTCCAAACTGCCAACATGGTGGGCTGCAATTCCTGTAGATGATTCCAATCTCAATTGCTGCACTGTTCCTCGCTGAGACCCCATCTGCTGCAACTGTACGAGTTCACCCATAACACAATAATCATTCATCCAAAACATATACAATAATAAGGATTCATCCCAATCTCTCTCTCTCTCTCTCTCTCTCTCTCTCTCTCTCTCTCACACACACACACACACACACACACACCAGCATCTTGATTGCTATGCCTCTAGTATAAAGAAAACAAAAAAACAGAGGGAAAAAAGCAAGAGGAAAATATCATTAAATACCTCCTTGTAAAATGCACTGATCTCCTCCTCAGTCAGCTCCTCGCCACCTGCATTTTCCTCCCAACCTAAGGATCGCAAGAATGCAGCCTCTTCCTCTTCTGACCCACAAATCACAGTGCCCCCACGCCTGCCTTCCTCTTCACCCTTGGCTTCTCCTTCCTCACCTCTCTTGCCTGATTCAGAGCAAGTATACAAACTATTCTCCAAGAACCCAGTCTGAGAAGGTATAACCTCTGTTTCATTGTTACTCAATTTGTCAAAGCCCGATGAAAGCCCAGCACTACTTTGTTGAGTCTTCCTCCTAAGAGAATTGAAGAAGTCAGACCGGTTCTGAGCCTGAGATGAAGCTCTCTTGTCCTCTGTCATCAATGTGACATCCTTTGGACGGGTAGATGAAACGACTGAGACAGTGTTGCCAAACCCTGGGGGGCTATGGTTTCCATTCCTTAACATACCAGTGCCATCAGCTCTTTCTCTGGATGGTTTAAGAAGCAAGAGCTTTCCTCCTTGAGATGGCCTAAAAGTATCGGGTTTTGTGGCCCCTTTGTATGAACCTGGGAGTTGAGGGATGGCAGCAGGTGTACTGGGCTTCACTGCTGGAGTAGCCCTTTCACTGGATCTTCCTGGTTTTAGCTTTGTTTTCTCTGAAAGGCTTACCCCCTGCTTGTTTAAACCCAAAGAAATCACCAAGTCTCAGAAATGGATTGAATTAGATGGTATCACAATTGAGATTCTATTGTACAATTACCCTTACATTTGCAAATGGTGAATTTAAACTAGGATCAAGATTGTTCATATTCCTTTCCCCACTCCACTTCATTTCATTTGCTCACATTATATGCACACTTATATAATTCAAGTACCATTGTATTGGAAAAAAAAGAAAGAGACAAGAAATAAAAAGAGCATCAGAAATAGATCAACATTTTTAGCATTAAAGTAATATTCTATCAACATAGTTTAGTGACAATTACAGCATTACTTTCAATTTTTTTCACAAGAAAATTTTCGAAGGTCATAATATATACAAAATTATCCCAGTTTATTGAATTTACTGCAAGATGTTAGGCTTCCTAACAAAATTGCACTAAATTATCTTCCCAATAATAATAGGATTGATCTGTATTGCCAACATAAACGACCCTAATTAGTTAGGAAAAGGCTTTGACAATGATGATAATGTATTGCCAACGTGCCTAAATAAAATGCATTTATCTATATAAATGATTTATATTAAATCAGAAAAAAAAAAAAATGATTTATATTAGATTATCAGAAATAGAAGTTTTCTAATGGCGATAAAAGATGATTGCATGGAAGCTATATACTTATTTATGGTAAATATGAACGTATGGAAGATATGTTTCAATTTTGGGATTATAGAAAAAGATTTACATTATCGTTTATTATCCTTCAATTGATCTTTTACTAATTTTCAAAATACATATATTAGTTTATCACAAACCGAAAGTCGACAACTTTCATTGAGCTTCCATGATGCTCTTTACTTCAAAATCCGCCTCTTTATTATTTGTTGGCCTCCTACACTCTTCCATCTCTATATTGCTTGCCCTATATATCTCGCATACATATTCATTCTAGTTCAAGAATAAAGATCCATATTTTCGAGCCTCTACATCCAATTTCAAATACAACAAGTGACCAATGTTCTAAAAAAACACGCAGCCCAACTCCTAGGTACCCATATTCTCCAGCCTCTACATCCAATATCAGATACATGTATGTGACCAGTGTTTTAAAAGCATGGGCACCCCTTTCTGAGCACCAGTACCTAGGCCTTTGCTTAGTTCTAGGCAGGCGCCCAGGGCCATGAGCCCTTTTTATATTTTTAAAGAAACCTTAAGGGGGAATGGGGTAATTTTGACCCCCAAAAATGTTTAAAAAGAGTATGGAGTTTAGTTTAAACCCCTAAAAAAAAAACCACAAACCCTAATCAATTAATTATACCTATTTCTAAGAATCGAAAAAAAATTGTGTGGTTTGAAGAAGCATCCTAAGCTTTTCTTTTCTCATTAGAATTATTTTTAGGGTGCTAGTGGAAGTATTAGAAGACTTTTGAGGTGCGTTGTAGCTCGATTGAGGTCACAAACATTGAAGAGCAGAGATTAGGAAAACGGTTAGTTTATAATATGTATTTGAGTTTCTTTTTTCGAATTTGAGATGTCTTCTAGGGGGTCTACTAAGAGTGGGAATCCAGGATGGAAGTATTGTGTTAACCCAAATAAGAATGACAAAAACAAATTTATGTGTAGTTGTTTAGGACATGTTTTTAATGCCAGCATAAATAGATTCAAGAAAAATCTTACTGGTATTAGAGATAATGTTGCCCCATGCAAGAAGGTTCCCAAACTTGTCAAGGAAGATTTCTGATTACATAGAAGCTGAAAAAAACAAAAAAACAAACAAAAGAAAAGGATATAGAAGAATAGAAGGCGGGGGGATTCATGTTTTTGATGATGATGTTGATATTGATGAGGATGGAGGGCAGGAGGAGGTAGGCCAAGTGGCGGTTACTCAGAGCTCTAAGAGTCAGACGGGTTTTGGATCTAAGAGGCCTTGTTTGACAAGGCCTATTGACAATTCTTTTACGCCTAACCCTGAGATAGTAATTGAGTAAGGGAAAGGTAAGAGAGAAAACAGTGACACTTGAAAATAGAATTAAGAAGGAAAATAGAGGCCAGGTAGTTCAGTAAATTGCTTGGTGGTTTTTACTATGCGGGCATTTCTTTTAATACCGCTCGCTTGAATAAGCTTCCATACAATGTTTGAAGCAATTGGGCAATTTAGGCCATGGTTGAAAGGCCTCGCTCGGAACACGTTCCTTAAAATTGTAGATCTTGTTCCTGAATAAATTAGATCCTAGCTCCCAAAATTTTAGATGCGTGATCCCTATGTTCCGGGAACTCCATCCCTACGTTCCAAGAACTTTCTAAAAGAAACTTCCCAAATAAAATAATTATATTTTAAATCAAATTTTCATACAAGTGGAGTTCTGCTATGGGAGCCCAGACTAATCATGCACGGAACGCGATCCTTCCTTGCATGGAGCTCGTTTCTTTCCAAATAAGAACGCGGTCATTCTTAAATGGGGGCGGATCACGTTGTCGATGGAGGCGCAATCCGAATGAATATGGGAACACGATTCCATTTGAACATGTACCCGTTAAATAAGGATCTAGGCCCCGATATATTAGGAACGTGCTCCTTGTTCATTCGGAATCTCTATTACCCTCATCGGAACTCTCTCTGGAGCTTTGGGCAGCCATCAATCCAACGCTCCCGCTCCTGGAACCGTTCTTGCTCCCACTCTTGGTAACTATGTTTCCACCCTTGGTGAAGGTCCTGCACTTGGCTGATTTTGATAAACACTCTGTGGGCTTTTATATACGATGCACTTGAAGGAAGGAGATTGGAGAATTTGGCCAATGATGAGGCCAAGTACGGCCCAATTTGGGAGATTATAGATGACGAGTGGGATAGGTAGCTTCATAGGTCATTGTATGCAGCGGGATACTACATACAAAAGATACAATTCTGTATGGTTTCAATGTGTGCCTTGAGAGATTAGTTCCTGATCCAAAAATCCAAGATAAGATATCAACTAAAGAACCCATTTTGTACAATCGTGCTTCCAAGTCATTCAGGAAAGAAATGACACAAAGACAAAGGATCAAAGTAGATCCAGGTAATATATTTTGTTTGCAAATTTTCTTTCAAGTTCCTAATAATTACTGTTGTATTTTAAATTTGCTAAAATTCTTTATGATAATGTTAAATTAATTATAAAGGTTGCACACAAATTGCAGCCTAATGGTGGAGACAGCATTGGAGTGGTGCTCCAAACCTCCAGAAGATGGTTATTCAGCTCTTGAGTTTGACAACTAGCTATTATGGTTGTGAGCGGTATAATCTTTTCTTGCTTACAAGTTCATTTTTCTGATATAGATTGGATTCATAGAAGATACGAACCTATTAATATATAATACATTACAAATAGATGGGTCAACTAATAGTAATACTCATGCATTCTTTCTTATAGGTGAATACAAAGAAGAAATAGGCTTAAGCAAAAGAAGCTCAATGACTTGGTTTTTGTTATAGAGAATCAGAGGCTCAAGGATAAGTTTAACCAGCAAAAGAAGGATCCCATTGCTTAAAAACACAGTGAGAACGCTTGTAATTGGTTAGTTGAAGACCCTTGTACTGAAAAGGTCTTCCTTGGCGAGAGTTTGACCTGGGAAATGGTCGAAGAGGCTTGGGGTCCAGCTTCTGATCCTAGGAGGGCCACTCGAGCAACAACTGTTGCTGGTACTTCCCACTCATAGAGGGCAAGGGAGACAGATGAGGAGAAGGCAGATTCACAAGAAACAACGGAAGAAGAACAATATGTTGAAGAGGGTGACAATTCTGACGATGACGGCCTCGATTGAGATGGAGATGCAAGCGATAATGATGTTGATTCTGATTCTTACTGATGATGATCGGAGAAATGAAGATGTAATCTCTCTTCTTTTGTAGTTTTGTATTTCATCTTTATTGCACCATCTTGGTTTGGACTTCGGACATTTGGATGTCGGACTTGTTGCTGTTTTTGGACTAATGGTTACTTGGTTGTATACTTTTGTAAGCTTACTGAAGACTTGGAGAGTTGGAATCCAAGTGATTATCGATAATGGAGAGTTGGAGACCATTAATAATATAGTTATACACTATAAACTATTAGACTTTTAACTTTTTTACGCCTTTTCACTAAATTTTCTGTGATTTGAAGTGTTGAAGAGGTTATTCTTAACATGTGATATGTTTATAAAAAACAAGTTTGCTACAATACATATAATGCAAAAAATTACAAAATTAACGCAACTATATGCCTATATGTGTGTTGATCCTATAGACTATTAGAATTTTTAACTTTTTTAAGTCTTTTCACTAAATTTTCTGTGATTTGAAGTTTTGAAGAGGTTATTCCTAACATTTGGTATGTTTGTATAAAAAAAAATTGTTACAATACATCATCATCATCATTTTAGCCTTGTCCCAATTAATTGGGGTCGGTTACATGAATCTTGGTTCTCCAATCTGCTCTATTAAAGGTCATATCTTCAGTGATGCCATAAGTCCCCATATCTTTTCAGACAACTTCCAACCACATCCTTTTGGGCCTACCCCTTGCCCTTTTCAGTCCTTCCACTTGAACTAATTTGCATCTTCTAACAGGTGTTGTAATTGGTCGGTGCCACACATGGCTAGCCCACCTAAGTCTACTCTCTCATTTTATCGCCTATTGGTGCCACGCCTAAATTCTCTCGAATAGATTCATTGCAAATTCTATCCCTTCTTGTCTTGCCACTCATCCATCTCAACATCCTTATTTCCGCTACACTCATTCTGAGTATATTGTTTTTTGTCCGCCCAGCATTCTGCCCCATAAAGCGAAGCTGGTCTCACCGCTGCCCGAAACTTGCCCTTACATATAATGCAAAAAATTACAAAATTAACATAAATATGTGTGCGTTTGAACAACACACACACACACACACACACACATATATATATATATATATATATATATATATAAAGAATTCGCACCATAGGATGCCTGAGGTTCTGAGGCCCGCTTAGGAGCTGGGCGCTAGGTCGGCCCCCTAGGGGGCGCCTAGCGTTTACATATCTAAATAATTTGTACCACACGATGTCCGAGGTTTTGGGAGGCCAGCCGCCTGGGGACCGTCTAGCATTTCTTGGAACCTTCTATGTGACTATTTTATTTGTGTTTTTTTAAGATATATTTTCATCTACAAATATATGTCATCTTTGGGCAATCCATTAAATTTTGATATTTTCTAAAACATGATTTATTTTAGATCTTCATAGAAACTAATTGTTTAGTGGAAATATGCTAAGAGAAAAAGATCAAATGAGGAAATATGCCCATGGAAAGGGACTGAATGTAACTTGAAAATATTTTGCAAATCAGAAACAGCTGGGGATACTTCCCTATATAAGTATCATTTGGCATTCATTGCCCTTGGTTACATAAGATGCGTATTGGATAGCTCAAGCAGCTGTCCAAGAAATGGAGGCCACACATGTAGCCAAGAAGGCAAAATTGGGGCATCATGTGCAATCGGTTTTAAGATCTTCTTCCTCTGCTGATGCAAATACTTTCTCTCAAGATGGTTTGTATTTAAATGTATCCAAAGTTCAAATTTTGATCCTTAGAATGTTTAATAAGAGACACATAAAAACAGTCGATCTAATTGTAGCCAGAAGCCTAATTGCAAAAATATTCATTTCAAGTTATTGAAGTTAGTTTTACAAGCTGTGATTGAAGCCATTGCAAATTGTGGTCTACACTGCATTTTCCCTAGTAGTGAACCAACAAGAACCACCTTAGTTAATGGTTAGAAAAATCGAGCAGACCAATGCAACGAGGAGGTTAATCCTCTTGGTCAATAAGCGAGTGTTAGTTTATTTTATGATATTTGGCATAATTCGAAACAAGGACCATTTACTAATGTGCTTGCAGCTAGCTGAAAACCAACTACTTGTAATATCCGTTAGCATAGTGGGGCAGTCAAAAGATGCTTCTTGTCTGGCAGAAATTTTACTATCAATAATTGAAGAAATTGAACCTCAGAATGTTGTTCAAGTAGTTACTGGTGATGGTCCAAAATCCGTACTTGGCTAGTGTATACGAGAAGGAATGCCCACATATATTCAAGACATCAATTGCCAGTAATGGATGAGGCCCAAGATATGACAAAATTTATAGAGAAGCATCAATTGAGTTCGGATTTAAAGAGAAAATTTACCAAGGGAAAGATCTGAGGTAACAAGATTTGCTACCCGATTAGTATGCCTCGAGTCTGTTTTAAGAGAACAAGCTTCAAAGTTTAAAATAGCGTCAGTGAGTTGAGAGAATTAACTGTCACCAGAAAATCAGAGCATTGTAGTGGCAAACTGTGTGCATAATAATAAATTTTGGGATGCGGCAAGACATGTTATTTATGGGGTTGAGCTAGTAGTGTGAGTTTTCCGGAGACAGATGCAGATAGGTCGGCAATAGGTTATGTACTTGCAGCCATGCAACACGGAATTATGTTCGTCTAGAGGAAATCCTCAAGGAGAGATGAGATGATTAATTTGTCTAGAAATTCATGTAGTTGGGGCCTTCTGAAATACATCTTTCAAGTATAATGGAGTAATAAAGATGGATAAGAATATCCAAAATGCATTGGATTATATCATCAAAAGGGTGGGAACACGTGTGGTGGTCATGGATATCCCGTTTAAACCGCGGTGACGTACGATTTTCACCGTGGAAGCGGTGATGTGTCTGAGTCATGACGTTAGAATCGCGATTTATTCCAATTCGTGATGTCAACATATCGATCCTGTACAGGAAAAATAGTAAATCCCGTTTTATGGACAAATCCGAAACGGCCCAACCGATACCCGATCCAGATCCCCCGATTCCGGATCGGGTCACTGATTTTTCAAACATTGCTTTTAATTAAGGCCATAGTACAAAAAGGGCCCACCCAACAATTATACCTTCCAAAACCATGCATTCCTAAGATCAATAAACACTACGTAAAATCTTCTCTTAAGTCCAAAAAACGTACAAACAGAGGCCCCACCCAATAGCGAATACCTATCAAAACCATGCATTCTTAAGATCGATAAATGCAACAGCTGATACTACATTGCTATTGCTAACAAACTAACCACTCTCTAGGTTCACCCAGCTGCAGACATGTTCAAATTTGTGAAACTCTTCCAATAAGAACTCTCACAAAGCGACTTAGCAACCATCTCCCAATGATATAATAAATATTCAGCATAAACTAATAGCTCACACAACACCTAGTTGCAGCAATGTTCAAAACTATGAAATTCTTCAAATTAGAACTATCAGAAAACAGATCAGCAGCCACCCCAAGGACATAAGCAAAACCCTCAACAATTCATCATCTTTGCCACGTGGAGCTATCACACGTAGTTCAAATATTTAGGTAGAAATCCAAAAGGAACATTGTACACCTCAATACACTCTAAAACATGATAAATGAATATATATTTTGAATCCCAAAAAGTATAATTGTGCTGCTAGCTGGCTATAAACAAAACAAATCATTAGTTTGGTTGTTGTCTTGTACGTTAAGGTTGGGATCGAGATCCCTAACGCACAAATCAGGATCCCTATCACTAGGGATCGCGATCCCTAACGCACAAATCAGGATCCCTATCACTGGGGATCGAGATCCCAAAATTCAAAAATCGATATCTCTGAGGTATCTGTTCTGGAAGCGGCACAATCGAGATCCTGGAAGCTTTTGCCTACCAAAGTAGGAGATCCGGATAACAATAAACACACAAAAGTCATAAACAGTAGAACACCAGCTTATAGAAATAGGTAGTCAAGGGTATTATAGGCAACCCATACAAATCAACAATCAGCCACATAGCAGTTTAACAAAGCAGTAAAGCATATTTCCAATAGCAAGATTGATAAAGGTCATTATGCGTGTCACACTCAAGTCTCACTACATGTATGTTGCATTTAGTTTACGAAGTATTTCTTAAAGCAGAATGTATTATGCTACTACTGGTTAAGGGAAACTACAGAGTAGTACACCGTAATAATCTTGCAGCAACAGAGAGCAGAAGAAAGATAAAGAATTTAATCATGTCAACAGAAATCCGAGCTGGTCACAATCATGTCCACTTCCAGATAGCAAATCAATGATGAGATATAAGTAACACTCCAACTGATCCACAAATCATAGGGCGATTATAGCCACTTAGCATACTAATAGCCCATGGGACAGCTCACAATCTTTTGACAGACACTAAATTATAGGAGGCAGGTTCCACTGCTCAAACATCTCAACTCTCTCAACACTATCGAAAAGGCAGAGGTAATCCAAATTATTTTGCCTATCATCCAGGTCAGCAGTGTAGAATATGGCGTTGTTCCTATCCATTTAAGTAAAGGGAGGTGTTTAATTCAGTTGTTTCTTGCAGAGGGGGCCTCTGAAAAGGGCATGTTAATAAAAAAACCCAAAAAAAAAAGAAAGAAAGATAAGTCAGCTTATTTAATTTGTTTGGGACAAACTTCAAGGATTCAAATCCCTGACCTCCCTCATCCAAACCGACATGTCTACCACCACTAAGCTAAATACCAGGGCATTGCATAGCTCCAACAGTCCATGAATGCTTGGATTTAAAGAAAGTTGAGGACAAAATTAGGGACTCGTACGAGTGTCAGCATGTCCTCTAAATGAATGGGGTTTTAGTAATGGGAGTGGTTTGTATAAGGTGCACACCTATCTCTAAATTTCGCCACAAAAATAATTTTGGTTTCAAAACCTTATGATGGCTTGAAACATGCTCAATCCTAATTATGAAATTCAGAATTCCTAAAACAGTGCAAATTGAGCAGATCTATAAACATTTGAAAATATTGGAATTGGACATCTAGATAACTTATTACAAGATGGACCATTTTTAGGACTTGAAATTAGTTTATATCCATAAATCTCGATGTAAAGATTATCAATTGGAATGTTTTTCAACTTGGAAATACTCTTTTCTACTAAATTTTTAAAGTGCACCCTATTTCTACAATTTGAGGTTGCAACCTTAGTAAACATTTTCTTTTAGTATTCAGTGAAAGGAAAGCGTCTGCTCCGCTTCTTTTTCATGGCAATATTTGTCTGAAGGCTTCTTCAACAACTTAAAGGGATTGAAGGAAGATAAATATCTTCTCAGTGGTGTCCAATCATCTTGCTGATGGGGGCACTCAATTTTGTTACTTGAGGATTTCAAGATGGAAGTCGTAGGGAAATAAGATGGAATTTATATGGCTTGGCACTTTCTTATAGACAAAATGTCAAAAACACACTAGTGCTCATGGATTGGATGCATCCACTCAAGAAGTTTTTTTTTCTTTTTTTTTTCTTTTTTTTTGAAAATGTCAACAAGAAGAAAATTCAAGGTTAGTTCTAAAGGTTACATGGTGAAATTGGACAAATAACAAACATTAAAAAGAGCTCAAACTCGATGTTTGTCAGCGGAGGACTACTGACCGAACCGGTGAGGACAGCAGTCAGGTCAAAACGAGAGACCGGCCAATTAGGAGCAGTTCACCAGTCGGACCAGTGAGGTAATTTAAAAACAAAAAATCTAAATAATTAGGAAATTTTCAAAAAAAAAAAGGGAAAATTATGAAAATTTTAAAATGCATAAATTACTAAAACAAACTTTTTAAGCCCAAGTTTACAAATTGTAAAAGTCCTTAAAAATTAAAAACTGAAAGTGCAAAATAATTGCAAACAATAAATTCCCCTTTTTTTGGTTTTTGTATTTTCAGTTCTACATTATAAGGGCGGCTTTTACAATTTGTCAAAGCTCTTAAAATTTAAAAACTGAAAATGCAAAAATAATTGCACAATGCAAATTTCTGTTTTTCTTTTGCATTTTCAGTTTCACCTTTTAAAGGTTTTTACATATTGTAAAAACCCTTAAAATTTAAAACCGAATCGCAAAGGAAATTTTACAAAAAATTCCTATTTTTTTATTTTTGCATTTTCAGCAATGAAGGGCTTTTACACATTGTAAAAGCTCTTCACGGAACAAGAAATCAAAATGAAAATAGAAAAGTCGTACACACAAAGTTTTTGTAAAAGCCTTACACCCAAAAACCAAAAACTTATTCTCGCTTTTTTTTTAACCTTTTAAGTCAAAAAAATTAAACCACAAATACTAGGGGTGAAGACTTCCTCCTTTTGGCCAGATTTTGCCCAGTTTTTGTATTATCCAAATAAAACCCACTCGCCTTTTTACCAAAATGCCCCCATACAAAATCGAGAAGTTCAAAAAAACAAAGGTCTATAAATTTTTTAAAACAAAAAACTGAAAAATACACATCAAAATTGAACATTCTAGGACTAGCTGCTTCGGTCATAGACCGGTGAATCAGGCGGTCTACGAGTCCATTACCGATTCAATGGCCAGCCGGTCTACGAACCTAAGCAAACAGGCCAGTGCACTGGTTCGAACTACCCAGTCCGTTCCTATTCTGACAGCATTGCTCAATCTATTAGGATGAAAAGGAGGGTATGTAGTAAGTAGAAGTGCCTGTGAGATAGGTTCTTTAATACAAGGTTCCTCCTCCACATGATCCACTTCCAAAGACACAGATACATGTGTCAATGAACAACATGGGTGTATGTGCCATAAATGCCACGACCTATCAGACACAGCACATCAACAAATCATTAAAGGAGGGAAGGTGGGATTTTAAGTGGCATCAAATACTTCCACAGTTTAATGAAAATTGCTAAAAATGTCCTAATTTTTAAGTGCCAGACCAGCCTATCATGTCCTTGATGAGTTAAAATGTGCCAAAAACCATTGACTCATGCATCCAAGTTGCATGGGGCAGAACCGTATGAGAGGAGCATAAAAATAAGAAAGAGTCAGTTCATTCGATTAGAGAGTCAATATTATTAAGGCTCGTCTAGCCAATATTCTGATTCATTCTGAACCTTCATTCCAAATCCTATGCTCGAAAATAAGCATGAATTGAATAAGAGGTTCCTCTTATGGAAAGGTTTTGGTGAAGGGTTGCAATGAGTGGTAAACTTCCATGTGATGGACCGTGAGGAGGTTTGCAAGTCTGAAAAGCAACGTGATCTAGGGCTTGGAAGGATTGAGACAAAAACAAAGTGAATTTGAGTGACATTGGATATTCTAGGAGGAGCCAATGAAGCTTTAGATGGTAATCCGGAAAACATAAAACATCTTAAGCAAGGTTGGGGACTACTGCTTGTAGGTAGGTTTTATAGGGTTTCTAGGCAAGAGAGAGGTAATAGTACAGTTGGCTAATTAATACGAAGTACAGAGTAGTGTTGAATGAAGAATCAAGTTGTAGGACGACATTTGCGAGGTGATGAAGTCCTCAAGGTCTGTTTTCCAGGACTAATGTTTGTGATTAATCTAGAGCCTAGGGTCAAGCATTGGCTTGACTTTGGTGAGAGAAAATTTTTTAGTAGGATATTGGCAGGTCATAAAGGCTATAATCCCAATTAGGGATTCATGAGGAACTCGAAGTGTGGTAACATAGGGGCATTCTTGATCATTTTGTTCGCTTATGCTTTCCAAGGGAGGGGGGGTGTCAAAATGTTGGCACAATCTACGGCCCATCCGGGCATCAAATGGTGCCTGCTTTCTGTTTGCAAAAGGTGTAAGGCAGAACCCATGCAGCCAGGGGGGTCTGGCTGCCAAGGACAACAGCCTTGACTGAGGTGGTTGCAAATAAAAAACAAAACAAAAAAATATATCCTACAAAAACTAGGCCTAGATAAGCACCTACGAGGGGGTCCTAGTCAGTCAAGGCAGCCACCTAGGTGGGAATGTAGATGGCTGAGTTAGCACCAAGGCGCTCACCTCGGCTAGACCCACCTTGGCCTAGGAAGGGCAGCCCCCCTTGAGGCCGCTCCTAGGAAGCCAAGATGATAGCCTTATAAACTCTTCTTGCCTTCAGTACATGACAAAAATAGAGAACACATTAACTTGGCAGTAGAGATCAACTTCACCAACAGGGCCAGCATTTATAAAATTCTTGTAGCATATATAAAAGATCGAAAAAAATTGACAATAATTCCCTCATACCTCGTGCATTTCTAAAGAATATTCTGAGCTAACGAGCTGATCTATAGGTCTATATAGAGTACTTTGGACCATGTCAGAGATGGAAAAAGCCAAAAAGTCTCTTGGGCGATTCGATCAAATGGTTATTTTCTTAGAGAGCCCACCAACTCTCGGAAATGTCTCAATAGAAACTCTTATAGACTGTCGCAGGAGAGGAACAGTAAAATCTTCAAAGGAGTGAGTACAAGTAGTGATGTGCTTGAGAACAGGTTCTAAGCAGAGATAGTCAGGGTGGTGGGTGCCACAACGTAATATTTAGAATTCCATTCTCACTAGGTCCCATATTAACATTAAAAAAAAGAGAGGGATGGGCAGGAAATTAGTCATGATGTGCTTAATGAAATGACTCGGACCTCCATTTCAAATCAAGGAGTCAGCAGTATCATGATGGAAGACTTGGCTAGAGAGCAGGACAATGTCAATTAATTAGTTCAACAACTCCCAAGTATGGAGGAGTAAACTGCTGATGAAGACTTAAAACACCACTGCAGGATTAGCTTACTTTGGAGTCCTTCAAGGAGGGAAGCCTTATTGGGTATGGAGAAAGCTCAATATGAAAGGCTTTTGCAAATCCATTAGGACTATGTTACTCCGTCAAGGTGCAAGCAAGTTCCCCCTTCGAGTGTTTGGCTACAGTGAGTGTTGCATCTTCATTTTTCTAGGATCTACCAGCCAACAAGGTTGTTGCCCTCTAGGCCAAAGAGGGGACATCAGGGAGGAGTCAACCATTGGAAATGCATTCCCATATCTCTTCAAGTACTACATTTATCTACTTCAAAACTCATTAATATTTGCAATACGTATATAGTCTTTGAATGCATATTTCTACATTCTTCTTAATGACTACAAATAATAAATCAGAAGGAACTCTTCCACATATCTGCCTTCTTTAACCCAAAAAAATTAATGGTCTGAATACCTCCTTGTGAATGTCAGCAGTCCTTGCTTCCTGGATAGAAGAAAGAATGGCAAGATGTTCCCCTACAGAAAGTATTACAAAAGGATGAAATAGTGGAAGCTTGGTTGAGATTGGATCCTGGCTAAACTATATTTGTTTATTGAAAAACAGGGAAGATCAACTCACACTGCCTTCAGAATCATTGAATAATTTCACAAACTTGTAGCAAGGGTGAAAAGTATCAATGCTTACATTTTCCCAAGGAAGGAAATCCAGCTCAGGGATAGGTAATCATCGTCAGCTTAGAAGTTTCTAGATGCTTGGCGTGCATAGGAAAGCCAAAAAACAACAAAACACCTAATAGATGGTTTCAGCTTCATATATAATACTCGCTGTGGTTCTTGAAGCTAGCCAAGTTCACAGTGCATTCTAAAGTTTTGGGGAATACCATGTCCCATGTTCAAATGCCATTTCTAACACCTACCCAAAAAATGGTAATGATTTGCAAACTTCACTAAGGTGGGCGCCTTCCCTACAGTAACTTTATTCCAGATTTCCACAGGTATGTATGGCTAATTATTAAAATTTCAAGCTTGACATTATCCATTCAAACGTGCTTTATATTAAAACTTTGTAGAATTTGAGTTGAAAGTTTTGGGAGATTCCAATTTGACATATGGAACGACTGGGAGGAAACATTGCCAACGTTTCTGATGGTATAGCTATGGAGGCTTATACAAATTATCAAATTTTGCCCTTTAATCAACTATGTGTTAGATTAATTGCAGCAAAGAACATGATGACAATTTTAACCTTCAAAAAACCGAAAAATAAAAAAAAAAAAGAAACATGGTGATGAATTTCATTTACATTTTGTTCCCAAGGAGAGACAATGTATTTCCTAATGACCCCCTGTCCCCTTCTCTGGAGAGTGCCTCCTGCTGTATGTAAATTGATGGTATCCCAAAGGAAATGCAAGTGAGGGAGTGTAAAGGAGTCAAACACATAGTTAACTTTTTCAAAAAAAAAAAAAAGGTGTCGAACACAACGATAAGGGGCTGTGCACAGGTTTTGCATGTCTTCAGGCATAACGGTACCAGCAGCCCTCAATTGGGTAAGACGTATGGATGTTAAGTGGATGCCAAGCATATTTATATGATGGGTGAGAAACTTGACTAATGTTGGCTAAATGTTAATCAAACCTTAGAAGTAGCAATCTGACAGCTTTTTGTTATTATGGCCATTATCATGCTCATAAAGACAAGTTCCCCTAGTGTCAATTTAGCCAATTTACAGGTGTGTATATCAGATCTTAATGCCTGAAGCAATGAACTGGCATATTTGGAGGTGCATAGTTTGGCACATTATAGGTGAGAAAAATATCCTAGATACTTCTCCAGCCTTGTGACATCTCACTAGTTTTTCTATTGTTCAAGCACTATTGATTTTTTTCCGATAATGATGACTATATGTATAGAATCTATAGATGTATAAAACGTTTAGAAAAGTATCCTCTGAGTAGTAGGATAAGGCAGCCCACAGGTATGGTGCTCTACAAAGCTGTACAACGGTCATTGTGATTTGTAAAAACAAACAAACAACATCAAGAAATTTCATTTATATCAAAAGAGAATGCCCTGAACCAGCTGGCAGGTTGAGTAGATAGCTCACAGGCAAACTAGTGCTTGCTAAGAAGAATAAGGCCACCACCTTCTGGCTATTAAATTGAAATTATTGAATACTAAACAGTAACAAATGAGTAATTAATTTACCAACAACAATTACATCACCTTAGGCCAAAAACTAACCTATGCTACCAACAGCTAGACAACTCTGTGGCTACCTTCAATTCCAAACATATACATGTCAAAATCACAAGTCCAGTCACATATCTGGTAATAAAAAAAATTGAACTTTCAAATATAGGATGTATAACGGGTTTAGAAAAGTATCCTCTGAGTAGTAGGATAAGGCAGCTCATAGGTGTGGTGCTCTACAAAGCGGTACAACGGTCATTGTGTTTTGTAAAAACAAACAATTAACTACATCAAGAAATTTCATTTATATCAAAAGATAATGCCCTGAACCAGCCGGCAGGTTGAGTAGATAGGTCACAGGCAAACTAGTGCTTCCTAAGAAGAATAAGGCCATCACCTTCTGGCAATTAAATTGAATACTAAACAGCAACAAATGAGGAATTAATTTGCCAACAACAATTACATCACCTTAGACCAAAATCTAACCTATCCTACCAACAGCTAGACAACTCTGTGGCTACCTTCACTTCCAAACATATACATGTCAAGATCACAAATCCAGTCACATAGCTGATAATAAACAAAATTAAACTTTTAAATATAGGATAGATTCATGTTTAAAAGATATAAGCATGGTCATGATTGATTTAAAACATCAAAGAACCCCAAATTCTAGAAGTTAAACTAGTTTTCAAGTTTAAAAAGGGGGTTAGCCAATAGATGGAAAAGGAACTGAACTGACATTTGTGATCATAGACCTCACATAACACATTAGCTACAATTAATACCTGCTTCATTTGATTCTGGAACCATCTCTAAAGAGATTCTTCAATGTTAGTTCATATCTTATCTAACCTGCAGACGGTAATTTAAACATAAACATTTAAGCTATTCACAAATTTACTGAGTTTTGTACTTAGGATTAAAATAGCATATTGCACAAACTTAAACAATAATCAACAGCACCCTTATTGCCCAAAAGTTAGATTACAGATCAGTGAACCTTAAAAACATCACCCAGGGAAAAGTTACAGGCTTGGAAATAATTTAATTTTTTTCCACAAAAGTTACTAACTCTCCAATGGAGCAGTACCAGAGAAGTAGCCTACGTCAGCATGTTCAGCAAGTCCACCTTGATGATAAGCAAGGGCATGATGATAAGCAAGGGCAACAATCATCCAAAAGAGGCACAAGCTTCATTTTATTTAATAGATGCATGAGTTTCAATTTCAAAAACTCCATCAACGCAGTTATGGTCAGAAGGCTACACTCCAGATTTCATCTTTGACAAGTATCAATCAAGCAGGGTGCAATATCTCTCCTTCCATTGAATTTTCATCTTCATTATTTTGTCCTCCACATCCAATCTCACCAGCTTCTCCATGGTGAACTCATTAAGTGTTTCCTTCCACACCCCCAAAATTCAGCATAGTCCTTGTAGAATTCTGCACCTGACTAGAAACAATCTAATCATCCAAAGAACCAGGGAAATATTAACACACTACCTTGTATACCAATTCAATAACTTCCTCCTCTCAACTTCAAAATACAGTAATCAGAAAATGGAAAACATCTATGAAGTTGAAAATGATTCACTGAGAAGTGACAACCTTGTCTATCAACACACACACAGAGAATATAGAGACAACTACATGTAAATACCCCAGGCAGCTCCCACATCAAAAATCAACTACCATCTGTACCTTGAACCAGGATACAAACATTTCTGAACAATTCAACCAAGAAGGTCCAGCTCCCTTCCATAATAAACCCTAAATCAATCTTGGGACTATGGCTACATTTCCAAAGTCAGGCATCAAAGGCCCAGCCGACTTCCATTGCCACAAATACTCTTAAAAACTCACTTTATGCCCCTCAACAATGCTACACCTCATCATATCTCTTCTTAGTAAACAAATACAACCATCTATATAATTGCAATCTGAATCCCCAATCTACAAGTAAACCTCGTGAGATTCAAAAGACCCATGCTCCCCCATCTCTTGCAATGTATCCCCAACACTCATCCCACCCAGACCTTCAAAACCTCAGCCCCCCAAAGCAATTTACCAAAGAATAATTTATCCCATGCCTTATATAATTTTCTAATACCCAACCAGGCATTAACCTCCTCCCATAAAATATTTACAGCAATTACAGAAATATCCACTTCCTAAGGCAACAACAATTAACAAGAAGGCATATTATTACGTACAAACATTGGTATTGCACTATAACCTTTATATATGCATATGGTAGAATAGGGCAAAAAAACTCAGGCTTGTTTTTCTTTTCATGATTCGTATCATACCAATCCCACATCATACACCAAGAAATGCCCATAGCAAGGTTTGAATAGTAATATAACATACAAAATGAGACAAAAATATCATGATTTATTTTTCAAAAGTTAAAATGTAGAAAGTGGAGGAACGTACCGAGGTTTTAGACATTGAGGGAGTCATGGGTATCAGTTGTCGAGATTGTTTGATAGCTAGCACCTCAAGTCTTTGAGCTTCAACTGACAACTGGATAAACCAGAAATCAGAGAGGCCACAAAACACAAGAACATACAATACATAGCAATATTTAACAAGAACATGTGTGTTACTTATCATAAAAAAAAAAAAAAGCAGAAAAATTCAACAAGCGGTAAACAGAAACTGCATACCTGTGGAGGGGTACGAACTCTAGCAGGAGCCTGAGCCACAGTCTCTGCCATATTGAGACCAGTTCCAGGGCTTTGTACAACTGAAGAAGGGGAAGTCACAGAAGTTATTTGTTGGGTCGATGATGAAGAGTTACTTTTAACTCCATTAGAAACCGGAACCTCAGCCAAAGCAGAGGTCCAGCCATCAGAGCCCATGAAAGCAGTAGCACTTAAGCCAGGCGATGCCACCCTGATCAAAGGCGATGCCACCCTGATCATATCTACAGCCCCAATTGCTATCTGTGCTTGCTGCTTATCCTCAGATTTCAGAGACGGGAACTCCCTCTCAAAAGCAGACTTACGGATGTTGCTAACAAGGCCTCCACCAATAAGAGGGCCACCATTTAAAGCACCCAATTTACTCCCTGGGTTCTTATGCGTGTCATCTCCTCTCTTTCCACCGTCCAAGGTGGACAATTGTCTCTTCAAAGTGTTGGTTTCAACCCAATTCACAGGTTTAACAGTAGAACGTGTTAAATTATCTTCATGTTCGAGATCCCTGCGCTCTCTAGAAAAGGGTGACCTATCTCTTAACCAGTCCTGGTTTCGATCAAAGTCATAAGCCCGACTATTCCTACCATTACTACTATGAGTCCTCAAACTTGTCTTGGAATCCCTGTCATATGTTGAGCTTCCATTAATGCTTGAGTTTCTCCGAAAAGATGGTAACGAAGTTCTAGATAGATGGTTCGTAAAATTGTAATCAGAGAGAAGAGATGACTTGTTTCTGCTTGTTGGTGCAAGTACTGAATCACCTATTATGCAACAATGTGGCCATCATACATCAATCCATTTGAAACTAAGAATAATAACCAAATAGTGGAAAGCAAGAATGACACCTCAAATTTCGAAGATAATGGAAGAAGAGAAGGATAAATTATACTCCAATAAAAAAATTTAAAACATAAGAAAGGAGAAAGCATACCTCTCTGGGAGGATGAGAGAGAATGTTGGGTGGTTCCCCTTAGCCATTCTGGGGCCAATTCCGGATCGCTTCTATCCATAATACCTCATGACTTCAATTAGTTGTTTATAAATTCCGAAAATACCAATAAAAGTTGTATATTTTGGTCCTCTCAAATCCCAAAACTGAACAAACAGCACTGATATCAAAAATAATAATGCTGTGGGATAACCGAACCCTTTGAATGAGTAATCTACTGCCTGATAGAAGTAATTCTATATAATGGAATTTGGGATTCTCCAAAGCCCCACTTTCAAGTTCTTCAAGAGAGCAACCAAAAACTATACTATGGCTCACTTCTGGCAATGGTTCGCTTTATAAAATCGAAATTCTTAACGTATAATGACTCCTTAAGAAACGTCTCTCATAGGAGAGAGTTGAACCAGGATTAACCACTGTATTTCACAAAATTAAAGGAAAACAGAACTAACAGATAAAACAAGATCAACGAGATGCAGAGAAGTAGGTCGTCTCCCTATAAACTCCCATATAATAGCTCTGGCTAAAAAACTTAATTTTCTCGTAATGCAACAACCAACATGGTATTCTGTCCAAAGATCCCAATTGCTCAGAGAGCAACTTTTCCAAGCCAAACCCTAAAAACCGAAAAGAGTCTCTAATCTGAAACTCTTTACATAAGAGAGAGAGAGAGATCAAAAATTTTAAAGAGATAGCAAATTTGAAACCCTAGAAACCCCAAACCAAGGGCAAACCAAACGGGGCCAAACTATAACTCTAAAGACCAACAAATTATGGAAAGACAATTTATTCTCAGACTCTAAGAAGGAGATCAAAACTAGACGCCACCTCAACCGGGACAAACTACAACCCTAAAAACCAAGAAATTCAGGGAAGATACTCTCTGAAACTCATTCAATAAAAAAGAAACCAAGTACCATATCAAATAGAGCAAATGTGAAACCCTAGAAACCAGAAGGACCCCAAAAGAGGGGCAACCGAAGCCGAATTCAGAACCCTAGAAATCAGGCAAAAGAGGAAAAGAATTGGAAAACGGAAGGTGAAATTATATGCTGTTATACAAAACCTAGGGTTAGGGTTTAGATAATGTTGGCAGGAACAAAGGATGACCTGGATAATTTTGATTCGGAAGTTGCAGAAGACATGCGCTCTCTGTAATTTTCCTCGTTTGCAGATTAAATTATAACCAAAAAAAAAAAGGATTATCATTTATCGTTGTTCTTATTTGACTGCAAACGAATTTTCCACGCAAATAAAAATTAGGAAAAAATTCTGGGAAAAACGGCTCCGGCTTGGCTACACATTTCCGTACAAGGCCGAGGTGAGAGGAATCGTCACCGTTCGATTGGACTTGGAGGGTTAAGATTGTGAAACGTGTCTTGAAGCCCGTTATGCATGCCTACTACACCGGCACGCCTGGCGGTGCCTTTTCGGTTTTCCTGGTCTAGATTTTTTATTTTCCCTCTCTATTACATTTTTTTTCTCCCTCTACCCTTTATCTCTCTAGATTATCCTTTTCTCTCTCTATATCCATTACATTTTTTCTGTCTCTAGATTTTCCTTTTCTCTCTCTCTATCCAGTACAATTTTTCTCTCTCTAGATTTTCCTTTTCTCTCTCCATTACATTCTCCTTTTCTCTCTCCATTACATTTCCTTTCTCTCTCTACCTCTTTCTCTCTCTAGATTTTCCATTGCTCTCTTCGTTACATTTTCGTTTCTCTCTCTACTTTATATTTTCTAATTTCTTTTCTTTTCTTCTATCTCCACAAATTTTTTCTGAGTGCAAAAGTGGTTTTCCACTCAATGCAAGGAAAAAGAATAGTGATTTGCGTCTAATTGTTCTCTCTTCCTCTATCTCCATGTTTCTTTTCTCATTTCTCATCTGAAAATAAATTAAAAATGTTGGTTCATGATATTTTCCTTGTTTGTCATTTGAAAATAAATGAGTGTGTATATTATTATGCTTCTGCAAGAGCATAATATTGTACAGTTATTCCCTTGGGGAGAAGATTACCTTGGCATTTTTTTTGTATTCAAAATTTTTGAACCTATATTATAATAAAAAAAATTGAATTTTGAGTTTTTTAAAATTTAGATTTTCTTTAAAAATTAGACCGTTTCTATTCAATCTAGAGATGTTACTTTTTTTTCAAGTCCATATATAATTCAATTGGTATATAGCATATGGTTTTTGAAGCGATTATATTGTGCGATTCTAAAAATACTCCAATATTGGCTTTTGCTCGAAAGAGTTAAGGACAAGATGCTCCTTGACCTACGTGGGGACCCAGTTCAGCTCAGCCGAGTTTCAACCTTTTGATAGCTATGAACCCTATTGAGCCTAGCCTTCCCATAGTTTAGGTCAATTTTTTTCAAATCTTTTTGCATGCATTGTTTTGTTTAGATCAGGGTTTGTCAACTTGAGTCGAAGCCTAGGTTCAGGTTCACACCCCGTCTGAAACCAAGTCTTTCTAGGTCTGAGTTAAGGCCCACACCCAGTCTAGTCCAGGTTTGAGCTTGGTCCACACCCAAGTCCGAACCTTGGCATGTCTTAGTTTTAAGTCAGGGCTCACGCCCAGTGCAACTCAGGTCCCAAACCGGGTCCACACCCAAGTCCAAACCTATGCCCCATATCAAGTCTAGGTCATGGATCACACCCTGGTTCAAACTTAGATCCAACTCTATATTCAAGTCAGGGCCCATCCCAATTTAATCCAAGTCTAGGTTTGGGTCCATACTCGATGCCAAAACCGCTTCCCTTTCAAATCTAAGTCAGGCTCACACCCAGATTAACCAAGGTCTTTGCAAGTCTAGGTCAGGTCTCACACCCAATAAAAACTTGCTCTCAATCTAGGTTCACATCCAGGTCCAGATTCAAGTTCGTCTATAGGTTCATGTAGGGCTCATTCTTGCTCAAGGCTCCAATTTAACCTGTGTCCAATCTAGGTCAAGTCAGGCTCAAGTCTAAGCCCCTCTTGGTACAATCTAAGCTTGAGGTTTGGTACACACTTAAGCCCAAGCTCGGTACAAGCCAAACCTTAGTCTAGGTCCATGTCTAAGCTAGGTCCAACCTTTTTAGTTTAACATAGGTCTGAGAGTCATGGCCCACGATCAAACCAAGGTGAGGCCCAACGTTGTGGCTCTAGTCCAGTATAGGTCTAAGGAACCCAGCTAGTTTGACAGGCACCGACATAATGCTCTTTCTCAAATCCGTAGTGCTCGTGTGGGTGAGCCGAGTCTTAACCCACATGAAATCATATCTAATAGTGTAAGCTACCCAATTGGTAACCCACAGGGTCATGACATTGAAGCCATGAGACAACATGTTAGTAGGGTCCGTAACACCCTAAATAAACCAACGGGTTATGACAAGTGCAATTCTCCAAGACATGGGGATTTGCCTTAAATCCAATAGGCAGACCAAAGATAAGGCCTCAGTCCAGATCTCTGAGTCAGCCACCCTAACATTCTAACTTTAGCAATCAACTAGTTAAAGGGCAGGTGGGTTCACAAACGCATAGAACTAGGGAAGTTCTATCATACAACTTAGCACCAATAAAGGTCAGCGTTTAGACCTAACTCAGTTTAAAGACAATCCTAGGGTGCATGTATTCCTACAAGACCTGTTAAATCGAGAATATACCATCCAACCTAGTCCATCTAAGCAGGTTAGGTCAGATGTTCAAGTTGTGGATCATCCTCAACATGTTGGCTCAAGCTAGGATAACCCTATGGATCAACAGCTGGCTATCCTGGCAATCCAACCAACTAGGATCCAAGGGTCTAACTTTAGCCATCACGCTAGTCCAGGATTACCTCGAGGGCAGCCCATCTAACAATAGCTATGGTCTTCCTACACTCTTTCAGTCTAATGTTGGGGCAAATCATAACCCCAGGGGTAGACATGTTGGGTATTTATATCCATTAAAGGCCTTTGTGAGAGTATACAATCAATAATTTGATATAGTGGACCAAAAGCACCATGGGGGTATGGTCCAATTGGATAGAGATAAGAAAATATTATTTATCGATGCTCATGCTAGGCTTAATGTACTAGGTCAGTGGAGTTGAAAATTCTTAATTAATTGGGCATAGAGCACAACCGAGGAGTGTTTAGCAGGGTTATCCTTTGATGAGGCCGGAGTTGCCCAAGGTAGTAAGCCAAAGGATTATATGACACTTGTGTGTGATGGTAGGCCTATAGAGACGAGGGCCAAATACACATTGTTGAACCATCACACAACATGTACATATGATAACTGTATTGGAAAATAGAGTCACCATTAAAGATGATACGGGTACATGTATGAGAGATGACCCCTATGCACCATAGAGTTGTGGTTGCACCAGGTTTGTGTGACCTTCGACTTGTCTCTAGGGGAGAACCTGTAACCCATATACTGGAAACCCAGAGTGGGGTGTGCAAAGTCCAGTTGAGATAATCTTTTAGCAATCTTCTTTATAGTTTGTAGTTTTATGTTTTTTTTGTTCCCATGGGTATTACGTGATTTTTTGTTTATTGAATAAAAGAAATGTTACTAGTGGCAACAAGTGAGAACCTCTATCGTAATTGTTTTTTGGTTAT
This sequence comes from Amborella trichopoda, assembly GCF_054954075.1. Taxonomy (NCBI): domain Eukaryota; kingdom Viridiplantae; phylum Streptophyta; class Magnoliopsida; order Amborellales; family Amborellaceae; genus Amborella; species Amborella trichopoda. The sequence goes on along the minus strand of NC_142336.1, from coordinate 35,587,621 downwards.
TTTGAGTTTATTTAATTGTAATTGGACCTTTATAAGTGTTCTAGTCAATATAAAAGAAAGATTTAAAAACCACATATATTGTGCTAGTTCACCTTGTCCAACTTTCATTAGTAGTAGAGTATAGGTTTCTTGTTGCCATTAGGTAGTTTTATTTATTTTATTTCAATCTTTTATTTTGTTTGGGATAAGAAAAATGGTTGCATGCAGTTCATCTATGAGATCTTAAAGACCGAAAGTTCAATGGGACAAACTACTCATCATGGAAGTGCAAAATTGGTTATGTACTTTATGAGAAGGGTTTGCACGAGATACTTACTGAACATCATCCTTCTCATCCTTGAAGCGATGCATCTCAAGCTACACGAGATGCATACGCTGAATGGAATCATAAAAATATGTGTGCAAGGCATAGCTTGCTTTGTTCTATGAATGACTCGTACATTTCCAAGTATGAGCAATAAGAACTGCTAAAGGCATGCATGAGCAGGTCGAGAAGGAGTATGCAGATCCTTCTCTCAAAAGAAAATTGATGGCTATGAAGAAGTACAACAATCTAAAAATGATCAAAGGTACAAAAATATCGGAACACATGCATACTTTTAAGGCACTTGTTAGGGAGATGGAGGCGATCGAGATCCGGCCACTTGGAATCCATGCATGTAGTTCACATGTTCAATACCCTTCCCTCTTTTTGTGGACAATACAAAAATGTGAGCTTAAATTGATTAAAATGTTTCAAATGAACATTAGACTCCAATTGCATAACTAGAGAGCAACACACTTAGAGCCAAATTCTCCCTTGTATTCCATATCATAGAGACACATGTTTTATATATCTATTATTGGGAATGGACCAGTTCAAGAGGTTTAATCACTATTATAATTTATATAAGTCTAAACTAGGCCAAATACCCTTGATTCGAGCCTTGAAACTTATACATTCCACTATCTGAAAGAAAAAATATATATACATTGAAATGAAATACAATACCAAGGACGTATGAGCCCATATACATGAACTTAAACAAATGGGTATTGTTCATGCGGTCTTCTCCTTCTTCGAGATAGGGCTTCAAGTGGATCAAAGTAAAAAAATAAGATAAACTTCTCTCTATCAACAGATATGTTTCGGAAGACAATCATATATGAGACTGTTTCTTCACGCATTGCATATACAGTCACTCTCTATCTCTCACCCTAAATTCAGTGATTCAATCCTACCAATCCAAAGGAATCAAACCCTTATCGGATCAAGAGATGGGGTTTATATAGGCTTGCTAACTGATAATTATAAAATCTTCCTTTAATAATAATGAAGTTGTCATCATCTTCTTCATGTTGATACACGTCTTCATCTTTACGTGCTAGTCGCTATGATGACAATCACTCCACTTAACTTGATAACCATATGATTTAAATGGATTAATATGCTCGTACATGTGTCCTTTGATGATAATCACATATTTTAGCCAATGCTCATCTTCATAACATTCGAATTCGAACTTACAGATTCCAGATTCAACAGAGACATCGCGCCAACAAAAATTGGGAATATGTGGCTCTTGTAGAGAGTCAGTTAAGCTTCTGCATCACAATTCCAATATATTTATGTAATTCTTCAATCGCATTCAGATGGTAGATCCTTTGAACATGAAGCTTTGAGATATGAAAGAAGACTTAGAGATGAACACAATGATCCAATTATTGCTTTAAATAGATTACAGATGAGAGAGATATCGTATGTCAAAATTAACCAGTTTCTACTAGAAAATGCATCAACAAGACTAGTATATTGCATATGCAACTGCTTTCAAAATCTAGACCAAATAATGTCACACTTTTAAGGGTGATATGGCATTGAGTCAGAAATCCAATGATTTTAGCCCCGTGAATAAATTCCTCATATCTTGAGAGAATCCCAATTTTGGTGACCGTAGGTCCTCCTAACTATAACAAACATCGCATCAAGCTTTTAAGGCTTTAACTGCCAGGGTATATGGTCGGGGCTTGGTTTTCTTGGTGAGAGAAAACCCTCTCTCAAATAACCACGAAGGGTCCACGTGCGGAGGTATTTTAAGTGTGCTTGTGTACTCTTCTTAATGAGGATAGGAACCAACAACGAGAAAGATTTTTCGACAAGGGTACGTTTTAGTGCCTACCTCGTCGTTTGCGGGTTTGGGGATATGCCTAGGCAGTTGCCCTCTTAGAATAGTTACGAAGCCCTGCGGCTGTCTGCTAGCGCGGTTTAGACACGAACTCTTCACAAACTTCAACACGTCGTCTCGTTCTTTTGTTCCACAACTTGCAATATGAATTAAAAAATACTCCTCTATAATGGTTCACTCGAGTAGGGATTAGCTAATGAAGAAATGATAAAGGATAAGTGAAGATAGAGATCCATCAATCCGCACGAATGCTACGAAACTTGGCAATTAGAGCGACAAAACTCTATTGACTACCAACTCAGGATGACTCCACCCCAGTGAGTGAGGGTGAGAGCGTATACATATCTCACAACTCGACTCAACTATATGGAGAGGAAGTTAGAGTGGTGATCCGAGTATTAAAACTCTTGAGATGGCTTCGAGAGGTATTGAGTCAAGCGTGTGATGGATAATAAGATATTATCGATACACAAGAAGAAATGAGGGGAAGGATGGGGTTACACTTTGCTGGGGCTCTGTATGGAATGGGGTGTAGTATAGGAGAGAGAGGAGAGAGAGAGAGAGAGAATGAGACCGCAGATTTGTTGTGGTCACGCTCAAAGTAAAGACGAGAAGAGGAAAAGGAGAGAATGACGGAACTGTAGGTTTGCTGCGGTTACGCACAAAGCAAAGGAGAGAAAAGAAAGAGGGGAAAATAACGGGGTGTTTGAAGACACTTTTCAGCACCATGGATCCCCGATGCAGAATAAAAAGAGAAGTCGGTCAATAAAGCCTGACAGACAGTGGAAATTTTGACAATGTTAGAATGGCCCCAGAGCAGATCAAGATCTTCATATGGACTCCAAAAAGTCTCTTGCCAAGTTTCGTCACGTTTCAACAACTCTAAGGCAGTGCAGACTGAGAAACAGTTCCGACAGAATCAACCTCTAGCACCCTGAAACGGACCTCTATTAACTAGAACCCTACTTTCGGAGCATCAAATGGTCATGGGACCACTGCCATTTGATCCGGCACAATTGAAAATCCTTTGTGATTATATTTCTGCTTAAACGGACACTCCAAGAAGAAGTTATGGGTAGAAGACTGAAATAGGAGAGGCCGCACACTATTCCCATGTGCCCACCTTGCAAGTAATCTCCATTAAAGGGATAGTCACAAACAGTAACTTTCAGGGTCCATATATCAAGTGTCCCTAGTCGAATCATGCTCAAATTTTGTGAGTATGTTTGTCTCGTCAAGACGAGTGTTTTGATATGTGGCACGCCCCATGATGGTGCCCGAGCTCGGAGAAAAGCTAGAGAGAAGTTGTTGATCCATGAAGAAAGTTGCAAGAAAATCAGAAGCGACACGCCTTGCTCGAGTGGCCAAATCACGACGCTCGTGAACTCGGTCAACATAAAACCAGTTGCATCGGGCGTGTAAGGTCCATGGCTATCACTTGTCTGAACCCCGCGTATGATAAACGGTCAGATTTCGCACATGAAACTGATGAATTGGCTACAAATTTCAGCGCCGAAATTCCAGATTCTGGCCAAAACTTAAAATTTGCGAAATCTTTGTCCGAGCACGAAATCAAGCTGCGCTTGTTGTCACGCGACCGTAACGGCATGCTCAGTGTGATCCAGTGAAGAAATCACCAAAAAACATCAAGAAACAAGCACACTATCGATTCAAAATTTGTTAGATTCATCTAAATTTCAAGTCGCATGATTGTGGCTTAAAAACACGATCAATGGCTCGAAGTTGGTATCAAATCAATCGTCATGCCGAGCTCTACAAGAAAACAATCATCTTTGAGACAAACGGGCACCAGAGTAACCCCGGATCATCCATGAAAGATCACACACGTTCTAAGGCAGCGACTGTTCTTAAATTTTCCCAATTGGTAGGAAGGGACAAATAAGTCATTTTGTACCGTATTTTCTTATTTTATTTAATTCAATTAAATCTTAATTTTTGGCAATTAGGTTTAATTGTGATCAATCCACCCATGTTTGAGCAAAACTCTATATGTATCACATATTATTATTCTACATGGACCAAATTTTTCTTAATAAATTTCATCTCTTCTTATCGTTGGGTCAAGTTTCGAGAGAGATAGGAAGGAGAGAGAAACTTTTAGGTCGATACCCCTGGGCTTAAGGTAAATCTCTTCCTCTCTCTTCTCTTCTTTCCGCTCTTCTTCTATCTCTTCTTCTCTTTCTTCTCCTTCGTTTGAGTTTTCCTCATAGGCCATGCACGACAATCGCAGTAACATCCATGCCTCTCTCTTTCTTTCCTTTCATGTGGTTTCACATATTGTGCATGGCGATATCAGCGCCATGCACGACTTTCTTTTCCCCCTCTCTTCAGTCATTTCTATTTCTCAACGAAGTTCGCAGCTGGCGCTGCTCATCACTGTCTGCAAGTGTATCCTCGGCGTCTCGCGTAAGCACAAACGGCAATGCCTATTGTCGCCTGTAGGGGTCTCATTTTGTTGCGCGCCTATCGCAGACGGCGATGCCTATCGCTGCCCGCGAAGGGTTGCAACAATACCTATCACCGTCTGTAGCTTCTCTAGCATCCCGCGCCTATCGCATACGGCGTTGCCTATCACCGTCCGCGAGCTTCTCTCTTATGCCCTGTGCCTATTTAAGATGGCGATGCCTATCACCGCTTGTGAAGGTCCCCGGCGATGCCTAACACCATCTGAAGGTCGCTCCCTGCCCCTTTTGTCGTGATCAACAGTGTCCAGTGCCATCTAGAGGCCGCGACATTATTACTCCACGGTCGTGGGTGGCGATCTTAACGCCCTCGAGACCCTCGCTCTTTGCCGCCTCGCTCCTTCTTTTCATTCTCTTTTATTCTCTTTTCTAGTCATTCTTGCTTAACTAAAGGAAAGGCTCAGTCTAGCACTGTCATAGCGGTCTGGCTGTCGAGCATTATTGCCGTCGTGCTAGTCCTGAGTACCATGTCTGTCTTGTTTCCACACCAGACTGGGACAATTATATCGACCTTGGTTTTGAGTGGTATTGTCATCATGTATGTCTAAGTTACCGTGCCCATCTTGCTACCATTCCAAGTTGGTCACTGTATTGGTCCAGTTGTCATGCTAGCCTCATCCCCTTGTCAAGTCCTCTTCTCTTTTTTTTCTTTATTCGAACCTTCTTCTTCATCACCATAACTTCTTATCTTCTCTGCCATATGAATGTGCATTGCTTTAAGACAAGGATGGGTCCTTCGACCCACTTGTCTTGCAAGTTAATCATGATAGTGTTATGTAGAAAACAAGGAGATTGCAGGTCAAGGGAGGTGACCCAAGTGAGATTGGTCCCTACTTTACGATTAAAATTCCTCTCTCACTGCCCTTGTTCTGTGAATAAGGTTTTCGAGAGAGCGATCTCAGGTCCCAGGTCTTCCGAACCCGAGACACATGTCACCTAATCACCTAGATTCGGGGAGGTGAGATCGAGGCATCCGATCAGTTTGGGGACTCCATTGGGGACTTATTACCCCTTCGTCGGTTCACTCTTGCTTGATCACATCACCTTTTACTTTCTGCACTATATTTCATGGCATCTCGGTTATTCTACCTGTTTATCTGAGTTGGGGATTTTCTCAGTCTCGAACTCGTGATCGTCCTAGGGAAACGAGCTTCTCAAACCTCATTCCCTACAATCCTCTTGAGTCAGGACTCACAGTCCGGCTCCCAGGGTCTCTCCTGGATTGGTGCGATAAGGGACTTGAAGGTCCCTAACTCCCCACTTCCTCACCCTGGTGGACCCTCCACCAAGGCCCTTTGCATTGGTGGCACACATGCCACCACACATAGCATGTACCCTGCTATTGACAAGTCCCTTGCCAGTCATATTGCTGAGCTATGCCGAAAGGCTGCCCTGTTCAAGCAGGTTGCCATCGCTCTTGAGGGTCGCCGCAAGGCCACTCCCCATACTCGTTCACCACCTTGAACCTCTATGTCTAGAGGCTCGACACACAGAGGGGGAGATCTTGCGGCCTCCACCTCTCACACACACCTGAAGGCTAGTTGTCTGACCACTCGAGCCATACCTCAGGGCAACTTTCATGCGGCCTTGAGTTCGCATCCAAGGCTAGGCCTTCCTGAGCCAAACCCTGCACGCACCATGCATCTGCATCCCACAGCTCGGGGCAACGCCAATTCTGTGCCAACTTGAGCACACGAGGGTTGACCACTTTGTCCTCTCTCTCAGCACACACAGCGTCACACTGTGAGATATGGGCTCCTTCCCGGTCCCTCACAAACACGAGCTCATAGGTCTCGGCCTCCTAAGGTCAAACCTGCTGATCGAGCCTGGGCCGACCCCCAAGTCCCCCAGATGGCTACCTCCAAAGGTGCACACACACCAATTTCATAGGTTCCTCCTCAATCCCGACTCAGGCTGAGTCGTGAGCCAGTTCCTTCTTTTATCGCTCTTCCTTCGCCAGGCAAACACCTCAAGACCTGGTACTCAAAGGTTTTCCCTAAGAGTACCATCTTGAGTCAGCCACCTCAGGACATCCATGCACTCAAACCTCACAAGGGAATTCGGGGTAAGGCTTGATGACAGATAGAAGTCTACAGACTCCAAGGCAGCAGCCCGGATTGCCCTCTATCATGGGACCTCATTCTCTGCTCTAGCTGATAGACACAGCCCTCGCATGCTCAAGAAAGATGGGGCAATCCAAGTCTCAGACTCGATTCTGAACTGAAATCTATTGCAATCTCAGGATCAAGCAAAAGAGAGGCATGCAGCTACTGATTAGAGAGACTCCTAAGGCAGTCGAAGTTACCACTCTTGATGACCTCCTGCCTCACAATCCCTTCTTCCGTCTTCAAATTCCAGAACCTGAGCAAGAAGTCCAAGATTGCTCAGTCGTTACCATCACATGAAAAGATAAAGCTACCAAGAAGTCATTGTCCTAAGACCGTCAAGAACCGGTCCTCACACGGTCGGCGTACAAGGCTCAAGTCTAGTCAGGGGACGCTGAGCCCCTACAGACCAACTTGCCACGTACGACTCGCCGGCCCTGACAGTCCACGACTCCACCTGGCTCCGACCTTCCAGAAGAAACGGTCAACGTCATGGTGATCAACGAGCCAAATGATGCCCAAGAAGAGCGGATGAACAGGTTCGAGGTGATGATGCAATCCATTCTCGAAAAGATGGATCGCCTAAAGGCCTCTAGGTCCCCTGCTTCCCTTCCTCACCATGAGGCCAATTCCCAGTCTGGAGAGGACATAGCTTTGGGGCAAACTCCCCCACTGGCCTCCCAAGATAGTTCTGCTCCCCGTATGGTTTCGCAAACCGACATAGATGCCATGGTGACCACAATCTCAAGAATAAGGTCAACGAGCCGGATGACGCCCAAGAAGAGCGGATGAATAGGTTCAAGGTGATGATGCAGTCCATTCTCAAAAAGATGGATTGCCTATAGGCCTCCAGGTACCCTACTTCCCTTCCTCACCATGAGGCCAATTCCTAGCCTAGAGAGGACACAACTCCTGTGCAAACTCCCCCACTGGCCTCCCAAGAATGTTCTACTCTCCGCATGGTTTCATAAACTGACATAAATGCCACGGTGACCTACAGTCTCAAGATAAGGTCCCAAGCATGCAAAGGGTGCCACTTTACCAAAAGCCAAACCCCTCGTATAATGACCAGGTGTCATTTTCCCCAAGTTATCAAAAAGGGAAGCTCCCCTCTTTCAATGGTACTACATCCCCGCACCAGCATACCGCTCACTTCCAAGCGGCTTGTCGAGAGACAGCAACTGACAGGGGACTCCTCCTTCGTCAGTTTGTCGAAACTCTTGAAGGGCCAGCCTTCTAGTGGTATGCTCGGCTACCTCCAAGCTCGGTGCACACATGGCAAAAAATAGAGCAGTTGTTTACCAGAGTCCAGATAAATGTGGAAACCATCGAGCTCCTCACTTTGGCTCAAGACCCTAGTGAGCCAGTCGATAAGTTCATCACCCGATGGAGAGAGTTGGCAAGCTATCATGCCACTCTCATGACTGAAAGAGAAGCAGTTCAGACTTGCATACGAAATATGCTGCCCGAGATTGCCCTGCATGTTGAGGCCTCCAATCCGCCCTCCATGTCAGAGCTCATCTCTAATGCAGTTTGTATAGAAGGTCTATCCAAGCACCATGGTGGATCTCACCAGCAGCCCTTTAGCTTGGCAATGACAATTCTCGCTCAAACAATCAGGGCAACCAGCAAAAAGCAGTGATTAGTGCGACCGTCACCGTGATGACACTAAGAAAACCGCCCCTCAAACTTTGGACCTCTCCAAGGCACAGACACCTCAGGCTGGAGGCAAGTAGCAACAATCCTATAACAGGGTCCCGCCCCCTAAAAATATAAATCGAAGTGACTACTGGATCCAGCACCAAAACAAGGTGTACCCCTTCAAGAAGGAGTGGGTTCCTGCGCTACTTTGATACTTAGACAGGAGACACACAAGAGGTACTGCGCCTATCACAGGACAGGAGGTCACCCTACTCAAGAGTGTTATACCCTCAAAGACATTATCGAAGCCCTTATTAACAAATGCTAGATAAAGCTCGAAGAGTTAAAGAAAGCATTCAGGGCAACTGAAGCTTCCCACATAGTGACTATTCAGGAGGATGACGAGGCACCCACTGTCCTCTGTGCACTATTCTCCATAATGCTCGAAGAAGGACTCATCTCTTCGAAGCTGACAAGGCAGCCCAAGTTCCTGCCTTCAGGAACTGAGAACCTTTGGTGTCCGTATCATTTGATACAAGGCCATGACCTGAGTGAATGCACTGGCTTCCACGAGCTTTTGGCAAAGAAGATGCAGCAGCACCTAGAAGATCATGGTAACCCAGAAGGACACCCTGAAGTCCCTGCTCCACCAGTGCAAGAAGAACTCCCGACACAAGCTCAGGAAAGTGACATGTTGGACCCTCTGCAGACCCTCTTCGAGGCAACGCTCCAATAACGTCTCGTTACAATCAACTCTGCCAGGCAACCTAGCCGTCTCATCCAGGGTACAGAACATCTTTGGTGCCCATATCATCAAGTATGGTGCCATGAGCTCGAAGAATGTTCTGGTTTCGAAGCGGTACTGGCCGAGAAGGTACAGAACGGCCACATTGTCTGTGTTGTTCTTCCATAACGCTTCCAAGCCATCACTCCCATTCAAGAGGAAATCCCACTATGGGTCCCCTATGAGCATACACTGGACCCTTCATAACCCTTGATTTCTCAACCTTGGGAAGTCTACCATGGGCGAAGTAGGCTCAAGTCCCTGAAGTGTGGGGTAGTCCACCAAGCTAAGGCTACTCATCAGCTCGATAGGACAGACCAAACACCTCCCAAGGGATCCAAAAGGAGATGAGCACCTAGGTCAGCTCGTCGAAGGAATCATATTCCTCCGGCCCCTTCCTCCACTGCCGATCTTACGAGACTTCATCCCAAGTGCAACTCGCCTTCTCCCTTCGTCCGATCAAGTGGACGTCCTTGAGTCATCAACTACTTCGGACTCGTCCAATATGGGTGACAACACTAAAAGCACCCTCCAACGGTCAAAGCCAAAGCAAGACCTAAAACACCCCCTGCACACATCCAATTCTAGTGACGACGTAAAAAGCTGCCTAGGACATTCTAACTCCACTTTTTCTCCTTCTTCTCCCTCCTCTTCTATTTCTTTCATAGGTGCAGTTCGGCAGTGCCCAGACTTTGACACTCTAAACAGAGAACTCGAAGGCACCAACATCAACAGATCGCAGTGGAAGCACCTAAGAAAGATGATGGCCTAGGCGGCTGGATCTTGTCAGTCGCTGACGCCCTGGCAGCCCAAGTCAAGTCCGAGCCATCTTCAAGCTCCTGTTTCAAGGAGGCCTCCCATATGGTGCAGATCTTGGAAATACCACCCAGCTCAAGGCAAGTACCAAATGACTCCAAGCACAATGCCATGGACTCCATGTTCGAAGTTGACCCTGTCATTGCTTGGTCCGGTCAGGAACCGAAAATCATCACCCACGCTGGGACCTCCTAGAAGTCGAAATGTCAAGATCATGGGTCTTTGCACTCGAGATTGATAAGAAGCATCCTGAATCCCCTGACAAAGAGTTGCAAGAAGCTTCGAAAGAGTGGGAAGAAGGTGGTCAGGCCACGTCTGATGAGCTTGAAGAGATAAACTTGGGGGATGAGGCCGACCTAAGGCCAACTTTTATCTAGGTAAAAATGTCCCCAGAAGAGAAAGAAAGTAATACCTCCCTCCTCTAAGCAAATGGGGACGTCTTCTCCTGGCATTATCATGAGATGCCCGGTCTAGACCCTCAAATCGTTGTCCATCGTGTCGATATTTACCCATCCATCAAACCCATGAAGCAGAAATTAAGAAGGTTTAGACCCGACTTCGAGATGCAGATCAATGCTGAGGTGAACAAGCTCAGGCAGGCTGGATTCATACGAGAAGTCAAAAACTCCAGATGGCTTGTCTCAGTCAAGAAGAAAAATGGCCAAATCAAGGTCTGTATTGACTTTCGTGGCCTGAACACTGCCTGCCCAAAGGACGACTTCCCCCTGTTGTTCACCGAGAAGCTTGTCGATTCCACAGCTCATTGCCAGATCTTCCCCTTCATGGATGGATATTCTGGCTATAATCAAATTAGAATGGCACCAGAGGATGAAGAGGCCACTGCATTCTTGACCCCCAAGGGTGTCTTTTGCTACACTATGATGCCTTTCGAGTTAAGGAATGCCAACGCCATGTACCAGCGAGTCATGACGACCATCTTCAAGGACATGATGTATAAGGAAGTTGAGTGCTATGTGGATGACTTAATGGTGAAATTTGAAGCAAAAGACACTCACACGGAGGACCTTAAAAAGATATTTGAGCGGTTGTGGAATCACCAACTCAAGATGAACCCCTTGAAATGCTCCTTTAGCGTACTCTCAAGAACGGTCTTAGGGTTCATCGTGACGTATCGAGGGCTGAAGATTGAGCCAGTCAAAATCAAGGTGATTCAGGACATGCCATCGGCAACAACCTTACGTGAGCTTCGGTCTCTCCAAGGTCAACTGACCTACATTCGAAGGTTCATCTTGAACCTCTTAGAATGATGCAGGCCCTTTTCACACCTGCTGAAGAAGGACACTCCCTTCATATGGGATGAGGCGTGCCAAGCTGCACTTGATGTTATCAAGCAGTACTTGTTGAATCCACCGGTACTCTCCACACCGGTGTTAGGAAGACCTCTCATCCTATGCGTGACCACTCTTGATGAGTCACTTGGGGCACTCCTAGCATAGAACAATTATGGGGGAAAAGAATCAACACTCTATTATCTCAGCCGCAAGGTGCAGAGGGACAAGAAAAATTACCCTCCCATCAAGAAGATGTGTCTAGCCTTGATCTTTGCAGTACCGAAGCTCTGTCGTTATTTGCTTGTCCATGAGGTCAAGCTAATATCAAAGGCGGACCCGGACAAGTTCGCCAGGCCTGTCAGAACACTTGGCCAAGTGAGAATTACTGATGATGGAGTTTGACATCACGTATGTACCATAAAAGGCCATCAAAGGTCAAGCCTTAACAGATTTTCTCGCGGCTCACCCGGTCCCTTCAGGATCTCCCCTGTCAAGATCCTTCTCACTTGCAGAGGCATTTTCTCATAATGAGGTTGAATGTCAAGCCCTCATAATCGGATTGGAGATCGCCTAGGAGCTAGACCTAGAGCAACTGAACATCTTCGGCGACTCTGAACTGGTCATCTGGCAGCTTAGGGGAATTTATGACGTAAGAAAGGATACTCTCAAGCTTTATCATGACACGGCCAAATCTTATATGGACCAGTTCGACGATATCTCCCTAAGTCATATCCCTAGAAGGCTAAACTCGCAGGCCGATGCACTCTCAAAGCTTGGTGCCAGCATTCAATTGTCTTCATCAGGGCCCACGCCTGTCTAGGTAATAGAATGGAGACATGTTGACTTGAGAGCTGAAGTTGATGCAGATGATGAGAGAGATGTCTTCCCTAAATGCTCACCTCATCTGTTCGGAGCACCCCTTGCAGCCAAGGATGTTATTAAGGCAGAGCATGAAATGTCCCAAATAAAGAATCCAAAGCTGAGAAGTAGGAGCATGAATTCTTCGAACCGATATGTGCAGAGGTTGAACAAATGGAAGACTGGAGGGAGCATATCATGAGCTTCGTAAAGCATGGAAGACTACCAGAGGATTGAGCAGAATGCAACGGTATACGACGGATGTTTACCAAGAACACCCTTCTTGATGGGTATGTTCTCTTTCGCCGATCATTCGATAGAATTCTCCTTAGAAGCGTCGATACACAAGAAGCAAATGAAGTACTGGAAGACGTGCATTTGGGTATCTGCGGGCCGCACCAATCTGGCCCTAAGCTCTAAGAGCACATACATAGACTCGGCTATTATTGGCCTTCAATAGTGGCTGATGCCCGAAACTATGCTAAAAGAAGTCAAGTGTACCAAATGTACTCAAGCCTCATTCATCAGCCCCCAGAGCCTCTCCATCCTATAGTGACATCATGGCCCTTTTCCCAATGGGATATGAACATTATAGGACCCATCAACCCTCCTTCTGCCTTGGGTCACGTCTTCATCCTAACAGCGACAAATTACTTCTCCAAGTGGGGTAAGGCGGTCCCTCTCAAGTAGGTTTTAGGAGCCACTGTGGCCAACTTCAGAAGCCATCACGTTGATCGTTTAGTTAACCAATTTGGTTTTGAGTGGAGGTACTAGACCATGTACCACCCTCGAGCCAATGGTTTAGCTGAGGTATTCAATAAAACCCTATGCGGGGTGCTCAGGAAGTCAGTCTCGAAGTTAAAGAAGAATTGGCATGAGAAGCTGCCTGAAGCTCTGTGGGCCTATCACACCACCACTCGGAATGCAACAAACTCTACTTCTTATTCCTTGGTTTACGGAGGCGAGGCAGTTTTACCCCTCGAGGTTCAAATACCCTCACTCTGTGTCGCTATACATTAGGGACTGACTAAAGAAGAGAGGGTCAAGCTCCGTTATCAGGAGTTAGATGCCCTTGATGAAAAGAGATTAGAGGCCCAGCAAAACCTCAAGCTCAATCAGGGAAGAATGAAGAGGCCTTTGATAAGTCTGTCAAGGTTCACTCGTGGAGATCTAGTCTTAGGAGTCAAGAGACCGATTGTCATGCATGGGCATCACAAAGGAAAGTTCGAACCCAAGTGGGAAGGTCCCTTCATAGTTAAAAAGGTCACGCCAAATGGGGCCTATATACTGGCAAACTCTGATGGAGAAGAGGCAATGCCCCTATTAATGGGCGATACCTAAAGAAGTACTATCCTTGATGTGCTCTTAAAATGAAGTGTATGTAGTAAAGTAAAAGAAATGGAAAAGAAAAATAGCAACCCAACTCAAAAGAAATTCATTTCTTTTATTGCAAACACCCATTATCAGGAAGGTTACAGATACAATATCAACAGTTGTTGTTGCTTCAGAGAAAAAGAGGAGGTTCATGTTGAAGTGTTACTCTTGCTTCTAAGGAGGACCAACCATTTCTGAGTCAGCTTCAATTCATCTGACAAAGTACGGCTAGTTTCCAGGAGAGGGAAGAAGTACTCTGATAAAGTCTATCAGACCTACAAAGCGGACTTCCCTGGCAAGGAGCTGGCCTATGGCGGATGTCCTTCCTCAGAAACAACACGGACTTCACTATTGTGCCGGAGGACTTGGCTTCCAACAAACCACAGTGGCTGGGCCTTCTCATTTGCCATCACTATTGACCCCCACAAGGCATTGTCGTCCATGGCCATCACAGCGCAAAACCCAATACCAAGGGCGATCATCGTCATGCATGGCTTAACGCCGCGGGTGACCATTGTCGCGAGCAGCTCAATGTCGCGTTCTACCATCACCGTGGGTAGGCCAACACCACAAGCGACCATTGCTGCGAGCGGCATGTTGTCGGGCATGACTATTGCTATGTGAAGCTCAACATCGCCTGAAGGCAGCACTGCATGCGACTTAATGCCGTGCATGCCCTTATTGTGCTTCGGTTCTCACCGTCCCCAATTCCTAGGGGGCATTAATCCTCGTGCCTCTTCGGTCTCCCCAACTATCGCCCCTCGGTGATGGTCAACCTTCTCATGACCTTTCGCTTCCCCTGCAACCTTTCGGGTTTATTTGGAAATTCACCTCCGTTTGTCGGGACCGTCTGACCCTGTTCTATCCCCTACTAGAATTTCCTTCCCTCGTCGGAAACACTCCTCCATCCTCCGGGAACCCTCGTCTGACCCTGTTCTTTCCCCTACCGACGTTTTTGGGAGACCCTTCCCCGTCTATTCCCTCTCTTCCACCGGTGACTGAAGCTAACGAAAAACCACCGGAATTCCTGTAGAAGCTCCCTTGTGATCCTACAGGATTCCTTTCTCCCTTCTTCGCACCCCTCCACTCATCAAAATTTCACTGTGTTTTCGATGAGCCCACTGCTGATCCTATTTCTTCTTTGTCAGAGTCCCCTGACCTCTCTGCAGCCTGCCGGCAACAACAGAATAATCGAAAGATCACTTGAACTCCGGCAACGTACCACTACGACCCTTGCAGTTTCGCTAGAGTCTCGGTGAAGCCCTGTGAAGCTCCATGTTCCCTGCTCAGAAGGTCTCAGCACTCTCTGAAGAAGTTCACAAACGCTCTGCGAAGACTCACGACTCGCTGAAGTTTGCTGAAGAACTCTTGAATGCCTGCACACTATGAGTTTTGCCCGGGAAACTCTTGCCAAAAGTCTCTTGACGGAAGCTCCGGCTCTCTATAAAAACTCTCTTCGTCGTTTTACCCTTTGGTAAAATAGTAAAATGGGGTTTTACCCCCTTTTATACTCAGCAATGCGTGCCCCCTCACAACTTCAAAATGACACTCAAGTCATGATCTTCAAATGGCGAAGTTCCAGGTCGGGGCGGGTCAAAGCCCGAGGCCCAAATACGAATCGCTACCGCCTGTGCCTCATGACCATTGCGATCGCTATGCCTTATCACCACGTGCTTCACCAAGAAGCTATCGTCATGTGCTTCACCAAGGAGCTATCACCGCACGCTTCACCAGAGGCTAACATCGTGCACTTCACCAAAAGCTATTGTCACGCGCTTCACCAGAGACTATCGTCGCGCGCTTCACCAGAAGCTTTCGTTCTGCACTTCACAAAGTGTGATCGTTGTACACCTCGTCAAAGGCTTAAACGTCGTGCGCTTCACCAATGAGCTATCGTTGTGCGCTTCACCAGAGGTCAATACCGTGCATTTCACCAAAAGCTATCGCCGCGTGCTTTACCAGAGGCTATCATCACGCGCTTCATTAGAGGCTACCACCGCGCGCTTCACCAGAGGCGATCACCGCGCGCTTCATAAAGTGTTATCATCGTGCACCTCGCCAAAGGCTTAAACGTCGTGCGCCAAATCTTTTACATTTCGTATGTGCCGTGCATATGCTATAGCGCTACCGACTATGGATTTGTCCCACTTTCCCCAGATCATGACCTGTCATCCTCACAAGTAGGCCACCACTTTGCATCCCCAGGGAGTCAAGTCATTGGCTACGGCTTTGTTCCCCAGGGAGTCACATTCCCTACCCACCTAATGGTCTAGATGCACGACCTTAAACTGCATGGTCCAAACTATATGACCATAAACTGTAGCGGAGGTCTAGTTGTACGACCTTAAACTGCATGGTCCTAGTTGCATGACTTTAAATTGACCTTAAACCATAGTGCACGTACTGGCTGCTTGACGATAAAAGGCTTAGCACCATGGTCCAAACTATATGATCTTAAATTGTAGTGGAGGTATAGTTGCATGACCTTAAATTGCATGGTTCTAGCTACAGGACTTTAAACTGTCAAAGCGACAAGACTTTAAAACTATAGCACAAGTCCCTGTAACAAGACGTTAAAATGGCACAATAAATAGTCCATGTGCGTGACTTTAATCTGTGAAATGGACGCACCTCCCTCATCCCCAGTAGGAGTCACATCCGTATAGCGGCCCGTTATCCCCAGTGGAGTTAGGGTCATTCTTATCTCTTTTATCCCCAGTGGGGTTGCACCTGTGCTCCGCCCTGTGATTCTCAGCGGAGTTACATGCATATTATTGCTTATTATCTTTGTGAAGTCATGCTTACCCCTTTAATCCCCTTGGGTCAGTCGCGCACCAAGCTATCCTATTCCCATGAGTTGGGTTACTTTCCCATGAGCCATGGAGTTCCATCTTTCACCTTAGGGAGTCATACTTGTCCCCTAATCCCCAACGAAGTTTGCCTCTCCATCTAAACCTCTTGCTGGTTTTAACCATTTTTAATCCCCAAGGGAGTCAGATTGCTATCCACAGACCTATTCTCCATGGAGAATCACCTGCATGGCAACCCTCCTAAACGGTCTAAGTGTACGACCCTAAACTGTATGGTCCAAACTATATGACCTTAAACTGTAGTGAAGGTCTAGTTGCACGACCTTTAGCTGCATAGTCCTAGTTGCATGACTTTAAACTGCATAACCACGGTCCAAGCTATATGACCTTAAACCATAGTGCGCATCCTGGCCGCATGATGTTAAACTACTTTGCTTAGGTCCTGAAGGCATGACCTTAAAGATGCCCCCACACATGCGCACACACCCTTAATTGTATCTTCAAGCACGCCTTTCCTAACCAACCCGTTCATGTGCACGCACCACCTTCATCATTTCCCCAGTGAATCCATTCACTTCATCATTACTATTCATCATTCCCCAATGAGTCTCACCCATGCTCACAAAATGGCAAACCATCCCACCATTCATACTCGTTGTAAGCTAGTGGGTCACCACTTTTCATCTTCTATTCATACATCTTCCACTTTTCATAGGTAACCTCGTACCATCTCTCCAAAGTGAGTCAAAACCACCACCACACTCCCTCTATGGCCTCTACAAACTGCTATCCATCCCCATTATGGTCCAGCTGTATGACCCTAAACTATAGTGCACGTCTTGGCTGCATGATGCTAAAAGGCTTCGCATAGGTCCCAAAGGCATGACCTTAAACACACATTCATAAAAAAAATTAAAATAACAGGCATGATGTATAATCGGACAAGGGAATGCCATAAGTGAAAATGACGGATGGGCATGGTCACGAAACCATGAGTAAAAGAGTTATGTGAAATCAAAAAGCCAGGCACGGTGAAAACCCTAAAAGGGCACTGTGAGAAAAAACAGATGAAAATGGTGGAAATGGCCGCAATTTCATGGGTAAAAGAGCCCAAAAATAAACGACGTTGGTGAAAACTATATTTACGGCACCACTTATCCAGTCCAAGCAAAAACCCACAAAGGGTGCTTGGACCAATAAAGTAGGTTGACACAGCATCACAGCCTCAGCCAGCACCCAATTGCCAAACAGGCACAATTCTAGCTAACGAGGTCCACACAAAGTCCTCAGCTGCCAGCATCCAATCACAACACAAAATGACTCACCCAGGAGTGAGAGCTTCACAAGATCTCCCAAACTTCAATATCAAAATAAAAAAGAGTCCCTGAGGGTGCGGGCGATGAATAATAAATCCCTCCAAATAAAAAAGAGTCCTTGAGGGCGCAAGCGATGAACAATAGATCCTTCCAAAATAAAAAAGAGTCCCTGAGGGTGCAAGCGATGAACAATAGATCCTTCCAAAATAAAAAAGAGTCCCTGAGGGTGCGGGCAATGAACAATAAATCCCTCAAAAGAAAAGAGAGTCCCTAAGGGTGAGGACGATGACTGAAAGATCCCTCCAAAATGCTAAAGACGCTCACGAAGGTAAGAAATTGACAATGTCAGGGCAGAACCTGTCAAAGACTTTAGGGTGATGCCTCGCTATGAGGCTGCCTCACCAAAATCCCTCCCTAGCCGACATGCCTAGACTTTCGGAATAGGCCAACAAAAAGCCCCTGACTAGACCTGATAGGATGAGGGCCCACAAAGGTACCTTGATTGTCAAAAGCTAACTTGGTGTAGCAGCAAACAATGCCGACCGAAGGCTCATAGCACTTGGCCGCTAGATAGGCCTGATTTGGACCAATGAGGTCCACACAAAATCCTCAGCTGCTAGAATCACAAATAGTCCCTTGAGGGTGAGGATTTCTACAAGATCCCTCAAAGTCTCTTCTCCCCCTAAAGTCTCAACTGATGGACCTGTACATTGCATCCAAATGTCTGAGCATCCTAGTTACAGCAATGCATTGATCACCTTGACGTTCGCGTGGTCTTATGGCTAGGAAGAAAAATGAAATAAAGCCAGAGGAAATTTTTCGAATGTTGTCCTTTTCGCTTCTCTCGAAGCACAACATTCGGTGGGGCATGCTGTTCGAAGGCATTTTTCAGTACCATGGATCCCCGATGTGGAACAAAAAGAGAAGCCTATCAATAAAGCCTGACAGACAATGGAAATTTTGACAGTCACATAATGGCCCTAGAACATGTCAAGATCTTCATAAGGACTCCAAAAAGTCTCCTACCCAAGTTTCGTAGTGTTTCAACAACTCTAAGGCAGTCCATACTGAGAAACAGTTTCGGCATAATCAACCTTTGGCACCCTGAAACCGACCCTATTAATTGGAACCCCACTTTCAAAGCATCAAATGGACGTGAGAACACTGCCATTCACTCTGGTACGGTTGAAAACCCTTCCGGGCCAAATTTCAGCTTAAACAGACACTCTAGGAAGAAGTTATGGGCGAAAGACCGAAACAGGAGAGGCCGCACACTATTCTCGTGTGGCCACTCTGCAAGTAATCTCCATTAAAGGGACAGTCACGAATAGTGACTTTTGGGATCCATATCTCATTCGTTCTTGGTCAGATCACACTCAAATTTTGTGAACGTGTTCATCTCGTCAAGACGAGCGTTTCTATATGCAGCACGCCTTGTGACGACGCCCGAGCGCGGAGAAAAGCTAGAGAGAAGTTGCTGATCCGTAAAGAAAGTTGCAGAAAAATCAGTAGCAACACGCCTCGCTCGAGCGGCCAAATCACGGCGCTTGCGAACCCGATTAACGTGAAACTAGTTGCATCACCGCATAAGGTCCATGGCTATCACTGGTCTGAACCCCGCGCATGACAAACAGTAAGATTTCTGACACAAAGCCGATGAAGTGGCTGTAAATTCCGGTGCTGGAATTCCAGATTCTAGCCAAAACTCAAAAGTTGTGAAATCTTCGTTCGGACACGAAATCGAGTTGCGTTTGTTGCCACACGACCATAACGGCATGCTCAGTGTGATCTAGTGAAATAATTATGGAAAAACATCAAGAAACGAGCACACTATCGATCCGAAGTTTGTAAGATTCATCCAAATTTCAAGTCACATGACCGTAGCTTAAACACACAATCCATAGCGCGAAGTTGGTATCAAATCGATCGCCATGCCGAGCCCTATAAGAAAATAATCATCTTTCGAAAAAACGGGTACTAGAGCAACCCCGAATCATCCATGAAAGATCACGCACATTCTAGGGCAACGACATGGACCGTTATGGAATTTCTCTAATTGTTAGGACGGGGCAAATCAGTCATTTTGTACCCTATTTTTTATTATATTTAATACAATTAAATCTTAATATTCAACAATTAGGTTTAATTTTGATCACTCCACCCATTTTTGGGCAAAACTCTATATATATCACTTACTATCATTGTACATGGACCGAACTTTGCTTACTAAAATTTCCATCTCTTCTTATTGTTTGGTCAAGTTTCGAGAGAGACAGGAAGGAGAGAGAAAATTTTAGGTTAATACCCTTGGGCTGAGGGTAAATCTCTTCTTCTCTCTTCTCTTATTTCCTCTCTTCTTCTCTCTCTTCTTCTCTTTCTTCTCCTTCGTCTGAGTTTCCTCAGAGGCCATGCACGATAGTGGCAGTGTCATCCATGCCTCTCTCTTTCTTTCCTTTCCTGTGGTTTCGCAGGTCGTGCATGACGATAGTAGCGCCATGCATAGGTTTCTTTCCCCCTCTTTTCAGTCGTTTCTATTTCTCAACGAAGTTCGTTGACGACGCTGCTCATCGCTATCTGCAGGCGTATCCTCGGCGTCCTGCGTAAGCGCAAACGGCGATGCCTATTGCCGCCCGCAGGGGTCTCATTTTGTTGCGTGTCTATCACAGATGGCGATTCCTATCGCCGCCCATGAAGGGTTGCGGCAATACCTATCGTCGTTCGCAGGCTTCTATTGCGTCACACACCTATCGCAGACGGTGATGCCTATCGCTGCCCTCGAAGGGTCACGGCGATGCCTATCACCGTCTACAAGCTTCTTTCTTATGCCCTATGCGTATCACAGACGGTGATGCCTATTGTCGCCTGCGAAAGACCACGGTGATGCCTAATGTCGTCTGAAGTTCGTTGCCTGCCCCTTTCGCCATGAGCGGTAGTGTCCAGTGCCGTTTAGAGGCCACGACACTGTTACTCCACAACCGTGGGTGGCGATCTTAACGCCATCGGGACCCTTCCCCTCTTCACCTTCTCGCACCTTCTTTTCATTTTCTTTTCTTCTCTTTTCTCCTCATTCTTGCTTGACTAAAGGACAGACTCAGTCTAGCACTGTTACAGCGGTCTGGCTGTCGAGCAGTATTGTCGTCGTGCTAGTCCTGAGTGTCATGCCCATCTTGCTGCTACACCAGATTGGGACAACCATATCAACCTTGGCTTCGAGTAGTATTGTCGTCGTGCCGGTCTAAGTTACCGTGCCTATCTTGCTACCATTCTAATCATTGTATTTGTCCAGCTATCATGCTAGCCTCGTCCCCTTGTCAAGTCCTCTTATCGTTTCTTTCTTTATTCAAATCTTCTTCTTCATCACCATAACTTCTTATCTTCTCTGCCATATGAATGTACATTGCCCTAAGACAAGGGCGGGTCCTTCGACCCACTTGTCTTGCAAGTTAAGCATAATAGTATTGTGCAGAAAACAAGGAGATTACAAGTCATGAGAGGCGATTCCGAACCAGCTAAAGCAGTTGGGAGGCTTTCCGTCGTGATCTAAGAGGGTGCCCTTGCGAGTCAGCCCGAGTAAGTCATAGACCCAGGTGAGGTTTGTCCCCACCTCATGAATAAAATTCCTCTCTCACTAATTGGGCACATGCCCTTGTTCTGTGAACAAGGTTCCC
Source organism: Amborella trichopoda (assembly GCF_054954075.1). NCBI lineage: Eukaryota > Viridiplantae > Streptophyta > Magnoliopsida > Amborellales > Amborellaceae > Amborella > Amborella trichopoda. Next base: position 35,566,309 of record NC_142336.1, on the reverse strand, counting down.
AAGAGAGCGATCTCAAGTCCCGGGTCTTTCGAACCCGAGACACATGTCACTTGATCACTTAGATCTGGGGAGGCGAGATTGAGGCATCTGACCATGGGGCCGCAGGTTTGCTGCGGTTCCAGGTTATTATGAGGATGAGAAGAACGCAACAAGAGATGGGGTCGCAGGTGCTGCGGCTTAACATGCAGCAAAGGAGAGAGGGTGTAAAGAGAGATGGGGTCGCATGTGCTATGGCTCTAAGAAGACAGGGTCGCAAGTGCTACAGCTCCGAGGAGATGGGGTCACAAGTGCTGCGGCTTCAAGAGTTAACACACGGTAAATAAGAGAAGGACACAAAGAGAAACGAGGTTGCATGTTTGTTGCGGCTTTGAGTTACTATGCGAGAAAGACCTTGTAGAGAGAGAAAGAGAGAGGATAGAGGAGAAAGAGAGGAGAGAAAGTAGGCTTGAAGTGTGACCTAGCCTGGGCACGCTGCCTCAGCCTCTTTGTTTGCACATGAGAGAGAGTGGTTAACCACGAGTCAGGGTTGGTGCGCATGGACTACGGGGTTGGCTAAGGTGTATAGGTTAAGGGTAGTTTCTCTTTCAAAAAATTTCTCTATCCTCACCATTGGATCCAAGTGTTAAAAGCAAAGCCAAGTAGACACATGCTAATGCCTCAATTTCATTAAAGAATGATTCAGCCCTTTTACAATTGACCTATGCATGTTTATATAGACCGACCCCCAAACATGGGTGGACCGCTCAAAACTAAGCCAAATTGCTAAAAATTACATATCAAATGAATTAAAATAAAATCCCTTTTTTGGCACAATGACCAAAGTACCCCTTAAAACTTTTGGGCTAATGACATAACCATTCCTCATTGAGGGGCCTCTTGCCATTGCTAGATTTCGAGAGCATTTTCGGATGGTTGTGGCAGCGGTTCGGACGATGCATTAATGTAGAATTGATGTTGGATCCATTTTGAACATTTTGATGCCTTTGATCATCTTAGAACGGATTTTTCCAAAAGGGTAAAAATCTGGCCAAGTCCATAAACTTTGACTGCCAATGCAGTGCGATCCGTAATGTTTTGAGTCCTCTTTTTTATCTTGAATTGAAGAGGACATCATCACAATTGTTTTGCATCAAGCTTTGTCCGATTTGGTTTCCATTTGAACGATTTCCAAATTTCGGGAAGTCATTGAAAGTGTGATTCCGGTGATCAGAAAATCTTTCCATTTTCAACCTTGAAATTCTCACTATCTACCCTTCAATTAAATGAAAACATTATAGAAAATTGTACCCCTTTGCGATGCGGTCGCAACGGACCCGTATCTTCAACAATATGATACCCGGATCTAAAGTTATGACTTCACTTATTTCAAATTCCTAATTTTCATGCTTTTTGGCTCATCGTCTCTCTAGAGATTCTCTCGTCTCGAGCTACGCCATGACGCGTGCTATATATCAAAATGATCGAGGGGTCGAGACCTAACTCGTATCCGGATTTGAGCTTGTTTCGATTCCAAATGGGTGAGCTATGAGCACTTGAAAATCATCCCAAGAGGTGAAAACATAGTTTCCACAAATGGCAACTGATTCACTGAGGCAGCACCGCAATAGTGTAAAGCCTACCATTTTAGGGTAATTTGGGCCAGAATGGACCTAGAATGTCCAATTGAGCTCAAATTGGGTCACTGGGGGCTTTTCAATGTTTCGGATCAAATGGCAATGGTATGGTATTATTTTGAATCCCTAAAAATAGGGTTGTAGTTATAATGTCCAGTTTTAACAAGATAGGAGCTGATTTTGTGAATTGAGTTTCGTTCTGATCATATCAAAATTTATCAGAATGTAACGAAACTTTGTGAGCATCCTTCAAGCATCCCAAAATACCATTTTCATACATTTTGAAGTTGTTCCAATGCTCTTTCAAGGTTGTCCAATTTTAGGCTTATTTTGCATTGTTCCCATGGTCTGGCGGTGTCTTGGGTATCGACAAGACCATGTTGTTACTGGCTCTCTCCTTATATGACTCAGAAATACAAGTACAACAAAAATATCGTATAACACTATGCAGATAACTTCGAATGATATGAAACTTCAAGGTGAGAGATATAATGCCTCAAATATAATTTCTTGAGAGTCTCGGCTCAATCCCAAAACATAAAGTTTTGGGCTGTGAGTCAAAGCATATTTTAACTGACAATTCATATAGATGTTGGTTTAAGCCAACTCCGAATATTGCCTAATTTGTATAATTCTTGGACTTAGAGGCATATTGGGACCTCATGACATATATTTTTAAGAATATACCTCATCATGATATCATATTGAGACGTTTTCTTATACCATTTCCATCAAGTACCATATCCTTAACTGATAATAAATAAAAATAATCATATTGCATCTCATCAAAACTCCCTACAATATCATCTGGAGAGGCATATATGGCCCATGGGAGTACATGTATCGCAAATTAAAACTTCTTCATGATTTCTTATCATCGACTGTTAGTCACGATGCATATGTGTGACCGACGATGGATGGGAAGCATATCATTTCATATCAAGTTCCTTCACCTATCACATAGAGAGGCATATAGGGGTCTTAGGAGTATATGTATCCTAGAATTTTTCTCGCATTGAGATTGGTTTGATATCTTCTATCATCACTTGTTAATCAATGAACATGCTTGATTGACGAGTCATTAGTATCATATCATATATCCTTAATATCTTGCGAAGAGGTATTTAGGAGTATATACATCCTAGAATATGTCTCATATTAAGATAGTTTGATTTCCTTTGTTATTATCAATCGTAAGTCAGGACATATAGGGGCTTCACTGATGAATCAGGACTTCAAAAGCATATTGAGGCCTTCATTTGATAAATCCTGATCATATCATATTTTTATTTCTTTCATTTATGCATATCACATCATATCATATCAAGGGCATATCTCAGTAGGTATTATCAAGAACTATGCTCATATCTTATCCTCCATCTGTTAAAACAATGATCCAGCATTCGTCAAATGACTTTGCTTTATAATGACACCTTTAACCTATCAAGTGTTGGTTAAAACCAACTTAGTCTCTCATATGATGACTAGAAGTACATTCAACAACCAAGACATAACTTCAAGGTTTTAAGCTTATTATGCCCATATATATTACTAGTCATATGTTGAGACATTATCCAATGGGCGTCTTTTGATCTCTTTTATAATCAAGCCCTCAATCTTATCAAGCATTTGTCACAATGTATCTAGTCTTGTATGTGACTAAAAATACACCAAATACTTAGGAGGTATTTTTCTCATCCGTTGCTGCCTAATAGGCGGCTCTTAGGCTAGAGGAGCTCATCACATTGCTCAAAGGGCTAAGAGGAGAGGTAGAATTCGCGACACACTGGCATCAAGAGATGCAGTGCACATGATAAACTCTTAACCCTACTTTAAGCATAACAATAAGAAGGGTAAAATGAAAAATAAAAAGAGGGGAGAGGAAAAGAAAAGAGGGAGAGAGAGAGAGAGAGAGTAAATTCAAGGGAAAGAGAGAAACTAGATCTTGTGGGCCACATATTAGAACTGTAAGTTCAATAAGACCCCTAAGGCTAATAGAGAACTTGTATGATTCGAGATATTGCTAGCCGACCCCAAGGGCATGTCTTGGTGTCTTTGTTGTATAGTATTTTTGATGCACTTGTATCCCTGATACGAATAAAATATGAGTCAGCGGCAACTTAGATCCGTAGGTACCAAAAATGCCTGTGGACTACGGAAACCCTGACCAAATAAGCCTTATTTTTTAGAGCCTTGATAATGATGTAAAATCAGCCCCAAATCAAGCATATGAGTCTCTTATGATGATCCAAGGATGCCCTTCACGTTTTGTTCAATTCGGGCGCGCATGGGAGAAACAGGTATAACATCAGTTTTTAGGTCAGGCTCCTAGCATGACTACCGTGCACCATAGCTAGAACTCTACTCTATAGGCCTCTAGTAACTATAGGACCACTACCAATGGATTCGGAAGGCAAAAAAAATCACCATGTCAAATTTTAGCTCAATCTGACCTTCCTAGGTCATACTTTCCATAAATGGAAAGATTTTTTTACTGATCACTTGAACCCATGTGAACCAATTACTATTTATGGTAAATGTGTTTTACAAAAATGAGAAAACTTGTGAAGTATTATTTTCCCTCGTCTTGAGGCGGATGGGCCCCAAATTCGAGTATGTTGTTCCTCACACTAAAAACTACGCTATAGCGGGTGGCACGCATCATGAGGACGCTCGAGTGAGAAGAAATATTAGAGAGAAGTTCACTAAAAATGAGCAAAATGCAGGAAATTTCAATAGCATACGCCCTTGCTCAAAGGGCCAATACTCAAGATTTCGAAACCCCATGACATCAATACTAGGTCTATTGCGATCGTGACTCAAAGAGCTTCGTTTTGTGTACTTATTTGCTCCAAATGAATGCTAGGAAGGTGTCCTATTGAAGCTGCAAATAAGACACATTTTTTTGCTCCAGAATCCTATTTTTCGGTGACCTTCAAAATTGCAAAAGTGATCAAACAGATACCAAATCGAGGGGTTTACGTTGCAAAACAAGCACAACAACTTCCCCTTTCAATTTGTGATAAAGAAAGTGACAAAAAAGGTAAAATGAGTACGATCGAAGATCGAAAAATTCAAGTTTATGGGTTTTGATCGGATTTTTTAATCAAGGTCAAAAACTCGATTCAATGCTCAAAGTTGATATCAAATCGATCGTCTTAAGTAGACCAACACTTCTACAGTGTTAGTTTGCTCGGAAGGTCACTAAAAAGCATAAAAACTCGGCCCAAACCGTGAGAGATGCAAGAGGCCCCTTTTTAGAGATGGTCTTGTCATTTCCCCAAAAATTGAGAGGAGCAATTTGGTCATTTTATTACAAAACGAAATTCACTTTTTAATTTAAAAAATGTATCTTTCATCAATTTGACGTTGTTTTGAGCATCTACCCTTGTTTGGGATGAATCCTAGATAAGCACTTTATGACATTTTGTAGCCCTAAGATTGCTAAGTTGGAAATATTATTGAAAAGTGGTGAGATCAAGCGTGTTTTTGTCTTATTATCTTCATTTCCCAACTTAAGAGAGATGCGAGAGAATGTTTTTACCATCTTGAGAGTTTCCCCTTAAACCTCCCACTTACATATCTGACACTCCCAAACTTCCTACTCCCATACACTCATACTCCCTAGACCACCATAACACATACTCCACCCCACTCCCCTAAACTACCGTAGTCCATACACCTTAGCTTCCCATAAGCCACCCAAAGACCTATACAATACATTCCATACGTCATACACCCTAGTTCACCTAGGCTAACCCACTTGACCTTGCACCTTAACCCCTTAACCCCAAGGCCCAAACCTCTCAAGGAGAAATCTACGCAAACCTAACACACAGACTTTAGCCATCGACTCACCACTAGGTACCCGTTCTTCTCTCTCTCCCCTTCTCTTCTACTTCTCTCCTCTCTTTATCTTCTTCTCTCTCTCTCCCCCTCTCGGTTTCTCCTCCTCTCTCTGTCTTTCTCCCTCTCTTTCTATTTCTCTCTTGTCCTCTCATTTTATGTGTCTCGTCCTCTCGGTTTCTCCTCCCCTCTCTCTCTTTCCCCCTCTCTTTCTATTTCTCTCTTCTCCTCTTAGTTTTTGTCTCTCCCTCTCGGTTTCTCCTCCTCTCTTTTTTTCTAACCCTCTCTTTGTTTCTCTCCTTTCCATTTCTCCTCTTCTCTCTCTTTCTCTATTTTCTCTCTTTTATTCTCTCCAGCTCTCGCTCTCTCTCTTGGGTGGTAGCCCAAGCCACCGGCTGGTTGCCCCCTTCCTTCTCATCCTCTCTCTTTCTCCCTCTTTCTTTCTCTCCCTCCCTCTCTCTTTCTCTCTCTTCTCCTCACTCTTTCTCTTCCTCTCTCTCATGGGGCCAGGACGTTGGCGCAGCCCCTCCCCTTTCTCTCCCTTCTCTCTTCTCTCCCTCCTTTTCCCTCTCCCTCTCTCTCACAGGCCAGGCTGCCAGCCTAACCCCTCCCCTTTCTCTCCCTGCTCTCTTCCATCACCATTTCCCTCTCCCTCTCGTCTCTCTCTTTCTCACTATCATCTCTCTCTCTACCATTATCTTGTCTCTCATTCTCTCTCTCTCCTACTCTCGTCTCTTTTTTCCACTCTTGTCTCTCTCTTCCCCATTCTCATCTTTCTCTCCCGATTCTGTCTCTCATTTTTTGTCTCTCTCCCCCCTATTCTCATATCTCCCTCCCTCTCATTCTTCTCTCTATCGTCCCTCCCATTCTCTCTCCCCCTATCGTCCCTTCCATTTTCTCTCCCTCTTTCATCTTCTCTCTCTCACTCTTTCATCTCTTTATCTTAACCTCTCTTTCTCCTTTGTTCTCTTTCTTATTCTCTCTCTTTACCTCTCACTTCACCCTTCTAACTCGGACTACTCTTAGGAGGCTCTTCCAAGGTTCATCTCGTTTGGGTTTGTCCCAAGGTATACTTCCTCAAGAATCCTTTGGGGTACCGTTCAGGTGTTGAAGAGCCTTCTTATCTCAACCCCTATCTGTCTTTTACTCTCTTTATTGTTCTATCTCTCTTCGCCTTTCATTCCACCTTTCTAACTTGGACTAGTCTTAGGAGGCTCTTCTGAGGTTCATCCAGTTTGGGTTTGTCCCACGGTATAGTTCCAGAAGAATCCTTCGAGGTACCATCCGGGGGTTGAAGAATCTTCTTCTCTTAACCCCTCTCTCTCATTTACTCTCTTTCTTGTTCTCTTTCTTCACCTCTTGCTCCACCCTTCTAACTTGGACTACTCTTAGGAGGCTATTCAGAGGTTTACTCTGTTTGGGCTTGTAACACGGTATAGCTCCTTAAGAATCCTCTGGCATATTTAAGACTTTGGTTAAGGTCTAAAGACCCTTCTTGAGAGAGGGGGATGCCAGAAGGCCGTTCGAGTGTTAAGGGGTCTCCTCTTCTTTCTTCATCTTCTCTCCCTCATTTCTTCCTTTCTCTTTCGCATTTATTTTCTTCCTCTCTAAACTATGACTATATCTTCTCAGTCTTCTCTTATCAACCTCTCGTCTTCTCCTTTTCGATCTCTTCTTGTTCTCCTTCTCCCTCTGCATGCATTTACTCATTAGAGGGCTCTTTTGAGGTTCATCTTGTTTAGATTCGACCCATAGTATAGTTCTTTAAGAATCCTCCAGGGTATTCAGACTTCGGTTCGATACCTTTCCTGTTGATACCATTAATACCTCCTAGGGGAGGTGGCGCCAAAAGGCCACCGAATTAGTAGGAGACTCCCCCTCTTTTCCTGTCGATCTCAACCCTCTCTTTCCTTCTTCTTCTTCTCATTCTTCTTCGTTCTCTTCTTCTTCTTCTTTTCCCCGTATGCCCCCCTGTCATTTCTAAATCAATCCTTACCCCTCTCTTCCATCACTCTTAAAACCCCTCTCCAAGGACAAGCCAGGGTTATCAGCCCATCACTTAGCCATCTCATACATGTGTGTTTACCAAGGCACGACGTGAAGCAAGGGAACCTAAGCTGAATCGAGCCGAGAGGCAGGGGGACTTTTCATTTCATGATCTAAGAGGGTTGCTCGCACACTTGGGCTTGTCACGAACCCAACCTGTGAGGTAGGTCCCGCCTCACACCCTTAAAACCTTTCTTTTGTTGGTTATGACCGCAAGTGCACGTCGCGGTATCCGATAGAGTGATCTCGAGCTGGGTCCCACACCGGGTCCCCCAATCCAAATTCTATCGAGATCAAGGGCTGACCAGCTGGCGACTCCATTGGGGACATGCCCCCCCAAAGTCAATATCCTTCGCTTGTCCACACGCAGTGCACCATACACACATAATAAATATGGCTTTAGGGTTGTCCAACTCCTACTTTCGGGTTGGGGATTTCATGATCCCCATTCCTGTGAGAATGTCCTCTGTGAACGGGGTTTTGAAGACCTCGCTTCGCACCTTCCTGCTGCATGCAAACCAACCTGCACGCTCTTGGGCTCCGATCCAGCCTCAGGTGAGAAAGGCCCCTTGGGTCCTTCACTCCCAATCTCTCAGCACCAATGGCCAAGCCATGAATGTCACTTGCATTCGTGGCCTAAAGGCCAGCTTTCATAGCATTCACCCGTCTACTGGCGGCTCACTCACCAATCCTAATGCTCAGGCAACCTAAAGGCCACCCCTCACCCTCATGCAGTCTGCAACTTGCTTGTCATTACTCCCTTGAGCAACCGAAAGGCCACCCTCAATATTACACACACCCGCATCGGCACTCTGCCTGCCACCACCCTCGTCACACACCAAACCTGTGGCTCAGCGGCCGGCTCATCACAATCAGGTCGCCCTAGGGCCACACCACACAATCACTCAATCCGAACTAACAACTTGCTTGCCAATTCGACATGAAAGGGAGGCCCCAAGGCCCCTCCCTCGCACATGCCTCTGAAGGCTAGCGGTCCATCCACTGGTCCAATATCTCGGGGCAACCCTAGGGTCACCCCGACTCACCCACATGCGTCAGGCCTCTTAGGACACGACCCCCACACTAAAGGGTGGCTCGAAGGCCACCCCACCCACCATGCTGAATACCACTCACCTGCTCGGGGTGGCCTAGAAGCCAAACCCCAGCACAACCGTGGGCCCGCCCATCGGGAGCAATCGCACAGACCCGTGCGCACTGTGGGAAGTCGTCACAAGGCCACCTCGTCACACACACCCCAACGAAAGGCCGGTGCTTCTAGAGCTGGACTCTCTGCCCCAAGCCGGGTCGGCTCCAAAGCCACCCGAAACACCCCCTCGAGCCATGCACATGCACACGGACATGAAACTGCATTGAGGTATGAGGGCAAAGGCCGGTGGTGTAAACCCTCTCCTCCTCTCAATCGTCCTACTCCCTCTAAACCCCTGACCATATGGTACTCTAAAACCTTCTCAGCGAGCACCCTTCTCACAACCTCCCAAATGCTCCATACTCCTTCTAGGCCCCGAGGACGAGCCAAGGGCAAAGCCCCACTTCTCAAGAAAGTCGGGCCATCCGTTTTTCTTCCCACCATGCGAGGGCTCACCAAGAAGGCCACAAAGCCTTCTTCCCCAGGTCACCATATCGTCCCCCAGCTCATGGAGGTATCCTTAACCTGCTTAAGAAGGAAAAATCGCATGGAGCCCCACTCTCAGTTCCAGATTTGGGAGAGAATATACTAGAATCTGAGGGTCCAACACAAATAGGGTCTGAAGATTCCCCCTAAGAAAAAGTGGAACGCACCTGCGGTAGCCTTCGACCTTTTAAAAAAGAACCCCTTTTACCCATTGCAGGCGGTAACAGAGCGAAAGATGAAGGAGAAGGCCCGCTCCATGGCCATTGAAGATGACCCAAGTCACCAGATCGCAGGGACCCAGGCCCATCGTGAACCGGTGATGACCCAGTCATTGAGCCAAGCCCAAGCTCATTCCGAGCATTCCCAGCCCCTTCTGACTGGCCTCCTTGACCGAGATTCTAAGCGGCACAAAGCCTCGACTATGCTCGAGACACCCCTCCTTGAAGAACGGGCTGATGTCATGGTGGTCAACCAAACCGATGAGTATTCACAAGACTCAATGGCCTAGGTCAATGAGACTCTTAGGCTGATCATGGAGAGACTCAAGGAAGTCGAGGATGCCAGACCACCGGCAAACTCATCTCACCATGGGCTAACTCACCCCTAGTGCCACCTTTTGTGGACGAGGTACATAAACCACTGCCTCATCCAGTAACACAAACCCCTCCCCTTCAAGCCATGTCAATTCCTCAGATTGCCTCACTTGCGGCCACTTGGGATGATATCCAAACCATGGTCAGACACAGTTTGCGGGGCATGTAGATCCCAAGAATGCAAGAAATGACCTCGTATCGTAAATCATACCCGACTTTCATTGATCAGTTGCCATTCCCCTTTACTTACCAAAATGGAAGGTTACCAGTTTTCAATGGTACCGGCTCACCTCAACAACATGTAGCACACTTCATTCTCGCATGTCAAGAGTCGGATTCAAACTAGGGGTGGCAATGGACCTAGACTTGACCCATAACTGTCGGGTATACCCGATGTGGGTCTGAGTATGAGTCCAAGTTTTGGACCCACCGATAGGGTCCGTGTCTAATAAAGGATACCCGAATAGTCTCGAGTCCGAGTACGGGTCCTGTTATACCCGATCTGATAGCTACCTGGACCCGAATTTTTAGTTTACCCAAAGGCCAAAGCCCCAACCTTAAAATCGTTTCAATACTTTTCGTCTTCCCCTGGTTCCTCAAACGACCAAACCCCATCGTCATTTTCCCTCTCTCGGTTTCTTGGAGACTAGCTCTCTCTCTGGATCTCTAATCATCCACCCTTCAAAAATCAGCTATCTGTTGTTCACCATTGTAGGCTACATAAAAATAAGCTCATAGTGAGGGTAGCAATGGACCTGACCAAACCTAAGACTCGACGGTATAGACCCGGCACCCGACGGGTCTAGTCTGGATCCAAAACCTAGACCAGAATATATTTGGGTCTCGGTCCGAGTCCAGTCAGACCTGAACCATTTCCACCCCTACTTCAGACAGTAGACTCCTCCTTTGCCAATTTGTAGAGATGTTGGATGGATCAACTTTCAAGTAGTATGCTCGCCTACCATCAAATTCCATTCATTCCTGGGATGAGATGGAGCGCTTGTTCTATAAGCGCTTCTATGAGTTCGAGAGAGAAGTTCAAGCCAAAGAACTTCTCACCATGACTCAAGGGCCAAATGAGTCAGTGGACAAGTTTGTCAAAACATGGATAGATTTGGTCGCATATCAGAGCAACCCCATGCTTGAGATGGATGCAGATCAGACCTAGGTTTAGAACATGCGGGCAGAGATCTCCCTACATGTTGAAGCATCTAACCTTCGTACCTTCTCTGAAATGATATTCTAGGTGGTACGCATCGAAAGCTTATTCAAGCACCATGGCAATCCTCTGTCACAACCCTTGGGTGGAGGGGCAAACCGAAATGTTGGCAATAACCGCCCCAACCCGTGGGGTAACCAACAAAAATATGTGAATATGATCACATTAAAATTAAATTAATATTATTATGTTGAATTAATATAATTATGTTAAAATTGTTATTGCTATATTAAAAATTTTATTGTTATAAATACATTAAAATCTCACATATTTAATATGTTAAATTGCTCTGTTATTTAAAATTTATTATTATTATATAGATCACGTTATTTTTATATGGAAAAAGTTTATATAGCGCCGAGGCTCTAAACAATCAAATTTGAGCTTACCTCAAATATTTCACTAAAGAGGTTGTTTTGATGCCCAAATGTCTTCAAATCGATCATCTCACCATTAAGATGCATGGACATGAGAAAAAAAATGGATTTCAAGTTTTGGAAATGGTATATTTTGTAACACATTTTTGGACCGTCAATTTTCAAGATTTTCAAGTTTTCCTAGATCTACTGATCTACACTATTTTTGGAGCTTTAAACTTTATAAATAAATATGAAAATATATTTTAAGGCTATCACAAAGATTTCTAGTATGGAAACCATATTTCTCGACATTATTTGAAGGTAGGCTCTAATTTGAATGTTTAGAGCCTAGGCTTCTATACAAACCAAACTTTTTTTATATTTAGTCTAGATTGTATTTTTAAATAATATATTTTAATTTTTACAAATATTAAAAAATAACTAGTTGTTATTACAATAACTTATTTTATGCATCAATAAAATTTTGAATAATTTTAAATTGTATTAAGTTGTTATATAAAAATTATTGAGTTGTGTTTATTATAATGAATAATTACACATTGATAACTAAATCTTGTGTTTTATTTATTAATTTATTTGCATTATAAAATATATAATGTATTATTTTTCTTATAGTTGTAAATAATATATTTTAAAGTAGACGATAGTATAAGTCATTTTAAATTTGTTCTTATTTGTATAATACAATAATTAGAAAATATAAACTAACACACTCAATTTTAGTAAATAATATTATAGTCAGTTAGGTTGTGATAATTTTGGATGAGTAAAGTGAATTAATAAATGTTTGTTACTTTGATGTGATACTAATTTTACTTTATATGAAAAATTAATTTTTTAATTTTATACTAGGGAAGTATTTTCTAATATTTTTAAGGGAAAATTACAAAAAGTCCCCCAGAAACAGCTATTCTATCAATTTACCCCCCACTTATACTTTCCTCACTATCTTTTTTTAAAACCCATCTTTCCTAATAAATACCCCCCACCTAAAAAAAGTACAAAACTTAGGATCATACTACCCCTCCTTTACCCTACCTTTTTTACTTTTTACTCTCTCTCTCTCTCTCTCTTCACTCTCTTCATTGTATTCACCATTCTCTTCACTGTCTTCACCGCTCTCTTCACTGTCTTCACCGGCGCTCTCTCACACCATTTACCCACGATTTACCCAGCGCTCTCTCTCTCTCTCTCTCACGATGTACCCAATTTCATTGGTGCTCTCTTTCTCTCTCACGATTTTCCTATTCTTCATTGGCTCTCTCTCTCTCTCTCATGATTTACCCATCATAGGTGGTAACAAACTAGGTTGAAGCAACCGAGCTCGATTATAGCCCTAAATCAGCCCACAGGTACGAAAGAGAGTTTACTATTGTAAAAATAAAAAATAAATTACTGTCATCTCTGTAAAAATCGGGCTAGTGGTTTCTAGATGGTTTTCTCTTTGATCACACAAGTAATTTAATTTTTGTGGATTTTATTTAGGTAAATTGTTGATGATTTATATTATGTGACATTCCTTTCGTGGCTAGATAGATTCTTCATGCATGTATTGAGGATTTAAATAAGAGAGAATAAATTGATCAGAGAGAATAAATTGAATCCATGTGTATCTGTTTCTCAATCTTGATTATCCACTTTGTTAAACTTATCTAAAAGAATAGAGATTGGTTTGAATGTGGTATATTTAGGGCTTGAATGTGGCATCTTAACAACGAAACCCACTGTGAGGTTAGCTGTACAAAAAATTGGCTAGAGGAGAGAGCCTGTTATAGAGAGAAGGTCGGGATTATAGAGTTGCTTTTTTTTACAAAAAAGATAGAAAAAATGAAAAGATCAAAACATATGTCCCCTGTGGTCCACTGTAAATCAGAGAGAATAAACATATGTCCCCTGTCCCCGTTTAGTAGTTGTAAATTTTTGTTCCCTATTGTAAATTTATTCTCTACTGGCTGGAATTGAGTTTGTTTCGTTATCAATTTTGGATGTGAATAATTCATCATATTATTCTTGTTAACTTTAGTTCATTAAAAAATAAAATTATGCGCTGCTCTTGTTTTTTGTAGGTTATATACCCCCAATAATATGCATACCTTCTGTTAAAATTTAATTGTAGCTATTTGAAAAAAAATTCTAATAGCTTGCTAAACTTCCGCAAGTTCAAGGCTAGTATTAAGATGTTGTAATGCAATGTGTGGAGTGTAAAGTATTGTAAATGTTGTGCATGACAAAAAAAAGGGTGATAACAGATTGGGTTATTGTATTTTTGGTGGAGAACTCTGATCAAGTGTCGATGAGACTTTGGATTATATTGGTGGTGATGCATGTACATTTATGATTGACAGTAGTACTAGGTTAGATGACTACCATGTGCCCCCCCTCGTAGTCGCAATCAAATGTGCCCCACCTCGCAGGCCATGATTATAGAAATACTCCCATGTGCCCCCCCTTCGCAGTCACAATCCCATGTATCCTCCTTGCAGGCCATGATGACGAGAGGAGACTGATATATTATCTAATTTATGTATTTTATTTTTTATTGACCAAATATATATTCAAAGTAATTTTCTATTTTGTTTTTCATTGTCCACTTGCAGCGATTAACCTGTATAGGGATGCTACAAGCTGCACTTAGGGGTGAAGTATTAGCAGGGGAATCAAGACATTATGTATAGGTGACCCATGATTTGCTATTGCAAAACACTCATATGGAGACAAATTAGGGTGGAGGGAGATGGTGAAAGAGAGAGCGAGGAGAGAGATGGCGGAGATGACAAAAGTGAGACTAAGGAGAGAGATGATGGAGATGACGAAAGCGAGAGCGAGGAGGCTAATAGTGGAGATGAGGAAAGCGAGACTGAGGAAGGAGATGGCGGAGATGAGGAAAGAGAGAGCGAGACCGATGACGAAAATGAGAGGAGAACGAAGAGTAGGAACGACAAGAACCAAAGCAACCAGATTCAAGTTGTGCCGACCTTGCATAAAGAATCAAGGCGGAATTTGTGATCATGAAGAGAGGGAGATGTCCAGGTGAAAAGGACTAGGGAGGAACCCGATGTAAAGGGAAAGGGTATTGCAAGCTGGCCAACAAAATGGCTGAAGCGAAGAAAGTGATTGGCATGTTTTTTTTTAGATGATACTCAAATATGTAATTTGAAAAGTGATTAATGCAAGTTGCAAAGGCTGTGGACCTTATTTTGAGTTGTATTTTTCAATTGATATGTATTTTTGAGTTTCTAAGAGTGAAATGTCCATTCTTTTTGTATAATTTAAGCTACTCTATCATAGCAGCCAGCTAGTGAAATGTCCCATTCTAATAGATTTTTGAACTTTGTTGAATGCTAGTTGGGAAGTTGAGACACTTTCTCAATGTTGCTTTTGTTCTTGGAATTTTTTCTATTTCTCCTTGATGATACTATTCAAGGGGCACCTTGAGACTTTAGGAATGTATGTGGATTATCTTTATGTGAACATGTGATTTTTCATTTTTCTTTTTATTTTGACATGAAATAATTTTCTTGATGATGATGTTGTAGCTGTGGCTGTGTATACTTAGATTAATGTTCGGTACAATGCTGATACCAGTTTGCAAACATCAAGTACATGTTGTGCTTTATTAACTAAAACATGAAACATGAAACATGTTCCATTAACTAGGAAACATAGTTTTGGGATGATCCAGTAGTTTTGGGGGATAGTCCAGTAATTTTGGGGGGCAGTCCGGTGATTTTGGGGGGCGGTCCGATGATTTTGGGGGCAGTCTGGTGATTTTGGGGGGCGATTCGATGATTTTGGGAGGTAGTCCGACAATTTTGGGGGGTAGTCCGGCAATTTTGGGGAGTGGTCTGGCCTTTTAAAGGGGCAATTCGGCATTTAAGGTCACTGGAACTACCCCCGTCCGACATTCTGAGGGGCAGTCCGGCAATTAGATATGACAGTCGGGTGTTTGGAAGGGGCAGTCCGACATTCAATGTCGCTGGAACTGCTCGGTTCGGCATTCTGAGGGCAGTCCGGAAGTTTGGAAGGGCAGTCTGGCATTTTTGAGGGGCAGTCCGACGTTCAGCTTCACTGGAACTGCCCCTGGTCCGATGTTATGATGGGATGTCTGACAATAAAGAAGGTCAGTTCGACGTTTTCAAGGGGCAGTTCAGCAATTATAAGGGGCAATCTGGCATTTTGGAGGGGCAGTTCGGCGTTTAGTGTCACTGGAACTGCCTCGATCCTGTGTTATGAGGGCAGTCCAGCAATGAGGAAAGGCACTCCGACGTCTTCATGGGCCAGTCCAGCGTTCAGTGTCACTGGAACTGCCCCGGTCCGGCGTTTTGAGGTGCATTCTGATAGTTTGTTAGGTCAGTTCGGTATTTTGAAGGGCCAGTCCGGCATTAAGTGTCACTGGGTCCAGTGTTCTGAGAGGCAGTCCGACGATTAGAGAGGCTAGTTCGGCGTTTGTATATGACAGTCCGGGGATTTTTGCTGTTGACTGGCGCTCTGACGTTTACAAATGCAATCCGGTAATTATGGAATTATGAGAGGGCTATTCGGCATTCGTAACCTGGGTCCGACATTTCTTTTTGTTGGACCCGAAAATGAGTTTTTAAATTACGAGAAGGGTATCTTCATCAAAAAAAAGTTCGCTTTTTGTATTGGGGGGTATTTGCTAGGAAACATAGTTTTGGAGAAAAAATTGTTAGAAAAGCAAAGATGGGGGGTAAGTTGAATGAATAAGTTAATTTGGGGAGGGGGGGGGGGGGGGGGGGGTGGGGGGAAAAACATCGTATTATTCACCTATTTTTACAAATAAATTTATTTTAGAAATTAAAATAACACTATGTTTAAAGATTTATAGTCACCTATTTTTATAACGAATTTTTTTTTAGAAACTAAAATAACACTATTTTTAAAGATTTATAGTCACCTATTTTTATAAGGAATTTTTTTTAGAAAATAAAATAACACTATTTTTAAAAATTTATATAGATTTTTTTGAAAACCTTTTGAGGCAAAATTTGCAGCTGATGAGCTTTTTTAAACCTCGGTTTTACATGAGCAACATGCTGACCGTTCCTTTTGTTTAGGTTTGCATATGAAGTTTTTTTTGAAAGAGAGAGAGAGAGACTGCTCATTGCCACTTCTATTGCAAGGGTTCCCTTTATGTAATTTGAAGTTACTAAAACGAATACGTTGTAGGCTTATGCGCTTTGGGAAATAGCAATAGAAGGAGAGAGACGCATTAAGCAATCGGTTGCAGCCATGGCAGTTGAGGGGCAGACCAAGTCAGTCTCTAATGACAACAACGATGGCAGAAACAAAAAGAGGAAATCCCATTACTTGCCGCACAATGTAATTTTCTCTTTCCACAACCGAGAATGTTATCAAGTTCCTCTCATGTTCTTAGATGTATCTTTCCTGATTTTCACTCGTCTGTAACTTTATGATTGTTTTGATTGAAGGAGTATATCAAGGTGAAGCTTCTTGTGTATGTATAAATAAAAATATATATTTTTCTGATTTAAACAGAGACCAACTAAGAAGGGTTCATACCCATTGCGCCCTGGGGTTCAAGGTTTCTTTGTCACTTGTGATGGTGGAAGGGAACGGCAAGCTACTACTGAGGCCATTAATCTCCTTGACAAGGTATTATTTCCATGATAACCCTTTTGGTTCGTCTTTCGGTTTTCTTTTGGATTGATTCATTTATAAAAAAATTATGGATTGCTTATATCTGTTTTTTACTGTTATTTTTTATTTTTGAAACTTCGTTTTTGGAAGATTATTCTTGTCACTGTGTTAAATATGAATTTTATTGGAATATAAATTCCATGGTTTAGGAGATGTTACACTTCTTTTGAAGGAGAATTAATGAATTCCTTTATTTGTTTTGTAATTAGATATGATTAATCTGATTGTTTATTTTTTAGGGATATTAAATGCGGTCCCTTGACTACCTAGCATAGATTTTCAGAGCAAGTTGATGATTTATTGGCACTTGTTTTAGATCGATTTATGGTGAATAAGATATTTAAGCTGGCAAAGTGTTTGTCTTTACTTTCCTACAATTTTGAAAACTTACTTGTATTCAAGGTACAATGTGCTATACTTGTATTCTAGATATAGTAACCTTTCTTACTTATAGGCATGATCATATATGAAGTCTTGCTACTATGGAATGGCCGTTTGTGGGATTTTTATGGTGAGAGCTGTGTTCGGTTCAAGACTCAGCCCTTGCTCGTGCTTTGTGACTCAGTCAAGTCCGATTGGACTCATGTTGGTAATTTCCATCCCCAAAAAAGGGTTAAAATTTTGAAAAAGTACCAAAAAGTTGCTTAAAATAAAAATCGTTAAAAAAAAGAAGAAAAACTAAACTACAAACAAGCATTAAAATTCTAAAAAAAAGGGAAAAATTATAAAATATAGAATTTGGGAAAAATTGGTTTATAGCTGGAAATAATTCAAAGAAATCTAGAAAAAGGGGGGGAATATAGAGTATATGATAGGAAAGATTCACAAATCATCATAAAAAAATCAAAAGTTATATATGAACACATCTATGCATTGATTTAATAAAAGATATAACTTTTTTGACTTTTTTATGATTGTTTTTATATGTCCAAGTTTGTAACCATGACTTGGCTCATCAATGTTCAGAATCCGAGTAACTCGGCCGAGTGTGAGTTGACCGGGTCAAGTCTTAAATACCTTGGTTGAGAGCGAATTTAACTGTCTCCGTTTATGGGACGTATGATGTTCCTATTGGGTACTGAGTCCTGCACTAATAAATAGTTGTGAGGATTTTGAGTCATGTAGCAGTGCTCTTTATCAATGATTTTGAGCCTAGGAATTCCTTTGTGGGTGTTTTTCCTTCTCTAAATGATATTCTTTTTGTAGAGATTGCATACATCTTCTTTTGCTATACTTGGTGGATAAAGAACTAGCCATTGGTTTTATTCCAGGAATGTAATTATGCAAGTTCATTGAGATGCAAGTGAATGCTAGTTGTTGGTTCCATATGAAACTTTGTTATTTATATTATTTTTTTCTTTTATCATAATTATGGTAGCATAATATGTTCCTTCCCATCTCCAGACTAGCAACAGTTCCTAGTACAACTTGTTCGAAATATCCATGGGAACCCCAAAATCTGGAAAATTTTTCCTATATAACTGTGTCATTAGAAACCAATGGTGAATATGTAAAAGATGAATGATTTGAAGGAGGCAAAAAGGAGAAAATGATGTGCGCTCCAGGCTCCTAGAACATGCAGGCTCATTCATGAAGAGATTACGAGGAATTATGATAAGCAATGGGGATGTATTAGATTAGGTTTTAAAATTCTATGCGGAATATATCTTACTGTTTTTTTTGTTTTTGTTGGCCTTTTGCTAGACATTTTTGTCAAGTGTTTCTGTACAACATTTATCCCATGAGAGAGTTTGACCATACAATATAGGCTTGTGATTATGGATGTCTTCCTGAAGATATGGAAGCGAGAATTAAATTAATAGGTGTCCAAGATCTAGGTGGTGGAATTTAAAAAAAGAGAACATAGATTTATTTAGAGACAAATTGGTAAAAGAAGGAAATGAAATTCTAAGCATGAAGTTAATGATATATGAAATGAGATGGTCAACTGTATTACAAAAGTGGCAAGCAAAGTTTTAAGAGAAACTAGAGGGAAAAAAATTTCGACAAGGAAACTTGGTGGTGGAGTGAGGGTTCAAAAGCTTGACAAGGCTATTAGTGAAAAATGATAATGTTATAAAGCTTGACAATATAATAGAAATGATCAAAACTTAGAAGAATATAAAAATGCTACGAAAAACACTAAAGAAATAGTATCTAGGGTTAAACTTAAAGCATATGATAAGCTATACAATAAACTAGGGTTAAAAGAGGGGGGAAAACGATGTGTTCAAACTAACAAAAATAAGAGAGAGGAAGTGTAGGGATTTAGATCATATTAGATGCATTCAGAGTGAGGATAAAAGGATCTTAGTGAAAGATGATGAGGTTAACAAAAGGTGGATAACCTATTTTTAGAAATTGTTAAATGACGAACACAATAGGAGCACAACGTTAGGAGGAACTTACCTTCGCAGGATTAGGATATCTACAGTGTAAGAAATTTTGAGGAAGATGAAGATAGGAAAGGCTTTAGGACCAGATAGTATCCAAATAGATGTTTGGAAGTGCATGGGGGACATTGGTATATGTTGTCTTACCAAGCTGTTCAACAAAGTGTTGAGAACAAAGAAAATGCCATGCAAATGGATAAAAAATCTTGTCGTACCTCTTTACAAAAACAAATGAGATATACATAGTTGTATGAACTATCAAGGGACCAAACTTATGAGCCACACTATGAAGCTGCAGGAGAGATTGGTTGAGCAACGACTATGGCTTGAAGCGAGTGTATTGGAAACTCAAGCCATTTCCTACTTAGGTAACTGAATGAGAGGTTTAGGGTGAAGGAAAAATACTTCCAGATGGTTTTTATCGATTTAGAAAAAATATGATGGGGTACCTGGAGGTTTAATTTGGTGGGTGTTGGAAAAGAAAGGAGCCACCATAGGCTATATTGACATAGTGAAAGATATATACGAGGGATGCTAATTAGTGTGCGGACAATTAGTTGAAAGACAAGTGAGTTTTCAGTTACAATGGGCCTATATTAGGGGTCTAACACCAAGCCCATATTTCTTTATTTTGGTTTTGAATAAGTTAACCAGGCCTGTACAAGATGAGGTACTATGGTCTATGTTGTTTGCGGATGACATAGTTTTTGATTGATGAGACTAGAGGTGGCGTCACCGCAAAGTTAGAATGTTGGAAGGATGCTTTAGAATCTAAAGGTTTTAAAATTAGTCGGACTAAGACATAATATATGGAATGCAAGTTTGGTAATAATAGGAGTAAAAATAAGGAAGTAGTTAAGATAGATGATTGAGGTATACTTAAAAAGAGATTGTTTTCGATATGTAGGTCGATAATCTAGGAGATGGAGAGATTAAAGAAGATGTCACACATATAATTAGAGGTGGCGAAGTGGAGATGTGCATTTGGAGTTTTATGTGATCGTTGTGTACCATTGAGGCTGAACCGCTGAAGGGGAAGTTTTATAGGACTGTTGTGAGACCAGCCATGCTTTATGGGACGGAATGTTAGGCAGTCAGGAAAGAACATATCCATAGGATGAGCGTAACTAAGTTGAGGATGTTTAGATGGATGAGTGGCAAGACAAGAAAGGATAGAATTTGGAGTGAATGCATAAGAGGGAACCTAAGTATGGCTTCAAAGGTGCTAAGATGAGGAAAAATAGACTTAGGTGGGCTGGCCATGTGCAATGTAGACCTAACATAGCACCATTAGGAAGTGCGATTTGGTTCAAGCGGAAGGCCCTAAAAAGGCAAGGAGAGGCTCAAAGGACATGGATAGAAGTATTGAGAAAAGATATAGTGACTTTTAGTCTTACTGAGGGTATGACCCTTGAAAGAGAACAATGAAGGAACATGATTCATGTAGCCGACCTCAAATAATTGGGACAAAGCTTGGATAATGATTACGATGATGTTTATGTACAACATTTTTTTCAAAACCTCTTCAGGCTTTTGAATGTCATTTTAGTACCATGATTAGCATCAAATGTGTTCGCTTATCTTTAACCCAATGGATCTACACTTGATGCTTCTTGATAATGTTAGACATCCACTAGGATCAGAAAGCTCTATGATATACACTCTTAAATCGAAGGTGCAATCTTTTTCAATAAACCTTGCCTAGTATGTACTAGCAAAATCTTTTTTTATATTTATCTCGTGCTTTCTTCATAATACCTTTAAAAGCATTCTATAAATCCGAACTATTTGAATGTCATTTTGTTACCATAGATAGCATCAAATACGTTCACTTAACTTTAACCCAATGGATCTACACTCGATGCTTTTTGATAATCCACTAGGATTAGAAAGCTCTATCATACACGCTCTTAAATCGAAGTGCAATTTTTTCCATTAAACCTTACCAAGTATGTACTACCATAATCTTTATCATATTTGTCTTGTTCTTTCTTCATAATACCTTTAGAAGTTTACTTTTAAGCCGAATTATATGAGAAAAGTAAAGCATTTAATATGCAATGAATACTCATCTGGTATTTAAGCGCATTCTAACAGAGCTGGAGGAACAACAAGAGGAATCACTTTTTCCCTATATACATCATAGTAGTATGTCCCCTGTATTCGGTTGTATGGGAGTTCCCTCCCCTACCATTGGATTGGAAATTCAATGGGTGATAGGAAGGTAATTACCAGTAGTGGTATGGCGGTTATTGCATAGTTGTGTAACTGTTATTCCTTCATTTGTTAGATCGTTAATCGAACTGTTGGGGAGGAAACTCCCATGTAACCAAATACAAGTATATGCACAACTTACTCAAAAATAATAATAATACAAGTGTGTGCATGTGTGTGTGCGTGTGCTCAAGGGTGAACCACTAGAATCTTTGCCCTGCTCAAAACCATAGCTAGGGGAACCTTTTGGGTTAACCACTACTCATCGTAGTTCCCAACTTGAAAAGGGATAGTGAAATGTGCAGCCCAGAAGTGGCTAAAGAAAACCCACGCAATAGTAACATTCAAAAAAAAAAAAGCACCCAATAGTGAAGACTGATGGTCCATTTATTGTATGTTCAAGTCTACGTCTTAGAAAACTCAACTTCGTTTCTTTTTTTAATTGTTTATCTGATGATGATGAGGCAATCTACAAAATCTGGGATCAAATAAATCCGTTTTTCGATCTAACACCTGAAATGGAAGGTACATATTCACTGCATTTTTTATGGCGGTTATTGCATAGTTGTGTAACTGTTATTCCTTCATTTGTTAGATCGTTAATCGAACTGTTGGGGAGGAAACTCCCATGTAACCAAATATAAGTATATGCACAACTTACTCAAAAATAATAATAATACAAGTGTGTGCATGTGTGTGTGCGTGTGCTCAAGGGTGAACCACTGGAATCTTTGCCCTGCTCAAAACCATAGCTAGGGGAACCTTTTGGGTTAACCACTACTCATTGTAGTTCCCAACTTGAAAAAGGATAGTGAAATGTGCAGCCCAGAAGTGGCTAAAGAAAACCCACGCAATAGTAACATTCAAAAAAAAAAAAGCACCCAATAGTGAAGACTGATGGTCCATTTATTGTACGTTCAAATCTACGTCTTAGAGAACTCAACTTCGTTTCTTTTTTTAATTGTTTATTTGATGATGATGAGGCAATCTACAAAATCTGGGATCAAATAAATCCTTTCTCCCTTTCGATCTAACACTATGTTATAACACCTGAAATGGAAGGTACATATTCACTGCATTTTTTCATGATTTTATTTGTCAAATACAAGAGAGCGTATGTGCAAAATTTTTGGGATTTATACTGTTCCGTAGATTGCTTTGAAAAGTATGCCCCAGACATTTAGATCTTTTCAAGATGATCAACAATAAAAAAAGAAGGAAATTTACGAAAAAAATCTGTTTTCCAATTTTATTCTTTTTTCTATAGCCGATTAAGCTCAAATTTGAGGCAGCCATACTTCTTATCATAATGCACTTCTAAAAGTACTAAAAATAGAAATAAGTTAAATAAAAATGGCCAAAATGTCCTTACAAATTTGAAAATTTTATGGATATTTCGAAATTTTAGGCATTTGGCCATTTTTGTTTAACTTAATTATATAATTTAATCTCATTACAAGTGCGTTATATGAGAGGTATGGATGGCCAAAATTTGTGTTTTATCGAATATATAGAAAAAATAATAAAATTAAAATACAATACTCATTATAAAAAAGTGGGACTTAAGTGTAAAATATAAGAATATATAGAACTATTTTAAAATTTGGAAATAAAAGGGATTTTTCTGCTAATTTCCTAAAAAAAACGTTTGAATTCATACAAAAAAGGGAGGAAAATGAGTCAGCAATTTTGGTGGGCATGGGCCATACATTTGGTGGATGGTGGACCTAGGCCTTCAAGAATTGAAGATCACTTTTTAGATCGTTTATTTTCGAAACAAAATGTTGTGCAAGATTTCAACCCAAACAAGTCCCTCAAACTATAAGCGTGTTGGAGAAGCTTTTTCCATAATGTGTGTGTCCTGTGCTTGCATGCTTGTGTTGTCTTAGTAGGAGTTTTTAAGACAATAATTGTTTGGATGATTGATCCTCATGGAGAATGTTCTTTTAAAACAAGGGTCTAAATGCCACTTTTGGAAGTATGTGTGGATGATCTGGATTTCGAAGCAGAGTATCCTACGGTGATATCGATATTTAGCTAGTGAACATTCATGTAGCAGCATCAGCTTCAATAGCCTGTATATTTGCTACGGAGCTGTGGAAAGAGGCACATATGTTTTGCATGCAGAATGCATGAATGATGGATATTCTCAACCTGTTAAAGATGAACTTGAATAGGCTGAGGAGAATTTGGTTGAAGTTTTGATTGTTGCTACTGCTTGTGTTTTTGTGTGTAAGGTGAAGGAAATTACTAACGCTTCTGCTTGCACACTGTTAGCCAAAGTATTTGCATTTGTCTCCAACAATGTAAATTCTTCATCTACATTCTTCCTTTTCCAATTAAATATTCAAATTTTTTTAGTAAATGCACATTAAATATGGCTTCAAGCTGATAGACCTTTAGGGTGACATTTCTCGCAGACTTCATCCTTACGAATGACTTGGTGCTCTGGGTCAAAAAATGGAGAGAAATTATTATATGCTAAAAGGAGTAGAAAAGAGCTTTACAAAGTGATCTATTGTGGTACTAATCTTGCAGCAAGCATTTCGGTCTTAGGAGTATGTCAAGTGGTTCTCTTTTGTTTCCTTTCGGTGATTTCTGTTCTGGTCTGAGCACTTTGTTCTGCAAAGTGATGATCTTTCCTGAGGATTATCAGGAAAAGTTAGTATATGCAGCTTTTTCTCTAGAGCAATTTCTATAAGCCTATAATTTTTTTTCAGATTTGGCTACAAACTCAAATAGCTGAGATTGTTCTTGTCTTCAATAATTTGATTGATTCTCTCTTTTTGCGTTCATTGCATCCAAATGATACTTTACACATGATGCACAGTTCTATGAAGAGCTATTGCATGGAGAAGATTCAACTGAAGAGAGAATTTCAAGTGCAAAATCTACATCAGAACCTGCAAAAGTGCGGAACAATAAAATTCGGTTCAAGGATTCTGATTCGTCTAGTGATGATGAATCAGAAACACATCCTTGCAACGAAAATGGGCACAATAAAACTGTCAGTCAGGAAGGTGAACCAGATTTGAAAAAAGAAACACCAATAAAGAAACAACATCTGGAAACTGGTGTGCCATCAACTGACAGTTTAAGCTGCAATAAAACTGATAAAAAAAGCATCGATAAACTACTTGAAGCTGAACTTGAAGAATTAGGGGACAGGGACAAGGTATGCTTAAGAATCAAAGAGTATGGTTAGGAGTATTATTTATAAATCTGTGGACTTTCAAGTGTGTGAATCTTCTAGTAGATGGGGATATTGCTCTTGTTTTAGTAGATGGGGATATTGCTCTTGTTTTAGTCCACTACTCTGTGCTTTTTTAATAAGTGGAAGTCCATTACTTCCTTTCTAATTTTAAATTTTATGCTGAATGTCAAGGAATGCTTGAAGGTAAGTTATAAACTTAAATTGTTGGGAACAATATTCCAGATATTAGGTTTGCTGTACATTTGGTATGTCTTAGCATATATATATATATATATATATATATATATATATATATATATATATATATATATATATATATGGATGTATTTTCTTCAATCTTGATGACATTTTATCTTGTTTCTTCTTTTTCTCAGTGATTGAATCATGGACACTAGTGTGTCAGGTTGTTCTTGAAAAACATAGAGTTGAAGAGAGAAAAGAGGCACACACTATTCTACCATGAAAACAGACACCATGGCTACACCCTAATTCTTGTATTATAAAATATATAATGTTACCTCTTGAGCAAGGACAGATTTGCCCTTATATATTATGGGTAATGACTTTGCAATCCATAAACCACTTAAAATACACACAAATTACAGAAATACCCTCGTAGGAGAAATAATAAAGAGCATTGAGTTGATAGAGACTAAGAAAATTGATTCGGGAACAAATTGAAAGCTCCATTGCAAAGGTAAGGGCCTAGACATTAATGGAGAAGCTATGGGAACAATGGAACCAGTGACTGCATAAGATTCTATTGAAAATGAATCCTAATGATTCATGGGATGGGATGGCAGAATAAACCAAGAATGAATTGATTTTTTCTGAGAGGTCATAGGTTGATCTGAACCTATAAATGAAGCAGATATTGAAAGAGTAAATATTCACCCGTGAAAGCCTTGTTGGAATTGGGAAATGTTGCTATTCGGATTACCCTTGATGGTATTCTAACACTCCCCCTCAAGTCGTAAATCATGTTTGAACATGCAACTTATTCTTTAAAAACTCATGTCTATCTTTGCAAGCCCTTTTGTCACGATATTAGTTATTTGATTTTAGGTTCCAATAAAGCGAGCATCTATCTCCTCGGCTTTAATTTTCTAAGAAATAAAATGGTAATCTATCTGAATGTGCTTAGTGCCACCACGAAACACTGGATTTGCTAAAATTGCTAGAGCACTCTTGTTTGTCATAATACGTGCATATTTTGTTATGAGAAAAGAAACAATCTCTTGTATAAAATGAAACCTCAGAAACTACATCTACAAATGATCGATACTCAGCCTCAGTACTAGACCCTGCAACAGTTTTCTATTTCTTACTCCTCCATGAGTTTCGATTTCTACCAAGAAAGATACAATGACTTGAAAGTGATTTTCTAGAATCTGGATCTCCAGCTTAGTCTACGTTAGAGTACCCAACTATAGAAACAATATTTAATTTATTCATGTTATTTCTTTCATAGAGAAGCTCGTGATTCATTGTTCGTTTTACGTATCTGATTATTCTCTTCAACACTCCATGTGAGTGTCAATGGGCACATGCATAAATTGACATACTTGGTTAATGACATTTGATATATCAGGCTTGGTGAGAGGCAGATACTGTAATTCCCCTCTCTGGATTATCTAAAGCTATCCTCAGATATCTTTAATCTTTTATTCAGAGCTACTGGTGTACAATACGGCTTATAATAAGTCATATTTTCCTTTTCTAGAAAGTCTAGATTATACTTTTGTTGAGATAACCAAATTGATTCTCGTTTCAATGTACTTCACTTCCTAAGAAGTATCTCAACTAACCTAAGCCTTTGATCATAAATCTATCATGCAAAAATTTCATGACACCATCAATCAGGTCTATAGAACTCCTAGTAATTATAATGTCATCAGCATAGAGAAGAATAGTAATAACACCTTTCTTGATGTGAAAAATAAACAATGGATGAGTTCTTGCTACTCTGATAAAATTCGTTTCTTTTAGCACATTATGGAACACTGAGACCACATTCTAGGAGCTTGTTTTGACCCACATATAGATTTTTTCAGCATGTAAACATGAGTCTTTGGATTTGCTTCATGGAAATTTGGTGGTTGTTCTGTGTAGACCTCTTCGACCAACTTTCCATTTAAAAGGTATTTTTAACATCCAACTGAAAAAGTGACCGACCATAGGAAAAAGCAAGGGAACAACCACTCGAAATGTCACTATCTTAACAATAGGACTTAATGTTTCATCATAATCAAATCCATGCTGTTGAACAAACCCTTTTGCAGCCAGTGTTGCTTTAAACCTTTCCATACTCATATGACTTGTATTTCACTTCTATGCCCTTGATCTTGAATGGGTGTGTGTTTATTGAGGCTGTTGTCTACAACACCTAATTTCTTGAGTCTTTGGAAGAAGCCGGATAATAGAATTTTTAGATGATTGAGAGTGGAGGGTCCAACTCTGTGGAGTAGCATTTAGAACCAGGTCATTCTGTGGGCCCTTGCATTACCATAGTGTTCAGGTTTCCAGGTTGTGTTTTCTTAAGGAATAAGGACTGTTGCCCTTTTGTTGATTACATCGATGAGACTGAGTCCAAGGTGTTCTAAATTCTAAACCGATTCCTAGGTATGTTATGCTAAACTTCGATTGTTGTCTGAAGGGTAGTCCTTGACTAGGCAACTTTCTTTCTTGAGCCCCTTGGAATTTATTTTTGCATCTTTAGCTAAGGCCATACCACTGTTTCATGGCTGAGGGTTTGATCTCACAGGGACCACTCTATAATGGAAGGAGATAGCCTTGATGGTGTACGATGGGCTTAGGGGGAGAGTGTTCGTCCATGGCACTTGGCCATGATTTTTTATGAGCTAAAAAATATTTGACATTGTTATTCTTATCCTACACCATGTTTAATTGAGGTGCTGGTGGGGCACCTCCTTGGGGTCAACTCCCCTGGTAATATTTACAACTTCAATAAAATATGTTACAATCGAGAACATTGTTTTTGGAATGGGCTGAGTTACTCGGTCTCGACCTATGGGCGAGACCAAGTACTATGAACCGATTTTTTATAAATATTATGTATCCTAGCTATAATCACACGGGGTCTAGCTGCCTCAACAGTTTCACGTTTATGGTTCGAATCCCACCAGACATGATCCCATTTTTTTAATTAAAAAATAGATGTTTCTTATTTTATTATAAAATAATAAAATAAGCCTTGTCTTATTTTATTAAAAAAATAATCGTTCTTAAATTTTAAGGGGTTCCTTATTTCTAATAAAAAATAAGCACTATTATAGTTTAATCAAAAAACTAAGAGAGGTTCCTTTTTTTATTAAAAAATAAGCACCATTATGATTTAATTAAACAATTAAGATAGATTCCTTTTTTTATTAAAAATTTACACAACATCATAGGTCCGAGTACCTTGGCCTAGTCGATTTTTTGAGCAATGATCGAGAATAAATAGATAACATGAAATTATTGACTTCTACCTCTAGTAATGTATCTATGGATCTTAAGGATTAAGAACTAGAGGCTTTAGCCTTTGAGTTAGGGCTTGTGCCTATTGTGGATGTCGGGATGGTATTTGGGCCGGGGAAGCATTAGTTTTTTTTTTGAAATTAGTTATATCGAAGAGAAGTGATTTATTTGATGATGAAAAGGTCAAAAGTTCTAGAAGGGAGTGCAGAAGGAGCAGGGTGTGAGAGAATAGTATTGGGCAATTGCGTGAGAAAAGGTTTGGGTTTTGGTCTCCATATTGAGGGTATCTTTTCGTTCATGTTCTTTTGAAGAGTTTAATAATTATGAAGAAAAAAAACAAAATAGTAAGGGTATTAGAATCATGAGTTTCTGGTTGTAAGAAACAAAAATAATATTTTCTAACGGTTGCTTCTCTTGTTTGAAATAGAGGCACTTTGTAAGCCTTGATTCCGGCTGTAATGCTGTCATTTTCATTCAAATGCATAAGAAAGAAGGTGGTCCGTGCCCAGCTGATATTGTGTCTCATGTTATGAAGACCGCTGCTGCTACAAGGAAACATATGTCAAGGTTTACTCTTCTCCATACTTTCTAAGGCAATAATAGCTTGCATCAAAAAGATTCTTGAGGATTGGTTACTAGGACCCTCTTTGGTAACATTTTTGTTTCTCAATCTAACTAATTTCATGCAATTGTGGCCTTTATCTTTAGATTCATCTTGAGACTGTTGCCTGTTGAAGTAACATGCTATGCATCTGGTGAAGAAATCTCGAAGGCAATTAAGCCACTAATTGACCATTATTATCCTAGTGGAGGTGATCCGCCTCAAAAGGTAAATCTTTGATTAATCAAATCTGGATCTATGTGCTACATATCTAGCTTTGGCTTTTTTTTTTTTTTTTCAGAAATGAAGAAATAGATATAGTTCTAGTTTATTTCTTATGATATAATTTCTTTGCAATCTCTTCTACAGTTTGGAATCGGTCCAATTTAGTTTTCCCTTTTTGTGAATCCTTCCATGAAAGAATCCAATATGACATTTGATTACTTCATTAGTTTTCGTACATCAATCTTCACCTTCTTCAGGAGCAGCTTCTGCATCTAATGTCATGAAGTACAGCACCAAACCTCCCTAAACTATTCCTTTGCATCTGCAGTTTGCAGTATTGTATGATGCCCGTGCAAATACAGGAATCGAACGAGCAGCAATCATAGATTCAGTTGCAAAAGCTGTTCCTCAGCCACATAAAGTCGATCTCAACAATCCAGATAAGACTATCGTCGTCCAAATTGTTAAGGTATGTGTCATCTTGCAGAATTATATATTGGGATTGTCTACAAAGAGATCAGTTATCTTTTTTACATAGAGGTCACAATCATTCCCAGATGTCAAATTGGATGGCTTGGGTTGAATCACGAAGTCTGCGAATTTTTCTTTTGAAACTTTGTGTCTATTTAATGACACTCTTACAACCGTCCATTTTGAAATTTAAGGGACAAGAATGATTGTGACCTTCATGTGCAAAAGATAAATTGTCTCTTTATGGATAATCCTTTATATATTCAGATTAAATGTATTACTTGTTCTTAGATATTGAGATGGACTAATAAAAAACAATTTTTCTCCTGTTTCTTTATCATTCATTTCTTTTCCTGTTTCTTTATCATTCATTTCATGTTGGAATATATGTACAAATATGCTACTGTTATTATAAACCTCTGAATCTTGTTGAAATCTAGAAATCTGAAAGAACGCCATGGATGGGTGCTGTAGATTGAATTTCGCAGTGAAATTGGAAAATTAAAGAGGAAGCCTATAAGCCAGCTTCAATGGCTGTACATTGGTTAAACGAGAAATAAGATATCAAAACTCAACTCTTTATGCTAAATTCTCTGCATAGACCCCTATTTACATTAAAAGACCTTACATAGAAACCAAGAAATCCTGATTCTAATAGAAATTGAAGCCCTAATAACACATAATTCGTAATGAGATCTTTAACCCTGATAAAACAAATAATTCAATAAGCACACTAACTACTTTTCTAAACATAACTCCTAAAATCTGAAAATTATAAAAAAGCCTAGAATCCCTAAAAACAAACTAAAAAACCCTAAAACTTTAAAAAATATGTCCCTTAAATTTAATAAGAAAAATTAAAAAATAAGAGGCGTCTTGTCTTGCATTAATCTCCCTTGGTTGGAGAAAACTCTTCATTGATTTTTTTTTGGAGAAAATTAACCATCATTATTGAGTTTTGAAATAGGTTAAGATGAATTCCTTGCTAAGCCCACAATCTTCTTCAACCCGAATATTTTAAACATGATCGTGGGACTTGTGCATTGAAACATAGTGAATGTGCATTGAAATTGGGTTTTTACCATCAATTGATATATTCATGAACACTTTTGGCGAACCCTCGATGACATGGTCATTATATGTCGATGGAATAACTGTGATACATAAGCTCAGTTCAGTCTTGTAAACTAGCTGAAATTGCAGCAATTCATATAGCCCTTCAGCCTTAAAACATACCAAGGGGCATCTTTGGGATGAGCAATAGATTCGATGGTCGAACCAACAACTTCATCTGTTGATCGAAGATTGGTTCGCCCACGAAATATTGTTCATAATCGTAGATTGGTTCTCCTACAAAATATCATTCTTCATTTGAGCATGCATTGAAGATTGGCGGCAAATCCCAATCTACAACTTACTGATTTTGGAAACAACTGGATAAAAATAAAGATTCTCCATGGTCAGGCTCCTCAATATCACGAACCAAATTGTATTCACAAGTAGCAAGATTACCTCTCCCCTGGTTGTGAGTCAAATCAGGCTCATCAAAATCAGGAATGCCCGCCTTCAAATCGAAAACAAAGCCTAGAGTGATGCACTCTTTGTTTAGGTCTTCTTTCACTCTGCTCTTCACTGAATTCTTCATGCGGAGCATGATGGTGAAAAAGTTGTACTCAACGTGTTCTTGGGGCCGAAAGATCACTGTTTTTCCCATGATTGATGCCCACAAATTGTTGTGCAAGCTGCTGAACCTGCTCCTGAGGTCCTCAATCTCATTATCTATGGCATCACGGGGTAGGTCTGTGAGAGTCCCCCTTCGATGACCCCATCTTGCTGAACCTGTCTCCTGAGGGTCCTCAATCTCGCCGCGCATTTAACAGCCTATTGAAAGATGGGTATGCTATGGAGGTTTCACTCATGAACATCAACTATTCTTGAGTGAGATCCTGAAGATCAAAGAGCCATCAACGTACTTGGAGGCAACAAAGGATAAGAGGTGGATTGAAATTTGAATCTATGTAAGAAGAAAATCAAGGCCATGCATGGTTAAAAGGCCATAAAGTAAAAATGTAGTAGGTTGCAAATGGGTATATAAGGTGAAATATAAATCAGATGAAAGTATTGAGAGATTCAAGGCGAGTTTGGTAGCTAAAGGATTAATAAACATCACTAAAGGATTTAACAAACATCACTAAAGGATTTAATAAACGACACGGACTCAATTATGTAGAAACCTTCGGTCTAGTTGTTAAGATTGTGATAATACGCATTATTTTATCATTAGCCTTGGCTTATAAACTGGCTACTCTACCAGCTGGATGTAAAGAATGGATTTCTTCATAGGGAGTTGAGAGAGGAGGTTTGCATGGAGCAACCACTGGGATTTAGGGAAGCAGATTCAAGAGATTAACATAATCTATCAATTTATGTATTGAAACAAGCATCATGAATGTGGTTTCAAAGTTTTCATAATGCATTAAAGGAGTGAGAATTTAAGAGAACAGCAATTGGCCATTTCCTGTTCATCCACAAAAAATGATGCATGTATTATAATTGTGCTTATGTATGTCGAAGATGTCACAATTACAAGTAGTTCATAGATGTAGTTGCTGATGTGAAGAGATTTCTTAACAATAAATTCTAAATGATTTTGGAGAACTAATTTATATTCTTGGGATAGAGGTAGATCAAGACACCAATGAAAAATTAAGCTATCTCAACAAAAGTATGTCTTAGTTTTGTTACGAAAATTAATGTGGTGAACTGCAAGCCTTGATGGACACCTATTGCCATGAATAGTACACTGAGCAGGGATGAAGGGAAATAATTAAGAGAACCAAAGTAGACTGAGCATGGGCTTTACCGTATCTCACATTAATACGACCAGATATATCATATGCAATTAATTAGGTATGTATTTATGCATATGCACACTTCATCTCATATGGAAGTCCTAAAGATAATAATTAGATATGTTAAGGGAACGGTGAGCAATAGCATGATCTATCATAAAAATGATATGAAGAATTTGCAAATTGAATGAATAATAGGATATTTAGATGCTGATTGGGTTGTTGACCCAGATTAAAGAAGGTAAGTCTCTGGATTTTGTGTTTATCTTGGGAAAAACTTGATATAATGAGAAGTAAGAAATATAAGATAGTAGCCAAATGAAGCACTGAAGCTGAATATCAGGCATTGGGAAGTACTATATCAGAGATATTATGGATTGTAGTCTGATGACCGCATTCAGCATGAAAATTCAAATATATCTATAGTGTTTTGTGATAACAAGAGCGCCTTAGCCTTGGTGGAAAATCTGATATTTCATGATAGATCTGAATATTTTCAGATCGATTATCATTTTGTACGGGAAAGCATTGAAGCCATCTTTGTGGGCACGGTAGATCAAATAGCAGAAATATTTACATAAGGGTTATCAAAGGAACCACATACAGTATTTTAAGGACAAGTTCTGCACGTTAGAACACGATGTACAACTTGAGGGGGGGTGTTAGTCATAATGGGTAATGCATATATTGGTAATTTCGTATGCTGCTGCACCTTATTCTTGTATTTGTAGTTCGTGTTTATTGAAAAGGACAAATATGTCATTCTGGATTTATTTGTACCTTATCTAACCCTCAATTAATATGGGGTTAGAAGCAATATAAATATACATCTCTGAGTACATCCCCTCACTCAAGAATGAACTTAGGGGTCACATCACTCTTCTTTCTTCCTCTCTACCTGTACCACACTTACTCTTCTCTCTCAAGTATTCAAAATGATATTTTAACGTATATGGGGCTTGCAAATTTTATCTTTTTTCATATATACAATCAACTATAATTTATCCAATTTCCTTGTGAAACCTTCATGGCAATAAATAAGATAAATCTCTACATTCCCTGCCAATCCGGATACCCATGACAAGGCCTTAGGCCAGGTTCGTTGGTTCAACCTCCTTCTATAGTCCAACTAGGGTAGAAGGGTGTGTAGACCCATAGTTATCCCCAATGAGCTACGATAATATGCTCTTATTGTTCCATTTACTATAACCTAAAAGGAGGCTTGTCAAAATGCAATCTAAGGCGGGGCATCCCATCCCAGGTAATTATAGCCAATCACACCACATGCCCCTAAAGCCCATCAACCGCTTTATGGGCACTGGAATCAACTTAATCGCCAGGTGGCACATGTTGGGAGCCTGGGCATCCCATCCCAAGTAATATTAGCCTCCCTGCATGTGTTAAGACAGAGAGGGATTTGGGGATGTCATAAAATTAGAATCTTTTTGGACTCTGGAGCATATAGTATGAAACTCAAGAGCCCATACTTTGCCTAGGATATAACATTTGTCTATGCTTTATGCTTCCTGAGCTTTTTATCCCTTGTTCGTGTCTAGGGGCATTCTAGTCATTTGTCTTTCTTGAACAATAAGTTCAATGCAGTTTATGGATGTATTTCTTGCTCTGAATCATCATGTGACAATCCTTACTCAAAAGTCAAAAGTGTCTCCACCATGGTATTGAGCCACTCGCCCAAGAGCTTGGTGCTTTTAGAGTTCTATGCATAATCTTCATATTTATTCCTTCTTGGCATGATCTTTGTGGGACCAATGAGTTTTAACTATGAGTATATAGAGGTGTCAAAGGGTCTAGGCATTGGTATATTGAGTCCTAGCACGCTGTTACTGATGATAAATTATGTCAATGAAGTGCAAACAGTTGTAGATCGTGTTGCCTTTTGGGAGATGGGTTCATGGCAGGCTGCTGGCCTTTGTATTTCACTTTTGCCTCTTCAGATGTAGACGATGATCCAAAGGGTGGTTCTGTTGTTTCATGTAGATTTAAACGTGAGTCATTGCTGATTAGTCTATCTTTGGGATGTGGGCTGGACTTGGGTAGGACTGACACAGAAGTTTTTGGCCTTGTTTGGCATTGGTTCCATCTTGTAAGAGGTTGCTTTAGATGCTGGACCAATGGTAGAGCTTGAATTCGTGACTGAGACTGAGAGGGATGTGGGTTTTAGTTGGGTTGGCTGGGCAGATGAGGTAGTAACTTATTCAGTTTGTAGATAGGCTGCTGGTTATAATTTCATTTTGGATACATGGAAGAACTGGATGGTTGATTGACATGGATAATGTGTCGGGTCTGTTCCTAAAAATATATTTCAAAGGTAAGAATGGAAGGCATCAAGCGGGAGAAACAAGAGGTGGAAAATTTGAAATACCTTTTGTCATTCATCAATTATATGAGAAGTTCGCACCAGGGAAGGCGAAAGAGCAAGGACGCAACAGGGTTCTAGCTCTTTGGAAGAAGAACTCGTTGTCATCATGTATCTGGTAATGGCATCCTGGTTGTGTTTTTTTTTATCATAAATTTAAATTTTAGTTATCTGAAAAGAGAACTCTTAGGTATCCTGATTGTTTGGGATGAATAACCCTTCTTTTGGGGACACTAATTAATCTGAAGTTGCAGTGCAATAGTGTGTTTCATTTGGATCATGTTATCAGTCTACCTGGCATTCCTCTTGTTGGGGCCTATTCTGGAGGAGCTTGTAGCTGCAAGGACAAGGTGGCATGAAGCCATAAACCATGGTTCACTGGTGCAGATTTCATTGTTATAAGTCTTTCACTGTTTGTCACTAGTTGGGATAATTCATTCACTACATACATATAATAGCCTCGTGTAAGATCAGAAATTATCGTATTGACTTTGGGCTGATGCTTAAGCACTAAATACCCTGAAAATATATAATAGACAAAACTATGTGATATTGATACAAATTAGTACACTGCCCATAACATATGTAGTATTTAAGAGCTAGATTTCTGTGCTTTAAAAGCAAATAGAGCTTGTTATGATCTGATTAAATGTCTTCCCAATATTGTTAGACTGGAAATCCTGCTTCTTCTTTCTTTGTTTCTTCTTTTTTCTTAATTCAGTTACGACCGTTTCTGAAACAGGTTTTTGACCAAGGTACTGCTTGATATATCACTGTTGAAGTGTTTCCATGCCTTGCATTCAAAAACTTGTAGCTTAACTCCCCTACCATTAATAAACTGATAAATTCATTGTGGAACTCTGTTCTACCGTCTAGTTTGGTGATGTTTAGGACGGTGTGGGAGCTAGAAAGGTTAAGACCTTATTGGATTGCATGTGGCCCACCGTCACAAAGAGAGGTGTAGTTTGACCAATGCGATTATAGGCAGGAGAACATCAAACATGTACACCAAGATATTCTCAAGTTAGTAATTTATTTCTGATAGCTAACTCCTTTCTCAAGGAGGATATTTTTGGCACCAAAAAA
This sequence comes from Amborella trichopoda, assembly GCF_054954075.1. Lineage (NCBI taxonomy): Eukaryota > Viridiplantae > Streptophyta > Magnoliopsida > Amborellales > Amborellaceae > Amborella > Amborella trichopoda. The sequence goes on along the minus strand of NC_142336.1, from coordinate 35,530,387 downwards.
TATTTAGGTTAACTCATTGGACGGATGTCCACTTTTTGAAGGTTTATCGTGTCCCTTGAGGTTGTGTGGTGCTATGGCAGATGAAAGCAGGGAGTCTTGCTGTATTACCCAAAAAACCGGCAGGGAGGCTTCCTTGTTGAATATGATTAGATGGGTCTTTTGTGAGGCCTATGCCCCTTTAATTTTGTGGGGTTCTTTGTTAAATCGATAGCCATGCAAGTTTACTTGTACTAAAGCCATGTATAAAGCGGGCCAGCAAGGATGCTGAGTCTTTGGCTAGGGTTGGTGTGTTTAGGAGTTCCATGCCATTTTTTTCCTTTCTGAGTTGTTATTATGATACTCTTATTGGTGTTTTACTCCTTTTGATGCTTGTAACTTCTATGATTTAATAAAATGTACATCCCCAGCCAACCAGAAAAGAAGAAAGTTGCAAGTGCTCAACTTGGCTTATGAGTCTTGAGTCCTGCCTTATAATGCTTCTTAATCTGGATTAAGGGTCATTGAGTGTTATTTTCCCTTAGCATCATCCTTTCTCATGAGGCTTGCTAAGACCAATCTCTCTTTTATCAAACTCATGAAGCCTCGAGGTTACTGTTCTTTATACCATAAATCCTTGATAAAAGATTTCCGATTCTTCAAGGCATGGTCTGAAGGGAGTATAGCCTTTCCCATCAGCCTCATTCCACACCTTTAAATGTTGAATTGCCACATCCAGCTTTGAGTTTCTTTTGAATGTTATAACGAGATTGGGAATTTTGTAGTTCTTGTTGCAGATTGAACTGAAAAGTATAGTACAGCAGGCTTATAAAATTGGAGATTTCATAAGAATGAATCAGAGAGCAGAAATGGCGTTTTACATTTGAAAATTTGGAATCTTGGTGGATGTGTATTATAATTGCGTATTATCTTTATTGACCCTCACCAGTTCAGATTCCATAAGAATGAATCAGAGAGCAGAAATGGCGTTTTACATTTGAAAATTTGGAATCGTGGTGGATGTGTATTATAATTGCTTATTATCTTTATTGACCCTCACCATTGCAGTTTTGCTCGAGTTGTATTTTTTTTTATAAATTTTGTTTTGATTGTATTGTTTTACTGCAGTAAGAAACTATATGTGCCTTCATTGCTTTGTGTTTCTCATGGTGGTCAACTGCTAAGTACTTGGAGATTTTGATATGTGCAGACAATATGCTTGGTGGGGGTGGTTGAGAAGTACAAGGAGTGGTCCAAATATAACCTGAGGCAGCTATCTTCTCCACCATCTTAGAGCGCAATGCCTATCTGACTTTAAATATTTTATATTTCAGCTCTTTTTCAAGAGGAGCCTCGTGAAGATGCACTTTTTTTGAGATTTTGTGAGGTACGCATTTCTTAGTTGTATGGATTGTCATTCTAGAATGTATGATGTGTGTATGGTTCTGAACTGTGAAACAAAAGAAGTACAGGTAGAAAAATTTCTTCATATCATTTCGCCATGTGAAAGCTCTCTCTTCTTTGATCAATGACTTGTATAAGTTTTTTCTCTTTTGATAGGTAAATCGGAAACTGATGCACCTCCTCAAGCTTCCTACACCAGGTCCTTTCAATTAAAGGAGGGACCAATGCATCAAAACTGTTTTTAACTAGAGTTAGACTTTATATATTGACAGGCGACTTTCTGCAACTCTGATAGGAGGTAGCTTCTTGAAAATTCCAGGATTGATAGAATCAGCTGGAACAAGAATGAAGACATTGTTTTTCTTTGGTATTTAGATAACTAAAAGATATTCTTGTGGGAGCATATTGTCCATTACTCACTTGGGTAAAATTCCATGTAGGAGTCTCTTTTGGACCGTGAATTTTGAGGATGCGTCCTCTTCAATCTAGTGAACAACTTACCCCAAAAAAAAAATCCAATGACCTCTCTAAGAGCCTGAAAAAAAAAAAAAAAAAACAATCCAAAGATTGGAAGTTGACCATCCAGTTTTTGGGCAGATGCATCCTATTGTTGCGAGTTCAAAATCTTTTTTTTTTTTAAAAAGATAATCATCTGATGAGTTTTAAGTTCATCTCAAATTTTTCGATCTAAAGAAATTTCCTAAGCAACTTTTTACCCAAAGGAGTCGATGGATAGTGTGCTATAGCGAGAACATAGAATACACGCTGTTTAAAAAACTTCAATTATCACTATCGTAAGAGTGAGTTCCCTGTTGTCAAAGGCACTTTTGCGGTCCTTGTGGGGATGGAGCCCCCAAACTAAGATGAAATTTCACCTTTTGCGAATCTTTTGTTGCGTTTGTATTATTTTGGAGAAACTCTTGGCTTTGTGAAACTGCAACATGAAATAATATTTTAAATTTAATAATTAAAGATGAAAATATATTTTAAAGCTATCACAAAGATTTCCATTAATGAAACCACATTTTTTTGACGCTATTTGAAGGTGTATTCTACTTTAGAGCCTTGCTTCTATACAAACCACACCTTTTATAGAAACACCTTAAAATCTAACTTGGTGTGTAGGAAACCTAACCAATACTAAATCATAACCCCTCATATTTTAAAATAGAAAACTACACAAATATTTTTAAAGAAAATTAGGAACCCAAAACAAAGTCAAACATTAATTTTGACTCCTAAAAAATAATAAAATAAAAAAAAAATTAATAGTATCATTTTTCCGGGGTTGAAAGAAACTCAAACCCAAGCTTGTTATATACATTGCATCCTTTAAATGACACTTCAATAATTGGTGGAGTTACACCATTAGTGTTTTACCTTATTCAATGAACCAATTAATTAAACACTTATGTGTAACATGTAGTGAAACTCTAGGATATGAAAGATAATCGTTGTTTCTCCTTCAAGCTCCTTATAAAATTTGACAAGATTGAGCTTGATTCTGATATCATGTGGACCTTCAAGTCATGAATCTTGGATCGAAATTCATTCATTCCATATGGGATCAATCCTTAGAGTATGTGGTGAATCTCAATTTATCCCTTGGATGAGATGTGGTACAGGATCTACGAGATTGAGAGTACTTTCTTTATGATATGCATTTTATACTTGTTGCATTTGCATATTTATTTCTCTAATCTCTCAATGAATTCTGCTATTCTCTCCTCAAATTTCGCGGATCTACCTCGAATTTCTTTCATGACTTGATTTATGCTCTCTTTAATTTATTGATTCACAAGCTCTATGATTTGTGGCAATATTTCATCTATTGTAAGAGCATATTTTGGTGGCATTGTAATTGATGAATCTTCTAAAGCTCGGATACCAATTGATGTAGGGGAAAAGAGGAAAAAAAAATCAATAAATCAGAAAAATATGAAAAGAAAAATAAAAGGATGAGATTATATACCCTCTCTCCGGGTTTGCAAAGGAGCCCACCCCAAAACAATTGTGTTTTTGTTGGCTTTGGCTCCTTTAGGAAATGGTTCCCTTGATCGAATAGCAAAAAGAGTGACTGTTGCATCCGAGAATGTATGAACTGCACAGTTGCTAACGCAAATTGATATTCACATTCCTAGAATCCAAAATGGAGCTACTCCCTAAAGGCACCTCTGATCACTAACTACTTCTAGTCAAGCCTTCTTCTGTAAGCCCTCAAGTGCCGCAGACCTTCTAAATAGTTTGTAGCCTAGGAGTCTGGTCCTAATTTTATAAATGTCATTAGGGATTCTTGGAAAGATAAGGTGGGAGGTTAGATTTGTGGCTAAGCTTAGAAGATTAAAGAGTTTTAGAGGGTGAGGAACCTCACAACAATAATTGATATGGAAAAGAATTCAAGTGTGGATCTTTGATAGAAAGGAATACAAGATGGATAGTTGGAAAGGGAGACAAGGTGTATTTTTGGTTATATGGCTGGTGGATAACACGTTGAAAACATCTTTTCCATATTTGTTTGAGAAAGTTTATTTTCCATTGGTAAGGGTTGGGGAACTTTTTGAAAAGTAGGGGATGAAAACAATGTGAAACATGAACTGTATTGATAATAGAATACCTCATGCCATTTTGACTCAATTCACTTATTTGCAAGGAAATCTTGAGGGGGTTAATCTTTCTAGCACTGTGGAGGATGAGGTGATTTGAGAGAGTGAAAATGATGAAGTGTTTATTGTTAAATTTGCTTATTTTTTCATGATCGCTTTATATGGGCCTTAAGTTCTCTCAAGAAAATCTGGAAATGGCCAGTTCCATACAAGGTTCAAGCTTTTACGTGGGTCGTTGCAAGGAAGAAATCTAACTGTTACTAATCTTATGAAACAATGAAGGATTTCAGTTAATATCTGCCTATTGTGTAAAAACGATGCTAAGAATGGGGACCATCTTTTCCTTCATGTTGTTTTGACTTTACCAAGGAATCACAGAGACATTCATGAGCAGCTCAATCTTGGTTGTCTAATTATTTGGCAGATTTTCAGGGCTTCTTTTTTTTGGAGGTCTGGTTGGATAGAAATCGAGGAACATTTGAAAGGGTGGACTCTTTAAAGCAAATAATTGCTCACACACTGTGGAGTTGATTTTCAGCTACTAAGGAAGTTAAAAAGGGTGTCAAGATAGATGTTATTTATAACCTGTCCAATGTAGTTAATCATAGAATAGTCAAGGTTAGACCAAAGGGTAGATGGAAGCCACTGGTTGTGGATGTGTGAAATTTAATTTTAATAGAAGCTCTATAGGAAATCTAGAACTAGCAAGTAAGGGTGGCATTCTTTGTAACAATGATGGGGGTATTAATTTTTGTTAAGCTAGTCCGCATGATAATGTTAAAGCCAACCAAACAGAGTTGCTTGCTATTTTACAAGGATTGAAAATTGTAGTCGATAGACAGAAGAGTTTCTTGTATTGTGAAGGGAAATTCTTTGATTGTCATTAATTGGTGTTAGAAGTAGACCACGTTGGAGACTTAGATCCATTTGGATGCAGATAATGCAGTGTGTAATAATCTAGAAGTGTCTTTTAGATATGTTTACAGGGAGGCCAATGGTGTGCTGTATAGTTTGGCGAAGCATGGGGGTTTCTTTAGACTATTTATTGGTGACAAACTCTTTGCCTTCCTGATTTGTTTGTAATCTCTCCTATGATTATCAACAAAGTAAGTAATGTTGTCAAAAAAATAAAAATAAATAGAACAATATTTTGTGGAAGTCAAATAAAAATCTTTTATTATAATATATACAATGAATTATCAATTTCATTTTAAAACATGGATAGAAGCACTGAGAAAAGATGAAGTGATTTATACTTTAATTGAGGTATTGCCCTCGATAGAGTGGAATGGCAAAACGAGATTATTGCGGCTAACTCCAAATAGTTGGGATCAGGCTCGGATGATAATGATGATATTCATTACTATTTACCTAGCGTTAACTTGTCAAATTCAATCAATATATAAAACCAATATATTTGCCAATGTCAAACTTGAATTAGTGTTCTGCATATCCAAAATCAATTAGTTCAAAATGAAAAAAGAACGCAAGATAACTCATGAAAATCTTAAAGAAGGCCATTAAAAAGAAGAAGAACAAGGAAAAGAAGAAAAAACAACTAAACCATCTCTTTAGCTCATCAAAAAAAATCTCTAAGATCAAAACTAGGGCAAAAGCACCACATTAAGCAAATTCAACACCCAAAATAAAGGAAAACCAACACCTAAGACCCCTTTCCCTGAAAATAGGATTTCTGGGGAAATGTGTATAATGGAATTGGTATCTTTTGGAAGTAGCATTTCCTAAAAGACTGGTTATGTTGTTTGGATAGCATCGGCAGAGACCAGGAAGAAGCATCTTCTCTATTAGGATTACCTGAAAGATGTATCTTCATGAAATTCAAAAAATTTGCATATTATTATTATTATTTAAAAAATAACCATTCTCAGTGTTGTGATTATTGTACTTAAGAATCATTAAGGTCATTCTTTTTAGCTTCTCAGAATTTGAGAGTTGTATCTCTGTTTCCGGTGTTTGTCCAAGTGTGGAATAAATGATGACATTTCAAAATTGATGAGATTGTCTCTGATATCTAACAACAACAAAATTTGAAGCAAATTTCGAAGATTTTTTTAACAAGTTCAAATATAATATCCATATTGATAAAGGTGAGATTCTTTCATTTCAGCATTACATCTCACAAAACATGTGCATTCAAACATTAACATCTTAATTATAATAAAGAAAAAGTTTATATATGGCCTAAGCTCTAAACAATCAAATGAGAGCGCATCTCAAAAATTTCACTATAATAGGTTGTTTTGATGCCCAAATATCCTCAAATTGATCATCTCGATATCAAGATGCGTGGACATGAGAAAAAAATAGATTTCAAGTTTTGAAAATAGTGCATTTTGTAACATATTTTTGAACTGTCAATTTTGAAGATTTTCAAGTTTTCATATATTTGCTCGATCTACACTATTTTTTAAGCTTTAAATTTTATAATTAAAGATGACAATATATTTTAAAGCTATCACAAAGATTTTCAATTTTGAATCCGCATTTCTCAACACTATTTGAAGGTGGGCTTTACTTTGATTGTTTAGAGCGTTGGCTCTATACAAACCGCACCCTTATAATAATAATAACAAAAATAACATTAGGGTCTATGCATTTAACTTTTGACTTCCAATAATGTCAATTCCACTTATTTGGGAAAGTGATATTTCTTGAAATTTGGTTTAAAATGAGGATACATGATTCCCCAAATGAAAGTGAATTCCATCTTCAGAAAGAACCAAAAGTAACATTTCTAATGAACCAAACATGCCCTAAAAGAACAAGCTCCCACATACAAGCTATACTCTTTTTGAAATGGATATTTTGAAGGTCGGGAGGAAAGAAAATCCGTCCACTAGAGAAGATTAGGAACAGACAAAATAGATAATATAAAAAGCAAGTAAATATCTTACAAACCCTAAACAACCAATCAAGAAAAGGGGAGCTCAAACTACACAAAAGCAATGCATAAAAAAGAAGAAATACAAAGTGAGAGGAACCTATAGGAGGGAGAGAGGAGAATGAATGACAAAAACCTAGAAATGGAATATGTGTGTAATTGCATCATAAAGAGAGTGAAGAGAGGAGGTTAAAAAAAGAAGAAAGAACAACTGAAAAACAGGAACATGAGACGTACAAAACAGAAAAAGAATATAAAAAGAGTACAAGCAAGGTGATAGAGTGTTCACATAAAGTTGTGTACCTTAGATGGGTCGTTGAAGAGTATTAACCTTACAAGATTGAATTAAGGCACATCTCAAAAACATATCAATAAATATTGTTCTGATGTTGGAAAACCTTCAAAATTATCTCGACCTTAAGGTATATATATATATATATATATGGAAAAGTTTATATAGAGCCGACCGAGGCTCTAAACAATCAAATTAGAGCCTACCTAAAAAATTTTACTAGAAGAGGTTGTTTTGATGCACAAATCTCCAAATCTGGCTGGAGCGGGCCCAAATATCGCCAAAAAAATCCGGTTCAAAATGCCGAACAGCCCTCTCAAAATGCCGCTAAGCCATCATGACCTACACAAAAAGTTATCCTTCCCTCACCAAACAAATTATTTTCGTTGGAGAAAGCTGTTCGGCATTTTGAACAGGATTTTTTTTGGCGATTTTGTTTTGCTGGAATAGGCGGTCCGGCATTTCATGATGGCGGTCTGGCGTTTCATGGTGGCGGTCCGGCAATTATTATTTTTGCTGGAATGGGCTGTCCGGCATTTTGAAGTTACGGTTCGGCATTTTGAAGGGGCATTTTGGTATTTTGATATGGAGGTCCGATATTTTGTAGGGGCAGTCCGGTGTTTTGAAGTACGTCGGACTGAACAGTCTTGCGTTTCTTTTTATTGGGTTCCGAAAGTGATTTGTTATGTGAGGACAAGGTATTTTTTTCAAAAAAAAAAAAAAAAAACTATTTATATAGGTGTATTAGCTAGAAAACATCATTTTTTGGGGAGGAGTTGCTAGGAAAAGTTGGTGGGGTGTAAAGTGGGTAACAAGTCCGTCTGGGGGGTTTTAGCTCTTTTCTATGCTCATTTCTTTCTCTCTCCTCCGTGGTTTTCTTCCTCATCCCTGTGCCAAGCCATTCCCTGCTCAAACCGGTTGCTCGCGCACTCTCTCTGCCTCTCGCTTCCTGTCTCTCTTTCTCCTAATCGTTCAGAAAACCCCATTGGCCCCCCGCCTTCCCTGTCCAAAGGCCATTCCCCTGCTCGAACCCACAGGCCGCTCGCTGGCTCTCGCTGCCGCTCGAGCACCATCTCGCATAGGTACTCTCTCTCTCTGTATTTGATTCATACAACTTCCATAGATTTCCATCGATTTATTATAAAAACACGTTATTCTCTCTCTTTCTCTTCCAAATTATGGCATTTTCTCTCACTCTCTCTCTCTTTCTCTCTCCTCCCTGGTTTTTTTCCTCATCCTTGTGCCAAGTCATTCCTTGCTCAAACCAAAGGGCCGCTCGCTCACTCTCTCTGCCTCTCGGTCCTTGTCTCTCTCTTTCCCCTAATCATTCAGAAAAATCCATCGACGCCTCGCCTTCCCTGTCCAAAGGCCATTCCACTGCTCGAACCCACAGGCCGCTCGCTGGCTCTCTTTGCCGCTCGAGCACCTTCTCGTGCAGGTACTCTCTCTCTCTCTCTCTCTTCATATTTGACTCATAAAATTTCCATCGATTTTGTGTGGTGTATGTATTTCAAATGGAAATGCACCCCCATTAGCAACAGAGGAAGATGAGGGACTTTTGTGACACAAAGGAGATTCATGTGACTGCAATACTCTCCTTTATTGCTTGTCCTGTTGCAGTCTTGGACTATGAAGTTCTCCATGAAATAGCTCGGGCCAAAGGAAAAACTGCTACTCAAGTAAGCATTTACTTCGATCTCTCTCTCTCATGCGAGATTATTTATGAAAAAAGTATGCAAAATTTATTAAATTATACTCAAGATTCTATTGAATACCTTGCTCATATACTTTGATATAATTGCAGTCGACTCTCATCCTTTTGATTGAATTCAAATAGGCTCATCAAATGACAGCTAAAAATGTTTTGTTCTTATTGTTTGAAAAATTTACAACAGATCATTTCATTACTTTGGTATAAAAATGTAAAATAGTAAATTTCAATAAAGATAGGCTGAAGGGAAATTTACAAATGTTAGATTGGGAGCTCAATAAAGAGGACCTACTTACGATAAGTGAACTCCCCACAAAGGAAGGTATTTCCAGCTCAATTTTTTGTATCACCCAATGGGCCTTACAAGACTTTGGAGGAAATGTCGCATGATGACTACATGATTGATATTATTAAAAATGAAATAAATTGAGTTTCTGATTTCAGTTAAAATGATATGTTGCAATTTTTCATTTGCAATTGTATTATTGTCATTATTGTTGATGTATTTGATTTATAATTGTATTCGCTTCAATTGAATTTATCTTCCTCTTACAGCGTTAAGGACAAAACATGTCGTAAGCTTCGAACCCATAAGGTGGCAGTAGATGTGAGTTGATGGTAAGAAGCAATTATTTGGAAGGTATGTTTGTAAGTTCATTTTGAAACATTTTTATATGCGTGTAAGTTCATATTTGTAATTTCATTTGGAACACTATTATCACTCATCATAGTGCGTTTTATGTCTCAAACAGATAGGACAAATTCATATGGAACAACTTCAAAAGAGGGGTTATGTAGCTCTTTTTTCAAATGAAGGGCTATGCCATTCACTCAAAAAAAAGATGTAGGTTGTATGCCATTGTACTCTTTTCACGTTTTTTTGGGTTGTAAGAAAGTGATATGTAAGGTGATTGGGTATAAGGAACGAACCATTTCGCAAGTAGTTGATGAATTGTATGTAATATTATAGTTATAAAATGCAATGCATTATCACTATGGCAATAGTTTATCAACCTATTTCTTGAAAGGTTTTTAGATGCATAGAATGTATGCCAAATTGTTATCAAATGCTATATATTATCACTAGAGCCGGTCTCACTGATTGTGAATCTTTCAATTTGTTAGGTGTACAATCCAATTAATGGTATACTACCTGTGCAGAGAGAGAGAGAGAGAGAGAGAGAGAGAGAGAGAGAGAGAGAGAGAGAGAGAAATTTGTGGTCTCCTACACTCAAATTCAGAGCACTATAGCCATAGGTACACATAGCCAAAAACACCATGTAAATTTAATATATTGTTTAAATTTTTAGCAAGCTGCAACATGAATTGCTGTGTGGTGATAAAAAATTCAAGAATAAAAGTTGCAGACTAAGAGAATCTTATGGACAATGACATATGCCCAATGACCTCAAATTATAGAGTAAGTACCATGGAGGCATTTGACCTCCTGATTTAGCAGTTAGAAACTTAAAGGCACAAGGGCCCCAAAAAAACCCAGAATGAAATTGATGATGATATTCGCGAGAGAGGAAAAAAGCGATGGTCGAGAGAGAGAGAGACTTTAGAACATAAGATTTTATATAATGCAGTATCAAACATAATGATGCACGTTTCAATTTTTCAGTTGGTAAGTCACATCTTATGCGAACAATGTGTGATGAATACAGAAACGCCCATCCTTCATTAGCAATCATCAGCAGTCAGCACACCCAGGTAGTTCTATTACCATCTAAAGCAAAAAGCACTTACTGAATTTGCGACACTGATAAAACCAAATCAGAATTTGAGACACTGATAAACCAAATCATTGCATTTGACAAACTGGAACAAGAATATTGCAAAGTCAGCACTCTCTGGCTGCAACCCAACTATCATATATTTAAACGGAAAAGACACGAAGTAACTTGAAGACAATATTACATCATCATGTTATAATATCAACGCAACTAAGTTTTATGCCGTGGTAAAGCATAACATGTAAGGTTGAATTGTTGCTTTCTCCATCATCATTATTTCAAAGAACCATCAAGAATAATTGGCCTTCACAGTTTCCTCGTACAAATATATATATATATCAAAATATGGACCATGCCCAAAATCTGGTCAACTTATAAATGTTCAAATTGATTATTCAGATATTAGATTAGATAAGTACCAATCAGCTACATGGCCCAAGCACCATGTAGCATGTAGCTAAGTACCAATCAGCTACATGGCCCAATCACCTCAAAGGAATACCAATCATTCACAATGTACTATAAGCAAGTAAATTGTTCACCATTCAAACCATAAAGCCACAAAAAATTCACACATGCTCCTTCAACTTTCAACATTCAAATCACTCAAGAATATTTGAAACTTGAGAGAGAGAGAGAGTTCCAAATCACATTAATGTACAAATATATTAAATTGAACGTTATTGTTTCATAGAAGATATAGAACTATAAGTATATACAATTATAAGTATATAGTTACCATAAAGCAGATACTCATTCCTTTTATAAAAAAAAGGAGGGCAAATATTAATATCATAAATAAAATTACACATACGAGAGTAATTTTTTGAACTTCTGATTTCTCAGGGACAATAGCAACAGGTTTGCGATTCTTTTTTTCAAATAGAAATTCATCTACTCGATCCGCAACACAAGCATCTTGTCACACCTCAAGAATTTACAATACTGTTATTCTTGAGATGTGACAGACAAAACATATATACATCTATTGATAGGACAAATTTACAGTGGCGAGGTCTTACAAAGTAAATAAAGAAAGCTAGCACAACAACAGTATCTTCCAAGGTTGATCTTGACTAGCACTCAAAATGAATCCGTTGTTATCCTGAAAAAATGTTTACCATAGTTTGATGAGTTTGGCTACTCAGTAAGTAATCATCATAATCCTAAAAAAATAATCATGGTTGAAAGATATCAATATTTTCAAAAAGAAGATCTATTAACAGAAATGCATCAACAATTTCACTTTCAATAAATGCATAATTAAGTATAATCCGAATAATTGAAATGCACATAACACTTTAACGCGTCAATGCATAATTCAAAGGATTTCACAAAATACCCTACTGACGTCCCAAGTAGGTCACCTATATACCCCATCAGCGTCCTGATAGGTCCACTTAATCCCTATCGGCATCCCAGATAGGTCCACTTAATCCCTGCAGGTCCACTTATACCTCACCGGTGTACCGGATGAGTCCACTTAATCCCTACCGGCGTCCCGGATAGGTCCACTTATACCTCACCGACGAACCGGATGAGTCCACTTGCATACTTAAATTATTTCAAAATCTCTTTAAACATTCGAAAGCAGCAAATATCATGTACTCAACATATCACTGAAATCACTAATATGAATTTCACTAAAACCATTAATAACAGTCACTTTCAATAACATTTCAACCAATCAAATATTTTGGGCTCAAATTTAGAAAGGTAGCAATTCGTAAGGACATTCTAGCATAATTGCCAATATAATATGTATAGGAAAACTCTTATAGAAATTCAAGAATATGGAATTATCACAATTTATGGGATGTTAATTTGCAAATAAACATTTCACAATAATGCTATAATCAAATGCAAAAATATCAATTTTCAGATAATAAGGCAGTCATTCGCATATGAAATTTACAATGTCTAAATATTTAAAAACAATAGAAAGAAATCTCACAATTTTACTAAAAGCAGAAATATCACATTTATTTCTAATAATTTGATAGTATCTAAAATTTTCAAACAATAGACAAGAAAAATAAATAAATTTATTTTTCTAAAAATTTCTACCATAGATAAAATATCACAATTTTTATTAAAAATATTATTTTTCAAGATAATGAGGTCGTGTGCACATAAAATTTATCGCACCTAAAATTCATGTTAATAAGCAGGAATAATTGTTTCATTTTATTTTTAAAAAGAATAGATTATTTTTCGAGACAATGAGGTCACTTACACATAAAACTGATAAAATAAAAATCCTAAACGAAAATATCACTATTTATTAAAAATAGACTATTTTTCAGAAAGACGATGTCACGTACCTAAAATATTTGAAAGAGAACTTCTACAAAATTCGGCTAGAGAGCGAAGAGCGGTGAAAGCACCATGGGTAAAGTCCTTAGAGGAAGTAAAGCCGAAAGGCTTTTCAGTGACACTCTTTAGACCAAAGGACAACTTCTTTTATAAAACATACATGGCTTAACACGCATGATGCAAAACGTTACACATCATTTAAGTGTGTCAATTGAGGGTTAACTGCAATATATGGCACTGCCACCACACAATATTACAATTAAGCAGCATCTTATGGAGGCACGTCAGCTTTACTTAAGCTGGCAAGAAGAAAAGTTTTGGACGCTTGCAAACAATTATGATAAAAGAGCTGATGGACCAAAGGTCTACCTTAAAGGAATGGACTAGCAAAAAAAAAACTATTTGAAAAATAGTAAACTATTTGAAAAATAGTAACTTTGAATTATTAATCAAATATCCAAGAAGCCTGGGTCCATATTTAAATAGAGGAGTTTTTTTTTTTTTTTGCGTAAGAGAAAGATGGTCCCCGTTGTGCATTTTGCCACCATGAATTATCGTTCTAAATATTTCATTATGTATTTTACTTTATTTTATTTTATTTATTTATTTTTATTGTATTTATTCTATTAAAACTATTATTATTATTATTATTAATTTTTTTATTTTATTTATTTTTATTTATTTTTTAAAAAAATTTCAGGATTATTACACATCTGGCTTCTGAGACACGAACCTTTTAACCACAGGCTTCCTATCTTCACCTAGAATTTTATCACATCACTCTAGATAGCCGCATCCAGTCTCATTCTAATGGTTGTCATGATAAGATAAATGTGTGTTAGATATATGCTTACAAATTAACACCAAAATGCTTCTACATTATGTTAATGAATGAATAATACATACCTTCCAATTAGAGCATTTATAAAAATGTCTATTGTAGTTACCGTGTGTCTTTGATATAAACACACACATCCGACTATATCATGGTTTACGTTTACAAATCCTTGGAGGGAATTGGTCATTGAGATCCGTTCTATAAAGAAGTCACAACGAATATATTAAAAACTTCATCACTCTATCGCATCCATGAATTGCATCAGCCATTAAAGTGAAAAGAGTTATTTTGAAACTCAAAAGTTTGGAACAAATACATAGAGAGAGAGTACCTATACACAGAGAGAATACCTACAACAGATTTATGATATAAACTCATTTTAGCTGGTCAAATGCATAGCGAGAGAGAATACCTATAAATGAGTTTACACTGAAATAAAAAATACAATTTATTTCAATTTTAATAATACCATTCATATTTTATCTCAACCTATAGAAACATATGCAAAAATTGCAACATATGGATATCACAGATCTGTGATACAAACTCAATACAGCAGAAGCAAACAACCCCAAGGTTTTTGAAGCATATCAACATATGGATATTATAGATTTGGATATTTACTTCTTTGAAGCATATCAATTTTTTGCTGATTGTGTTAATATGTGCAAGGCTTTTGCAAAAAAAATATTATGATTATGTTTTGAAGATTTTTTGTTTTGCAGTTCAACAATTGTACTGATATTGACAAATATGTAGGCAACGTTTGATCCATTTATCCTTTTTCTTACATTCATATGAAGTGTTGTTGCTTAATTCTTTGATGCTCTACTGTTGTTTTTTAAGTAATGGGCTATTTTCTTAGTGGAACGTGTTAATTTTACAGGAACCTAAAATCAGAAGCAATGCTTGGTGCATTAGTCCTAAAAGAAGAGTTCTGGTTGTGTAAGGTTTTTAATTGATAAATAAGTTTAATTGAATTTGATTAACGAAACATTCTAAATGAATTTTGTTGTTTTCCAAAACAGATGATCCAAACAAAGCCTTGACCAGGAATGTCACTGTAGAAACTTCGTACTAACTTTTGTGCTATATAAACTCATATGCAAACAAAAACATTACAGAAGAACCAAACAAGAAGAATGGTTCCTATAGTAGCATAAAATCCCACAACCCAAAGCATTTGATTAATGAAACACCCTAAGGGAACTTTATTTTCCAAAACAGATGATCCAAACAAGGGCTTGACCAGGAATGTCATTGTAGAAACTTCATACTAAGCTTTGTGCTATATAAAACTCATATGCAAACAAAGAAATTACAGAACCAAACAGGAAGAATAGCTCCTGTAGTAGTATAAAATCCCACAGCCCAAAGCCTATATACACCAAAATTCACCAACATATCCACTATACTACTTCAAGCATTGAAATTCACCAACATATCCACCATTCTACTTCAGGCACCAAAATTCACTAACATATCCACCATACTACTTCAAATACATAGAAAGAGAGAGAGAGTACCTACCCGAGATGGTGCTCGAGCGGCAAAGAGAGCCAGTGAGCGGCTTGTGGGTTCAAGCAGGGGAATGGCCTTTGGACAGTGGAGGTGGGGGGCCAATGGGGTTTTCTAAACGATTAGGGGAAAGAGAGAGACAGGGAGTAAGAGGCAGAGAGAGTGCACGAGCAGTCTATGGGTTTGAGTAGGGAATGGCTTGGCACAGGGATGACGAAGAAAACCACGGAGGAGAGAGAAAGAAAATGCCCTGAGCTTAGAAGAGAGAGAGAATAGCATTTTTTTATCCCTGTGTCAGCCGATCATTACTCACGTCAGTACCTATGTGTCAGCGGCGACTTAAAAATTCATTTTTTGAATGAAATTTGGCTAGAGCGGGCTAAGCCATCGTGACCGTCAACTTGAAAACTTTTTATCATAACCATTGGGCGCATAAGAATTGGGTGGGTGAGCGGGCGAAGCTCATCTTTTCCCTTTTATATATATATATATATATATATATATATATATGGAAAATCTTCCTATTAGCCCAAAGGCTAACATAAAGATATGAGCCCAATGGCCCAGATTGAATCTGAGCCCATTTGACGGTCATGATCTCATTTTGTGTTTGAATTTTATTTTATTTTCTACAAATCCAAATCACTTGACATTTTAGGCATGTGTTCTTCTCATCAAACAGTACCTAATAAAAATATATAAAATTAATAATCTGTAAAAAATAAATTGACCAAAATACCTCCGAAATTGTTTAGGGGTATTTTGATCAATTTTTTTCATGTAAAATATTTTTTTGATGGAAAAAGATGGGATTAGCCCACTAGCTCATATGATCATATGAGTTCAACGGCTTTGATTGAATCTGTGATGATCTGACGATCACCAATATCTGGTAGTGTTTGAATTTTTTTTTTCTACAAATCCAAATCACTTGAAATTTTAAGCCTGTGTTTATCAAAAAAAGGTGAATCTTCGAAAAATATCAAAAAAATATTTTACATGAAATAAATTGATCAAAATACCCCCAAAATGTTTTGGGGCGTATTTTGGTCATTGTTTTTGGGAATAAATTTTTATATTTTTATTTGATGCGCCTTGATGATAAGAACACACACCTAAAATTTAAGTGATTTGGATGTGTAAAAAAAAAAAAACATTAAAATTTAAATACTACCGGACATCCATGATCCTCAGATCGGCCTAGATTCAATCTGAGCTGTTGGGCTCATATGTTCATATGAGCTAGTGGGCTAATCCCAGCTTTTTCTTATATATGAGACCCTCCCACACCTATGTGTAATGATCCTATGAGACCCTCCTACACCTATGTGTGCAAGACTCCAAATGATCACCATTAAATTTGGCACAGATCTCTAAAAAAGTCAAGTCTCACACCCATGATATATGTGCCAAATTTAATGGTGATTCTTTGATATGTACCATATATATATATATATATATATATATATATATATATATATATATATATATATATATATATATATATATATATATATATATATATATAGATGTTGGCAGCCCACGGGCTGACTGCTACAGTTTTATATATATATATATATATATATATATATATATATATATAGATGTTGGCAGCCCACGGGCTGACTGCTACAGTTTTAGCCAATGGCGCAGATTGAATCTGGGCTGATCTAACAGTCACAACTTTATTCTGTATTTGAATTTTTATTTTTTTTTTACAAATCAAAATCACTTAAAAATTTAGGCGTACATTCTACTCATCAATGCACACCTAATAAAATTATTAATTTTTTTTTTTAAAAAGTATAAATTGATCAAAATACCCTTAAAAATTTTCGGGGGTATTTGGTTACTTTATAGTTTTTGAATTTTTTTTTTAATATTTTTATTAGATTCTACCATTTTTTATGAATAGACGCTCAAAACTTCAAGTAATTTCAATTTGTATAAAAAAAACATGAAAAATTAAATACAAAATAAGGTCGTGACCATTGAATTGGACCCATATTCAATCTAGGCCGTTGGCTAACATTGTAGTTGTCAGCCCATAGGCTGATAAGATCTTTTCCCATATATATATACATATATATATATTTATATTGAGTCATAAAATTAGTGCATATTGTTATGCATTATTTAGACCATCTATTTTTAAAAAAAATTATGTTAGGGTGTGATCACACTATAGAGCATTTTACAATTGTACTCAACAAATTTTGGATGCTTATATATTCTCATTTTGTACATGGAGCATTTTTTTAGTCAGGGTATTTTTAGTAGATAGGAAGGGTGTGATATTAT
Source organism: Amborella trichopoda (assembly GCF_054954075.1). Lineage (NCBI taxonomy): Eukaryota > Viridiplantae > Streptophyta > Magnoliopsida > Amborellales > Amborellaceae > Amborella > Amborella trichopoda. Next base: position 35,512,790 of record NC_142336.1, on the reverse strand, counting down.
CCACATACCATGTGACATCACTCATATAGAGCATTAAATGACTAATGTGATCCATGTGAGTGATGCCTCACCCTATATGGATGATTTCACATCCCTCCCAATGGCTAAAAATAACCTTACTAAAAAAATGTACCATATACAAAACAATAGTATATAAGTAGTATCAAAAATTTGTTGATAAAATTCTCTATAGTTTGAGCACCCTATCATAACTTTTTCAAAACTTTAATTATTTATGGATCTGATCAATATACACCATTTTGGGAGCTTTGAATTTCATATTTAGATGTGATGAGGCAAATAATTTTCATGCCAATTCCAAGGCTTTCCAGCATTAGGCATAGTTTTGAGGTGTGCTTCTGATTGTTTCATATTGATACCTTATACAAACCTTGTTTGTATTTGATATGCGGTTGCGGAGTTTTATGGTTGAAAGTTTATTCAAATAGGTGATCCAACATGATAAGCCATTTTAGTTTTTTCAATCCCCTTAAAAATGTGAATATCACGTTGATACCCTTTTCTTTTCTTTTTTTTTGTAATTTTTTCTAGACTATCCTTAATAATTGGATTATCAAAATTCGAAGTTTTGTCAGGAAATCCTTAGCCTCCAGCTGGGACGTGTGAACTTCGGATTCTCAAAATCCAAACTTCTTTGAATAAAGCCTTAGCCTCTTGCAAGTATTATAACCACTGTCCAAGTAGTTTTACTAAGTAGTTTTACTAGAAATGTTAGACTTCAGACTTACAAAATCAAAATTAGAGGCAAAATCATTATTTTAATCACATAAAAATTATGTATGAATGCAATAATTAAATTAAAGCCCATTTAAAAAATTTCACTAGAAGATGTTGTTTTGATGTCCAAATATCCTCAAATTGATCATCTTGACATCAAAATGCATGCACATGAGATTTTCAAGTTTTCATATATTTGCTCGATCTATACTATTTTTGAAGCTTTGAATTTTATAATTAAAGAGGAAAACATATTTTAAAGCCATCACAGGGATTTTCAGTATTAAAACCATATTTTTTGACACTGTTTGAAGGTGGGCTCTAATTTGATTGTTTAGAGCCTCGGCTCTATACAAACAGCACCCTTTCTTAAATAGACGAAACTATATGAGGATATGCGTGTAAATTTCCCTTTTCTCAACCATGGTTTGGCCCAATAGTGGCATCTAAATGTGCCCTAAAGCTAACGAATCATAACGCAAATATAAAAAATCCGACCGTTGAGGGTATTAGGCCAAAATTTCACTCATTCTTTCTTCAATGATTTTCTTCTCCTTCTTCTCTGCAACATCGTGTTGTTTGAAAACACACACACACACTCTCTCTCTCTCTCTCTTCCCTTAACATCGGAAGAATTAGAATTGCAGGCCTCCGCCTTCTTTATTTCTCTTTAAGAGTCCAAATTCCTGATCTCTCCAAAATCGAAATTGCAGAGGTTAAATTCCATTGCAAAGAATTTGGGTTTGAGGAAGAAGGAATTTTAGAGATGGAAGAAGGTAGCCGGGAATTTGATCAGTTCCAAGATCATCTTTGGCAAGAACACACCCTCGCTCTTCTTCATAACCATGGCATCGGCCAAGGTAACCCAATTTCTTTATTCTCTCGGATTTTGTAAGTCTTAGCTGATTTCCACAAATTTTCTTAATGATATTGATTTATTCGCCTTACTTTACAGGGTTACATGATCTCAGTCAAATAAAGAAAATCTGGCGCAAGCACAAGCTTCAGTGGATGCAGCGGAGGCCAATGGAGATTCCGGAAGTGATCCTGGACCTTCAGCGTGAAGAAAACAGAGAATACGCTCTCAGATGCCTAAGCAGTTTCCTGATTCTGGTTTCTCTCTCTCCCTCTCTCTCTTTCTCTCTATCTCTACCCATCTTATTTTTCTTGTATTTTGTGATAAGTGTTCTGATTATTGCCACAGAGGAGGGAATATGCTCTCTGATGCCTGAGCAGTTTCCTAGTTCAGATTCTTTTCCTTTTTCTTTTTTTATAATTTATATTTTGGTGACGTGGGTTTTGTTTGAATCAACTTATTGTAACAGAGGAGGGAAGATGATCCAGAAAATTATCAGCGAGCAGGCTTCTTCTTATTCAATTCTTGTGCGACCATGACTATCTTGTTGCAGGTCTTTCTCCAATAATTTCTACCTTTCCTTTGATTTTATGTTTCAATTTACAGTTTCTAATGGTGGGTGTTGCGGAAACAGGAGTTGGTATCTGCTTACTGGAAAATGGTGGATGGGAGCCTCACTGTAAGAGAAACGAGGCGCCTTGGCAATGTTCTCACCCTCTTTCAGGTAATCCAATTTCAATTTTGTTCCTTGTTCTTTTTGTTATTGTTTTTATTTTCCTCAGTGTTTCATCGGCAAAATGGAATTAATGAGTCAATAATTTCTGGGGTTGCAGAGTATGGCAGCAAACAATGAAACTAGGCTCAAATTTGTGCAAGGTGAGAATCTTCTTTCCTTGTTCATCAACTGCTTTTTCCTGGAATGAATACTTCTGTTTTTTTAGCTTCTCTGTATCTCAGTGAAGCTGATTATATGAATAAGAAACACCTTACTCTATGAAATGCGGTGAATGATCTCTGTTGAAATTCCATTTAGATAATAATTACTGTGACTTATCAAATTAAAAGGAAGAAATACTGATTCTATTAGGAATTTGAATTTCTTATTTATCATTTTGAAAGTTTACAGATTATTAAACAATTCCTTGACCAAGTGAGGAGCTATCAAATCTTCCTCTTCAAGCTATTTTTACTCGCTTAGGATCCAATAATACAGAAGGCTAATTTGTTTGTCTTTATGTTACCTGATCTTTTTTGCTTTTCTGAATCCAGTGAAAGTTAAGGAAACATTTTCTACATAAGTGGCCGTTCAAGTTTATATATGTGAACTTTTTATCACTATTTGAGGGTTGAATATAATCTAATCGACTTTATTCAAATGCTCTAATAGTCGTGAAAAGTGTATATCAGCAACTGCAATACTCAATGTAGCTATAATAACCTGATGAATTTGGTTTCTTACTCATTGCGGTTGTATAAATGTTTCAGCTTTTATCCCAAACTTTCTGGTACCCCTTATATTATTCGAAAGCACTGAGGAGGCATATGAGAACATCCGTGGCATGTCCCTCTCTGTCATTGGAATCATATGCCAGGTAATCTCTATCTTCATATTCCATGCTGTTCTCTCAATAATCTGAGAGAGAGGGAGGATGCTATGAAGATGAAAAGCTTTTCCGTCCTTCAGCTCTGAATAAGAAACCTACTGTTTCCTTCTTAGGAAAGAGAACCTGATATCATTAAGTGGGCAGTTGATAACAATATTGTGGAAATTTGTCGACGGGGGATCCAGATTGGTGGTGAACTTTCCAAAGTGGTAAATTTAATTCCCTCCCACTATCTCCTTTCATTTCCAGCTAGTAAATTAATATCACCAGGCTGTTTTGTTTGGTAGATTATTACCACTACGTTCATATCATTCTGCTTTCTCCTATACCTCCATTTTGATTTATTCAAAGATTGACTCGCTATCACCGCCACTGATATCCATGTCAAGTTTGGTTTTCTTTGTAACTTAATTCCTGTACGTCCCTCACTGATCTTCTTGGTTTCCACTTACTGTAAAATATCCTTATTTGGCTTCATCTGTTCCATTATTTCTGCAATTCTCCCTTCCTTCTTTATCTCAAAATGAAGAATATACTGCTGCAGATCGCAATGCACATTATTGAAGCTATTCTGCAAGATAAGTCTGGGATTTCCTACATATGTAAACCTGAGGCTGATCATCTACTCAAAAACCTGCTGGAGACATGGGAACATATGGTATATTTACCATCCTTGCAAATCTACACCCTTGTATTTCATTATCAAAGTAAATTTCACACTTAAATTATATGCCAGAATCAGATACGAATTGCCATTTGAAAGGTTAAACCACGGGTTTCAGGTTATGGTTCTCTCTGTGAACAAAGACCACTCACCTCGTCTTCTCTTCCATATCATCAGGTGTTATGTTCTGCTCTGCACTGATACCAGGTTATTTACAATATCAGAAAAAAAAATTTGTTTCATTGCTTGGAGTTTGGTTATTCTTATGGGGAACTATCTAAATCATATGTATTTTCTTGCAGGGGTTTCAATATGCTAATCGATTACCTCCCTGAACCCATTACAAACAACTCATTTCAACAAATCACAGAGGTAATATTAGTTAGTTCCTGGCCCTCGCAACATAGTATTGTTTATTCAAGAATATCTTACAATTTATTTACTGTTAACTGTGAAACTTGTAGGAGTTTCCTGTGATAAGAAGAATGCTAGAACAACTTCTTATGAATACTGGGAAAGTAGTGGAAGTTCCTTTTAGCAGAAGAAGCAAGAGTAAGTATCCAGATCCAATTGAGGATAAGTTACCCTCCCAATACGCTGATTCTTGTACTTCTTTGGTGGTAGCCAATGAGATGATGCCATTGAATTCGATTGATCCAAATACTGAGAGTTGTTCCCTTGGAAATAGTAAGCGTGACTCTTCCTTACAAAAAGCAGCTTCCAAGGGCAAAGAGAACTGGAGTGATCTTTGGGCTGGGCTCCATGATTTTGTGCTTCAAGAGAAAAATGACAAATGATTTGTGAAACTTGCCACTATCTTATTGTTATGCATGCCTAACTTTTGTAGGTCAATCATCTGTGTCTTACTTCAAGAGATTTGGTTCTAGTCTTTTACCTTTTCCTCCCTCATACCTATTATATTTCTCTCTTCCTATTGTATTTCGGCTTTAGCACTTTGTCTTTGGAGTTTCTGTAATCAACTGTCCATCAGATGCATGTACAGTTTGAGCTTTTTATATTTGTATTGCCAAGTGTACAGCATGAATTTTTTTACCACAGCTTTGGTATAATAAGAACTAGTATGGCTTCCTTTATTTGCTTATTTAATTGAACTTTCTGTGATTCTTCAATGGATTTCAATTGGGTTCTAGGTAATTCAAGTTCAAGATAATTTATCAAATGCTTTTTTCATCAGTTTCATTGCAGCATAAACTACTGTTTGACTGTTATACCAGTTTCTAGACATTCTTTAACTGGTGTTTCTTGTTCCAAATGACCCACATTCTCAATGTCAATATTTCTATTAGAAGGGTTTGTTTTTTTTTTTTGATAACTTCTATTGGAAGGGTTTGTTTCTTAGTCATTATCATTAGATGAATAAGCACCCTTAAAAACCGGATTTTATTGTTCGAAAGATTTTGCTAGTAAATTTGCTTTGCATTTTAACCTTCTCCATTGAATAGCTCTTCTAGCACTGCACATGATTGTACCACAGTGTCTTGACAAATGACTAAGGCTTGTGGTATTTATATAAGCTAGAGTACACAGGTGAAAAACTAAAATTTTAGATCATATATGGGGTGAAAAATTAACTTTTGTCCCATTTTTATTCAAAAGGGCAAGTTAAATATGTCTTTTGGGGTGAAATATCAATGGTTTGCCATTAGAAGGCTTTCATTCATCTTCTACCACCACTTTCCCTTGTTATTTTAGCCAAAAATTTTTAAAATATGGATTCATGATTATTTTCTCTCCATAAACTTGTGCATAATTAGGTTGAGGTCATTTTGCCTCAAGTTTGAAGTTATGGAGATTCTACTGACAAAAGATCATCTTGGAGCAGTATTTGTTTTCAGCCATATTTGTGTTTCAAACTTGTAAATAAACATGCAGTAGGTTATATTGATATTCAGTAAATCAAGTGAGGAGTTTATCAACAAATTTTCAACCCCAAATACCAAAGGATCAGCCAAAGGTTATGCTGCCTACAACCAGAAATGACTCGTTTGATTCGCTAATTTGATGTTCATTATGGTATTAATCCATGAAAATAGCTTTCTCTCTCTCTCATATCTATATATATATATATAAATTTATATAGAACCGAGGCTCTAAACAATCAAATTTGAGCCTACCTCAAAAATTTCACTAGAAGAAGTTTTTTTGATGCCTAAACGCCTATATATAAGTCTTCCAAACGCCTATAGGTGAAAATAAACAGTGATTTCGCCTACCCTCATCATCGTCCAAAATTCATCGCATGGTCACGATTGTCCGGTAGTGTTTTATTTTTTATTTTTTATTTACATATTAGAATGACTTGAAATTTGGTGCGTGTGTGCATCTTAGTGAGGCACATCTAATAAAAATATAAAAAAAAATAATTCGTAAAAAAAATTGATCAAAATACGCCTGAAAAGTTTGAGGTTATTTTGGTCAATATTTTCATGTAAAATATTTTTTTGATATTTTTCGTTGATTTGGCTATTTTTTATGAACACACGCTCTAAATTTCAGGTCATTCTGATTTGTAATAAAAAATAAAAAATAAAACACTACTGGACAATCGTGATCGTGCTATGAACTTTGGACGGTAATGAGGATAGGCGAAATCACTGTTCATTTTTACTGATAGGCGTTTTGTAGTATCTTCTTTCACCTATAGGCATTTTGTAGTATCTTCTTTCACCTATAGGCATTTTGTAGTATCTTATTATTATTATTATTATTATATATATATTAGGAAAGGAACTCCTCCAAGCCTATACCAAGCTAGTCATGCCAATCCCAAGCCTAGAAAAATGAGGAGGGTTGTGCTAGGTTGCGTACAGGTATAAAACAATTTGCCACAGCTTGATCCAATGTTAAAGTACACTCATGTCACGGCGTTCCCCATAAGTGACACACTGTGTCAGCACCCAGGTAAAATAAGAAATGAACAAGGGTTAGCTAGGGTGTTCCCTATAAGAGATGCACTACAATGACGCTCTGTTGCAATGATAAGTAGGCAAGGTTCCTGTGCCATTTTAGACAAGCGTGGGTTAACAAACTAGTTTAAGAGAATATTTGTCGTCTTGCCACAAAATGTAGGAACATACAAATGCTAACATGTCATGGATGGAAATAGTGAGAAAAGTTATGGTGAGTTATGGTCTAACTGAATATATAACTCTTGATAGAGCGAAACAAAATTTGTGTAGCCGACCCCAAATAGTTGAGAGAAAGCTCAGATGATGATGATGATGGTAATATACAAGTAAAAGAGGTTGAGTGAGGAACGGTCGACCAAAATTTTAACTCATTTCACAATGGGATTTATGGCTCCGGAAATCTCACTGATGCTAGCCAACAATACATGGGCAGCATAAATTTCTTAGTTCCTCTGAAATCATATTAAATCATATTTAGTGGTCATGAATTTTGAACATAGACTTTTCAAGCCTCAATCCATGTTTAATGTCCATCTTTGGGGGTCGTTTTGTAACCCTCCTTCCAGGCTATGGGCTGCATGAATAGTGCATCGGTTGCATCCTCAGACCTTGAAATGTTAGCTCTTGGCACTTGATATTGGAATGCCTCGAGTTTTGGAGTGTATCTTAGGGCATCTGAGGTTAAACTTTGGCCCATTTTAATGACATTTTGAGCACATTCTTTGACTCATCTTCCCTTTTGGATGACAGTTATGTGTCACGATGATATCCAAACTTATGATTTTTTCCCGAGAGGTCCTCTTTCATATATTATGAGGATCCTTGTGGCCTTTTTTATGGCCTTTAGTGGGTTCCAACAGTTCCAGTGCATATAGTACCACTACTTGTTTTATCAGTCAATCCTGTGTTTCTACAATTGGCGGGTTACTATTATTTGGATACCACTGTATCCCCTACCTTTTAAGACTTTGTTGGGTAATGTGAGCTATCAATGTCCATCTTGGGTTTTGTTCCAATGTTTTTGAGATAGGGTGACCATAGTGTAGTCTAGCCTTGTGCTCTAATTTAAGGTCATGTTGGAGGCACGTCTACAAAATGTCCATTTATGTTTTGTATATGGAGGTCATAATCAGTTTCACTCATTAGATGTCAAATTAGATGACTTGGGGTGAGTCACAAAGTTCGAGAATATTTTTTTGGAACTTTGTGCCTATTCAATAACACTCTTACATCCAACTATTTTGAAATTTAAGAGATAAGAATGATTGTGGCCCCGGTTCACAAGATAAATGGTCTCTTTATAAAAAATTCCCTGGATATACAAAATTACAACCAAACAAGTGAAACCAATGATTATATTAAGGGTTTAGTTTGTATAAGGTGGAGGCCCTAAACAATCAAGATAAGATGCAACTTGAAATAGCGTCGAAAGATATTATTTCAGTACTAAAAATGTTTGTGATGGTCTGAAATTTTATTTTCATTTCTCATTATAAAATTTAAAACTTAAAAAATAGTGTAGATCAAACAAATCTATAAACACTTGATAATCTTGAAAATTGACAGTCCAGAAAATGCATTACAAGAGGTACTATTTTTAAGACTTGAAATCCATTTTTTCTCATGTTCATACATCTTGATGTCGAGATGATTGATTTGGAGATTGTTGGGCATCGAAACAACCCCTTCTAGTGAATTTTTGGGGTGCGCCTTAATTTGATTGTTTGGGATCTCATCCTCATATAAAAAATTTCCTTATATTAATAGTTAAATTGGTAATACTAATTAGTACTAATAATATATATCGATGATTGAATAATACTATTTATATTGATAATTAAATAGAATATGCAAATGTACTAATATATTAAAATGTATGAATTATATTGACAACTAAACTAATACTAGTGATGACGTCTAGATAAGACGACCATTGAACCAATGAGAGATTTAGTCTAGTTGAGATTGGTTCGACCACAAGTCCAACCAATTGGATTGGATTTTAGAAAAATAAAAGAAAAATTATAAATAATAGTTTAAAAGTATAAAATCTATTTAAAAATTAACTTCATTAGGTCGGTCGATAGGTAGAAACTGATTGGTCCGACTAGCCAAACATTGGTTTTGATCGGTTTTTTACTAAACAGGGTTTTTGCTTTAGACCAACCAGCCAAATAACTAGTCGACAATCTGACCAGAGGGACCGACTGATCCGGTTTAGTCCTGATAACTATGATATATATTCAATATTTTTGTACATATACCTATTTTATTAATTATATGGTACTTATAATATAATGTTGATTGTATCGTGTTTACGTTATGATTCTGAATTATATTACTTAGGTTATACGCTGACATTACATAATTTGATTATATCAAAGATGCTATGAATAGAAGATGATATATTTTTATTGTCTTTTTCTTCTAAAGATGGAAGCAAAAGGAGAATCTTATGGATACGAGAGACATGATGGATGTCATCAAACAAAAGGAGACATCTTGACAGTTGCCTCGAGTTGAATTGTGGGTTTCAACGAATGTCATTCTAGAAATTATTTTCATATTGTATTATCAAAATTGAAAAGTCTTCAATTAATTGGGAAAATGTTATGACGATGATGACAATTATCAAAATTGAATAATCAAATATTGAAAAATAAAAAATAACCAATGACTTAGAGCAATTAGATGCTTTAAGTTGATAAATCCATTTGTTTAAGTAAACAACACCTAGCAAAAAGGTATTTCTACTTGAATTAGTGGATAAATCAACTTGAAGGATCCAATTGCTTCAGAAGCTACTAAAATTTTTTAATTTTTCATTGGATAATTTTTTCAGTTTTAATAATAATAACTGAAAATAATTTGAGCTAAGAATGCCATTGTCCTGCTCCCTTTTCTCCTCAAGATACAGTTTTAACATTAGAGAGAAACATACCTATACTCTAATATTTATACTATTTGTGTCTCAAACCTATGTCCTTGGAGATCCTTGTTATTGGGTCAATCCAAAACTTATATGAGATAGTTATTTGATATGAAATTATTTTGCCGCAGTTCTAAATTGTTGGCAACATTTTATGTAGTAAACTATTTGATATGTATATTGAATATATGGTTGAGATTGTTATTTGAGAATAAATTATTTGACAGGACTTTGATTTGTGGGAAAGCATTTAGTAAGGCCATTTATCTTTTGGGACAATACGTTCACAATCACTCCTAACTATCAGACGCAAAGTCGTTAGACCATTTTACTAGCTCAAAATTCAAATGATTTTTCTAGAAACTTTGAGGCATAACCCTAATGATCCCTTGATTTGTTGGCAACATTTTTTAATAGCAAATTATTTGATATGTATTTGCCAAGGCTTAGTTAGGCAATAGTAAATAATTAGTATATCAAGCAATAGCTAGTAATATCATATGATATATTTGATTGTATAGGATACACAACATACAAATGTCCAGTGATATATGCTCCCTTTGTTATATATTACTTCAACTACAACCATATACATAATTTTTAGAAAATCAAGAATTTAATTTTTTCTCTATTGAAAATACTCATTTATGATTAAAAATTTGATCCCTAAATTTTAGATCTAAAAAATGCATACGTAATAGAGTGACCATATAATATGCTCCCACGAGAGCATGTAATAAAGCTTTTTTCACGTAATAGTTCCCACCTTTTTGCAATATTTATGGGCATGCCCACCTGTTTATAAAGAAATAATAATTACTTTAATTTTTTAAACAAAATAACCAATATCTTTAGGCAACATGACAATAGAATCATTAACCTATTTAATAAATATATCACTAACTTAAAAAGAGAGAATGTTACATATATATTCAATTATACAAAATATATACAATATACATATGTCAAGTGATTATGTTCACTTTGACAAAAATTATATATAGAACTTTTAGAAAATAAAAATTTAATTAAAATACTCATACGTGATTAAGAATTGATCCCTAAATTTTAAATCTTAAACACGTATCTAGAATAACTATGCAGTATGCCCTAATAAAAGTGCGCTTTACAACTTTTCTCAACCATAATTTTTATACCTTTGTAGCATCTATTGTCATGTCCGATGCCCACAAAACAACAAAAATTAATTTAGACTTTCTACAAAATAACCAACATCTTTAGACAAAATGACAGCATAATACTTTATTTAATAAACATCTCACATACTTAAAAATTAGCACTAAATAAAAAAAGAATTTAGGTTATAGAATGAAAACTCATGCCCAATTTAAGTAAATTGTAAAATTCATGATATTTTTTAATATTTATTTAAAAGTTACAAATCTTAAGCAATGTTAAATTTCATAAAAATATTATTATATTTGGAATAATTTTTTTTATGATTATAATTTTAAAGGAAAAATATTCCCTTATTTTCTAATTTTAACTGCTATATCTCGTGAGACTTAAGAATTATAAATATTGCTTGTAAATAAAAAAATATTGCTGGTAAATAAAAAGGTCTCTAAATATTACTTGTAAGTAAAAAAGTCTCTATTTGTTGTTTCGACCCCCTGGATCCCGTTGAACATAAATATTTGATCCAAACAAACGTTAAAATGACGCTCAATCCAACCTCCATCTCTCTTTCACATTACCGACTGTCTCTCAAAATTCCATCTTGCACCCACCTGCACCGCCTTTTCCAGGGACGGTCCTCCTCATCAGAGAAGTCACGATTATCATGGATTAGAGAGAGAACAAGGAAATTGTTTTTTAGGGTTTCAACTGAGTTGCCAATAGTGATGGGGTGACAGCACCGCAAGCTGGACAGAGAGTGGTCAAAGGAGGCAGCAAAGAGGTTCGTCAAGCAATCCCGGCAGAAGCCATGCCCACAGTGGAGGAGCATCGGTGTGCGTTCGCCCTCGTCGTAGGCCAATTGGGGCACTGAGCAAGTTGGGTTTTTCATGGTGTGGGGCAGAAAGAGAGAAATGGGGCTAGGGCGGTAGACAGCGAAGAAGGCGATTGCAAGAGGAATTGGGCGGTTTAAGGTAGAGAGAGAAAGTAAGGTGGAAGAGTTTCAGAAGAGGTAAGTGGGGTTTGGCTTAGAGAGAGAAAGTGGGGGACTGTTGTTCGAGCGTGAGGATTTGGGGAAGCAGATCCATAGGATTTGAAGAAGAGTGAATTCGCCAGTCCTTAGTATATCCAGGGTATGTTGGTTGAGGAAGACAACTAAGATTCGGACTAGAGGAAATCATTCAGTGGCCAAGGCCCAAGTCTGTTAAAGAACGTTGGAGTTTTGGTGGTGCCACCTGAACATTGAGAATTCTCCTGCAATGGCAACTCCTCTAAGGAAGTGCACTCATTAGAATGAGGAAATGGTGTGGGGTAATGCTAAAGAAGGGTCCTTGAAGGAGTTAGAGAATCATCTTTGTCGTGCTCATGTATGGACTCTACCAGATCTCAGACAACTTGAGGAGATTGAGACTGAAGCATCAGGGTTGTGGGAGTAGCACTTTCTCACTCCTCTTTTCCTAAACTCCCCTCCCCTTTATTCTCTCTCTCTAAATCTGCTTTTCTTCTAGCAAGTTTTCGTCTATCTCCAAGGACCAGTTTGCCTGGAAATGCAGGAAAATCTGGCAATGAAACTAAGGTTTCTGGCAACTAAGAGAAGTTATTTAATGAACCCCATAAAGGATCAGAGGACCGTAGCTAATTTTCAGACAAATTATAGGAATTTTCGAGCAAATCGACTAAGTTTCAACCCCCTACAGTGATTTTGAGAGCCCCCCATTGAGAAGCTTGGGTGATCGAGATAGAGTTGCAGAGAAATTTTTAGGTCAAAGAGATGAACTTTTCAGCAAGGTGAACAAATTTTCAGGCGACCCAATAAAGGTTCAAGACTGCTTAACTGGTTTTAAGAGCCCCCCATTGAGAAGCGTGGGCGATAAAGTGAGGGATCCAATAAAGGATTTAGAGGGAAATTTCCCTTTGGGTACTAGAGAGAGAGAGGTGGAGTTATGAAAGAGGGAGAGAAAAAGACGATCCTGTGGCAGAGAAATGGAGTTTGGATAGGAAGTTATTTTAATGTTTGTTTGGGTCAAAATTTTATGGTCAAATAACTCCATAGGGTCGTAACATAAAAAAGATGAAAATTATAATTTCAATTCTTGGGTATCAAGAGATATAGAAGTTAAAAATAAAAGATAAAAAGGATATCTTTTCATTTTAAAATAAAATTTTTAAAATTTTATTAATAGTTCTCTATGAATTTAAAATTATAATTTATATTAAACAATATCATTAGTTAATAAACAAAATAAATTAAATTACATATTCCTAAATTATAAAGGGTGACAATAGGGTCACTCGCAATTTCTACTATATATCTAGCACTGTAGATGTTTAAATTAGTAGCAAAGCTTGGAATCAATAGTCATGAAAAAAAAAAAGGAGTGGCCAAAGTATCCTAAAAAATAATAACTTTGAATCTACATTTATTGTTTGTAACTATAATATCAACTTACTCATTGCATTATAAAATATTAATTTTTAGATTAAAAAATTATTTGTGATTTACAATGTGTTGAAAATTAAACGTTGAATGTGACAGTTTGTAATTAATATTTGTTTAAAAATTAAGCATTCTTGTTATTTCGAATTTTTTTGCTATTAAGTCTATATTACATAGAAATGATCAAAATTATATGAAACTCATAAATTAAAATCGGATATTATTTCTATTGTACTTTTGAAAATTAAAACTTTTACTCAAGAGACGAGACACATTTGAAATTTTGTATTAATAGAAATTACATTTTTCACCTTGAGTGGAAATAAAACTCGAATTTATAAATTTAGTTAAACTATAAAATTAAAATTTTACTTTTTTAAACAATTGTTGTTATTGGATTTTTTTGTATTAAATAATATTGTTGATATCATTACTTATGACTAAATAATATTCCCAATTTTTGTAATTAAACGATTGATAACATATTAAATCATAGTTAATTGAGGGCTCTAATAAATAAAAGATATTAGGGTAGGTAGCCTACTAAGTTTAGGGTGATATATTAGGAGATTATGGAAATTACATTTCTATAACAGAAAAAATTAGGAGATAAAATTTTCAATAATAAATGGGTGACAAAGGTAAAGTTTTTCAATCTAAAAATATACAAAATAAAAGAGGAGAACTCTCTCTCATTCTCTATTATCTATATTGGGATTTAAAAGAAAAAAAAAAAAGACACCAACCTAAAGATGTTATTTGTTATAGTTATATATATAATATGGGATTGTCTACAAATAGATTATTTATCTTTTGTACATTAAGGTCACAATCATTTTTGTCCCTTAAATTTCAAATTGGGTGGTTGTAAGAGTCATTGAATACACACAATGTTCTAAACAAAAATTCTCAAACTTCGTGACCCACCCCAAGCCATCCAATTTGACATCTAATGAGTATAAATGAATATGACTTCTATGTACCAAAGATAAATGATCTCTTTGTAGATAAACACATATAATATATAAGATCTTTGTTTTCTTTTTTTTTTTGCATGGGTTGGTTGGTCCTAAAATTTTTCTCAGAAAGCGATTGACCCGATGCTAATCTCTTGGCCAAACGTTAATGATGACCACATAGGCTATGAAAAATAGCTTAGTGGAACAATATAGTGTCAAAAATATTTAGAGGAATGTTTAAAAAAAAGAAAATGATATTATATGATTAATATATCATGAAAGTCTGGCACAATCAATGTGGACTAATATTACACAATAGAAATTATGTATTATTCAATAAAATAGTTTACTAAGTTTTTAATGTCTTAAAACGAACACCTCAATTTATAATGAAACAACAAATCCATTTTAAGTATGTTATTTCTTCATATTAATTTTCAAGATTTAAATCTATAAAAAAAGTTAAATCTTTTTACAATACAAAGTATAACTAGAAGAAAATTACATTTCATAAGCATAATTTTAAAAAGACAGATTCTTTAAAGTCTAGAGTTTAGAATTATAATAATAACCTACATCAACAAAAAAAAAAAAAATATGATTTTCTTAATCAATATATGACAATAATTGAAATTTAAATTTAACAAAGTTCATAGTTAAATTTCTATGGGAATGCAAGCATTTATAATTAAATTTTATATATTAAATATAATTGTCACAATCAATTGAATTATGTTTGAAAATAAAGTTTTCCCTCATAAGGTATCCTACATTAAATTTTATAATTTTATATCAATTGGTGGAATTACGTGCGTTGCATATAAATATGTAGGGATATGCAATAGATTGACCAACTATTTGATGACTAAAGAGATCTGCTAGGAAAAAGTTTCATTAATTTATATGATGTGTCCATTATAAAATAAAAGTTTAATGCCAATATGAAAATTCTACTTACAAAAGTAAAAAAGAACAGATAGATGTTTAAAATAAAAGAAATTAGACATACAACTTTACTACTATTGTACTAAAGAGAACGTAATTTTTTATAAAACTTTGGAACTTAAAAATAATATTTAGAAATCCTATGAAAATATCAATTTTTAATATATATAGTTATTAATATTTAGAAATCCTATGAAAATATCAATTTTTAATATATATTTATTAAATTAATTATAAAAATATAAATTGTATCATTAAAAATCTTAATTATTAATTTTTTTTCTAAAAAATATTGAAATTTATATTTTAATGTTTTTTTTTAAAAAATAGGTCATCAGTGAAGTTTTAAAGTATTACCACGTGCATTGGAAATAGAAACTATCATTTTAAAACATAAACTGAATCTAAAAAGATAAAAATTATAAACTAAAAATAATACATATCAATGTGGCCGTAATTTAACAAATAAAAATAAAAAAATAAGAATAGATGTAATTTAAGAATATAACAATATGAAATAAAAGAAAATAAGAAAAAAATATTTCATAAAAATAAAACACATTTAAGGAAGATCTATATTTCGATTGTGGAGCCCCCATAAATGTCTAAAATCTATAATGACTCTAATATCATATCTTAACTATCTAATTTGGTGGATGACAAACTTGGCTTATTTGAATGTCATTAGAACACCAAAGCGAATGAAACTTAGAATCAAACGGACATTTGATATTTTTTTAATGTCCCTGCTCCAAAAATTTGATTTTTATAGTGTGTGCAATACCAACTTCGATATCATGACCAAATCATACCAAGTTCGAATCATGGAGTTGAACCACTAAAAAAAAAAAAAAAAAGAGCTAAAGATATTACATGCCTCATAATATAAATATAAATATCTTTTTCTGGTCTTGTAAATTCTTCATGTGCTTCTCTTTGGAGTTTGCTTGGGGGTTTTTCAATGTAGCCTAGATGAGTAGCGTTTATGGTAAGTATTTAATGCACAGTAATTGTTAAGATTCGTTGGAGCATACACGATAATAGAGAGAGAAGAAGAAAGAACGCAATATTTACGTGGTTCAAGTTGAAGGCTTACGTTCACGGATCCAAATCCAATTGGCTACATCTTCACTATTTTTGGATAAAGATTGGATAAAGATTACACAAATATGTGCCTCTATATAAGTAAATTGTTAGAGGCCTTATCACCAATAACCAACTTGATAATCAAGCAGTTTGACTTGATCTCTTCATATCTTCAAATCCAATTGGCTACATCTTCACTATTTTGGATAAAGATTGGATAAAGATTACACAAATATGTGCCTCTATAAGTAAATTGTTAGAGGCCTTATCACCAATAACCAACTTGATGACCAAGCAATTTAACTTGATCTCTTCTTATCTTCAAGACTTCCCCTCAAGTTGGTACACGGAGATGTGAAGCGAAGTGCCGAACTTACAAATTAAAATGGTAATTAGAGTCTTGAGACCAAAAGTTACCAAAAAAAACTTGTACTGCTCTCACTGGGTGCTTGAATAGTCTGCAAGAGCGAAGAGATGTGATCTGGAGACGTGATCACCAAACATGGTCTAAATGGTGTGTTTGAATATTCTGCAAAAGCGAAGAGCGAAGAGATGTGATCTGGGACACGTGATCACCCAACATGGTCTAAATGGCGTGTTTGAATAGTCTGCAAGAGCGAAGAGATGTGATCCGGGACCTGTGATCACCCAACATGGTCTAAAGACCACTAAAAGTGCTACAAAGGCACAACGAAGACGACTCTGGGACAAATAGAAGACGACTCTGTGACAAATAGTGGCAACGAACATTGAAGATTGGTGAAAGCTTCCTCTTGAAAAATCTGCTAATCATGAATGTGCTCCCCTTAACGATGTCACTACAACAATGGTGTGAAGAAGATGAAGTCTCTTCTACATGTTCACTATTTTTGGATAACGATTACACAAATATATGCCGCTGACAATCACAATGAATTTTGAAGATAGAAGTAAATCGTAGTAGGCCTTATAACTAATAACCAACTTGATGACCAAACAATTTGACTTGGTCTCTTTTTATCTTCAACAATAACAATAATTCAATGGCTTTGAGGGGGTCTTTATAGCAGTTTTAGTATACACTTTTTGGAAATTCAAAACCAACAAAAATAGTTTTGAATGGAGTTTATATAGAAGGGCACATTAGGTTGAAGTGTGATTGTTTGACTGTTTCATTTAACGATTACAATAAATATCAATAATTGATTAATTTTATATGTAACCACTCTACTTAATTTGCTTGTCCTACCAAAAAAGGAATTTATTTAATTTATTTGCTTTAAAATAGTTTATGGTTGGTTTTTAGTTTCTAATTACTAGCTGAAATGGCCGAGAGAGTTGGTTGGCTACTACTGGAAGAAACCTTGAGAAACTTAAAAGAGAACCCTCTTTTTTAATGAAAGTTATTGGTGCTCTTGGTGGAAAATTGGTGAGTCTCAAACATGTGGATGCATTATATATTACCTGTCAATTGTTAAAAGCGTATGTTAAGCTTAGAATTGGGCGCATTATATATTACCTGGGCAACTGGGTGCATTATATATTACCTACCAATTGTTAAAAGCGTATTTTAAGCTTGGAACTGTTCACCTTTGCCAATTGTTACAAGCGTATTTTAAGCTTGGAACTGTTCACCTTTGTCGAAGTGTAATAAGGAGTATTGAAACTGCTTGTATTTTAAGCTTGGAATTGTTCACCTTTGTCGAAGTGTAATAAAGAGTATTGAAACTGCTCGCATTTTTTACTTCAAGGAATTCTTTGAAACTGCTCGCATTTTTTACTTCAAGGAATTCTCTGAAACTGCTAGCATTTTGTAGTTCAAGGAATTCCCAACAAGAGACAATGTCACACCGGGACGTTTGGAGGTTTTCAATGAGAATTTTCTTGCTACAGAGCAAAAACTCATGTTTGCCTTGAGACATTGCAACCGTTACCATGAAGCTAATAACTCATGTATGCCTTGAGACATTGCAACCCTAACCATGAAGCAAATATTAGGACCCTCACCATGAAGCAAATAACTCATGTATGCCTTGAGCCATTGTAACCCTCACCATGAAGCAAATACAAGGACCTTCACCATAAAGCAAATATAAGGATTTTTTAAGTACATTGTACCTGTAAAGCTTTCACTAGGTATTCTACCTTGTAAAGCTGTCACTAGGTATTCTGCCAAAATATCAGCCGTTAGAGAGATACAATCTTCTTGAGCATGTTAATGTTGAAGAAGCGTTGCGAAGAGGTGATCTCAGGCTACTTCGACATGCCTTGCTAGAGCATGAAGATCGATTCTTGAGATTGGGTATATATCTTGTCCTCGAAAAGCTTGACCTTTAAGTTTACAGATATTGGTAAAGAAAATATAAATAATCCAAAAGTAAAAAGATCCCAACAAAGCACACAAATTAAATTGGGAGCCATTGTGAAAGCCTTTAAATGGTTTGAAATAGATATGGATGTTTAAATGGTTTGAAATAGTTATGGATGTTGATGAGGTTAAGTGTATAGTGGCCATCCTCACTCAAAAGAATCTGATGAAACGTTACCTTGCCCATAAAAGTAACGTGGTTGTACGTAGCAAACAAGATCTCTTTCCTGGCTAAATAGAAGACCATTGAGCTAAATAGAAGACCATTGAATTAATAGATCTGTATTTGTGGTGAAATTTGGCCATAAAATTACAAGGTAAAAGAAATGGATGTTTGTATTGTCATCGGTTGCAAGCTTTTCCCACATGAATCGCTGGCTGTTACCCAACACATATACTTTTTTTTATCCAAGAGCTGAGTTGTGTGTGTATCTATCTATATTATTAAATCTTGATGTTTTAAAATGTTCATAATGTTCCGTTTCTTCCATAAAATGCAGATGTTTTATTTTTTACTTTATAATGCGCTTTTACCATGCCATTATTTACAGTGTGAAATCAAGAGGAACTCAAATGTGAGATCCCCTAATCTATCGTTATGAAAACTAAATAAGTAAATTTTTTATAGAGAAGTGGGAATGATCGAATTATGATTTAAAGACTAATTAACCTCAAAAGGCCAATTTCTCTTTAAATCATTGGTAGTGCCAGATGATCTTTCACGAAAATAAAGGGAATCTACTGCAAAATTAAATCTACCTAAAAATAATCAAAATAACTAAAATTAAAGAAGAGAAGCAAAGAAAAGTTTACTTCCCCGGGACATTCAAAGTTGGTGGTGTTGTCTGCATCAAGACAACGGGTTATTTACACCTCTTTTTCTTGCATTCACTTTTTTTCTTTAAAATTGGTTGGCACTGTGAGATCTGCTGAAAATATTGCCTATGGATGATTGAGAGGTTAAAATTGAATCGAGGGTTTCGTAGGTTAGATCTAAGGTCATAGCTTCTAAGATCTAGGGTTTGAAAACTAAAGCTCTAGACTAAGATTAAGAGGATATAGACTAAGGGTTTATTCTCTGGGATTTGGTTTAGAAAAGTGAAGTTTTGGTATCTCAAGGTTAAGCTTCTTAATTCAAGGTTTTATTTGGGAATCAAGTCTCTAGATTTAAGGTTATGGCTCCCTCCTTGAATGACCTGAATAGAACCATTATATAGGCTTCAAAAGTTGTTTTTAAGTTGATTGAGAATGATTCCCAATAGATTTCTACATAAAATTTGAGCTTACCGGGTCAAGAGTTCTAGCATCACAAAGCGCGGCGTTTGCGAACTTTTGGCTTCAACGCCACAAAATATACCGTTTTAAGATAAAGTCGTCTAATTTTTTGGGATTTTGTTGATCTACTTGATTGTGATCTAAATTTCATATTTTCTTGATCATACTTATCCCAAAAGTTTCTATCTAAGTTTTTTTTTATTTTCTAGTGTTTAGGATAACTTTTTAAATTTTAAGATGATTTCCTAGGGTTTTAGGATTATCTTGGAGACTTTCTAGGATATTGTAGAAGGTTGGGACCATGGTTTGAGGGACTATATGGACCATAGAAAAAAGTAGACAATAGTGTATTTGGGTCGGATGGTCCCTAAGGGTCTACTACGCAACTCTAAGGCATTTTTAGGGATTTAAAAATTAAAAAAATAAAAAAAATGATAAAAAAAATATCCAGATTCAAAATGGGGTGTCTACAATAATTAAAAAATTGTTAAAAAAAAAAAACTTTCTCCCTCTTCTCTCTCCACCCTCCATTAATGGCAACTATGAACACTCTAAAAAATGGCATTCCCGATTCCATTCTATTTATCCACAGTGGTATATCTTGAAATGGGGCCAAGCACAAACCTGAAAGCATGGTTAATGAAGCTTTTTCGGCTCTCTTAGAAATTGAAGTTTCAAAGAAGTCTAAGAGCATGTATTCCACCGAGGGCACATGGATCGTAAGGTTGGGCCATGCCATTGAGCACAAGTTTTCAGAGCCTGAGAGATATGTTGGGCCTAGCTTTTATCGGTGGCCGCCTCCCAGCTCTCATCCCATACCTGGTTTTAGTCTTTTAGGGATTCGGTCACTGCGTCCAAGCTCTCTTTGTATGCTTGGTTTTGGTCTTTTAAGGAATAAGAATGCTTGATGGAGATTAGAGCACAAGTAGCCACAAGTATCTATGAGAGTGATATATTCCTCTGAAGAGAAATCCATCTCGAATAACAAAATCCTCAACTACTCCACTGCAACGCTGGTCTCATATCTCCCTGAAGTTGTCATCTTTCTTGGCTATGTTGTTTCAGCTGAGGGAATTAAAGTTAACCAAAGGAATGTAGTAGTTATCAGGGATTGGTCTACTCTCACTATAATGCATGATCTTCTCGGTTTTCATAGGTTAGCTACTTTCCATAGGAGGTTTATTAGAGGCTTTAGTTCGATCATAGCGGCTGGAGAGTCATTCATGTATTCTTTTTTAAGAAAAAAAAGACTCGGTCGGATTAAAGCTTCAAAAAAATCCGAAAAAATTATTAAAATTCATTATAAATATTATTTTTTAGGAATCCGATAAGAAATGAAGGTACTACATTATTAACTTTCATTTTTTTCATCAATTTGTGAATATTGAGATGCTCTTTCCCTGTATAAACTTATGTTAACCATTAAATTGGCATCACATAAAAGAAAAATCATAGAATTATCATAGATAAAATATATAATTATACATGGACTATTACAAAGAGTAGACTAATCGAAGAAAGAATGGCCATTAAAATCTTGTTTTGGCGAAAAATCCTAATCCGCTAAAAAAATCCAAATTATTACAGCCTAACTAACTATAATCCAAAATTATTAAAACCTAACTAATTATAATATTATATATTGAAATTATAATTATTAGTTTACATTTTATAATTATTTTATTGGACAAATAATAACAAATTAAAAATATTTTATAAGATTATCTAATTTAAAATGTATTATTGACAACTGTAAGAAAAATAGTACATTACATGATTTATAATGTAAAAATTAATAAATAAAATAAAATATTTGATTATCAATGTAAAAATTAATAAAATGCATACAAATTTTGGAATAACACTTCAATTTTTCAAAAATTTATTTTTTTAGGTTTCTATAATAAATTTAGTGAAAGAGATTGTTAGTAGGAAGATGGAGATTTCAAATAGAATAAACTTTTTATGTTTTATTTTTTTATGCCTTTCATATTATTTAAAAAAATAATTATACCACTATATATAACAAAAATTAACCGCTATACAAAAAATTAACTTTTTTATTTTTATTTTTTTATGTTTTTTATATTATTTACAAAAATATTTATACAATATATACAACAAAAACTATACAACACAAAAAAATAACGCCCACGGGGGGTCTCGACCTTGAGACATCACATGAAAAAACAAAAGTTTTAACCTTATTAGATTAAATCATCAAGTTGTAACCACATATGGTGAGGTGGCATGGTTAAAACTTTTGGATTAAAACATATGGTTAAAACTTTTGTTTTTTCATGAAATTAGTTTTTATAGTTTTTATAGCAAAATCCATATTGATAAAAAGAAAAACCCTCCCACGCATTTTACTACCTAAGAGTTACATCAAATAAAAGTATCATAACATCTACCATGATCCGAAAGTTCATTACAAGAGAGATCATTAAATTAAATTACATTCCATCGTGATCTTTCTAATCAACCACATTGTAAACATTTAAATATAAGGGTCTGGTTTGTATAGAGCCTAGGCTCTAAATAGTCAAATTAGAGCCGACCTTTAAATAGTATCAAGAAATGTGGTTCTAACACTGGAAATCTTTGTGATAGCTTTAAAATATATTTTCAATCTTTATTTATAAAGTTTAAAGTTTAAAAGAAGTTGTAGATCGACAGATCTATGAAAACTTGAAAATCTTGAAAAATGAAGGTTAAAAAATGCATTACAAAATACATTATTTCCAAAACTTGAAATCAATGTTTTTCTCATGTCCATGCATCTTGATATCGAGATGATCAATTTGAGGATTTCTGGACATCAAAACAATCTCGTCTAGTAAAATTTTTGAGGGAGACTCGAATGTGATTTTTTAAAGCCTCAGCCCTATATAAACGTTTCCCTAAATATAAACATCAAACTCTACCACTTATTTCATTGATATTCATGACCAATGCGTTCCAAACTGTTCATTTGATTACCACAACATTCAAATCACATTTAGAATCACTTATATTCATAACCATTTTATTCTATAACATTTATGGCCTTAAATTTCCGTAACATTAAAAAATCATCAAGCTATCAAGATCAACAAAAAGAGATAAATGAATGTTGAGAAACAAATGAACAAATAGACTACCACATCAAGCACAATAGAGACTATTCAAGCTTATTTCCCATTTATATTTGTGTTCCCATAAGAGAGGTAGAGAGGAGAGAAAGAGAGGTAGAGAGGAGAGAAAGACTAATCAAATTTTCTGCTGCATATCACAATTGCATGGCATGTTAAGCTTGAGGCTATCATTCATAGCATTCAATTGAGTATCTAACTATTGAATTGCACGAAACACAATAAGATGTTGCTAACAACTAATATATATTTGAAGATTATAATCAAAACTTCATGAATATAGACTTCTCTTAATAGAGGAGGGCCAAGGTGTATGATGCTAGAAGAGGACACAAACTCATGAGAATACAGATTAACTTATTAAAAATAGTCGGATGGAAGGTATGATTTGATTTTAAGTGGGCCTCTTTTTTTCATTTTTTAGGCATAATATTATTTTCCTTAGAGAGGTTCTAGGAAGTTGACATGTAGAGTTTATCAATTTGTTGGAATCAATATCTCCATACTTATCAAGTTGCCTACCTTGTAAACTCCCTCTTTATGCGTATAACTCTCTCAATCACCTTGATATTATAAGTTGATGAAGCTAGGAATTTGACATGAAAGTTTATCACTTGCTATTAGTATTTCTCAAATTGCCCTCGATTGACTCCATCTTTGTGTGTTGGACTCTCTTTAACCTCTTTTGTTATTCTATAAAAAAATTTAGGAGATGGAGAGAGAGATTTTAGGAGGAATCTATCTCTTCTCTCTATGATTGATAATTCAACTATAAGAAAGTTTATCAAGATCTATAAAATATAGTATTTCTCTTTGATTCTCCTAATTCATGGATTTTTTTAAAATTTGGAATATCTCTTAGATTTGTATGCCTCAGTATATCATACCCTAACTTTAGGACTCGTAACCCTCTCTCCTCTCTTACCATAGAGTCCATTTTTATATTTGCGACACATATCTACCCCAGTGTCTTAATAATATGTATGGTAGATATACAAATTAAAATCCAAAATTTATCTAGATCAAAAATAATTTTTAAATTTATAAATATAATTAAATGATAAAATTAACGATACACACATCAATAAAAATACTAAATTATGAAACTTACTTAACCAACTATTTTTGTAATATCAACTCACAAATGGAATTATAAAATATTCTGTTTTGTATTTTAATAATTTATTTGTAGCTTAATAATTAAAAAGGACACTATTTCTATTATGGTTTTAAAAATCAATTTTTTACTCTTACATTGACATATTAAAACTTATAATTTTGTACTAATAAAAAATAAAAATATATTTAGAAAAAGATAATTATCAAACTTAATAAGTTTAACTAAATAAATTTTTTTTTTTTTAAAAAAAGAAAATTTACCCATTTTTGTTATGAAATAGTTTGATATCTACTTATCTATTCTTAACGTATTAAATCACAATTAAGGGTAGCGCATATAACATTCGTTTAGATTATATACAAGAGAGATTAGGGTATCTAGCCTTACTAAGTTTTACTAAGTTCAGGACGCTATAATGGGAGATTAACGTAGTTACTTTCTTATTAAGTTACTTTGGGACTTAAAGATAATTTCCATAAGTCTTTCATGATTGGGATTAACTGTTCTGATGAAGTGATATAGGAGTTAGCAAATTTGATGGCCTGTAAGGTAGGAACCTTTCCTATTACTTATCTTAGTCTACCTATCTCGAATTCGAGACTTTCTATTGTCGTCTGGGATATTATGCTTGAAAGAGTTCAATTTAAATTAGATATTTGGAAGCACAAATACCTCTCGTTTGGTGGAAGGGTCACATTGCTAAGATCCTGTCTAGCCAATCTCCTAGTCTATCAAATGTCTCTGATAAATATGCCTGCTTCGGTTGCACGAAAAATAGATAAAATGATGCAAGACTTCCTGTGGGGTTCTAGTATTGATGTAAAGAAGTTTCACTTGCTGAGGTGGAATAGAGTTTCTACGCCGAAGAAAGAAGGAGGCTTGAGTATAAGAAGGATAAATGTGTTTAACCAGGCATTTTTATGTAAATGGTGGTGGCGAAGTTTACAGTTCAAAAACCATCTTTGGTTTGAAGTACTTTTGGCTAAAATAGGATAAAGATTCCGAATGTGGTTGGGTAATGAGCACGGAGGGGAGGTGTCACAGGTTTGGAAGGTTATCTACAGATGTAGGCCAATTGTTTCGGGATATTCAAGGTGGAATTTTGATTGTGACAGTCAAGTACTTTTATGGCACCATAAATAGATAGGGGATTACCCTTTGAAAGTCGCATTTCTTGACCTTTATGGATTGGTTACCCAGCCCAATTTGACAGTTATTGATACTCTAGAAAGAAGGGGTATGCAAAATTCTTGGAATATTTCTCTATCTTATGGCCGGCTGAGCAATGCCCTTCTTTCCCAATGGTGCGCTTTAATGGAAACTTTGGATAAAGCTTATGTTGCAGTTAATGCAGAAGATTAAATTATTTGGGAGACCGAAAGTGATGGGATGTTCTTGTTGGGTTTATGTGGCCTTTAAAGGCCTTATGAATGCATGTAAAATGAAATGATATAGTGGAACATGAACTCAGTGGAAGTGTGGTCCCTCGTGGACCATACTAAGTAAACGATGGTTTGCTGATACCGATCTGTGCTTAACGATCCAGGCAGGTTGGGAAAAACCCATGTTACATGGGCATAAAGAACAAATCGATGACGGTTTATGGGTTAGCCCTTGATGAGGTCGGAGAATACGCTCGGATGAGTGCGCCGAGGGACTATGTGACCTTTGTATATGATGGTGGCCTACCGAGACGGGGGCCAAAACCTCATCCATATTCCATCACACAACATACATATTGATAGATCGTTCGGAAGAGCCAGATATCCACCTTTGGGTGAAGGTATGCATGTGCGAGAGATACCCCTATACATCATAAAGCTGTAGTCGCATCAGGTCGTGGTAACCTTGACTCGCCTTTAAGGGAGGACCTGTAATCCGTAGACTGATATTGCGACCCCTTGATTCATTGACCTGACTTTGATGACCCGCTAATGAGCCCCTGCTTGGACTATGGGTCATGAGAAACAATGAGTCGATTCGATAAAGCTAGTGTGGTCTGTAGTCCACAGTTGAAGATGGAGTACCCCGTTATTACATATTAGATTCCTAAAACCATATGGATCATTTTCCCATCATAGTAATTTAATTGTGTTCATTTTATTATTAAAATGATTGTAGTTTTATTATTTGAATTTTTATGAATCTCTCAATATTTTATTTGTGATTTTTAGACTCATAAAAATACAGTTATTATTCTTACAAAATTATAAAAAAATTCAAATATATATTAAATTGTTGAAATAATATTTTTTTTCCATGGGAGCCCATAATGCACATGGGCCCATCATGTGGCATGTGGGTAGGGGCCCACATGTGCCACAAATAGGCGGCATGCTTCACCCTCTTTGGATTCTCTTGTTTGCTTTTAAGATAAGGTTAGTTTGATTTTTTACATGTGGTCAAATCTTGGAAGGGATATATTGACCATGGCTTTATTTATTTTGTGTCAAGTTTGTTTTAAAGAGATATGGTCAATTTGAATTGATATAGATCTTATCTTATTTATATTTGGTAGTATTTATCTACTTGATATTATTTGACATATCTTTATGTAATATGTGATATAGATCGTGCAAATTTACAGAATGCATGATATTTATTTTATTTAAATGTATTGATGGGAAAATGGTTTAGAAAAAGGGGATAATGGTTCATGCACCTTCCATGATGTTGATGACCCATCTATAGAATGGATGACTCAGATCTCTCACCTCACAAGTCACCTTTGATCGACAGTCTATGTTCAATCTCACAAGAAGAGGCAAGCTAAAAAAAACCCTAAGAAACTATAATCTTATTCAAAACTTATAAAAGAGATTGTCTCTACCCAAAAATCTCTACACCTTATCTCTTGTACCTAATTCACATCTTTCTCTCTTATCTCTTGTACCTAATTCCCATCTTTCTTTCTCATATCCCAAAAAGAGAGCACGCACCTCTCTCTTATATTTGATCTCTCTCTCACATTGTGAAATAACCTAAGGGTTTATATTATGGAGTTCTTCTCTCTTATCTCTCAAATATGGATTTACGGCTAAAGGTTTTAGGGTTTAGCAAAAAGAGAATTCATCTCTCTCAAACTAGGTTACTAAGAGAATTCACCGAGGGTTTGAGTTTGTGATCCATTGGTATGACTTGGCCGAAATTTGCTTTTCCGGTTCGAGATTGAAGCTAGACTGTTGATCCTACGTCCTCGGATGGTGGTGACTCGGTGTGGGGTATAATAAGCCCGGTTGAGGTAATCTCCGACACTCTTCCTTTTTGTTTCTTGCAATCTTTTCTTTTATTCTCAAACACAGTGCATAGTTGTTTCAATGGCATCAAGTTGTTAAGCTCTTTATTTTATTGTTATGTTGATTTTATTTTGAAATTTATCTTATTATAATAAAGACCATTGTAAGTGATCTTTTGCCAAAAGAAAGGGGTGAAAAAAACAAAAAGTATTCACCGATAAAAGATCACATAGGTCTTTCTTTCATTGGTATCAGAGCTATTGATATTTGATGTCATTAATTATCTTTTCGCTTTATTGAGTTTAGATGATGCTTAAGAATGAGAAATAAGAAAGCTAAAGACCTTTATGGTCAAGAAATACACCCACGGTTAAGAATTATTGAAATACTCCAACATCGAAAAGGCACTCTGCAGAATAAATATTCTGGGCTATTTTAGAGAAGTGATATGAATAAGATAATGAGGTATTTTTCTATTATATACTTCAACGATATTTTGTGTCTTTAATAATATAATCTAGTTGAAAAATTTCAATGGGAGATCCTAAGGGAATTGAGAGTTATGGAATCATCAATGAAGGGTGTCAGTTCTGACCCTGCAAAATTCAGGAACTGTCCATTGAGTTCCGTGATTTTTCCTACCAATCAAATGATTTTATTTCTTGTTGAACTTTTATGATAACTCAAAAAATTGACTCTACTTTCAAGCAAAAAATTTTTCATCAAGAAATTCCTTGTGATTTGAAAGATATGATCAATTTATTGAAAGGTGCACAAGTGCTATTTTCTGCAACAAAAACTATTTCCATGACTTGGAAGTCATGATTTTATTTCTATACTTAACATAATGTTTTATAGTCCACACTAAATTTAGCCTTCCATTATGAGTCTATTTTCTAATAAAATTTATTTGAAAGAGAAATATCTACGGGAAGAGAGAAATAAAAATTTTGGATTGAAGTGAAGTCATCCTGAATTTTCTGCAATTTGGTATGTTATTCATTGAAGATATGAATATCTATATTTATCAAGCCTACGTAACAGAGTGATATAAGGCTTGTGAAAATATATGTGTTGTTATTATGTATCTAATTTCAAACAAAATTGGTTTGAAAGAGAAACTCCATAATGGTAGAGAGAAAAAATAATTTTACTAGATAGTGTTTATCCTGGAATTCTGCAGTATGATTTATTTTATGACGTGAATGTCACTTATTTATTTATCGTAAGGAAAATATTATTTGGGATTCAAACTATGATGTTATGATTTGATTTTGAGTATAGTTTTTAACACAAAAGATTTCAAGAAGAAATTCTTTGAGAATTGAGAGAAACAATTTTTTATTGAGAGGTGCTTAATCTGATTTTCTGCTGAAAAAATTGCATTGTGACCTAAATGTCACTGAAATGAAGACTCACTATATGGTATGATTTAGGAATAGAATTGATCATTATTTTATATTTTTTAGTATATTTCAATACTCAAAATGATTCAGAGACAAATTTTTTATGAGTTGACAGATATCATATTTTTATCATGGGATGCTCATGTTCTATACTACAGTAAAATTTAAAGATGTGGCATGTTAAGACACATTTTTTAATTCCCAATTATAGAAACCTTTAAGACTCATTTTAAAAGGCTTTGTAGTGTGCTATGAGTATGGTTTATTATAGTACAACTCCATAAAGATGTAATGCAGAGTTAGCAAGATAAGAGACTCTATATGAAGAGTATTCAATCTGAAAATAGCAGAAAGAATAAGAAATACAATATCTATAAAAGCATTTTGGTTTCTTTGAAATGAAGGGATATATAGAGAGACTTGGTGATAGCATAAAATCGCTAAAGATCAGTGGGAGAATAGAAATTGTGATATTTGAAATAACGGGATGATGAAGATATTTTTTTTCACGGTGTAAGACAGGAGAATCCAAGTGCCGAAGAGATGGACACTTCGTGACATGTGAAACCAATGACCAATATATTCTCTATTAGTTGTGTGCACTTCCAAGATCACAAAAGCTTGTCAAACAAGTAAAAGCGATGGATCAATAAAACCCAGGTACCACACTACATGGTTTTGAGGTATGAAATCTATCCCACATTATATGGTAAGGTCATATAGGGAAAGAGGATTCAATAACTTTGTTTAATGTGTTTTGGTTATATTTTAGCTAATTATTTTATGAATATGTATGGAGTGTATGAACATTAAGTGATATTGCTAACAAATTTGAAAGTACCGGTTTTGAATACTTTATGTTTTTGTGCCTCATTGTGCTTGAGTATGAACTACTTAAGGTAGTGATACACATGGAAATGTGATTTGATCAAGTTCTTTGAGCCCTAAGGATGAAACACGCGAGATGGGTGTAACTCATTCAAATATGTAAGCACAAAGGTAGTGTTCTGATGGAACTTGGTCTTGGTGACCATCCTCTCAATAATGTTTATAATATGATGTGTTGCATATGATGATAATCTCTTGATAAATTTTCCATAATTGCCAAAAAGGAAGTATTTTGTCAAAGCTTTAATAGATATTATTTAGTTATGCTTTATTTTGGATAAAATTATAAGATGGTATATATGATTTATTTTTTTGGCCATGAACTTGACTTAGTATGAAATTAAAGGTGAATGCGGTAAACTGATTTATGAAGGCTAAGCATGTATTTTAAAATTAAATTGGATGATTTGAAAAAAGTCTAAGTCTATGAATATGGTTTTGAGAAACCACATAGTCTTGTAAGGTCCATTAAGTCTTTATGAAAATCATTGTCATACTATTATATATATATATACGAAGTCATTTTTTATTATTATTAAAAAGAAAAACATTGTGTCTTGAAAGTATTTATAAAAGTGGGAGAAAAACTATCATGTATTTTTTTAAAATACCTATATGCTTTGACCCATTTTTCTAGTTATTTAGAATCATCGATAACCTAAGACTTTGAACCATAGGGAATGTTGTAGGAATGTCATCATGATGGGTTCCCTAACACATGTTGTGTTGATTAGATAACTTAGTTTGTATGAATTTACTACTAAGATGTCTAGTGTGGTTGAATCTTTGTGATTCATAAAGGTTTTTGCATATTCTGAAACCAACGGGTATTGAATTACGTATTGCATGAGACTTGATATGCTACATCATGATATATGGATAAAAATATTGAAAATGTATATGTTGTATGTGCAATAATTGAGTGGGAGCTGCTACAGTCCCACGATTTTTTTAGCTGCATGGATATTCAAATATATAGGTGCAAGCTATCTCACAGATCCAGATGATGCAAAGTCTATATCTGGATATATGTTAATACTTGGAAAGGGTACACTTTCTTGGAAATCAAAGAAACAGGATGTGACGAAATTGTCCACCATAAAGGCAGAATACGTGGTGTGCTGTTTGGTGATCGAGGAGGCCGTATGTATCTTAATCGACTTGACTTTCACCTCGTGCGTTGTGAGGCAGTAAGACTTTTATGCTACAACACAGTGCAGATATGCGTGTCAAAGGAGCCACGATTCCATAAGAACTCTAAGCATATAACACCATATTTTTATCACCTGAGAAATGAGGTGAGATTGAAACATATAAAGATCCAGATAAGTTAAATATTCCAGTAGGAGCACCTGCTAGTATTTGACATGTCAAATGGAACAACAGATTATAATGTTGTTCACCCATGGAACCTAAATGTTTAGTGCTGGTTGTATGGCTACAAAAGGGAGCAGTTTATCTAAAGAACTCTTTTGAGCCCATAAACATACGATCCCATGCGATGAGGGTACGTAATGGTCTTTTACGACAACAGGTCCATGATTCGCGATGCGATGTGAAAGATGAGCTACGACCATTTTTGGGATGAGATCCAAACAGTAAAGAAAAAATGTGTTACCTCTATAAATCTTTTTGTGAAAGGATTAATGACGACAACCATGATTAATGTATTGGGAGAATAAATAAAAATGCTTGAGAGAGATTGTAATTGGGAGAGAGAGATGGGAACGAGAGAAAGTGAGAAAGAGAGAATGTAAAGCCTTCAAAGGCCAAGTAGTAGATGTTGGGTTTATGTGGCTTTTAAAGGCCTTATGAGTGCTCGTAAAATGAAATAATATAGTGGAACATGAACTCAGTGGAAATGTGGTCCCTCGTGGACCATACTAAGTAAACAATGGTTTGCTGATACCGATATGTGCTTAACGATCTAGGCCAGTCGGTTGGAAAAACCCATGTTACTTAGGCATGAAGAACAAACCGATTAAGGTTTATAGATTAGCCCTTGATGAAGTTGGTGAACATGCCCGGATGAGTGAGCCGAGGGACTGTGTGACCCTTGTGTATGATGGTGGCCTACTGAGACAAGGGCCAAAACCTCTTCCATGTTCCATCACACGACATGCATATTGATAGATCGTTCGGGAAAGCTAGATATCCACTTTTGGGTGAAGCGTATGCATATGTGTAAGATACTCCTATACACCATAGAGCTGTGGTCGCATCATATCGTGGTGACATTGACTCGTCTCTAGGGGATGACCTGTAATCCACAGGCTGGGATTGCGACTCTTTGATTCATCGACTTGACTTTGGTGACTCGTTAATGGGCCTTGCTTGGACTGTGGGTCGTGGGAAACACTGGGTCGGTTCGATAAAGCTAATATGGTTTGTAGTCCACAGTTGAAGGTAGAGTACCCCGTTATTAGATATTGGATTCCTAAAACCATATGGATCATTTTCCCATCATATTAATTTAATTGTGTTCATTTTATTATTAAAATGATTTTAGTTTTATTATTGAATTTGTATGAATCTCTCAATATTTTATTTGTGATTTTTGGACTTATAAAAATATAGTTATTGTTCTTACAAAGTTATAAAAAAATTCAAATATATATTAAATTATTAAAATAATATTTTTTTCCATAGGGGCCCATAATGCACATGGGCCCACCATGTGGCATGTGGGTGGGGGCTCACGTGTGCTACAAAAGGGTGGCACACCCCACTCTCTTTGGATTCTTTTGTTTGCTTTTAAGATAAAGTTAGTTTAATTTGTGGCATGTGGTCAAATCTTGGAAGGGATATATTGACCATGGCTTTATCTATTTTGTAGCAAGTTTGTTTTAAAGAGATATGGTCAATTTGAATTGATATGGATCTTATCTTATTTATATTTAGTAGTATTTATCTACTTGATATTATTTGATATAACCTTATGGAATATGTGACATGGATCGTGCAATTTTATTGAATGCATGATATTTATTTTATTTAAATGTATTAATGGGAAAATGGTTTAGAAAAAGTGGATAATGATTCATGCACCGTCTATAATGTTGATGGCCATCTATGGAATGGATGGCTCAGATCTCTCACCCCACAAGTCACCATTGATCGACGATCTATGTTCAATCTCGCAAAAGGCAAGCCAAAGAAAACCTTAAGAAATCCTAATCTTATTCAAAGCCTTTAAAAAGGGATTGTCTCTATCCAAAAATATCTACACCTTATCTCTTGTACCTAATGGGGCACGCACCTCTCTCATGTTTGATTTCTCTCTCGCACATTGTGAAAAAACCTAAGGGTTTAGGTTATGGAGTTCTTTTCTCCTATCTCTCAAATATGGATTTATGGCTAAGGGTTTTAAGGTTTAGCAAAATGAGAATCCATCTCTCTCAAACTAGGTTGCTAAGATAATTCACCAAATGTTTGAGTTTGTGATCAAAAGAGTTCATGTTTCATTGGTGTGGCTTGACAGAAATTTGCTTTCCTGATTTGAGATTGAAGTTAGAATGTTAATCCCGCGCCATCGGATGGTGATGACTCGGTGTGGGGTGTAATAAGCCCGATTACGGTAATTTCTAGCACTCTTCCTTTTTGTTTATTGCAATATTGTCTTTGATTATCAAGCATAATGCATAGTTGTTTCAATGGCATCAAGTTGTTAATATATTGGTTTTATTGTTATGTTGATTTTATTTTGAAATTTATCATATTATAATAAAGACCACCTGTAAGTGATCTTTTGCCAAAAGAAAGAGGTGAAAAAAAATATATATTCCCCGATAAAAGATCACATAGGTCTTTCTTTCAGTTCTCTGTTAAATCGTGTTACATCTCCTGTTTCACGATAGACTGAGATGGTCTAACCCAAAAGTATCACAAATTTGGAAGTGGCCTATCCCGCATAAGGGGCAAGGTTTTATTTGGCTTGCATCTCTGAATAAGATTTTAACCATTGACAACTTGATAAAAAAGGAGAAAATCTTGCCCAATGTCTGTTTACTGTGTAAAGCTGATGGGGAGTCGGGTGCACACTTGCTTATTCACTGTTCCTTTACGGTACGAATTTGGAACTGGTTGTTTGACACTCTTGGGGTTCATGTGGTGCTTCCTCAATCGGTTGATGGGATGGTTTCTCAATTCTCTATCGCCCATTTGCCTGTGATAGGTAAATCAATTTGGAAAATCTCTAAAAGTTTCATCATTTGGAAAACTTGGATGGAGAGGAATAGAAGAACCTTTGAAGGTAACTCCCTACCCTTTGAGAAACTTTTAACCAACATCAAGTACTCAATTTGGTTATGGTTGTCTATGACAAAAGAAGGGTGGGGGATTTCAAAAGTTGATGTGATGGCAAACCTTAGCAGTCTCTTTCTCCTAGGGTGTGCTTGTAGTAGACCACGATATTTTTGCACTGCACCTTTTGCTGGAAGTATTAAGCTTAACTTTGATGAGAGTTCTCTGAGAAACCCAGGTATTGCTGGAATTTGTGGTGTAGTGCGTGATTCCTTGGGTTCCATAATTCTCTCCTTTGCTGGTCCGATTGGGGTCAAAACAACAAATTATGCTGAATTAAGTGCTCTTTTGTGTGGGGTGAAAATTTTCTTTGAGAAGAATCTGAGAACAAATGTTTGGATTGAAGGGGATTCTTTGAATGTGATTAAGTGGTGCAAAAAATAACAGCAGGTTCCATGGGAGCTCCGTTCTCTTTGGTTGCAAATCATGGATCTGGTCGAACCATTTTCTTTTTCCTTCTCCCATGTTTACAGAGAAGCAAACTCACTAGTTGGCTCTTTGACGAAGGGAGGTGGTTCGTTGCCTTCACTTTTGATCTCCTCTGATGTAATCTCTTTTAATTAGTCCTCAATAAAAGTTTTGAACATTTGTCAAAAAAAAAAAAAAAAAAAGAAATACAAAAATTAGATTTCCTTTAATTGTCCAAGATTTAAAAAGATAAGTGTTTCAATCCAAACATTTAAAGCCACATGGGATAATCCTTTCTCTATTCCAATCTCTTTTCATTCTTGTGACGTTATTTTTTCTAAACACATAAAGAGTGTTTATGATCATCACCATCAATATTGTTATCCAACGTATGGTTGATTTTAAAATTAACCTAAATAGGGTTTTACCCGATGTCAACCTGATGGTCGGATATGAAGACCAGCTAGGCTATTAAGTGGTAAGAATTTTGAGAGAAACAAAAAAAGAAAATTAATATTGTATAATTACACTTGAAGATCTTACTACAATTGATGTTAACCAATATCATAAAAGGGAATTTTTTTTATAGAAACCACATGGTCATAGTCGCAACTATAATCATGTAGTTCATCATTATGAAACACGCTCGGGAAAACCAAGCGATCTAACCGCTAACCGCCAGGTTAGATCGAAACCAGCCACTAGCTAATTTTGGGTTTGGACGGTTTTGGTGATCAATCGATATTTTAAAAAAATTTAAATATATATATATAAAAATTTTCAAATATCCGAAATTGATTTGTAATGTATTTTTTTAATATTATTTATATTATGATAAATATTAAAAATTGTTTTAGTCATTAATACTCACTTCTATATTTTTTTCATCTTTTTAAAAAAAATTTTAAAATACCCCTAGGCACAAATCAATTATTTAAAATCCATTTTTTTCATTAATTTCAACTTTATTTGAATGTTTTTTGTTTTAATCGATTATTTAAAATCTATTTTTTAATTAATTTTCATCTTCATTTAAATATGTTTTATTTTAATCACTCTTTATATGTTTTTTATATTTTAGTAGATTTTTTTTGTGTCTTTTTTTATTTTTTAAGTACTTTTTTGATCGCCTGAGACTTGTCAAGTTAGAGCGGTTGAATCGACCGGTTTACTAATTGGACAGGTTAAATTACTTCCAAGCCCATGTTTGGTTAACTTTTTCAGTTTGATTTTGCGAACACTGCTATGACATCAATATGTTCGAAGGTGATGAAGTGGAGTGGATTTTTAATAAAATTTACATCCCTATTGAGCCTATTTCACTATAGAATTATTGAGCCTACATCACTATAGAACGGTTGTTAACGTCATCTTTATAGGTTTATGATGAACCACATCGATCATATCACATAAGAGAACTTATATAAAACACGTAAAATTGAGGAGAGAGAGAGAGTAGAACAACTACCTTAACAACTCCAACTCCTTAAAAAAAACAAAAAACAACTATCTTGTCATAAAGAAATTGGTTAGAAATAAAAAATAATTATTAGAGTCACAAAATAAATGTCAAAAATTTCAAAAGGTTCTCAAATATTCAACTTAGATGAATATAAATTTGCTTGGTTGCACATCTTTTAATAAATTCAAAGATTGCTCATACTAAAATGAATTATATTTTAATAATTATTTTTCTTCGATTCTGAACTTGGTTATGCGTTCAACTTCAATTATTTTCACCATGAATAAATTTTAGACATATCAAAAAAAAAATCACTTTTAATTTTTTTTCGATTATTTAATTGCTTGTCTTTCTACTAATTAAACTAGAGTATGCCGAACCTTAAGAGGCAGCTTAATCATTATATACAGTCTTTTGCAAGTCCAATACATAATCATCTACGATAAATAATTAATATATGTAAATTTTTATATAATAGCAATTAATATCATAGTTTATGCTTTAGACCAATGGTTTAAAAACCGGATCGGTGACCCGGATCGGGCTTTTCAAAAACCGATCCGGATCGGTGAATCGGCGATCCGGATCGGGGAATCGGCGATCCGGATCGGAATCGGGTGAATCGGTCATAATAAAGCTTCAAAAAAATCCGAAAAAATTATTAAAATTCATTATAAATATTGTTTTTTAGGAATTCAATAAAAAATGAGGGTACTCCATTAAGAATTTTCATGTTTTTGAATGAATATGCGAATATTGATATGTTCTTCCCCTGCATGAACCGCCATTCAACATTTAATTTACATCACACAAAAGGATAAACATAGAATTATCATGGAATAAGTATATCAACATACATGGACTACAATAAAGCATAAAATTAGTAACATATGATCTAAATTAAGATGTAAAAAGTTTAAATTAACCTGACAGTTCAAAAAGAAAAATAATCACCATATGTAGTGATAATATGTTGCGGTAGTTCATGTAGTCATATTCGTTGTTATTTGTTATTGCAAAAGGACAATAATATTTTCGTACATATCAATTACAAACATTTAGAATAATACAAAATGCAAGCTCCAAACATGGCTACAACTCAATTATCAAAAACATACATTTTTTGCATTAAAAAATTAATAATAAAAACAATTCTTCAAAGAGCCGGCTAACATCAGTCATTCCAAATGTCCAACTAAAAAATCCATGAACAACAGATAAAAAAAATACAGTTTTGTATTGAAAATATAATAACATACATTTTTTTGCATAAATAATCCATCAACATACAATTTTTTCAACAAAAACTTTAACAATAAAAATTTAAAATATGGTTTAATACCTCATGATAATTAAAACCTTGTCACGATTTTCACATCTTTTAGGAAAATCATCAATTTTCAAAAAATTCGATAATGAAAAAAAAAAAAAAAAAATTACAGCAAACTCAATCAATAAAAATTAAAAATTAGGTTTAAATGTTTAATACATCATGATAATCAAAACTTTATCACGATTTTCACATCTTTTCAAAAAATCATCATTTTTCAAAAAATTCGATCATGGATACAAAGAAATAAAAAGAAAAGTACAGCAAATTTTCAAAAAATTCGATCATAGATTAAAAAAAAAAATTAACAAATTTTCAAAAAGTTCGATCATGGATTAAAAAAAAAAAATCATAAATTTTCTAAAAATTCGATCATGGATTACAAAAAATTCGATCATGGATTACAAAAAATTCGCTCATGGATTACATAAAATTCGATCATGGATTACATAAAATTCGATCATGGATTACAAAAAAAAAAAAAACATAAAAAAACAAAAAATTCGATCGTGGATTGCAAGAATAGAAAAAAACAATTCGATCATGGATTACAAAAAATTCAATCATTGGTTACAAAAAAAAAAAAAACACAAAAAATTCGATCATGGATTACAAGTAAAAAAAACAAACATTTCGATCATGGATTACAAAAAAGTCGATCATGGATTACAGAAAATTCTATCATGGATTACAAAAAATTTGATCATGGATTACATAAAATTTGATCATGGATTACAAAAAAGTCGATCATGGATTACAAAAAATTCTATCATGGATTACAAAAAATTCGTTCATGGATTACATAAAATTCGATCATGCATTACAAAAAAAAAAAACAAAAAAAAACAAAAAATTCGATCGTGGATTACAAAAAAAGAAAAAAACAATTACATCATGGATAACAAAAAATTCAATCATAGATTACAAAAAACTCTATCATGGGTTACATAAAAAACAAAAAACAAAAAATTCGATCATGGATTACAAAAAAAAAACAAACATTTCGATCATGGATTAAAAAACATTCGATCATGGATTACAAAAAATTCTATCATGGGTTACAAAAATAAAAAATAAAAA
Source organism: Amborella trichopoda (assembly GCF_054954075.1). NCBI lineage: Eukaryota > Viridiplantae > Streptophyta > Magnoliopsida > Amborellales > Amborellaceae > Amborella > Amborella trichopoda. The sequence goes on along the minus strand of NC_142336.1, from coordinate 35,474,517 downwards.
ATAAAATTCGATCATGGATTACAAGAAAAAAAAGCAAACATTTTGATCATGGATTACAAAAAATTCGATCATAGATTACAAAAAATTCTATCATGGGCTACAAAAAAAAAAAAAAAAAAAAAAAAATTTGTTCTTCACAGAGTCGTTTTACATAAGCGATTTTAACTCAAAAAATTCACCTCCAAGTGAATAAATTACATCCAATTGACTATATTTTCTGATAAACAACAATATAAGGAATCAAAAACCTAAATTTTTAACACATTATTTCAAATATATCATGAAAACAAAATCAAAAGGTGGAAAAAAAAAAAAAAAAACAGCGGAATTTGGTTCCGCAGACATCTCACTGTTCATATCAAATTTCTTGCTGTAATTGATCAGATTACGTAAAATTGAAAATTTTAAATCATACTAGACACAATAAAGATTAAAAACCCTAATTATTGAACTCGTTTTGTCCAAAATATGCCGTGAAATAAATCAAATGGCGGAAAAAAAAAAAAACCCAAAGTTCTTACCTATTTTTGTGAACCGAAGCCTTCAATCTCTAAAAAACTCTGTTTTTCTCAACGATTATCACAAATTAGTAACAAAAGCTTTTGATTCACAGCTTTAAGATCAATATGCCTACAAATTTTGAAAGATTCATGCCCTATGTGGCATGAAAGTTCAGAAATGGCGGAAACCCTAAACCCCGAATTTTTCTTGATAAAAAAACAACCAATTTTTCCACCATTTAATCCTTGAAAAAACTGAATAAAGCTGTTTACAGCCTGCAAAACAGATCACATGCCGAAAAAAACAAAAAAAATGATCAAAAATGACAAATTTGAAAAAATCCGTGAAGAACACTGTGCAACCCGTGTTCTTCACGGACTCGCCGATTCCGCACAGTGAATCGGCGAGTCACTGTGCGGAATCGTCCGGTTCTCTCTAGAACCGGACGATTCCCGGTTTTTGAACCGATCCGGTACCATTTTCGTGAATTCCGAGTCGAACCGGGCGAGTCCGGTTCGACTCGGCGATTTTTTAAACGCTGCTTTAGACCATCATGAAGCACTCATATCATACATGCATCAACTAGTACATATATAAACCTTTTAAGCATAATTTAAATATCATATTTTCTACACCCATCAACCACTGCAATGATCCATTGATAACAAATTTTATAGAAATCAATATCTATTAAGGACAAGGTAAACGTAGCAAATAAAAGTAGCAAACATGGAAGAGGAGAACGTAGCAAATAAAAGTACCAAATACAAACAGTGCATAAAAGAAGACCTAATTAATCAAAAGAGAGAGAAATTTGTTAAAGGCCATTTGGGTATTTGAAAATTTATTACGTGACAATTGATTACAAGAAAATATGATATTTTCAATGTTTGAGTATACTTAATCATAAGGAAATGGAAAGACATTACACGAGATTTTTCTAAAAATCAGGAAATCTATTATGAGAGTGACGGATAATTTATGAAAATTTTTTACGTGCATTTTTGCCTACCCTATTCCTTATTAAAAAAATCTTCTAAACCCTCTCTCTTCATAAAAACTAGGTGATCCTTTGTTTTTCAGCTCGTTCCCTTATCTGAAGGCATCAGCTATCATAAAAAACAAATTAATAAAAATAAAATTAGTAATTAATAATAAATTACATAATACAATCATAATAAAAAATTTCACACAACATAACGTCATCCATCCCTTTTTACGCTCGTCCCCTTATCTCAAGCCATCAATGTCATATAAAAACAAAAATAATAAAAATAAAAATCAGTAATTAATGATAAATTACATAACATAATGATAATAAAAAATTTCTTACAACATAATCCTTATAAGAGATTACTAAAATCTCAACTGAAATAACATACCTCTTTAGTCTCCTCTAATACTTATAAATTTTATATTACAATTACCAAACCTTCTAGTTTACTAATCAAACTTCTTCCTATTTTTCAACTCGTACCTTTCAAATTTTGAATTTAATATCATAAATTTATTGTTTATTTGAAATTATATAGAGAGACATTTGAAAGACTTCTATAATAAATAAATAAAATTAAGGCTCATCTATTCCAATCATATTGTTCCAATGACTTATCATGTTGAAACCAATGTTATGTTAGAAAACATGTGATTGCATATAAGTGCCAAAGGCACTTAAAATAAGTAGGAAATAGTGTCATGACTGTAAAATGGTACAAGTTCTGGTTATAAAATCTTTTTGGAATGGTGATAATGTTATTAGTAGAAATCTTTTTGGAATGGTGTGATGATGATTTTAATTCAATATTTTAGTAAAATTTTGATACAAAAAAGAAGAAAATGATAATTCTGCATTTTAGTGGAAATTTTTGACAAAAATGAAAGAAATGATAGTTTATAGGCACGTGCTGGTAAAATATTGGTAATGTATTTCCTATATTTCTTCCGAACATAGCCAAACAATAACAATGTATTTCTCAGGTTACATTTAAATACTACCCAAACAGTAACAATCTATTTACAGGTAATGTATTACGTCAGTAATATCTTTCACAAACAATATATTTTCAGGTATCCAAATATCCCAGTGAATCAAGAATGATCATGTTAAAATAAAAAAAATAGAAAAAGTAAATCAAGAACATTTCATTAGAATTGTCTATTTTGCAACTAATACTATGTTTTGTAACTGCAACCGTGGATGATTCATAACAAAAAGTTCATGTTGAATAGATGATTTTCAACGCCTTACCAACTAAAATGAACAATAAAAAAATGATAATTTCCAAATTTTTAAGCTCCCAAATTTAAGTAAACCAAAAAGACAAAGTAAAAGAAAAGGTGACTAGACATTTTTGAGCTTCCCTAACTCCCATTTTTCTCAAGCTCCTAATTTTGAGGGGAAAATGTTCATCTATTCAAATGCGCTACCGTCGAGCAGAGAGAGAGAAAGAGGGAGTGATAGGGAGAGAGGACGAGAGAATGATCCTAACTAAGCTACTAGACTTCAAAAACTTGGACAGGCAAATTGGCATGTTACTGGGCCAAGTTGGATTGACAATTCCCCCTCTGGGTTTGCAATTCTCGCATAGGATGAAAAAATAATTAAAATCATCGTCATTATTTGAGTCTTAGCCCAACTACTTAGGGATTGTTAGATGAATTACGTTCCTCCAGCATGAGCATAAAACATTGGTTCAAGATTCGTGGAATAGATGTGGCAAAATATTTCACTGATTACCAACCTAACATAATCCTCCTCATTTTAAAATAATTATTTTAAAATATTATTTTATATTTCAAGATAATTTAACATAGTCAACCCTAATTAATTGGAAAAAGACTAAAATGACGATGATGATTTCAAAATAATTTAACAAAAAAAATATTAAAAAAAGTAAATTGGGTGGGAAACGATCAAGTTCCTTGATAACTTACCCGATTCTCTAATATAATGGGGTGAGTCCCTTTAAATCAGTGTTGATGCTTTGGTCAAATTCGGGGTGCTTCAGGCAGCTAGCTTTGGTCAGATTTGGATTTGCTTTTGGGTATGCTTTATGTCCGTTTTAGCCAACAAAGAAATAACTATATAAAAGTAATTTTTTATTTTATTTTTAATTTTTTCATTATTTGTATATATTTTATATAAAAATATCTAATTTATTTATATTCAATTTTTTAAAAAAATATGCAGTTTTCTCCCAAATCGGCCAAAACACCAAATTGTTTTATTTTTCTCACCAAACCGTAGAAAACTATGAAGCGAATGACAACATTGCTTTAAATCAATATGATTTCCATTATAAGGAATTGGGTTGCACTAATGGGATTGTCAATTGTTGCAAGTAATAATTTTAAGGGATTAGGGTTGGCAATGTACTAGCTATGGGCCGGGCCAATGCGGGCCCAAGTCCCTAAAAGGTCGGCAAGATTGAGCAAAAGGGGCTCTGGCCTAGGCCTAGCCTTAGGGCCCAGGTTAGGTAGCTTGCCCTAGCCCATATCCAGTTCAAGCTAGGCTAGGCCTAATGAGAATTTGAAAAACACACAAAGTAAAAAACCAAGTCGGGCAATTCATCACCCATCCTTCAGTTAGGCCAGCTGGCAAAATTTTCGACCCTAGGTCCTTGATTTTCCAGGTCAGATCAAGGATGAGAGGTTCAATGAAGGGTTTTTAACCATGATTCCAAGGAGGGGTCCAAGGGCTAGAGAGCGGGAGGGCGAGAGCAGAGAGAACACAATCCTAATCTTAAAGAGGTGCGAGCAAAAGTTTATATAAGGGTAAGGCCCTAAACAATCAAGTTAAGGTGAACCTAAAAAATTTACTAAAGGAGGCTATTTTGATGCTGAGAAACCCTAAATTCGATCATTTCGACATTTAGATGTATGAATAGAGAAAAAATAAATTTCAAGTTTTGAAAATAGTGCAGTTCGTAATACTTTATCTAGACAATCAATTTTCAAGATTTTCAAGTGTTCATAGATTTGCTCAATGTTTTGGATTTTTAAATTTTATAATTCTAGATGAAAATAAATTTTAAGGCCATCATAAAGATTTTTTATACTGAAACAACATATTCAGGTACGATTTGAAGGTGGGCCTTACTTTATTTGTCCAGGGCCTCAACCTTATACAAACCACACCCATAAGAAATAGAAGCCAGTGAATGTCCAATAAATTAAGAGAAAGGTTTTTATACTTCGTCTACTGTATAGAAGATATATACTCCCCCCATCCAATTGTTCAATTTAGATCAAGTTAGCCACTAACCGTTTGATCTGGATTTGACACCTGTTATTTTATTTTATTGTAAATTATTTGAACATAAAATTCGGTACATGCCATCATCTCGATGGGGCACACCTAAACAAAATATTATAAAATATTTTCTATAAATACAATGACCAAGATTTTCCAAAACTTTTAGGAGCAGTTTGGTTATTTTATTTTATTGAAAATTTTTGTTTTATATTTTTTTACGGGTGAGTAGATGCCCAGACTTTAGGATGTGTTTGATAACTAGACACTTACGCGAAGATGGAACTTGTTCGTTTCATGTTTGATAAAAGGGTGCAGTTGACATACATATGCATATGCCGCTGTAAAGGTAAAGTGCACTTTTAAATTTTATTATGGTATATAATTTTGATATAAAATATGTTTAGGATTATTTCGAAATCTATTTTTATATCTAATCATAAAATTTTAAATTTAAAAAATGGTTAGAAACAAGTAGACCTATGAAAATCTTGAAAATGGATCGTATAGATAATACACTATTTTTTAGACTTAAAGTTTTTTAGATTTAATTTTTTTTTATTTTTCATGGTCATACGTCTCGATGTTGAAATATAAATCAAAGGATTTTTCACCATTAAAAATATATTTTTCGATGGATTTTTGAGGTGCATCCCTAGTTCTACATTATAAGGATGCATCCTTATATATAAACGTTTTCCTCGATAAAAACAAGTAAGTTTAAAAGTTAAAAAGATAAAGATAACTTACCAGGAAATTTATCTGTTCCCTCTTTTTAGGCTCAGAAAAAATTCCGTGTAAAAACACGGAACTTGAAAAGGGTACCTCGCTGAAGGGTAACACCTCCCGAAGAAAATGGTATTTGCTTGCCCCCGACTGCCCTAGCCATTGAGCAGAGACCTTCTCTTGGCGTCTACGAGCCTTCTCACAAAGGTACATCACAGTTTTTTCTCTCACCTGATTTTTTTTTCTCCCCTGATTTTCTTCTCTCAGTTTTTTCTCTATCCCATGGTTTTTTTTGCTCTCTCTGATTTTTTTCTTTAGGTTCCGAACATGGTGAAAATGGATCTAGTTTTTTCTCTGAATATTGTTTTGTGGTAAACTATTCTCTGTAGGGAAAAAATAATTTGGCTGTATTTTTTTCGTAACAGTTATCTGTAGAAAAACCTGGCCCCTCATCCCTCCCTTCAAGCCTTCCTCTCTCCACTCCAGCTAGCTAAATTTCACAGTTCTCTCATTTTCCAATTCTTCTTTTCATCTGGTTTCTTCTACTACACAGGTGACAATTATAACAATTTGGTGTTCCCTTTTTCTTTTTTTCTTTTTTTCTTTTTTGTGACTGCTATCATCTGAAAATGAGATAATCAATGAGATTGCTTAAATTTGATTCATGGTTAGCGTATTTTTCTCTTCATTGATAGTTCTTTTGTTGGTTGTGAAGAAAAGAAAGAAAAAAATTGCATTATTGCTTTCCTTTTTGCCATAGGTTTAGATTAAGCTTACTTTTTATTTTTCAATATCAAGCATAGGGTTTTATCCGACCATTGAGAATATAGTTATAGAATCAGCGAACAAAAAAAAAAACTTGTTATAGATTGACTGGAATTTTTTGCAAATAAAAACATTTCTCAAGGAAATCAGGAAATTTGTTGAGTTTGTTGTGGAATTTTAGTTCAGGAAATGGTTGAAGAATCCAATATTCAATTTAATTAATCCTGACTATTGGATATATAGAACAGTTTTTCTAGGCAAAACATAACAAATCATTGCCATGAAGTTTGAATGAGAGAAAGTTGATTATCTTTGATGATTGAGGTGAATTTTAGTTATGATTGTGATTGGGGTAATTGTGAAATATTTAAAGGTTTATTGCTTCTAAAGTTTGTATAACTCTTTCATATGACTGAACTATCCAAAAAAAAATGTCAATGTTGCTCACCATTATAATGTCAATGTTGCTCACTATTATACAGTTTATAGTATGTTGTTAGTTGAAAACTGGCCCTTCATATAGCTGTATTGGACTTATTTTCCTCACGAATGAATATATCGATAGTAACATAGCTTTAGATGTTTGATGCTCTCTTTTGGTCTTTTCTAATGATGTTTGATAAATACATAATAATAATAATATAGTTATTCTGTCTGTGTGTGTGGACTACAGAGTAAGACCTGTTATGTAACTGATTAAAGAGTATTTTGTCTGTGTGTGTAGACTACATCGTTATTTTTTTGTGTGTGTAGACTGCAGTGTAAGGCCAGTTATGTAACTTAGAACTTCCTTATATTCCAGTAGATTATCAAAGACAGAGACCCATAACTTCTTTAATGTTCCAACACCTTATCAAACACAGAAATACATAACTTCTTTAACAATCTAGCAGGTTATCAAACACAGAAACCCAAAACTTCTTACAGTAACTTCTTTTTTCTCAGCAAAGAAGAACTTCCAATTTCCAAGGAACATTTATCTTCCAGTTATCAAACACGCCCTTAGTGTCAAAAACATATATAGGCATGACATTGTGATTGGGGCAAACGTCCATTCAGAATGGACGGATGGATAGGGGAAGTATAAAAGTTTTATACATTAGGGGCGTGTTTGATAACAAGAAGTTGCTTCCCAGAAATTGGAAGTTGTCTGTTACTGTAGCGGTTCTGTGTTTGATATAGGTTAGTAAGTTTAAAATGGTAAGTTACCTGTTACTGTAGAACTTCCCCAATTTTAAGCTTAAAAAAACTTTCGTCGATTTGGACGGAAGTTAAAATGGGAAGTTCCATGGGGAAGTTTGATGCATCCCACCGGCGTGAAAAACCCACGAGACCCTTCCATAGACGCTCAAAGACAGAAACCCTAGCCGCTTCCTCTCTGACAAAGCTCTCTCTCTCTCTCTCTCTCTCTCTTCTTTGTCTCTCTCTCTATTCTCTGTTGAGAGACAGAAATCCTAGCCGCTTCCTTTCTGACAGAGTTGTCTCTCTCTCTCTCTCTCTGTGGGAAGATTTGTCTCTGTCTCTCTTCTTCTGCCTCTTTGTAATCTCCATCTTCTTGGAGCCTCCCTTCCCTCTATTCTCCCTCTCACCCTATGCGAGCAAGAGCTTGAGGAACCCCTACGAGCAAGAGCAACAACCTCTCAATCATCAGTGAGTTGTATGCAGATTTTCCAATTTTTTCCATTTTTTCTTAGTAATTTAGGTTTTTGGATCCTTTGAGGGGTTTTTTTAGGAATCCCTATAAAAGATTTAAGGCTTTCCTTATTTTTCTTTGTTGTAAATCTGCTGTAAAAAAATTTGGGGCTTTCCCAATATTTCTTTGTTGTAAATCTCCTGGATTTTATTATGTCTTATGATTTCTTGTTCCATTTCTTTTCATACACAAGTGAACAAGATCCTTTGATTTATTTCATTGATTCATGATATTTGATGCCCTAAATGCATGTAAAAAATCTGCAACCTTGATTTTATATATTTATGTATTGGTGATTCGAGTTTACTCATTGTAGAGAGCTACACTAGTTATTTATTTTATGGCCTGAAATGGGAGCCAAGATAATCCAATTTATTTAATTGATTCATGATATTTGATGCCCCAAATTTATGTAAAAAAACAGCAACCTTGATTCATATATTTATGTATTGGTGATTCGAGTTTACTGATTCTAGAGAACCATGAAATTTCAGTTTTCAGTATGGAACTTTTATCTCTTGTTATTGTCCCTCGATAAAGATTTTTTTTTTCCAATGTATAGTTGATACCTATCCATCTCCCAGGTAAAGAGGGCCACCTTTTCAGAGATTCCAAGAAGGAAAGCTAAATGTTGGAGAACAGCCTCCTCCCATCCCTCTATAAGTTAGGGTTTCATGGCTATGGAGAGGGATACACAAAGAAAAACTAAAGAGTTCTCAATAGTTTTGGAAAAGCTCGGCTCTTTGCTATTTAGAAGAAGTAGATAATAGAAGAAGTATAGAAACCTTTCCCATATATTACTTATTCTTTGTTCCATGCATTTAACTTCTCTCTAATAATATTTAGCCGCTAGAGCTACACAAAACTCTCTCTCTTACAGGCGTGCAGTCCATGCTCCTTCCTTCTCTTTTCTACCCTTCTGTTGGAGCACCCACAAGCAAACAAACTGGTGGGGGTTCAGGGCCATAAAGCCAAAGGGAGCTCTCTCTCTTTCTCTCTGTTAAATGTTCTTCGCTTTCTCTCCCTTTAAAAACAATCGACTAAAACTCTCTTCTTTCATGTCTTCCTTGGTTTCTCCTCTTCGTCATGAAGCTGGGCTCCAAACCCTAAAACTTTCTTGCCTTATCGACAATCCTTCTCTCTCTCAGATAAGTTTTGGTCACTCCCAACAAAGGCTGCATCCTTGGTTTCTTCGTGGTTTCTATGCCTTCTTTATCCCCATCAATGGATAATTCAAAGGTATGGCTTTGATTCCTCTCTAACTCTCTCTGGAATCGATTATCTCATGGCAATTTGTGCTCTTGTTATTTTGGTTTCTTCTTATAACTCTTAATCGCACAAGTTATTCTGCTCTTAATGGATACTCTATTTATTTTCGTTTTAATACCGAGCTTCTGTTAAACTTGGATTCGTTATTAATATAGTTTATGTTGCTGCTAGTTTTAGCATCGGTGAATTGGAAGGAAAAATTGAAGTGTTGTGGTTCCATAAAGATAAACAAAATAAGTTTTGTTACTTTTTTCTAAAAAAACATGTGGATTTGGATTGTAATTGTTGTGTTGGTTTGGAGTTCAGTATTAGTTTTATTGTTTTTTCGCTTGTTTTTTCAATAGGATATGTATGATAAGATTCCATAAATTGCAAGCAACATTATGGTTTCTGCAATTACTGTTCTGTCCATGAGTCATGACAAAGCAAATATGCCATGCATCTCTTTTGTTCAATCTGTTGAACTATTGAGGGGAAGAGATGAACCCACCAAAATCCCAGGTATTAAAGGCAATGTCGTTAGATTGTAAATAGCAGAGAGTCGGGCTTTTCTAGAACTATTGAGAACTCTTTAGTTTTTCTTTGTGTATCTCTCTCTACAGCCATGAAACCCTAACTTATAAAGGGATGGGAGGAGGCCGTTCTCCAACATTTGGCTTTCCTTTCTGGAATCTATGAAAAGGTGGTCTTCTTTATCTGGGGGATGGATAGTTATCAACTATCCATTGGAAAAAGCATTTTCTCTCTTTAAAAAACTTTTTAGTGATAAACATTAAAAATACATAATATTTTTAGGATAAATATTAATTACATTAAGAGAGAAAAATATGGCACATGTACAGCGCCATGGCCACCCAAACGTACCAAACATCTCACACTTCGCCATGAGGGCCGGATATGTGCCATATTTTTCTCTCTTAATGTAATTAATAGTTTTCCTAAAAATATTATGTATTTTTAGTGTTTATCACTAGAAGGCGTTTTAGAGAGAAAATGTTTTTCTAATGGATAGTAAATAACTACCCATGTCCCAGTTAAAGAAGGTCACCTTCTCAAAGATTCTACGAAGGAAAGCCGAATGTTGGAGAACGACCTCCTCTCATTCCTCTATAGGTTAGGGTTTCATAGCTATGGAGATGGATACACAAAGAAAATTTAAAGAGTTCTCAATAGTTCTGGAAAAACCTTGCTCTCTGCGATTTACAATCTAATGACGTTGCCTTCAATACCTGGGATTTTGGTGGGTTCATCTTTTCCCCTCAATGATTCAACACTAGTATCAAAGCGATCGGGTTCCATTATTATGTATTGATCCTTGCTTTCTTTATATTATTTTCATTGTTTAAGTTGTGCTCATAGGTTATCCTATATTTCGATTTGACTTTTCAACCTAAATACGCAAAGACATATAGAATCAGAGAGTTGTGAATCAAAGAGTTTTTCCCTGGTATTTTACAGATCTCTTAATCCTTATTGTTTGAGCTTGCTGCTGTGTAAACAATATTATTTTTTCCTTGAGTGAATTGTTTCAATAGCAAGCATTGTTGACAATCAAATTTGGCTCAAAACTATATGCGCTACGTGGCTCTACTTGCTTAAAGCACAACTTTGCCAATTATTAAAAAAAAAAATCGGTGAAATTTTGTTTCTGAAATTCACTGCAATCTTGGGAATTTTCAGGGCATTCCACTTTTTATTCCATCCTCTCTCTCTCTCTCCCTCTCGTTTTTGTCCGATTCTCAACTATTCTCAAGCAAACTTCAGGCTTGGTGACAAGGAGACTTGTTTTTTTTTTGTCTTAGTCGTTCCATCTTCTCTCTCTATTTGGCCTTTTCTTTCACTTCTCTATGTTCTACCTTTTTTTTTTTGAATTTTTTATTTACCTGTAAAATTGATGCCATTACCTACCATTTGATCGTGAGCCTCTTTTATCTTGTTATCTAAAGCTTAGTCAAAACTTGAAGAAATACTGATACAAGTATCAGTAACTCGCCGTGATCGGTACGCGTAAGAGGGTCTATATCTTTGTGAGAAAGAAGAGGTCTTGGAAGGCGAATTCTGAATTATTATTTTTCCTTAAAGTATTATTTTATTTTGCATGCTTGGATGGTAATTTAGGGATATTTCTTTTATAAATATTCTATTTGAGAAGTTTAAGTGGGTAAAACTCATGATCTTAGTCTTGTAAATTGATTTTCTTGATTGTGGTCTATATTTTGTTGAGAACAACAAATATTGCCTGTTGTAAACAATTACATTAGACTCTCTCATAGTGATATAAATATTTTTTCTTGCTTCTTCTCTCGAGAATGTTAAGCTTTATAGTTCAAGAACTTGCATAAAGTACTTTGCTGCCTTATTTTTATCTAGGCTCTTACATCATACCAGTGTGCACACAAATTGTTCAAGGGAATTTTTCTTTGAGGTTGCAGCCCATAAAGAGTCGGCAACCTATTGATTTGCCTAGCAGACAACCCTTTCTCAAGCACAATTAAATTTTTTGAGCTCTAAGGCAAATCTAAAACTTAAAATGACATCTAGGCTAGTGATGGCAGAAATATCAAAACTTGCAAACTTAATGGAACTAATTTTTCTATGTGGAAAAGAAAAATTGGATACATTCTCTTCCAAGATAGGGTGGATTATGTTCTAGATACAAAACCACCAGTTTTAGAGCCTAATACTAATGGTCAAGCACGAAGGTGATTTGAAAAATGGTTAGAAGATGATAAAGTAGCTAGGACCACAATGTTGAGTTTTATGGATGATGATGTAATTAGATTCTTTGAGGACCACACCACAACTCAAAGTATGATGGGTGCCCTATTTGAAAAGTAAGGGACCACTTTTGAGACCTATGTGCAATTATTATTAGAAAAATATAATTCTTGCAGAATGAAGGAATCAGATTCAGTGATCGAGCATGTCAACAAAATGACAGTACTCTCAAAGGGCCTTGCTGTTGCTGGGAATCCAGTCCCTGATCGCATGCAAGTGTCCATTGTCCTTGACAGTCTCTTTCCATCTTGGGAGCCTGTTGTAATTGCATTGAACCACTCAGCACAAGGGATAACAATACCTCAGTATTGAAGTTGAGAGAAGAATGAAGAAGAAGTCAAATGAGCTTCACTTTGCCCAAAGTTCATCTTCTCATATTCCCAAAAAACCTTACAATAATCAGAACAATAATAATAAAAAGTATAAGGGAAAGGGGAGAAATTTTAAAAATCAAAAGAATAAGGCTGACAAGACATGTTTAATGTTTTTATTGTAAAGAAATTGGACATTAAGTTTAATTGGCCTAAGCTGAAAATTAAAAATAAGAGCCAGAATAATAACAATGCTTGAAATACTAATAGTAATCAAAATAAAAATAGACTTGATCTGCATAATCTTAGAATCAATAGTTGTCGACCATGACGTGAGGAATTGGTGGGTCGACTCAGCCTCCACTCGACATGTCTTGAGGACCAAGTACGGATTCACATAGTTGAAGGAGATTGTGGCCGGTAACTAGTGGATTTATATGGAAATGACACCTACTGCTATGTACTTGGTGTCGATACTTTTAAGCTGTGTTTACTAGGAGGAACGAATCTCCTATTGATTGATATTTTGTATGCGCCCAATATGAGGCGCAATTTGATTTCTATTCCTAAGCTAGACAACAAGGGTTATGAAATAAGGTTCAAGTCTGGTCGGGTTACCATTGGTAAACATTCTTGAACATTAGTGTATGGTACTAAAGTTGACAATTTGTACCAATTGAACATGAATGAAAGTTCATCTTATTCTAGTTATATTTATGCATCTTTTGATGTTCGTTTGTATGGATGATTCATATTTATGGCACTTAAGATTAGGACATATAAATAAAGATAAAATGAATCAAATGGTTAAAAGATGTTTGCTTCCCAACTTAGGAGAAATTGTGTCCAAAACATGTGAGCCATGTATTTCTGGTAAATTAACTTAGAAGACTTTTCCTAAAGGAAAAAGTTGTCTGACTTACTTAATATCGTTCACTCTGATATATGTGGCCCATTAAATGTAAAAACACATAGAGGGATGATGCATTTCATAACATTTATAGATGATTACTCTCGTTATGGATATGTATACTTAATTAGTAGAAAGTCATGTGCATTAGAGACATTTAAAGAATATAAAGCTGAGGTAGAAAACCAGCTAGGGAGACATTAAAATTCTTCGAACAGATAGGGGAGGTGAATATTGCTCCGACTTATTTATCGAATTTTGTAAGGAGCATGGTATAATTCACCAAACCACCATACCATATACACCACAACAAAATGGTGTAGCTGAAAGAAGAAATAGAACTCTAATGGACATGATTAGGTCAATGATTAGCCATTCAGTTTTATCATCTCATTTTTGGGTTAGACTCTTAAAACTGCAATGTATATCATTAATCATATTCCAACTAAATCCATAGATTTGACCCCATATGAATTATAGATTGGTAGGAAACCTGATTTTACTATTTTGAAAGTTTGGGGTTCTTGGGCACATGTGCTTATACCACCACAAAATAGAGATAAACTACAAAGTAAAACTATCAAATGCTCTTTTATAGGTTATTCAGAAAATTCTAAGGGCTATAGATTCTATAAGCATGATACTAGATCCTTATTAGAGAGCCGTGATGCTCATTTCTTAAAACATATAGATGATGAACGTACTTTAAGTAAGCCTATTGACTTACACGAAATTGATAAAGATAAGGGTCTCGATGACCCTATTTCTTTGTCTTCCTCTACAATTGGTGAGAATGATTCAATTGAACCTAATATATCAGATAGACCGAACAGAACTAGAGCCCTACCTACTACTTTGGAAGAATTTTATGTGTTTATGAATAAAGACAATTATTCTCCCATGAGTAAGGATACAATAGATGAACCTCAAAGCTATAGTGAAGTTATTAGTTCACATGACTCAGCTGAGTAGACTCAAGCCATGGATGATGAGCCTCCTTAAAAATAGAAAAGCTATTAGTTGCAAATGGGTCCTGAAGAAAAAACTTAATGCAAATGGATCCATTGATAAATGTGATGCTAGGTTGGTAGCTAAAGGATTTACCCTAAGGGAGGGTATAGATTATGTAGAGACTTATTCTCTAGTAGCAAAATTTTCATCTATTAGGTTCATCTTAGTATTAGTTGCATATTATGATATGGAATTATTGCAAATGGATGTTAAAACAACTTTTTGATCGGAGAATTAAAAGAAGATATATACATGAAACAACTAGAAGGATATGTAATTAAAGGATAAGAAGACAAAGTATACAAACTAAAGAAATCTTTATATGGTCTTAAACAGTCTTCTAGGCAGTGGTACTTTACTTTTTATAATGCAATCACAGAAATTGGTTATGTAGTCAATAGATTAGACCATTGTGTATATGTGTGGAATAGTGGGAGCAATTTTGTTATCTTATCATTATATGTAGATGATATATTCCTAGTTGGTAATGATATCGGTATGATTAACCATACCAAATCATGGCTAAGTTCCCATTTTGAGATGAAAGATATGGGAGAAGCCTCATATGTACTGGGCATTGAAATAACAAGAGATAGAAGTTTGATACTTCTATGTTTATTTGAAGAAAATTATTTAAAAAGTTTTTAAGGAGATTTAAGATGGAAAATTGCAAGCCTATAGATACACCCTTTGTAAAGGCTTGAAATTGTCAAAAAAAATGTGTCCATTAAATGATTGTGACAAAGCTGAAATGGAAAGAATTCCATATGCTCAAGCTGTAGGATGTATGAATTATGCCATGTTATATACAAGACTTGATTTGAGTCATGCATATGGTCTTGTGAATAGATTTCAGAGTAATCCTGAGATGGCTTATTAGCAAGCCGTAAAAAGGATACTCAGGTTTATTCAAAAAACTAAAAACTACAAATTGTGCTTCCAAGCTGATAATTTAGAGGTTACTGGGTACTCTGATGCAGACTTTGCAGGAGACCCCGATGATAGAAAATTAACCTCAGGACTTGTATTCCTCTTTGGAAGGTGGATGTGTTTTTTGGTCTAGCAAGAAGCAAGGTTGTATAGCTTGGTATACTATGGAAGTCGAGAATATTGCTCGTAGCATTGCTACAACTTATATGCCGTCTGGATTAAATGTTTCATAAATGATTTGAAGTTGGATATAGCCGACAGACTTGTTAAATTTTTTTGTGATAATCAGGTTGCCATCTCATCAATTAGAAATTGATGTAGGAGAACTTTAAAGAAACATAGAAAATCAGCAATAAGCAAGCAAAAAACAAGCAATTTTGGAGAAACCCTAAGGTTTTCTCCTACCTAGAGCTCAAGCCTTAGGCTTTTTTTACAAGACAAGGTCTTTATGTTCTTAATGAGCCACTTGAACGGTTCTTCAGCTCAGCCATGCTCTTATTAATATTGAAAAATTATTGTTTTGGACAATATTTATCCATACAATGAACTTTTGACCAAAAGGTCCTAACTTAAGTATAACTTGAAACTAAACTCTGTAACTTTAATTAAAATATCTAAAAAGTCCATAGAATTCCTTGAAACTAAAAAAACCTAGAATTAAACTCTAAAACTAAAATCAGAATGTACATCCTGAAAAATTGAATAGATATTAGAAATAAGTATACTTTTTACCTCCATCAGAAATGGAGCCCATAGTTTCAAGGGTAAGCACATTGAAATTGATTATCATTACATTTATGATATTATTGAAAAGAATGAAATAACTGTAAGTTATTTGCCATCATCAAATTTGATTCCAGACCCTTCACAAATGGATTAAGTGCATAAATATTATCAAAGCATGTAGCTTTGATGGAATTTAGGAACATCTAAGTTAGGAACTCCCAAATGGGATATTTTTCTTTGTTGTCTTGGTCATGAGAGGAAAAGCCGCATAAGCTTGAAAAACCCCATGACATGATTTTGGATATTTTTTTTGTGTCATGAGATGCATAACCGCACTAGCATGAAAAGCCTCATGACAAGGATATGTTCATAAATGTTAAACCCACTAAGTGGTATAGACTTTATGGTATTTGAATTATCCGGCCCTCATGGCCAAGTGGGAGATGTTGGTTCATCTTGGTGGTCATGGGGCCTCACATGTGCCATTATTTTCTCTTTTAATGTAATTAATATTTATCTTAAAAATATTATGCATTTTTAATGCTTATCACTAAGGCTTTTTAGAGTGAGAAAATGCTTTTTCGAACGGATAGTAAATAACTACCTATCTCCTAGGTAAAGAGGGCCACCTTCTCAGAGATTCCAGGAAGGAAACCCGAACATTTGAGAATGACCTCCTTCCCATCCTTTTATAAGTTAGGATTTCATGGTTATAGAGAGGGATACACAGAAAAACTAAAGAGTTTTCAATAGCTCTCGAATAGCCCGGCTCTTTGCGATTTACAGTCTAACGACGTTGCCCTCAATATTTGGGATTTTGACGGGTTCATCTCTTCCCCTCAATAGTTCAACACAATCTAGGGAAGTAATTATCTTTTTTGTGCAGTTCCACTTGGATCTAAGTGAGAACTTAGATGAACGAATCAAACATCACCTTGGATGTAGACAGTCTCGAAATTCTTTGGACAAAAAAAAGGACAAGGATTTTTTTGTCTTGTGGGGTTTTACAATGTTTACTAGGATTTTGTGTTGTTTTCTCAATGAATAGCTACATCTTCATGCAACTTTTTCAAGGTAGGAAATATGCTTCCATTAATATCAACACGAGGCATGCACCTCTGCTGAGTTGTTGATTATCTGAAAGCCTATGTTATATGGTGCCAAACTGATGGAATTTGTTATGCACTTCCAGCCCAACTTAGATTATTATTTTTTGTTCACCTTGGTTCTTTTTGATAACTTAATCTTTTAACTTAAAATTAGCTGCACAAATTTTAAACAGTTAGGGCCTGTTTAGATGGCGTATAACTTGTGAATAACGTTTTATAGTTACTGTTGCTTTTCAGCATAAGTGCAAAACTACTACAAAGGTGTTTTACACTTAGTGCTGAGTACAAGATGTTGATGTGTATGCCGCATCTAACCACACACTTATAAAACCTTGCTTTTATTATACCCAGTGTTCACAAAATCGAACCGGAACGGTTAACTGGACGTGGGGCTTGGAGCGGTTAGAACCAAAGCTGGACTAACCGGTACGGTAGATTTTTTTTTTTTAAAAGGTCCAAAAATCACCAATTTTTTTTTTTTTAAAAAGGGAAAACATAGATTCAGTGTTATATTATTTTATTACCTACAGTAATCTTAAGAAAAAAAAAATGTAGATGACCAAGGTGGATCATCAATAACCACTTTTCTAGAGCTTGCTATCAAATCCTAAAATTTGAGAGGGTTTCAGATCTTTTTGCTCGAAAATATAATGATTGCTTAAGAAAGCAATAAGGGAATGAATATTTATTCTACAACAATGCAAACTAAAGTGGCATCCTTTGAGGCCATAATCAGGATAAGATGTTGTTATTGTTCTGCAATTCCATATAAGAACAGTAGAACAAATAATTTCATCAAAACATAATTTTATTAATTAAAATAGAAAAACAACTTCCCATATTCATCAAAAAACATAATTTTATTAAAAAATAATTTTATTAAGCAAATTGAAAAAACACTTCCCATATTCATCATAAAACATAATTTTATTAAAAAACTATAATTTTATCGAAAAGTAATCTCATCAAAAAACATAATTTTTTATTAAAACATATAATTTTATTTGGCAATATAGAAAAAACTTCCCATATTGACATAATTTTATTAAGCAAAATAATTTTTTTTTAGAAAAATCAAATCTCAAAACCCCTTAAAATCGAGCAGTATTTTGAGCGAGAAACGACCCTCAATATTCGGATAGTCGAATAAATCAACACACATGCATTATAAGGCTTCAATCGTCTTTCAAATGCACCAAATCTCATAAAACACTATTTGGTATTTTGGATTTGATTGATAAAATGGCAGGCATTTTCAGATCTATGCAATTTTCATGACATCGTGCAACAAAAAATTCATATAAAAAAATTTACTCAATCGTAAATAAACATACCAATTTTATTTGAGATATGTTGTCTCAATGATCGAAATCCACAACTCAATTTGATAAAAAACGGGCAATTAATGGATAAAAAATCTGCTTTTTTGGATCGAACACTGGTTCTCTGAGCAGCAGCTTTTTGGGCAAAAATCGACCCATGATCTTTGGTTTTTTAAACAAAGTGAAACATTAATCTAGTAAATACTTCGAATAGCAATCAGACCCCTCAAATTTATTTAAGAACAATTAGGTATTGAGGAGATTATTGAAAGAAAGGCGGAAATTTTCGAAAATCTAAAAAATCTGCCATTTCAATCCAAGAAAGTCTTTTTTTTCATGCATGAGTTGCTCAGCAAAGAACCAAGTCGGTTTGAGTCAGGTGAGTCCTAGATTGACTTGTTCAGTCATCAGAAAATGTCAACCATTTGGCTTATTGGGTCCTACAAATCATGCCAAATTTACCCACCTTGTCATCTGAGCCATAGTTGCACATCTTAGCTGACTCTCTTGTCTCGCATTTGGAGCATGTTCTGTTTTGCCCTCCCCAATTTGCGGTTTACAGTTTGGAAAACCATCATGATGAACATTTCTTAATTCATTTGTCTGCCTGTGAAGAAATTTTGCTATATGGTGTTGGTTGTCTGGAGTAAGCATTTGATATGAATCTATGACTGTTATCACTGTTCACAAAGCACTCTATCTCAGTGTTCGAAAACTCGGTGAGTCCAACCTTGACTCTCCTGAGCCACTCAGAACCGGCAGGGTGCAAGTTGTGGATGACCCAAACTCAGTTTGACCTGAGTCTTACCGAGTCTGTCCAAGTCTTCCAAAAAAATGGTGATTCTATCCCTAGTCTTGAGTAGTCAGACTCAGGCAACTCGGATCTCCCCCTTGCCTTTTCTGTGTTTTAAACACTGCACTCACTAAGTATTGATTTTAACTTTTTAAAATGACAATTGATGCATAATGAGTGTTGTATTTAAGGTTACTTAGGAACCATATAAATGTTTACAGAAATTTTACTCCTCGATTGTTGGAAACTTCTGACATACAGTAACTTGAGATGAAACATACAAATAATTATAGAATGTGTGGTGGGTCATGAGATCTTGTTCTTGACTTTGTATTTTTTGCTATTCTGCCGAACCATGTGGGTTATAAACTGGAGTTACATCCAGTGATTTTATTTTTGTGATTAAGAGAGGACTACAACATGGTGGTTTCCGCTCAATGCATGCCATTTTACTAGTGAACGTATTCGAAGTCGTAACTGTTCATTTAATGATCTTTTTATATGTTGTATAAAACAGGTTTTGGTATTTGGGTCATTCAGTGAAGATGAAATGAGGTTATTTCAGAAGAAATCTCTTGATCATGCTGTAGGTCCTGAAAACAATAAACAAATCCAGTTTGGCTCCTTGGATTATTCAAGTGTCTGTTCTTTTGGGACCCTTACAATTGACCCTCAGCAGAGTGATCCCACAAGAGATATAAAACGAGTAGAACCATCCAACTTAGTGACAAATACCAGAACATTTGAAAATGGAAAACACAAGCTAGTTGATAATTCAATAAAAAAAGGAGAAAATATCCAAGCAAATGGGAGCTCCAAGGCTCACATTCATGGATTTCCCACTGCTGATGGGGAAATATCTAAGAAAAGCAATAACAAATCGATATTACAAAATAGATCTGGCTTTCCAAATGCAAATTCAACTTTTTCATCGGAAGAAAAGGCTAGCAGTTCTGTTTTGGATTATAGCCATGGTGCACAGCTTTCAGTTCTTGAGAAAGCAGTTTCAACTGACATGACTCATAATAAATTGGCTTCGCAAGGGAGCATCATGAAGAGTTCTAATGGTGAGACTGTTGAAACTGTATCAAAAAGATCCCAAGTCCCTGTAAAAGGTCACATGACTTCTGAAGTCTCTGATCTGGATCATTCTATCTCAGCTGGAGAGAATAGACATGAATCTGGGATGCAGGTGGCGAATGAAGCAGGCGAAATGGCTAGCCTTGATGGGAATTTTCAGCATGGTATTGAGGATGGAAAATCAAAGAATGGGGATTGTTTGGCAATAGGTAACACCATTCAGGAGATATCCTTTAAGGGGGATCCCTGCAAATTAATGTGTGAGCCTGGGGCAGCTATGAAATATCTGCAACGTCGTGGTCTGCTCAACATGGGGAACTTATGCTTTCTAAATGCAACACTGCAGGCACTTCTTTCCTGCTCTCACTTTGTTCAGCTTCTGCAGTTGCTGAAAACTCGCAATTTTCCCAAGGTTTTACCCCTTGGAACTCTTTCAGGCTGAAATCTTTCTTGTTGAGAAAGTATTTTTCAATATTTATGGCCAGAGTGTGCATAATCTAGATATAAAATCTGCTTGTTGGATTCATTTACCATTTTTTTTGCTCGGGATTAAGATTTTTGTTTTGGTGTAGGTCGGATATCCAACATTACATGCTTTCATTGATTTTATCTCTGAATTTGACATGCCTGCTGACTCAAGTTTTAAGAAAAATGAAAAGATGCTTGAGGCTGGAAGGCCTTTCTGCCCCGCTATGTTTGAGCCCGTTCTGAAAAAGTTCACTCCAGATGTGCCACCTAGCATATCTGGCAGGTCGAGGTTTGTGTACTTCGTCTTATGGTTGCTTTTTGTGCAGATAATATTTTATTATGGTCCCTGTTTTGCCAGTACATTGGAATGTAACTGAAGCTGTTTTGCTTCCAGTTTCGCATTCCAAAGTTCTTTTTTTTTCTTTGGATCCCTGGATGTTGTTTGGAGAAATCTGTTTTCTGTGAGATACATTTTTTGAGAAAAATATTTCCTGTGAAATGGGTTTTGATGTTTGGCTAGCACCTGGATACAACTTGGAATACTGTTTGGCTCATCTAGAAGAAACATTTTAGCGAAGTTCATTGTGTTATACTCGTAATTATCCTCGAACTTGTTCGGTAAAATTTTACCTCCTTTATCATGTCATTATATTGTGATTTTTCTTGGATTTTTAATAAATTATTAATATGATTGTACTATATGAAGCCACATTTATGTATTGTGAACAATATTGAGGTGAAACATGTAGAGAGAGAGAATACTCACTAAGTGAGATTGGTGGGCTAGGGCAATGGGGGAGAGAGAGCTCGTGTTGGGTTAGGGTAACAGGACAGAGGGAGAGGGCTTGAATCCAGAGAGAGAGCTTGCTGGGGCTAGGGTTTCTGACAGCTGCAGAGAGATAGCTAGGGGAACTTTTTTTATGAGTATTGTCAGAGGCGAGTTTTTGTTCGGATGCCAAAGGTTTATAGGCCCCATTTAACTGAAAAGTTACGCTCCGATGGCTCCCGAGGGGAAAGAAATTGTTGTGGAAAATGTTTTTTTAGCTTGTGGGGAGAAGAATTTCTCCATTTTGGGCCTGAAATAGAGACACTGGTTTATGGAAGCAAAACATATCCACCCCAGTTTTTGGATCCAAACAGCAGAGGCAGGCAATCTTCCTGAAAAAACATGGTCCAGTAATTTTTTCCAGTTTCGTCAAAAGGCCTCTTGGTGAATTTGATTGTTATTTTGGTTTGCTACTTGGGATATATCATAGAATTTATTGTAGATTGTGGTATAGATGGGGAAGAGTTTATACACTTTAGCTACTCTGCACCATAAACTTATTCCATATGATGAAAGAAAATATGTTTGAACCCAAAACCTAACTTACTCAGAAGCCACACATGCACACACACAACAGTGCATGTGTTCGTTAGTGGCCCCAACATCCCAGGTGAGGGCCCTTTAGTTTATTCTGTCTCCAGGCAATGCCTTAGTGCAATCGTACTTCTTTGATCTTTGAGTTCTTCTTCGCCAACTTTGGTCATTCTTACTAAGACAAAAACTTGCTTACTGGGGTCCTTGTTTTGTCTTTTGGGGTAACTCTGCGTACTGAGATTGTACCTATTATTACTAGGGTGTAGCCCAAGCAAAGAAGATCTGTATTTCTGTTTCTGAATAGTTATTGAAACTGATAGGCTTGGTGGATCGCTCTTCTATTCTTTTATGACTCACATTGAGTTTCTTAGTTCTTCCATTTGCATGATAATAAATATTTTTTGTTTATTCAATTTGTTGCTCATTGGAATTTAATAACTGCAACTTTTTCTTGATACAGACAAGAAGATGCTCAGGAGTTTCTGAGTTTTGTGATGGATCAGATGCACGATGAGTTATTAAGAATTGAAGGAACCCCGTCACTTTCAAATGGAAGTAAATTGTCGTTGATTTCTTGTTCAGAAGATGATGTTTGGGAAACTGTTGGGCCAAAGAATAAAACTGCAGTTACAAGAACACAAAGTTTTGTTCCTTCAGAATTGAGTGAGATATTTGGAGGACAGTTGAGAAGTGTTGTCAAAGCAAGAGGTAATTAATTTTGCAATATCTGCAACCCTGTCGCATTTTCAGTCAGTTTTGTGCTCTTTGATTATTCATTTGCTTCTGGCTATATAAATCTTTCTTATGTATTCTTTTCTGCACTATTCACCTAATTTATCCCCAAGGAATCCTATTTTGTGGAATTTTCCATAGCTTGTACAGAAAGATATGGTCCATGCATGAGTCTAGAGATGTCAGTGTATTCAGTGCATGCATATATGTTGGTCGAAGTGCTGATTATGTAAATCTAGTAGTGTTCAAATTAGATTCTTTTCTTTATTAACTGTCATTATTTTGGGATGGAATGTGCTTTGCTTTTGTGTGTAATTCTTGGGTGATCACCGATGTAATTTTCATATTGCTCCTCCTGGGATGCTAGCATACGTGCTCATTGCGTCATTAAATGCTGTGTAGGAAACAAGGCTTCAGCAACTGTTCAGCCGTTCCTCTTACTGCACTTGGACATTTTCCCTGAATCAGTTCATACTATTGAAGATGCACTTCATCTTTTTTCTGCCCCTGAATCACTTGAAGGTTACAGACCATCTGCAGGGAAGGTATTATTATACTGTGAAGCTTTATGGAGTGTGCGTGTGTGTGCACATGCATGTGCTCGTGCATTTGTGTTTTCAGCTTTGTGCATGCTGTCATATTCATTGTAGCCCTTGTTGTGCTGTTTGTGAACCTTTCCATCCATGATTTGCCAAGTTGACCTGACCATGACTTGTTGGAAGTTGGAATTGCCTCTATTGACATGAATGGATGGTCTGCATACACGACTCCATAACCCAGTCCAATCATTGCAATTGCGGACTTTTTCTTTCCTATGTAGATGAGGAATATGCATTGCTTTGCCCTTTCCTTTCTTATTTTGATTAGGAAGATGCATTTTCTTTGCTGAAGTGTGCATTAGATTGTCGGCATGCTGTGATCCATCTATATCATAGAAAATAAGAAAGGTGACTATTGTTGGTGTTATCAGTGTCCAATCAAATAATGATGATAACAGAGACAGTGGGATCTAGTACTTGGATTCTCGTGGGTCTCATTCTCTTGTAATCACTGATTACCGAGGGGGCTTAGTTCCTACAAGATTGTGATAGCGCGGAGATGGGCTTTAAAAACTATGGGACGGCAGGGTTTTGTGGGTGTCAAGGACTCCCTACTTCAAATAGGATTGAGGAATTTAAGGTTTAAATAGGGTATGTTTAAAAGTAATGTGAAGGGAAGGGTTGGATATGACTAGCGCAAATATGAGGGTTGGTTATGCAATTTCGGGTGAGAGTGGTTCGGCTATAGAGGCTAAGTTTGGGTGAGAGCGGTTCAGCTATAGTGGCTAAGTTCGCGTGAGATCGGTTCGGCTATAGAGGCTCAGTTCGGGTGAGAGCGATAGCGGCTTAGCTCATTGAGCGAAGGAGAGCTGCAGAAGGTGGTGAGAGTGTACCTGGCTTGGAGGGTATTAAGGGGGTTGAAGTTGCTGGAAAATTTCAAGTTCATCAGGGTTAATTGATGGATTTGAAGGGAATGAGGTGAAATTAGGACTAGTTGGGGTTTGTCTATGTTACTGGGGCTTGAGAGGGGGCGATTTGATAGGTTAAAAATGGGGTGGCGGATATACAAGACAGATAGAAGAATGGGCCCAAGCTTATGTGAGGGGAACTTCCAATCAATAAGTTATGGTTTGAGAAATTTCGCAAACCAAATGAAGAATGAGGCTCTAATTTTGAGGGGAAGACTCTTAATTCTTCAATTAGATTTATGGAACAAGTCTCTGCAAAAGATTTAAGGAATCTCTCATTGAAAGGTGGCCTCTCATTTACAATTGACATACCAAAATATATTGATCAACTTGATTTTTTTTTGGCTTTTGGTCTACATGGGTATTTATAGAGGTTTGAATTCCTCTTTATATGACTTAGCTTGGGAGTCGAGATACCTCTACTTAAACTCCCTAGTCTTCTATGTTATTTTAAAAATAGGTAATTAGTTTCTCTTTAGTTTTAGGAACCTAGACCTTACAAAACATGGAAACAGATTTACTGGACTTCTAAACCAAAATTCTGAAATAAAACTTGTAGAACAATGAAAGATTCAACTTACTAAGATTTAAGGAGTCAACTTTCTATGGAGCCCACATTCTTGTAGAAGATTGATCTTCTAGAAGATTGCCTGGTTTCTAGTGCTCATTTCATAAATTAAATCAAAACACTAGAGAAAATTAAATTTTCCACTGACTTTTCGTATACGCTTTACCACAATTTGAAGCCCAAAACATCTGAATTACAAAAAATCCATAGGGATGAGGGTCATAGATGTTGAAGCAATTCAATTTGAGTTTCGAATCACTCCAAAAGGACATCTGGGTGAAGAGTATGCCTTTGAAAAGGGCTTGCATCAGTAACTGTCCAATAAATTAATAACGACCTTACTTGAACAGGATCTGTTCTACAGGTTGTACATCCGTTTCCAACGACACAATGGAGACACGCACAACAATCTGGAAGATGATACATTGCCACGTGGCCAGAGTGTGAACACTGGATGCCGGGCCCTGCGGGGCACCCACCATCCACAGAGGATCGCTCTCTTAGCCAATGGCTGATGAGATGGCCATGTGGTAGACTGACAGATCACAGCAGTCTAATAAATTAATCAGTGATAACACTTGAGACCATAACCTTTCTATGACAATATGGATTGTATTAGAAAATTTACATTTGGTAATGAAATTTACAGTTGGTAATGCTTTCAGATACTCTTGAATCTGGTAGGGTCTTGCTAAAACTCACATCCTTGGCAAAATATCTTGTTTGAGATGCATTTTCCTTCTAATCTACGTGTATCTTCATTTTTCACTGGATAGAAAAAGGAACTACGGGAGAAAAAGTTTTTGGGATAGTAATGATGAGTCTCATGCTTGCAGGCAGGAGTGGTGAGTGCGAGCAAATCCGTCAAGATACAAACACTGTCTAAGATTATGATACTGCACTTGATGCGTTTCAGCTATGGAAGCACGGGCAGCACCAAATTGCACAAGCCTGTCCGCTTTCCTCTCGAATTAGTTCTTGGCCGGGAGTTGCTCGTAACCCCAACCACAGAGGTGAGGTCACTTGCTGCATTTTGTAAAAATTTTGGTTTTCCTTTGTTCTTCTTTCTTCACCAAGACCAAAGCATATTTTCGCTTTGTTTTCTGTTTCGCGGGAAAAGAAATACAAAATTCCAACTGTTCCAAATAATATTATCAGAATGCCACTAATTTTACAATTATCTGTGCCACCCTTGAGTTTGAAATCGTTCACCTTTGCATTTTTTTTTTCCTTTTTTCCCTCTTTAAGTCAAACTACTTCCCTTGTGGATTGCCAGTGGTGACGTTCAAGAACGATCAATAACGCCACTGATCCGTGTGATCTGGATCATCCCTGTGGCTCCAATCGCTTGGGTATCGAGCTGGTAGCTCTGGCATGCTATGCCCTTTGTAGGCAGAACTTGTGTGGAGAGAGAGAGAGAGAGAGAGAGAGAGAGAGCATGAACCACTTGTAGAAAGGGCTTCTCCTCTCCTGCCCTGTTTTATTTGCCAATTTGTCCAAAGCAGATCTTGTTAACTCATCCTGTTCGAAGGCCAGGGAAATTGACCAGTAAAGCTTTAATTATGGAATCATAAGCCAAACAAGAATTGTAAGGTGAACACTATATCAAACTGATGTGAACGTTTGCCATTGAGCTCAGACTAAGTGGATGGATGCCCAGGCTTTTCAAGATGTTGACTAACTTATTGTAAAAGGTTTATTTAGTATTTGGGGGTATAATTTTCCAAAAGAAAAAGAAAAAGAAAAGGAAAAGGAGTAAGTATTGGGGGCATTTGATTGCTCTCTTCTAATAAAAACGATGGGTTTGAAGATAAATTCTTCCACTTTACAGGGTCGAAGATATGAGCTGGTCGCGACAATCACTCATCAAGGGAGGGAACCGTCCAAGGGCCACTACACAGCGAATGCCAGGCATCACACCGGCCAGTGGCTTCGCTATGACGATGCGTCTGTCACCTTTGTGCCCGTCAACAAGGTATTGCATGACCAGGCCTATATGCTCTTTTATAGGCAGCTCTAACTTACTTTGATGCCCACTTATGGGCCGCACTCACCCTGTCAGCACATTATTCGAAGATTCCAACTTCAACGGAAGGGGATTGAGCAAAAATTTTGTTATAGAAGGAGATGGCACATGGTTTTTGGGTCTTTGTACATGTATGTTTCCGAGGATGCAATGTGATTTTTCTTTTCTTTTTCCCTTTTTTTTTTTTAATTTAATGTCTTTGCAATTGCTATGCGTTACTCCTGGGATTTTCCTTTTTATAAAATGATGAAAAAGTTGCCATCTTGGAAGTCACTTAACAACACTTGCTGAATGATTACCAACGGGGCACATGCCATGGATGGAAATTGAGAAAAAGAAAAAAGAAAAGAACAGATGGGCATGAAATGTCGGAGCAAGATTATGAATGGTTCAAAGCAATGGTTTAAAAAACGGATCGGTGACCAGGATCGGGCTTTCAAAAATCGATCCGGATCGTCGATCCGGATCGGGAATCGGGTGAATCGATCAAAATAAAATTTAAAAAAAATTCAAAAAAATTATTAAAATTCATTATTAATATTATTTTTTAGGAATTCAATAAGAAATGAAGGTATTTCATTAAGAATTTCATGTTTTTGAATGAATATGTGAATATTGATATGCTCTTTTCCTGCATGAACCGTCATTCAGCATTTAATTTACATCACGTAAAAGGATAAACATAGAATTATCATGGAATAAGTATATCAACATACATGGACTACAATAAAGCATAAAATTAGTAACATATAATCTAAAAATAAAATGTTAGACGACGTTATTGTTCTTCTTGGTCACGCTGGTGCCATTGATTGAATTCATTTAACAATTCATTGATTCGATCTAAAAACAAATCATCGATATTAGCAGACGTCTGACTATTTTTAAATCCCTGAGTGTTAGTGTTTTGTTGTGTTCTCAATCTAAAATCTCCGAAGATTGTCCATCTTTCATGCTCACCTGCATTGTCGTGCTCATCCTTACACTGTTGCTGTTGGGACTTGATATGTGAATAATATGGTTGGGATAGGGTGGCTTCAGAATCATCATCTCTCTCATTTTCTCTTTGAATAATATGGATTAAAAAAAAAAAAAAAACAAATTTTTTAAAAAATCGATCATGGATTAAAAAAAAAAAATCACAAATTTTCAAAAAATTCAATCATGGATTACAAAAAATTCGATCATGGATTACATAAAATTCGATCATGGATTACATAAAATTCGATCATGGATTACAAAAAAAAACAAACAAAACAAAACAAAAAATTCAATCGTGGATTACAAAAAAAGAAAAAAACAATTCGATCATGGATTACAAAAAATTCAATCATGGATTACAAAAAACTCTATCATGGGTTACAAAAAAAACAAAAAACAAAAAATTTGATCATGGATTGCAAAAAAAAAACAAACATTTCGATCATGGATTACAAAAAAAAAACAAACATTTCGATCATGTATTACAAAACATTCGATCATGGATTACAAAAAATTCTATCATGGGTTACAAAAAAAACAAAAAATTCGACCATGGATTACAAGAAAAAAAACAAACATTTCGATCATGGATTACAAAAAATTCGATCATGGATTAGCAAAAATTCTATCATGGGTTACCAAAAAAAAAAAAAAAACAAAAAATTCGATCATGGATTACAAAAGAAAAAAAAAAACAATTCGATCATGGATTACAAAAAAATCGATCAAGTATTACAAAAAAATCTATAATGGATTACACAAAAAAAAAAAAAAAAAAATTCCGTAAAGGACTCGCCGATTCACTATACGGACTTGCCGATTCCGTACAGTGAATCGGCGAGTCACTGTACAGAATCGTCCGGTTCTCTCTAGAACCGAACGATTCCCGTTGTTTTCGCCGATTCGATCCGACCATGGCGATTTCTGAGTCGAACCGGGGGAGTCCGGTTCGACTTGGCGTTTTTTTAAACACTGGTTCAAAGCAATGGTTTAAAAAACGGATTGGTGCCCTGGATCGGGCACCCATAAAACCGATCCGGATCGGCGAATCGGCGATCCGGATCGGGAATCGGGTGAATCGGTCATAATAAAGCTTAAAAAAAATCTGAAAAAATTATTAAAATTCATTATAAATATTGTGTTTTAGGAATTCAATAAGAAATGAGGGTACTCCATTAAGAATTTTCATGTTTTTGAATGAATATGAGAATATTGATATGTTATTTTCCTGCATGAACCGCCATTCAGCATTTAATTTACATCACACAAAAGGATAAACATAGAATTGTCATGGAATAAGTATATCAACATACATGAACTACAATAAAGCATAAAATTAGTAACATATGATCTAAAAATAAAATGATAGACGATGTTATTGTTCTTCTTGGTCATGATGGTGCCATTGATTGAATTCGTTTAACAATTCATTGATTCGATCTAAAAACGAATCATCGATATTAGCAGGCGTCTGACTATTCTCAAATCCCTGAGTGTTAGTGTTTTGTTGTGTTCCCAATCCAAAATCCCCGAAGCTTGTCCATCCTTCATGCTCACCTACACTGTCGTGCTCATCCCTACACTGTTGCTGTTGGGACTCGATATGTGAATAATATGGCTTGGATAGGGTGGCCTCAGAATCATCATCGCTCTCATTTTCTCTTTGAATAATATGGATTAAAAAAAAAATTAACAAATTTTCAAAAAAATCGATCATGGATTAAAAAAAAAAAATCACAAATTTTCAAAAAATTCTATCATGGATTACAAAAAAAAATTCAATCATGGATTAAAAAAAAAAAATCACAAATTTTCAAAAAATTCGATCATGGATTACAAAAAATTCGATCATGGATTACAAAAACTTCTATCATGGGTTACAAAAAAAAAAAAAAAACAAAAAATTCGATCATGGATTACAAAAAAATCGATCAAGTATAACAAAAAAATCTATCATGGATTACCAAAAAAAAAAAAAAAATTCTGTTCTTCCGTACGGACTCGCGCGATTCACTGTACGGACTGGCGATTCTGTACAGTGAATCGGCAAGGCAGAATCGTCCGGTTCTCTCTAGAACCGGACGATTCCTGTTTTTTTCACCGATTCGAACCGTCAGCGGCGATTCCCGAGTCGAACCGGGCGACTCGGCGTTTTTTTAAACACTGGTTCGAAGTAATTATGTGTTCGAATGTGGGCCTTTACGTGTTATTTCTAAGCATCTTTTTTATAGCATCCTAATATTCTAATATTTTAGGATAATATATAATTTATTATAATCTTAATTATATGAGAGTTCGTATGTGATGCAACTTGAATTTAGAAAATTGATTTATGTCAAATTTTATCTTCTTTTATTTATTTACGTGGTTGTAATTTTTTTTTGTTTTGTTGGCTAATTTTTGTATTGAAGGCAGGACTAACGGGAATTTAATTAATGAATAGGGGTTAGGATAGCCATTTCCATATTTTCAATAGAGTCGCTTGGTGTAATTTATAGGTGGGGGGATATAGATAAGGAAGGTGTTAGAGTTGGATGAGAGTTTATAACAACTGGGGAGAGATTCATGTGGGGATAAAGTAACTCCTACTTTAATAGTCTCATGAACGGATTTATGGGAATCCTAGGTTTTTGTTAAAGTTACATGACTTAAGAGATATGAGGGCGAAACATGATCTTAAGGGGACAATTTTAAGTGGCTCACGTAATCAGAGCGTAAAGAGAGAGAGGTGAGGGGTAGAGAGTTACTTTTATTATTTTCTTTTTTAGAGCTTTATTTTTAGTATTCAAGAAAAAGGCTTATGTTTAGATAATTATTTTATGAAAAAAGAAATAGAGTTTCTTAATCACTATGGTTTGATTTATAACCACTTTATTTTTTTTATTATTGTTGAATTTTTCTTATTTATTATCAAAAGAAAGCCGGATTTAATTTCTTGGTCTTCTGTCGCGTCATTTGGTATTAGAGTAATGGTTGGCGATTACAATAGCTGGTCGTATAAGTCATGGCCGTGGTAATATTGTTTTGTACCAAAGGCTCGACAACTTGACGGAGATGGTTGCATGGTAGCTACACGAAAAAGATAGGCAGCAAGTTGCCCCAAACGAAGAGGTTATTGTGTTGATAGATCCTATGGTGAGGGTCTTGATGGAGATTGGTGCGAAGCGGGGTTTGAATATGGGACAGAGCAGGCTGATGACGTGTTTGATCATCCAAATTTTCTTGATGCGTGAAGGTGTTGACGGGAGTGTAAATCTAATGAAGAGTCGAGCCCCGAGGCCGATATGACTGGCGTAGGGGCAAGGATAGGGAAGAATCACGTGATCGACATCTAGATGCACGAAGATATGAGCGTACGGAGTCTGATTCAGGTATTAAAATTGACCACCCTAGATTTTATAGAAATTTTTCCCCTAAAAGAATTTTTGGACTGGTTGAGCATGGTTGAGTGCTTTGATTGGAAAGAATTGCCTGATTCAAAGGATGTCAAACTTATGGCTCTTAAACTTAAGGGACTTGTATCAGTAAGGTGGTCAAACTAATTGCTCTTAAACTTAAGGGACTTGTATCAGTAAGGTGGTCAAACTTATGGCTCTTAAACTTAGGGGACTTGCATTAGTACGGTGGGATCAAGTTCAAAAAGCACGAGTTCGAAAGGGCAAAGAAAAAAAAATCAAATCATAGGCAAATATGCCTCAACAATTTCTCCCGCCGAGCTATTTACAAACGTTGTACCAACAGTTCCACAAGTTCTGTCAGGATACAAAATCCGTTCGGTAGTAATGCAAAGGAGTATTGTTGCTTAGCCTTACATAATGGGTTAGCGAACTAAGGATCAAAAGGTGGCGCATTATATTTCAGGCCTGCGGAGTTCATTTCAAGATGATCTTGCCCTACATCATATGCCTCAGATGGAGGCAACATATCAAGCCGCCTTGAAAGCGGAGGAAAGACAGAGAAGGGGGACAGCCACGACATAAGGAGCGGGATCATCACAAACTGGGAGGCCAGCACCTCCAACCCGAAGAGTTGCTGGCAGGGATGTCCTAGGGTCATGTGGTAAGCATTCATTCGTGCAACATAACACCAAACCTCATCCTTATAGAAACTACCAATAATAAATTCAATCGAGCATCGAGAAGTAATACTTACCTTAGCCCCGCGCTTAAACTACGCGACTTTGTAAGGATGTAGATGCTTTCCATCGCTTGAGACACTATGTTCTATTCCTTCTGTCGAAGATGCTGTTGTAAACCTTGTCATTACATGTACACTAGGACAGAAATATGTTAGTCTTTAGCCCATGCTGAGAGAACACGTCGAATCAACAAGGTATCTCCTTGATCATCTACCACTTCATCGACTTGATTATTAAAATTAGCCCCATTTTCAACCTCAATCACGTGGTGTTTTTCGTGGGCTTCCCCTTCTTCAGCATCATATTCGGGTTCCACTAAATTGGCATGGTGCTGGGTTGCATTCAATAGGTACTCTGCAGCTCAATGCCCCCCACCTCATACCAGCAGCCTCTTGGCCTCGAGTGTTAGCAGCGGGGCCATCTTTTGCTGCAGCAACTCTCCGGGGTCTTTTCCTCTCTCTCTCTCTCTCTCTATATATATATATATGTGTGTGTGTATGTGTGTGTGAAAAATACTACAAAACGCCTATAGGAAAAAATAAACAGCGATTTTGCCTACCCTCATCACTGTCCAAAGTTCATCGCACGGTCACGATTGTCTGGTATGTGTTCTATTTTTCATTTTATTTTACAAGTCAGAATGACCTGAAATTTGGAGCTTATGTTCATAAAAAATAGGCGAATCTATGAAAAATATCAAAAAAATATTTTATATAAAAAATTAACCAAAATACCCCCAAAAATTTTTGCGGGTATTTTGGTCAATTTTTTTTTCATGAATTATTATTTGTTTATACTTTTATTAGGTCTGCCTCACTAAGATGTACACACGCTAAAAATTTCAAGTGATTCCTATTTGTAAAAAACAAATGAAAAATAAAACACTACCAAACAATTGTGACCGTACGATGAACTTTAGATGGTGATGAAGGTAGGCGAAATCACTTTTCATTTTTGCCTATAAACGTTGGAAAGAATTTTTCTATATATATATATATATATATATATATATATATATATATTGTCAACCCAACGACTCATATTGAATCTTAATCTATTTGACGATCACAGCCTCATTTTGTACTTTCATTTTCATTTTTTTACAAATTTAAATCATTTGAAATTTTGAGCATCTGTTCTTTAAAAATAAGAGAATATAATAAAAAAATATAAAAAATAATATCTAAAATATAAATTGACCAAAATAACCCCAAAAATTTTCAGGGTATTTTGATCGATTTATATTCAACGAATTATTTCTTTAATATTTTTATTAGGTACGCCTTGATGAGAAGAATAAACGTCTAAAATCTTAAATGATTTGTATTTGTAGAAAAAAATAAAAATAAAAATACGAAATGAGATCGTGACCGTCAGATTGCCCTATATTCAATCTTGGCCATTGGCTAATATTGTTGTGTAAGCAACCTGGCTGACTCTATCATTTTCCACATATATATATATATATATATATATATATATATATATATATATATATATATATATAATCATGTTATCCCAGAAGTTGATGGAATAGGGTAAGCCCAACAGCCTAAATTGAATATGGGCCGATCAGACGGTCATGACTTTATTTTATAATATAATTGTAATATTTTTGCTACACATCCAAATCATATGAAGTTGAAGGCGTCTATTCTTCTCATCAAGACGCACCTAATGAAAATATTTAAAAAATAATTTGACTAAAATACCTCTGTACTCATTTGTAAAAAAAAATAAATTGACCAAAACACCCCTAAAATTTTTAGGGGTATTTTAGTCAATTTATTTTGCGTAGATTAGTTTTTTGATATTTTTATTTGATTATCTTATTTTTAAATAATAGACTCTTAAAATTTCAAATGATTTGAGTTTGTCAAAAAAAAAAAAAACTAAAATTAAAAGGGAAAGGTTTCTATGCTTCTCCTACAGCATAGAATTTCTATCCTCCCCTACCATCCAGTTGTTCAATTTTGATCAAGATAGCCACTCATTGTTTGATGTTAGATTTGACGTCTCAAAGTATTTTTTATTTTATTTTTTTTATACAAATTGTATGACTATGAATTTTTTACGTGCCATCGTCTCATTGGGGCACACCTATAAAAAACATTCAAAATAATTTTTTGATAAAATACAATGATCAAAATACCCCTCGAAATTTTCAGGTATCTTTTGGTCATTTTATTTTATTGAAAATATATATTTTTTTAATATTATTCTCTAGTGCGAGTTTAATAGAGGAATGGATGTCCAAAATTTAGTATCAAAATAGTTTATAAAAAAAAATTAAAAATAAAATAGTGTAGAGACGTGACATTGTGATTGGGGCAATCTTTGCCCTCCATTCAGAATGGACGATTGGATAAGGGGGAGGATAGAACTTCTATGTTGTAGGGGAAGCATAGAAAGCGTGCCCAAATTAAAATACAAAATGTAATTGTGACCATTGGATTGGACCAAATTCAGTATTGGCCATTTGACTTATACTGTAGCTGTTAATTAGTATGCTATACATATATATATATATACATATATATATATATATATATATATATATATATATATACATATATATATATATATATATATATATATATATATATATATATTCATCAAGTGTTTTACTAATAGGAGGTGTTTTTGCTTTTGTTTTAGCTAGATTAATAAATTTGGTAATCACAGATCTTTTTTCTTCTGAATCTGTAATTTTTTCTATGAGATCTAAGATTAAATTATCTTCTTGGGTAAGCATATGAAGATCATGTGAGGGTATAGGACAAGTGCAAGTGGATTCTTCCATTTGATGAGATAACTTTGTATCAGTAGAAGAATCTGAAGAATCAGATGACTCTGTCCATATTAGGTCGTCATCTTGGATATTTTTTATAAGTGATTCAGTAAAATCTGAGGAGGTTGTATCATAATTGATTATATTATATAATTTTGATTTGATTGATTCATCTAGGTGTAATGTTTCTATTTTCTTTTTTAATTTGCATTGGTGTTTGTAATGGCCAACTTTTCCACATTTATAACATACTGGAAGTTTCTTTTCATGTTTAGTATTTGGAGAAAACTTTTTTATAAATTTTTGTTTAGATTTTTTATATTTTTTATGTATTTTATCTGATCTATATTTTTCTTTCTTGTATTTTTTCTTTTTCTTATATAACTTTTCAGGTTTATTATTTTTTCTATCTAAATGATAACCAAATTGTTCACAAAAATCACCAAGTTCTTTACGCTTGGTAATTTGTTGTTTATCAAGTTGTCTTTTGAGTTTAAGATCAGTACATAAGACTAATCCTTCAGCACATGTTTCTGCTGATAATTCCCAAGTGTATATGCAGAGTATATGATAACTCCATTATGTTTCTTTCTTAGTCTCTCTTTGACTTTTTTTGTAAATAGGTATGGTAGACCAGCAATAAATTTTTCTTTCCAATGGTCTAACTAACAAAACGCGCCCGGATCTACAGTGAAAACTTTTGATATTGTTTACAATAAGTATGTGAATATTAAGCTATTATATTTTACTATTTCTTGTAAAATTTTATAATAATTGAGACAGAATAGGAGTATGCAAATGAAAGGTATGACTGATATATCTATTACTAATCACTGTGTGGTTGTGATTACCTATTTTGATACTAAATACTATTTTGAATTGCATCAGATAGCATGACACTCTTATATAGAAATTTATACATCAATTTGTACAGAGTAGTACATCGAAAAAAAGACTATAAAAATACACTTATACAAACTGTATAAAAACAATCTGTACAAGTAACAAACTGTAAAAGTAAATCAAAACAAACTTACATACAAACTTACTGTGTACATATGCAATAACTGGAAATAAGTTTCCAGTGTTGAGGGCAATATAAAGGGAGAGAGTGAAGATTACCATCACATATACTAGGAATATTTAGAAGGAAGAGAAGATAGAACCTAGAATTTAAGGTAAATTTTGTGACCTGATATTCATGAGCTATAAGGTCAGAATAGCTGTTGCAGTAGATGGAGCAGGTAGAAGACAGAAGAGTAACTTCTGAGGGAGAGAGAAGAGTCGTGAAGAAATTAGATGAGAAGAGAAGTTCTGAGAGAGATAGAGAGAGAGAGAAAGAGAGAAAACTTCTGAGAGAGATCAGAAGAGAAGAGAACTCATGAGAAGGAGCTCCTGAGCGACCTGCCTTCTTTGAGGAAGGGAAAGGCCTTATATAGGCGAGAGGAGATTTCTTCATTGCGAAGGAAGCAAGAAAGGGTAAGGTCAAGACAAAAGGCGAAAGGAAGACGAGACGAAAAGAAAGATGTTGTCGGAGGAAGAAAACAAAAACCAAAAAGGAAAGCAAAAAGTTTTTTGTCTTTGTCGGTGGATGTGGAAAAAAGAGCATAGGGGAATAATAAGTCTTTTGGCATCACATGTTGCTACAGTGTCGACAACTTTGTCGTTTTATGTCGGTGGGCACAGTAATGGCATCCTGGAATAGTATTGGCTTGTCGTTTATGTCAGTGGAATGGCATCTTGGAACAGTAGTGGCTTGTCGTATATTGGTGAGTCTTGTCGGTCATAATCTTGGCAGCAACTAGTCATGGTCTTTGGCCGCATTCATC
The DNA here is from genome assembly GCF_054954075.1 of Amborella trichopoda. Lineage (NCBI taxonomy): Eukaryota > Viridiplantae > Streptophyta > Magnoliopsida > Amborellales > Amborellaceae > Amborella > Amborella trichopoda. The sequence goes on along the minus strand of NC_142336.1, from coordinate 35,437,941 downwards.
TGGATCATCTTCTTCTTCGGGGTCCGTTTCGTCCAAGGGAAAGTATCTATTGTTATGAGCTGGTGATGATTATACGGTCTCATCTGATGAGACCGGCTTTCTTCTTGCTTCTGCAAAGATTTCATTCATTTGTTGTTCAAGGGTTTCTTTGGAGGCATTAGGGTTTGTTTGTAGCATTTTTCTCAAATATGTGGGGAAGTCAAAGGAAGTATTGGCCGTATTATGTCCACTTGGACTGGGGCTATATATAGGTTTTTATGGAGGTATGCGTTTGGGAACTATGGTTGTGGGATCCATATTGAAGATATCCCACCATTTTACTGAGATGGCTTTTCCAAGGCGTGGGATATAGGTATGGTCAGCTGTATTATTGATAGAGATTGAGTATTCCCACTTCATAATCCATGGGAGTTGGTATAGTGCAACAAAGTACAGGTGATTGTCTGTATTATTATCACTATTATTGAATATAGCAAATTATTCTTGCACTTTTTGGAAAGCAGGAGGTAAAATTGCAGTAGTTGATCCCCAAGCTAAAAACCAATTTTTAAACCAACTGGGGAACCGTTTAAAAATGGGTAATCGAAATTGCATATACCAGCTATGAGTGTTATTTGGATTTTGGTAATAAAACATTTTATGATAGGCTTCTATGTACTCGGCATACTTGTAATATTTGTACGAAAAATCAAGATTATGTAATTTTTTGCCCTGAGCAGGATAGCAACCCCACTCCTCGTAAGAAAGCAATTTCTTGATCTGTATTTTTTAGTATGCAATTATTCGGGGTATTTTGCTTGTAGTAATGGACAACAGAGATAGACCCTGTTTCCATAAGAATGGCTTCATAATACTCATGAGTTTTGACTCCATTGGTTGGATTTAAATAGTTTATAAGATATAATGGAGCAAGTTTGATAGGATCCATACTAGTATGGTGGTCATCTATTGTAATATCCATGAGATATGCTTTTTCAATAAATGAAGAACGTGGGACATTAAATCTTTGGGTTGGTTTTGATTGGGCTGGAGTATAGGCTGGAGTGGATGTATTAGTGTCTGGATAAGTGATTTGGTGAATAGGTGATATGGAAGGTGAAAGGGTAGCCAAAGGCGGGTTATCACCTTCAAATTGTATTATTGTCAAAGGGCGTTTCTTATTGCGAGAGGAATTGCTACGAGAGCCCATGAGATTAGGTGGATTGGACAAAGTATTATTTTGATTAGCTGCAAAGAGCTGTAGTGCAAGTGATAGTGGTGTGTCGTCGTTGGCGTCAATGTTGCCCCCCTGCAAAAATTCACAGGTTAAAAAATCAGGAAGGGAATTAGAAGACCCGGGAAAGTGTTCAGTAGTAAAATCAAAGGCAAAAAGGATAGCCTGCCAGCGAGCAAATATTTGTTTGGCAACAAGGTTTTGAACATCTTTTTGCAGAATGTCTTTGGCGGCTTTGCAATCAGTTCGAATATGAAACTGTTGATTGAGAATATCACTTTGAAATTTGGTAAGGCAATGGACAATTGCAAGTAATTCCTTTTTTACCATAGAATAGTTTTGTTGGGTTGGATTCCAAGCTTTCGAGGTATACCTGAGTAGTTGTTCATGACCATCTATTCATTGTTTGAGGATGGCCCCTAATCCCAACTCTGAGGCATCACATTCAATTATTTTGAAAGCAGTAGGATGAGGAAGAGAAAGGCAAACAAGAGTTTTGACTTTCTGTTTGATTAGTTGGACTGCATTGGTATGAATATCCGTCCAAAGTGGAGGATTCTTTTTTAATCTATCATGTAAAGGCTTAGCATCTATAGCAAGATTGGGATAAAAATCACTAACATAATTTAGGCAACCTAAGAACCTTTGAAGTTTTTTTAATCTAGTATTTGATCAGGAAATATACCAGCAAATTGTATGGATCGATCTATAGGAATAATAGTGCCATTATGGATATTATGTCCTAGAAATCTAATAGTTGTTTTGAATAAATTAATCTTTCTTACAGATACTACTAAGCCAGCATTCTGGATTGCATGAATAAAAATGTTAATATGCTTAATATGTTCATCTATGGATTCAGAAAAAATCAGGACATCATCAATATAAACTATCATGAATTGATAATAAGCATTGAATACATCATTCATTATTTTCTGAAATTCTGATGAAGCATTTTTTAGGCCAAATGGCATTACATTCCATTCGTATTGTCCAAAGGGTACATTAAATGCTGTTTTATATTTATCTTTTTCTTGGATTTGTATTTGCCAGTATCTTGACTTCATGTCAAATTTAGAAAATATACAAGCATTGGCTACTCGATCTAGTAAATCCTTTTTATTGAGAATAAGATATCTGATCCATTGTAAAACTTTATTTAGAGGTTTATAATTAATGACTAATCTTGGAACTCCTCGTTCCTTTTCAGCATTTTTATTGACATAGAAAGCTGCACAACTCCATGGTGATGCACTTGGTCTTATTAGCTTTTTTGTTTGGAGTTCAGCAATTTCTTTTCTACACATGTCTAATAAAGTAGTATTCATTTGTATTGGTCGGGCTTTAGTAGGGATTTGTTTTTCATCAAATCCAGGTTCATATAATAGACTAATAATATGTTTTTTCCTTTTCCAAAAAGCATTGGGATGCTCACTACAGATAGAGGTTTTTATCTGTTGTTGAATGTATTGAATCTTTTGTTGGATCAAAGGATTCTGTATTTGTTCTTCCACATATTTATATTTAATTTCTTGTTTTAACGTACAAAGAAATTTTTCTTTATTTTGTAATTGACTTTTGACATTATTGATTTCTTTTAATTTTGGTTTATGAATAAAATCAAAATGTATTGGTACATTTTGATAATTAGAAGATATTCCTGTCTGATCTATCGACAAGGGATATAGTAATGTAAGAAATGGGACTCCAAGAATAACAGCTTGGCTTAGTCCTTTGACCATGATGAATGGTGTGTTGATAAATTGATGATTATTACAAACAGAAGCATTAGATAATTTATAATTTATAACGAGTCTACTGCCATCTGCAGTATTTAGGATTTGAGTTGTTTTGTCAAAATATTTTGTTGGTACTAATCCTTCATTGATGGAATTAAGATCAGCACCTGAATCTATTAAAGCTAATGTTTGAAATCAATAATCTTCAGCAACTATAATAGTGACTAGAACAAACCATTTTTGAATCACAATTTTATCTATCAGATTCACAGAAGAAGTTTGTTCTGTGGTCGGAAGTGGTTTAGCTTCTGAGGTTTCTTGTATATCTTCTGGTGGATCAGGACTATATGTTGTGACTAGTTGATTGAAGTCAATTTCATCTGTATCTGAATTTTGATGAGATAAATTTTGTAATTCTAGTATTTTAATTCTATTTTTTAATTGATGAACCTCTTTTTTAACTTCTTTGATTTCATGTTTAATTTCTGAAATAGAAGGTTTTTTTTGTTTAGTGAGATGTTGTTCACTAACTCTTTTCATAATAGAGGCAAAATTATATTCATCAGGTGTTTTACTAATAGGATGTGTTTTTGCTTTTGTTTTAGCTAGATTAATAAATTTGGTAATCACAGATCTTTTTTCTTCTGGATCTGTAATTTTTTCTATGAGATCTAAGATTAAATTATCTTCTTGGGTAAGCATATGAAGATTATGTGAGGGTATAGGACAAGTGCAAGTGGATTCTTCCATTTGATGAGATGATTCTGTATCAGTAGAAGAATCTGAAGAATCAGATGACTCTGTCCATATTAGGTCGTCATCTTGGATATTTCCTATAAGTGGTTTAGCAGAATCTGAGGAGGTTGTATCATAATTGATTATATTATATAATTTTGATTTGATTGATTCATATAGGTGTAATGCTTCTATTTTCTTTTTTAATTTGCATTGGTGTTTGTAATGGCCAACTTTTCCACATTTATAACATACTGGAAGTTTCTTTTTATGTTTAGTACTTGGAGAAAACTTTTTTATAAATTTTTGTTTAGATTTTTTATATTTTTTATGTATTTTATCTGATCTATATTTTTCTTTCTTGTATTTTTTCTTTTTCTTATATAACTTTTCAAGTTTATTATTTTTTCTATCTAAATGGTAACCAAATTGTTCACAAAAATCGCCAAGTTCTTTACGCTTGGTAATTTGTTGTTTATCAAGTTGTCTTTTGAGTTTAAGATCAGTACATAAAGCTAATCCTTCAGCACATATTTCTGCTGATAATTCCCCAAGTGTATATGCAGAGTATATGATAACTCCATTATGTTTCTTTCTTAGTCTCTCTTTGACTTTTCTGCAAATAGGTATGGTAGACCAGCAATAAATTTTTCTTTCCAATGGTCTAACTGACAATCTTCTCGTATAAGTAATCTTGAGAAAAAAACATCCATATACTATTTATAATGGGATAAAGTAGGACATCAGATCTTCTGATCTTGCTGCTAATAGGGCTGTACTTCCTACGAAATGTAACGTAATAGTATATATTAAGGTGTTTACTGCATCACTTTCAGTATAAATTATTTTTTGATTTTGTTCATTTTTGACGGTCCATTGTCTTGTATTGGTGAGTATTCTGTTTTTGGTTTCATCATCAACATAGAAATCCCACCAGCCTCTTAACCAGCCAGTGAATCCATTCACTATTGCTTTGGCAACCTCTTGGTCTGGATTGCCTGCCATTTTGTTTGCTGAAGCAAACATTGTCATATGTCTCATGACATCTAATATTTTTAGTTCTGATAAACCATTTATTGTCCAGTTGACTATTGATCTTTCTGAATAGGAAACAGCCTGTTGTATGGCATCCTCTTCGAGTTGTACATCAACAAGTGTAGGTCTCTTATAGTATGGTAAAGCTGTGATTAGTTTCCATGATTTACCATATGCTATCTTATTTAAATCAGTGGGAATATTATTTGATTGGGAATATTATTCACTGGTCTACCATACCTATTTGCAAAAAAAGTCAAAGAGAGACTAAGAAAGAAACATAATGGAGTTATCATATACTCTGCATATACACTTGGGAATTATCACCAGAAATATGTGCAGAAGGATTAGCCTTATGTACTGATCTTAAACTCAAAAGACAACTTGATAAACAACAAATTACCAAGCATAAAGAACTTGGTGATTTTTGTGAACAATTTGGTTGTCATTTAGATAGAAAAAATAATAAACCTGAAAAGTTATATAAGAAAAAGAAAAAATACAAGAAAGAAAAATATAGATCAGATAAAAAATATAAAAAATCTAAACAAAAATTTATAAAAAAGTTTCCTCCAAATTCTAAACATAAAAAGAAACTTCCAGTATGTTATAAATATGGAAAAGTTGGCCATTACAAACACCAATGCAAATTAAAAAAAAAAAATAGAAGCATTACACCTAGATGAATCGATCAAATCAAAATTATATAATATAATCAATTATGATACAACCTCCTCAGATTCTACTAAACCACATATAGGAAATATCCAAGATGACGACCTAATTTGGACAGAGTCATCTGATTCTTCAGATTCTTCTACTGATACAAAATCATCTAGTCAAATGGAATTTGTACAGAGTAGTACATCGGAAAGAAGACTGTAAAAATACACTTATACAAACTGTATAAAAAAAAACTGTAAAAGTAACAGACTGTAAACGTAAATTCAAAACAAACTCACATACAAACTTACTGTGTACATATGCAATAACTGGAAAAGAGTTTTCAGTGTTGAGGGAAATCTGAAGGGAGAGAGTGAAGATTACAATCACACATGCTAAGAATATTTAGAAGGAAGAGAAGATAGAACCTGGAATTTAAGGTAAATTTTGTGACTGGGTATTCATGAGTTATGATGTCAGGATAGCTGTTGCAGTAGATGGAGCAGATAGAAGACAAAAGAGTAACTTCTGAGGGAGAGAGAAGAGCCGTGAAGATATTAGATAAGAAGAGAAGTTCTGAGAGAGAGAGAGAAAAAAAAAAAAAAAAACTTTTGAGAGAGATTAGAAGTAAAGAGAACTTCTGAGAAGGAGCTCCTGAGCCACCTGCCTTCTTTGAGGAAGGGAAAGGCCTTATATAGGCGAGAGGAGATTTATTCATTGCGAAGGAAGCAAGAAAGGGTAAGGTCAAGACAAAAGGCGAAAGGAAGACGAGACGTAAAGAAAGATGTTGTCGGAGGAAGAAAACAAAAACCAAAAAGAAAAGCAAAAAACTTTGTCTTTGTCGGCGGAAGTGGACAAAAGAGCATCGGGGAATAGTAAGTCTTTTGGCATCACATGTTGCTACAGTGTCGGCAACTTTGTCGTTTTATGTCGGTGGGCACAGTAATGGCATCCTGGAATAGTATTGGCTTGTCGTTTATGTCGGTGGAATGGCATCTTGGAACAGTAGTGGCTTGTCGTATATTGGTGAGTCTTGTCGATCATGATCTTGACAGCAATTAGTCATGGTCTTTGGCTGCATTCATCTGGATCATCTTCTTCTTCGGGGTCCGTTTCGTCTAGGGGAAAGTATCTATTGTTATGAGCTGGTGATGATTGTACGGTCTCATCTGATGAGATCGGCTCATCTGATGAGATCGGCTTTCTTCTTGCTTCTGCAAAGATTTCCTTCATTTGTTGTTCAAGGATTTCTTTAGAGGCATTAGGGTTTGTTTGTAGCATATTTCTCAAATATGTGGGGAAGTCAAAGGAAGTATTGGCCGTATTATATCCACTTGGACTGAGGTTATATATAGGTTTTTGTGGAGGTATGTGTTTGGGAACTATGGTTGTGGGATCCATATTGAAGATATCCCACCATTTTACTGAGATGGTTTTTCCAAGGCGTGGGATATAGGTATGGTCAGCTGTATTATTAATAGAGATTGAGTATTCCCACTTCATAATCCATGGGAGTTGGTATAGTGCAACAAAGTACAGGTGATTGTCTGTATTATTATCACTATTATTGAATATAACAAATTGTTCTTGCACTTTTTGGAAAGCAGGAGGTAAAATTGCAGTAGTTGATCCCCAAACTAAAAACCAATTTTTAAACCAACTGGGGAACCGTTCAAAAATGGGTAATCGAAATTGAACATACCAGCTATGAGTGTTATTTGGATTTTGGTAATAAAACATTTTATGTCAGGCTTCTATGTACTCGGCATACTTGTAATATTTGTACGAAAAATCAAGATTATGTAATTTTTTGCCCTGAGCATGATAGCAACCCCACTCCTCATAAGAAAGCAATTTCTTGATCTGTATTTTTTAGCATGCAATTATTCTGGTATTTTGCTTGTAGTAATGGACAACAGAGATAGACCCTGTTTCCATGAGAATGGCTTCATAATACTCACGAGTTTTGACTCCATTGGTTGGATTTAAATGGTTTATAAGATATAATGGAGCAAGTTTGATAGAATCCATACTAGTATGGTGGTCATCTATTGTAATATCCATGAGATATGCTCTTTCAATAAATAATAAACGAGGGACATTAGGTCTTTTGGTTGGTTTTGATTGGGCTGGAGTATAGGCTGGAGTGGATGTATTAATGTCTGGATAAGTGATTTGGTGAATAGGTGAAATAGAAGGTGAAAGGGTAGCCAAAGGCGGGTTATCACCTTCAAATGGTATTATTGTCAAAGGGCGTTTCTCATTGCGAGAGGAATTGCTACGAGAGCCCATGAGAGTAGGTGGATTGGACAAAGTATTAAAATTATGATTCAAAAATTGTTTGTTCAAGTCACTATTATAGTTGCTGAAGATTATCGATTTCAAACATCAGCTCTAATAGATTCATGTGCTGATCTTAATTGCATCAATGAAGGATTAGTACCAACAAAATATTTTGACAAAACAACTCAAATTCTAAATACTGCAGATGGCAGTAGACTCTTTATAAATTATAAATTATCTAATGCTTATGTTTGGAATAATCATCAATGTATCAACACACCATTCATCATGGTCAAAGGACTAAGCCAAGCTGTTATTCATGGAGTCTCATTTTTTACATTACTATATCCCATATCGATAGATCAGACAGGAATATCTTCTAATTATCAAAATGTACAAATACATTTTGATTTTATTCATAAACCAAAATTAAAAGAAATCAATAGTGTCAAAAGTTAATTACAAAATAAAGAAAAATTTCTTTGTACGTTAAAACAAGAAATTAAATATAAATATGTGGAAGAACAAATACAGAATCTTTTGATCCAACAAAAGATTCAATACATTCAACGACAAATAGAAACCTCTATCTGTAGTGAGCATCCCAATGCTTTTTGGGAAAGAAAAAAACATAGTATTAGTCACCATATGAACCTGGATTTGATGAAAAACAAATCTCTACTAAAGCTCGACCAATACAAATGAATACTACTTTATTAGACATGTGTAGAAAAGAAATTGCTAAACTCCAAACAAAAAAGCTAATAAGACCAAGTGCATCACCATGGAGTTGTAAAATGTTAAGTGCTAAAAGTTACAGTATTACAGTAGAAACCTAACTAAATTTACATCTAAGAAAGTTGGTCTGAGAGTTAAGGCAAAAGACGAAAGGAAAAGTCTAGGCAAAGTACCCGCCAAGGCCAAGAAGAGCCGCTTAGGGGAACACGCTGGACCTTTGATCGTCCAGATTGTCATTATCTGCAACCTACAGATGGCAAATTTAATTAGGAATCTTAAAGGTAATACAACAACTCAATCAAACCTTAAGAGTTAAAAATAAGGAAGAGATCATCATAAATGATGTTGAACATCATATACAAAATTGGAATATTCCTAAAGTACCGATAAAAGATATTTATCAAAAAGGAACATTCAAATTCAAATTAGGTTATGCTATAAAAACAGTAGAAGAAAGTCTATCAGTAACTCAAAACCAAGAAGACTTTCAACTATTATCAAGAAAAATTATTGAAAAACATAAAGGAAATAATTATAAATATTTACACATTGGATTAATACAAATAGCCATTAAACCATTGACTCGTCTAGGGTTAAATACCTCAGTGCTTGTATGCCTAAGAGATACAAGACACAATAAGTTTTCGGACTCACTCCTAGGCATGGTTAAATCCAGTCTATGTAGCGGACGCATTTATTTTAATTGTTTTCCAAATTTTTCTGTTTCATTAACAGACCCAAATATATTAGATATATTAACTATAAATTTTAAAACTCATGGATTTAATATGACGCATGGTTCTCAAAATTTAGCAATAGTATATAGAATTTATTATAAAGTAATGAATACTCTCTGTCCTAATATTATGCAAACCGATAAGAAGGATCAAACTATATTATTCTAAACTAATATAGAAAAATAAAATACGATTATACCTCAAACCATTACTTGGTCCGACATTATTCTACCTCAATCATGGGCATTGCAAAATGCAAACCAGCCCAGGGAAGTACCTGTGAATAATATTCCCAATCAAATAATAGAACATCATGATGGAAATATTGAAATAAAATTTCAACAGCCTATAGTACAAGATAATATAGATATTAGTAAAAAAAAGAAATAAAAAACCATTAGTACCTGCTAGAAAATCTTGTCATACCACTCCCGATGTTATAATACTTCCTTCTCCATCAATACCTACAACATCTTCAGACTTCCAATTACAAGGAGTCAAACGAACAGCTGATCACGTAGTCATTCCCACTTATACATCTGAACTTGACATATCTGAATTTCAAATACCTACATTACAAGTGGAAGATGATATAAATATTGATGCATATATGGAAGAATATTTAGCTGCTAACTTAGCAAGAAAAAAGAGAAAAATAGATATTGCCTATATACAACAAGATTATCTTGCTCCAGAAAATCAAGGTATTAGATAATGGTATCTTAAAACATTCCAACCTAGGTTAGTAGAATTATTCCATAAAAAATATAATAAATTCTTGAAAAAGGAAAGAGAAACAAAATGATTTTTTGTATGGTTACAAGAAGTATGTACTCAATATAATATTAACATTCCTCAATTCAATACTATTCAAACAATAGAAGAGAAAACATACATCAGTACGGATGGTACTACTACTGTTAGTACACACCCTCCTAAGAAAAGTATAATACTAAAGGGTGTAATAACCCCATTAAGCAAAGGAGAACCACCACAATTCCTATATGATATTATTGCAAAACCATATAAAGTTCTACCAAAAGAAATAGGTAAAAAGCAAGAACTAATATCTCACATAGTAGAACAAAACAACTATAATAGTGACTTGAACAAACCATTTTTGAATCATAATTTTATCTATCAGATTCACAGAAGAAGTTTGTTTTGTGATCGAAAGTGGTTTAGCTTCTGAGGTTTCTAGTATATCTTCTGGTGGATCAGGACTATATGTTGTGACTAGTTGATTGAAGTCAATTTCATCTGTATCTGAATTTTGATGAGATAAATTTTGTAATTCTAGTATTTTAATTATAATTATATATATATAGGGAAAAGATGGATTAGCCCACTAGCTCATATGAACATATGAGCCCAACGGCCTCAATTAAATCTGGACCGATCTGACGCTCTTGGATGTCCGGTAGTGCTTGAATTTTTGTTTTGTTTTTATAAATTTAAATCATTTGAAATTTTATGTGTGTGTTCTTCTCATCAAGGTGCACCTAATAAAGATATAAAAAAATTTATTCGCGAATAAAAAATGATCAAAATACCCCCTAAATATTTTTAAGGGTATTTTGATCAATTTATTTCATATAGAATATTTTTTTAATATTTTTCGAAGATTCACCTATTTTTTATGAACACGCATCTAAAATTTCAAGCGATTTGGATTTATAGAAAAACAACTAAAATTCAAATACTACCAAACATCCGTGATCGTCAGATTGACCCGGAATCAATAGGGGACGTTAGGCTCATATGTTCATATGAGCTAGTGGGCTAATCACATCTTTTCCCATATATATATATATAGAAAAAGTCTTCCCAACCCCTATAGGCGAAAATGAATGATTGAAAATTTGAAGCGTGTGTACATCTTAGTGAGATACACCTAATAAAAATATAAAACAAATAATTTGTGAAAAACATTGACCAAAGTACCCCTAAAATATTTCAGAGGTATTTTGGTCAATGTTTTTCATGTAAAATATTTTTTTGATATATTTTTAGAGATTCGACTATTTCTTATGAACACACGATCCAAATTTCATGTTATTATGATTTGTAGAAACAAAATGAAAAATGAAACACTACCAGACAATCGTGACCGTGCAATGAACTTTAGATGATGATGAGGGTAAGCGAAATCATTGTTCATTTTTGCCTATAGGCGTTTTGTAGTATCTTATATATATATATATATATATATATATATATATATATATATATATATATATATATATATATATATATATATGAGAAATGATCCAATGCAATGGTTGTATCATAGTATATTGAAACGACACTTCTAAAAAATCATGTTTGTGGTATTTGTATGACCCCAAATTTCACATACACACTCTCTTCATCTCAATAATCAATCCCAAAAAAAAAAAAAAAGTTCAATTTGAACCCTATATAGACAAAATGAGTCCTCTCCAAAAACGAATATAGATCATTCATTTTGTGAAATTATATATATATATATATATATATATATATATAAATGTTGAGATTAGTCTACTAGCTCAGATGAACTTATGAGCCCAATGCCCCAGAATGAATCTGGGCCGATATGACAGTCAAGACTTCATTTCGTGTTTGAATTTTAATTTTTTTAATACAAATCCAATAACTTGAAATTTTAGGCGTCCATTATTCTTATCAAGGTGCACCTAATAAAATTATTTAAAAAATAATTCACAAAAATTAAATTGATCAAAATACCCCTGAAATGTTTCAGGGATATTTTGGTTAATTTATTTCCTGCAAATTATTTTTTTGATATTTTTATTAGATTCTAATATTTTTGAAGAATACACGGCTAAAAGTTCAAATTATTTGAATTTGTAGAAAAAAATTAAAATTAAAATTAAAATATGAAAAGAGATCGTTACCGTCAGATCAGCCCATATTTAATTTGGGCCGTTAGGCTCATATGAACACATATGTTCAAATGAGCTAGTGTGCTAATTCCAATAATATATATATATATATATATATATATATATATATATATATATATATATATATATATATATATATATATATATATATATACATATATGGGAAAATATCTTGTCAGCCCAAGGGCATACTGCTACAGTAACGCGAACTGCGTAGATTGAATATGGGCCAATCTGATGATCCCGAATGTCTGGTAGTATTTTAATTTTAATTTTTTTTCTACAAATCGGATTGATCTAAAATTTGGAGTGTGAGTACATAAAAAATAAATGAACCTTCAAACAATATAAAACAAATATTTTGCATGAAACATATTGACCAAAATACCCTTGTAAAGTTTCGAAGGTAATTTCATATTTTTTTAAGGATTATTTTTTATATATATTTTTATTAGGTGCGCCTTGATAAAGAAAATATACACATAAAATTTCAAGTTATTTAAATTTATAGAAAAAATATTAAAATTCAAACACGAAAAAAGGTTGTGACCGTCAGATCGGCCCAGATTCAATCTGGGCCATTGGCGTTCACTGCAGCGGTTAGCTAGTGAGCATACAAAATCCACTCCATATATATATATATATATATATATATATATATATATATATATATATATATATATATATATATATATATATATATATATATATATATATATAGCAATGATCCAATGCAACATTGTATCAGAGTATAATGCAATGACACTTCTAGCAAACCATGTTTGTGGTATTTGTTTGATCCCAAATTTTGCACACACACTCTCTTCATCTCAATAATCAATCCCCCCAAAAAAAAAAAATTAATTTGAACCCTAGATATTGTCAAAATGAGTCTCCTCAAAAAATGAATCTAGACCATTCATTTTGTGATTTTCAAGATCTTAGCCTTTATGAACTCAAAATAATTTTCTTTATTTTTTAACATTGTACATCTAATAATAATAAAGTCTTCCAAAAAAATTGGAAATGAAAAAATCCTTTTAAGGCCTAGATCTAAGCATCTCACCAAAATGAAAGGCCTATGTTAATTGGGCTAAAAAATTACTTTTTAGGTTGCGTTTTTTATTTTTTCTTTTTTTTTATTGTTTTTTAGAATGAAAAGAGTATAGATGTCAAAAATTGGATCAAAAAAATAGCCAGAAGATGGTTTTTTAAGGTTGTTGCGTCATATTATTATACAACGGTTGCATGAAATCATTGCCCATATATATATATATATATATATATATATATATATATATATATATATATATATATAGGAAAAAGCTCTAGCTCATGGAATAGTATAAGCCCAACAGCTTAGATTGAATCTGGGCCGATCTGACGAACACGGATGTCTGGTAGTGTTTAAATTTTAATTTTTTTTTTTTTTACAAATCCAAATCACTTGAAATTGTAGGTGTATGTTCTTTTCATCAAGCTGTACCTAATAAAAATATAAAAAATAATAATTCGCAAAAAAAAATTGACCAAAATACCCCAGAAACATTTTGGGAGTATTTTGGTCAATTTATTTCATGTAAAATATTTTTTTGATATTTTTCAAAGATTCAACTATTTTTTATGTACACACGCTCCAAATTTCAAGTAATTTAGATTTGTAAAAAAAATAATTAAAATTCAAACACTACCGCACATCTGTGATCGTCAGATCGGCCCAGATTGAATTTGGGCCGTTGGGCTCATTTTTTCCTATGAGCTAGTGGGCTCACCCTAGCATCTTCCATATATATATATATATATATATATATATATATATATATAGGAAAAACTCTTCTCCACGCCTATAGGCCAAAATGAACAGTGATTTCCCCTACCCTCGTTACCATCCAAACTTTATCGTACCGTCACAATTGTTCAATTGTGTTTCAATTTTTATTTTATTTTTTCTACAAATCCAAATTATTTGAAATTTGAAGCGTGTGTACATCTTAGCGAGCCGTACATAATAAAAATATGAAAAAAATAATTCATAAAATATAAATGACTAAAATACCCCCATAAATTTTTAAGGGTATTTTGGTTAATTTATATTTTTCTAATTATTTGCTTATAGTTTTATTAGACTCTTTTATTTTTTATGAACACACGCTCCAAATTTTATATCATTCCGAATTTTAGAAAAAAAATGAAAATTGAAATACTACCAGACAACTGTGACCGTGCGATTTTAGCCTATAAGCATTGCGTAGTGTTATATATATATATATATATATATATATATATATATATATATATATATATATATATATATATATATGGGGTTATATTAGGGTGCTCATATTATAGAGCATTTTATAATTGTCTCCAACAAATTTCGCACACTTATATTCCCTTGTTTTATACATGGTGCATTTTTTTTGTACGGATGTTTTTATCATTCGGAAGAGTATTACATCACCCACATGAAGCACACTAGTGTCATTTAATATTTCGTGCATGTGTATTTTCTTTATTGTTTTGCTTATTTAATGCTTTTTTAGATTCCTCTATATTCCCATCCGATAAAACATATTGTAATTTTTATTTTATTTATTTTTTTATATTTATGGATCACCTATTCAAACCTAGGGGTAGCAATGGACTAGGCCGCTTTGGTTCTAAAGAAGTAGGTCCTCGGCCACAAACTGTGGCCCGAGGATCGAGCTCGGGCCAATGTTGGTTAGGTTTGGCCTGGTACAACCTTCTTTTCTTCTTATTTTTTCTTTTCTTTTTTTTCATTTGTTTTTTGCCTGGCCCTGCCCTAAAAGGGCCAGGGCTGGGCCTCGACCAGCCCTATGGAAACAAGGGCCAAGGCTGGCCCGGCCCATTGACACCCCCATTCGGATCGATCAATTGATGAGGCAACGATTTCCCATTGATATGGATTTGGAAAATATCAATCATATACGACATCTCACTGATTTGCAGTAGGATTCAAACTTTTAGCATTAGGTTGCCGCTTGGAACCCTAGAACATCACCCTGAGTTGGGTGTCTTACTTTGGGATGTTAGAAAAATATTTTAAAAAATCGTAAAAAAATCCTCATAAATAAAGAATTTATTTGTGATATTTTTTTTATGTTTTCTATGATGTTGGCAAAGATTGAAAAATGCTTTTGCTATAAATACTTATTTTAAGTTGATTTTTTAAAATCTGTTTTTTATTATTTTTTAATTTTATTTTGATGTGTTTTGTTTAACTTATTTTAAATATATATGTCTTATTTTTTTAAAAAAATATAATTTTATAACTTTTAACGTTTTTTTTACTTTTACTGCTAAAGTACTGCGCACTGCAACAGCCGAGTACTCGGATCAGGCATGGACGGAGCACTTGCCCGGGTAGTGGTTTTCAACACCGCATCAGCCTATAACGTTATATATGGCTTGGAACCCTAGCCGGCGCGGTTAGTAAACCGTTATCGACCACTGAGTTAGAGTTGAGGCTCGGAGCCGGTGGAGCCCCAGCCGAGCCTAGGTAGCTATGACTTGGCGCTGGCGCTCCTTTTCTTGTGAAAGGACAAGTATTGCCCCTCATTCACCACTAAATTCAACCAAGCTTATGGGAATCGCCGACTCCAGGGGAGATGGAAACGGCCCGATTTGAAATGAATCGCCCGTTTTTTAAAAAAACAGTTATTTTAAAAAGTTATCGGTGATTAAGATTGGGCGACACAAAAATCTGTCTGGATCAATAAATCAGCGATCTGAATCACTGTTTTATTGTGTGGAAAAAATAGTGAACAGACAAAAAATACATGCAAAATAGTGAAATGGTCCATATCGGTAAATCAACGTTATTTTAGCAAAATGGCATTTTTACTGGACGTTTTACTGTAGCAAATTGCTGGTTTTCTTCTGGACCTGGATGATTTCCTATATATTGACAGAATCGACACCGGGTGATTGATTCTTGGGTTGGACCAGTCGATTCCGTATTGACCCGACATTTTTTGAATCATTGGTAAAAAAAAAAAACAAATGGATCACATCAGTCATGCAAAATTGGGTTATAAGGTGTGATTTAGAAAATGTAAATCTAAATGAAGAATTGTCTATCTAGATAGGGAATAAATGGAAATCAACATGTTTTAAATTCAGATAAAGAATATGCTCGATTTTGGTTTTTTTTTTTGTAATTTTAAAATATTATTTAAGTTCCTTTGAGTGATTCTATCTATAGAATCGATCTCATTTAGCCCAATCGATGATCTGAATCATTGTGTCTGACCATGTCTCTCAATTCAGGTCTTTAAAAAGAATATGCTCGATTTTGGTTAATTCACTCAATTATCATTACAACTAGGTGATTTAGATTGGTTGAATCACTCAATTTCCACCTATTTAATTTTTTGTTATTTTAAATTTTTAATTTTAAAATATTATTTAAGTTCCTTCGAGTGATTATGACTGTTTTAATGGTTTAAAAAACGGATCGGTGACCCCGATCCGGCACCCAAAAACCGATCCGGATCGGCAAATCGACGATCCGGATCAGGAATCAGGTGAATCGGTCAGAATAAAGCTTAAAAAAAATCCGAAAAAATTATTAAATTCATTATAAATATTTTTTTTTAGGAATTCAATAAGAAATGAGGGTACTCCATTAAGAATTTTCATGTTTTTGAATGAATATGCGAATATTGATATGTTCTTTCCCTGCATGAACCGCCATTCAGCATTTAATTTACATCACACAAAAGGATAAACATAGAATTATCATGGAATAAGTATATCAACATACATGGACTACAATAAAGCATAAAATTAGTAACATATGATCTAAAAATAAAATGATAGATGACGTTATTGTTCTTCTTGGTCACGCTGGTGTCATTGATTGAATCCGTTTAACAATTCATTGATTCGATCTAAAAACGAATCATCGATATTAACAGGCGTCTGACTATTCCCAAATCCCTGAGTGTTAGTGTTTTGTTGTGTTCCCAATCTAAAATCCCCGAAGCTTGTCCATCTTTCATGTTCACCTACACTATCGTGCTCATCCCTACACTGTTGCTGTTGGGACTCGATATGTGAATAATATGGCTGGGATAGGGTGGCCTCAGAATCATCATCTTTCTCATTTTCTCCTTGAATAATATGGATTAAAAAAAAATAATAACAAATTTTCAAAAAAATCGATCATGGATTAAAAAAAAAAATCACAAATTTTCAAAGAATTCTATCATGGATTACAAAAAAAATTCGATCATGGATTAAAAAAAAAACATCACAAATTTTCCAAAAATTCAATCATGGATTACAAAAAATTCGATCATGGATTACAAAAAATTCGATCATGGATTACAAAAAATTCGATCATGGATTATATAAAATTCGATCATGGATTACAAAAAAAAAAAAAACAAACAAAAACAAAAAATTCCATCGTGGATTACAAAAAAAGAAAAAAAAATTCGATCATGGATTACAAAAAATTCAATCATGGATTACAAAAAATTCTATCATGGGTTACGCAAAAAAAAAAAAAAACAAAAAATTCAATCATGGATTACAAAAAATTCAATCTTGGATTACAAAAAATTCTATCATGGGTTACAAAAACAAAAAAAAAAAACAAAAAATTCGATCATGGATTACAAGAAAAAAAAACATACATTTCGATCATGGATTACAAAAAATTCTATCATGGATTACAAAAAATTCGATCATGGATTACATAAAATTCGATCATGGATTACATAAAATTCAATCATGGATTACAAAAAAAAACAAATAAAAAAAACAAAAAATTCGATCGTGGATTACAAAAAAAGAAAAAAACAATTCGATCATGGATTTCAAAAAATTCAATCATGGATTACAAAAAACTCTATCATGGGTTACAAAAAAAACAAAAAACAAAAAATACGATCATGGATTACAAAAAAAAAAACAAACATTTCGATCATGGATTACAAAAAAAAACAAACATTTCGATCATGGATTACAAAACATTCGATCATGGATTACCAAACATTCGATCATGGATTACAAAAAATTCTATCATGGGTTACAAAAAAAAAAAAAATTCAATCATGGATTACAAGAAAAAAAAACAAACATTTTGATCATGGATTACAAAAAATTCAATCATGGATTACAAAAAAAAAAAAAAACAATTCGGTCATGGATTACAAAAAAATCGATCAAGTATTACAAAAAAATCTATCATGGATTACAAAAAAAAAAAAAAAAAATTGCATACGGGACTCGCCGATTCCGTACAGTGAATCGACTAGTCACTGTGTAGAATTGTCCGATTTTTTCTAGAACCGGACGATTTCCGTTTTTTCACCGATTCGAACCGTTCATCACGATTCCCGAGTCGAACGGAGCTCGACGTTTTTTTAAACACCGGCTAAAATTAATTTTAAGAAATAGGCAACTTTTCGGTTTGTAGAGCGTATCAAAATTTTGGTGGGAATGGCGCTGATTGGGAGTGGCGATAGCATGTCCCTTTCCAAAATCTTTTCTACTTCTCCATGCCATCATCCTCCCACCCGCGAAACGTCGCTGTCCCTTTCTCTCTCTTCATTTGGACAACACAACAAAACGTTTTCCGTAAAGGGCAACGAACGAGGGCCCACATGTCGACGCCGCCTTCCGTCCATCCAATAGAACTGCGAAACGTGGCGTAGTGCCACGATGATAGGTACCAGCCAATCATTTTGGGGGCCACCTGCCCACGGCTTTCGGCCTCGCGTTCCACCACCGACTCGGGCCCCTGTCTTGCCACGTGGCGCAAGTTAGGCCGTAGTAGCGGTGCCCACGTGGGTACCGCTAGGTGCCAAGTCGGTTGGTGTGACAAATAATCCTTATAATTTGAACAAAAGACAGAGAAGGCCATCTCACTTCACATAAAGAGGCCGAAGTTTTCGGGTTTTAGGCATAAACCAATGCGAAGTTAATTATGGTGCTGATCAGATTCGGATGGTTTTGGGCTTGTTTCGGTTAGGTTTGGATTTTTCTCGGATCAACTTCAGCGAGCAAAGAAATATTTATATAAAAATATTTTTTATATTTTTAATTTTTTCATTATATATATAAATATTTAATTTATTTATATTAAATTAAAAAAAAAAAAATGAAGCCTCAAATTGTTTCATTTCTCTCAACAAATCAAAAAAAGCTCCGAAATGAATCCGACAACATCGACTGGAATGTAAGATCCTAGTTTATGAATAGCAAACTATAAGTCATGTGAACCGTCTGTTATCAATAGCGGACGGTTGATGTGAACCGATGCACTACTAGTGTTCCTGTTTTGGCGAAGGATGGTTCATCCAAATCATCTGCTTTTGAAAGTGGATGTTTGAGGTGACTGTTGTACCTAAATTTTTTTGCTCTAAAATATAAATAGAAGGGTGTAGTTTTGCATAAGGTTGCAATCTTATTATACCAAATTTTATTATAAGATGTAATTTAGTGTAAAAAATTTGTAGAAATGGTATGAGAATCCATTTTCATCTCTAATTATAAAATTTTAGATTCTAAAAATAGTTCAAATCAAGTAAATCTATAAACACATGAAAATCTTGAAAATGGACGGTCCATAAAATGTGTTGCAAGATACACTATTTTTTAGACTCGAACTCTCTTTTTATTTTCATATTCATGTATCTCGATGTCAAGATGATCAATTAAGGGGCTTCCCATCATCAAAACAACCTTTTGCAATGGAGTTTAAGGTATATTTTAATCCTACATTTTAAGGTTGTAACCTTATATAAACTTTTTCCTAAATAGAATGTTGTTTGCTAGAAATGTTCAAAAACATGTCTCAGGGACCCAAATTGGATGCCGGCTGGGTCTAAGTAAGCTGTGCCAACTTGTTGAGCCAGCATGGTTGACTCGACAATAAAAATAAAAAAGAAGAAAAAAAAATTGAATGAACTTGATGAAAAAATGAAATAGAAATCAAATATTTTTTATTTCGGATTCAAAGAATCTCCAAGCATTTTTCGCTTGATTTCTTTCGTTTTGCATCTTTATTTTTACAAATTGATATACGTTCAATGGAGAGCTGAAACACTAACAAACCAATATATATCCATTTAATTGAGATTTGGGAGAGAACTTTGTAGAATGATGGATTAAGGTCAAAGCATGATGAGTTTTCGTCATAAAAATCTCTCCCAAATACAAAATCCACCCAATAATCTTTTGAAAAGGGTCGAAGCAAAAAAGTACAAAATTAAAAAAAAGCCATTTTTAGGAGTCCTTTTTACCTGAAATATGAGGTGTCAGGTGACTAACATAATTCGGAACAAGACTCAGCCCAGCACTTCTCTAGCTCTAGTTCAACTTAGATTTAGATCCCACTGTCTAAAAATTGGATGGTCATTGTTGAATCTTAGCAAATTATTTTCTTTCAAAGCATATGCTAAGCAATTATTATCTTGCCTAAGTTACTTATAATCCCAAATTCCGAATAGAAAAGGGGAAGCCTGATTATAACATCGAGAGACACTTTTTTATAGTAAAAACCCCTAGGATGCTAGTGGTTTGGGGTCTCATTGTGGTAGACTATACAACATGGTGGACATAACCTCTCAAATAACTGGGATCAAAATCATAGGATCTAAGGGTACAAAATACTCTCGTCTTTTTCAAAGTGGTAAATGTCCCCATTTTGGTAAAATTTCGAAGTGCAAATGGGTCTCGACGAGTACACTCGTATGGTACAACCAGATCGAAAAAACAATTCTTGAGTCTCTGATTTGTGTGAAGAGTTTCAAGTTTATCTTAAGAGACTCAGTGTCCATTAATCAATATGAATATACATGTTTGTCTTATATAGACAAATACAGATGTCAAGAATAAAAATAAATCACAAACACGTATAATATAGCCAAACTTGCCATAAAATATAAGATATTATAATTATCCTTTCCATATATACTGATTACAATATACACCTTCTATATTAACTTGGTAGACAATATACACTTTTCTTTCACACTCCCCCTCAAACTCAAGATGCTATGAGAGAAAGCAACTAGAGTTTGAATACTAAGTTGCGGAAAAACAGTTGGATCTTCAAGTGCATAGCATGACCAGTAGAAATAGTGATTGTCAAGCTCAGATTGCTTCATCAACAAGCACAACGAACAACAGAAGACTCAAGCAATGACATATCAATAAGCCTCATAATTAGAAGGCTCACATTAAGCATGCTTGAGCAACAAACAAAAACTCTAGATATTCTCCCAAAAAAAAAAAAGAAAAAAAGAAAAAACGATGTCAACAGTATCCGAGACCAATTCAGCAACTCGCTGACTGACAGAAAGGATTGAGTAACAAGACAAAACGACTCGACCATATAGAAAAAAAATAGGACCGAGTAACATACTCGATTGTACAGAAATGGACGTAACAAAGATGAATCTGGTTCTAATACCATATGAAGAGTCTCAAGTTTCTCTGAAGAAACTCAATGTCTATCAATATGATACAAGATTGTCGTCTATAGACCATAGTTAGCAAGTCGGGGAATATCAATATATCGGTTCACCATAAAATCGAAAATAAATTGTTTTTATTTTAAAAATTCGGATGAAAAAATCGGGTCAAAAATACGAATCGGCAAAAGACTATGTAACAATGTCATAAATATAGCGGACTAGGCTCAAAAAATTGGAGTGAAAATTACGGATAAGTTTAAAAAGGGGCACCATATTTATGCTAACTATGCTAACACTATAGTCATCTATTCTAACTATGCACCATACTAACTATACACCATTACTAACTATACACCATACTAACCTTACTAACTATATACCATACTAATTATATCAATATGCAACGTACCATCTTTTTGCACTATATTTACACCTTTAGAGAGAGAAGATGAGAGGGAGGGTGACCGTTTCCTTTGAGAGAGAGAGAGAGAGAGGTGGCATAGGAGAAAGAAATACAGAGGGAGAGAGATACGTGGATGCAGAGAAAGAAATAGAAAGAGAGCGAGAGAGCGGGGGTGTGGGGTGACCACGAATCTCTCAAGGGAACACAGAAGAGTAAACAGGGTGAATTTCTTCTGAATCAAAATGGTGCTATCTTTTTGAAGTTTTGAAGCAGATAGTGAACTTCTTGTGAAGAAAATAAGATGGGAATCGTGTTGTATTTTTTAATCTGATGGGTTGAGTCAAGTTTAGGAAAAATCCCTTTGTATGTTTTTTCTCAATTTATTTTTCCTAATATGTTCTTTGAGCTATGTTAATTTGGGGATTTTTGAGTTATGTTAAAATTGGGGATTTTTTATGTGATTCGGAAGTTCTCTATTAGATTGTTCCTCTATAATTTATTTGAAATGTTGTTAAATTTAGGGATTTTTAAAAGCTAATGTTAAATCTATACTTCAATATAAACAGTGGTTCTCTTTCTCTAAAGCTTGCATTATAACCAGTGGTTCTCTTTTTCCTCTCTCTCTCTATATCTATCGATATCCATACCCATCAAATATTTGTGATGTAGTTCAATTTGAGGATTTTTGAAACTTTTTTATCGTTGGCTTTTCCTAATTTTTTTGAGATGGTTATCTTTCTCTCTGTACCCATCGATGAGATGTTCTCTATCACATGATTCTCTCTGTGTGTACCATGGAGGATTATTAATAGAAACGTTTTTTTGAAACGATTTCTTATAAAAATTAAAATATCGCGTATTAAACTTCTTCATGAAAAAAGCACGATTTTATTAAGCTCTTTTGAAAAATATGCAATTTAAAACGTTTTTTTAAAAAAACTCCGATTATTTCAAAAAATCGACTTTAAAACGCCGATTTACTAACTATGATATAGATAAATACAGATGTCAAGAATAGAAATAAATCATAGGCACCTATAATATAAACAAACTTACCATAAAAAACAAGATATTATACCTACACTTCTTTTATATACCGATTATAATATACAACTTCCATATTAACTTGGTAGACAATATACATTTTTATTTCACAAGTTGCACACTCACGAGACCCGTACAAAACCACAGTCTCAAAAATATTGATATGTCTTTCTACCTGGTATGATCCTACAAAAATCAATTAGAAACAAACATCTCTCTCTTACCATAAAAATCGTCTAATCAGTATAATTATATCGATTAGGCTCACAAGCTTCTTTCTCGCTATAAAATTTATTATCCAATCGATATACTACAATAAAACATCAATTGGTAATATCTTCTCTCTCACTAAAAATTAATTTTTTCAATAGGTAAAATAATATCAATTTAACATCAATTGGGAAATTGAATCATATATATGACCATTACACATTATAAATAATCGTTAAATGTAATAATACCTATTATTTTAAACTTGCACGAGGCTAGGAGTATAAAATATCAACTTCAAACCCTGTCAACATCTCTTCCTTCTTGTTTCCTCAGCTAGGTTGCTAATGGAGGGCAGATGCATGAAGGTGAGGAGCTTGATTAAGGAGAGAGAGACATCAAATAGAAGAGAGATTGAGAGAGAGTTCACTGTAAGGCTTCTTGTTAACAAGACGCCCCCTTACTCTTTTCTAAGCTCGTGAGGGGCCTTTTTTATTACTAGTGAGAGAGAGTAAGCTTCAATAGTAGAGACTAGAGAGGGAGGCAAAACATTGAACCTTACAAAATAAGGTGTCAATAAAACAAAGGGAGGGAGTTCAAAGATGCCACATAAACCACAATACGTCGCTCACACAAAACAAAAAAAAAGAATAGTGAGGTGTGAAAGATTACTTAAAGGTGATGGTCCTTAAGGACCACAAAGCTCATATCGACCAGCAAAATTTTGAATCGTTTTGAAACACTTCTTTACAAACAAAAAGCTAACAAAAGAAAAAGCACATTCAAACTAAAACCTAATCTACAAAATATATTTTAGGACCATAATAAAACTATAATCCAAAGTTTGACCATTTCTAACTCACAATTTATCATCCGATAAGGCACACCTACTTGACATCAATACGGACCATAGAGGTACACCATGTTGGTGGATTGAATTGAGGCCGGTTTGACTTCAATTTTCTTATGGACTTTCAATCTGAATTATCCTCATGGTTGGAGATTTAGGACTTCCATGACAATTTTGAGTATTAGATTTTGGTCTGGATGAAATCCGCTTTGACCTAAAAATTATCCAAAGACAACATGATTCTAAGGCCGTGTTTGATTTCTTAAAGACGCGATTTTGAAAATCACATCTTAATACTGTAGCACTTTTTTATTTAATAATAGCGAAGTTTTATCGTTATAGTAAAATAGATACCATAGTATGCTCTTAAGGCAAAGCGGATTCTACCGATTCCACAAGGGAACATTGAACTTGGGATATCCACTTCTTTGAAAGACACTTTTTCCATAACCACATCTTCTAGAAATCAAACATACCATAAAAGTATTAAATACTTTCGATAGATAACAATTTTAGAGCTCATATTGTTATTAGGAGCCGAGATAAAGAAAGGATGGGTCAACTTTCTAGAAAATTTTATTCAAACCCCACAACTATGTGTGGAATTATAGTTAGGATCATATAAGGAGGTTACCCACACAAATTAAACTAAAAAAAAGCATGGTTTGCCCATTAGTGTGGACCACATTGATGTCAATATGGACCACAACGGCGGCACCAATGTGCCCCACAATGGTGGATGAACCAGTGATCCATGATCCCACATTTTATAGTATTATAGTTCACGGACTCCTAATGCCAGGAGAAGTGGGTGACTGGGTTTTTAAGTACAAATACTTTTATATATCAGATAGTATTTCAGACTATTCAGATAACATATAGAGAGAAACCTTAAGAGAAAAGGCCTGAGAGAAAATCCTAATCCCAATGACCATTAGGCTAAGCCTAATTCAAAAGAGCTTTACTTCATCTGAAGGCCTTTTAGGAGCCCTAACCTAGGTCACCTAGACCCTAATTAAATTAGAGAGCCTAGAAACACTAGATCTGATCCTTAGGTTCATTGTTATTCTTGAATTTTCCATTTATATTCAATCAATCCCCTAATTAGATGTTAAATTTAAGCAAATACTCAAATTAGTGAGGACTTAATACTAATTCAATAAATGATCAGGCCTATCAACTCGATTTAGTGATCTTCTACTCTTTTATTTTATTTTATTATTTGTTTGTTCTGTTCATTCTTTTGTCCGTAGATTTCAATTCCATCTCAAAGTTGTGTTATTTTCATTTATTTCATGACTTATAAAGCGCTAGTCAATTTGAGTGAGATCCAGCTCTAGTGAAATTGAGTGAGATCCAACCACTGGCAGTTTATAAGAAAGATATAATAAATATCTGAACTCTGAAACATAATTTGGTTGGACTCTTGATCCTTTTCAACTCTAAATGTTATCTAGTTTGCTCTCAAATAAAGAGGATAGATTCTAAATTTGTGTTTTCCTATTTTGAGTATAAACAGTGCCTACTGTGGGACTCAATTTCAAGGACTTGGCGGAACTTGATATGGGGCAAGCTATGCCTAACATTAAGTCTAAAAAGAATGAGAATCCGATCAATTCAATATGGTATCCTTTGTGGATAAAAAGGCAGGAGTTGATATGGCAGAGCACTGCCCTAATATTAGATCAATGCTCTCTGAGCATCAAATAATATGAACTCAAATCTCTGTCTCTGATTCTGTCTTGAATAACTCAAATCTCTACTCCAAAACTCATCCAATTTAAGATAAATTTATTCCTAGATCGTAAATTTTCAAATAGTCCAAGGATCTCTCAATTCTAATATGTGGGTTTAAAAGTTATGGGAAAAATACTTTAGGGTTTAGTAATATTTCAAATAACCATTAGGGTCTCCATGGAAACTACTTATTTAATTTGCAACTAGTCATTATGCATTTCCTACTTGAAATTCTACACAAATTTGGAATCCATTAGTTCCTTGTATGGCTAGCCTCCAAATTCTGTAAGTGGCGGTCTTTTATAGCCATTAGCACATAAAAATAACTCTCAAAAGCTCTTAGAGGTCTCTAGAAAAGCTTTAAGAAGGCTCAATGAAGAGGCCTCCTATAACCCTAAGAGATCTCCTGAGTCCTAAATCTTTGAGAAAAAGAGAAAACCCTAGAGCCCACCTTCAAAATTCAAGAATCAATCAAGTTGAAGAACCAATATAAATTCCAGCCCTACTCAGATCCCAATTCTAGGTAATTTTTGTGCCTCTTTTATTTTTTATTTAATTTTTCATGCCTTTTTGTTTAGTTAAGAATTTTATTCCCTCTTATTTCATTTTTTTTTGTTTTAGTTTAAGATTTTTATTCTAATTTAGGATATTTAGAATTTTTATTTTAGTTTAGAATTTTAGTTGTAAAATTTTATTTACCTTCAAGGTTTAATTCATTCATCTTTAATTTTTATTTTCCTAAAATATTAAAAATAATTGTTTACTAAAATTATTTTCCTTTAACAAAATACCCATATTTAATAAACCATTAATTTTCTTTAGTATAAAAATTGGCTAAGGCTCTTATGCTGCCTGCACGCCTCATATTGCTATGCCCCACAACTAAGACCAAATATCTGGGCATTAGACGACCAATGTATCGTACAAGTCAGACCGCGTATCTTTCCAAAACATCAGGTTACCTCTAAATGGTGACCTTTTAAAAAAGGGAAAAGTTCATATAGAGCCGAGGCCCTAAACAAATAAATTTGAGCCTACTTCAAAATTTTTACTAGAAGAGGTTGTTTTGATGTCCAAATATCCTCAAATTGATCATCTCGATATCAAGATACACGGATATGAGAATAAAATGAACTTCAAGTTATGGAAATAATATATTTTGTAATGCATTTTTAGACCATCAATTTTAAAGATTTTCAAGTTTTCATAGATATCTCGATCTACATTATTTTTGAAGCTTTAAACTTTATAAATAAATATGAAAAATATATTTTAAGGCTATCGACAAGATTTTCAAGATTAAAATTATATTTCTCAATACTATTTGAAGGTAGGCTCTAATTTGATTGTTTAGAGCTTGGACTCTATAAAAACTGCACCCTTTAAAAAATCTATTTTTTAAGATGGATTTTTGGACCTAATTTTTAAAGATATGTATCACTAACAAAGAGATCATGAATATGAAAAATAAATAAATTTTAAAAATATTATTTTCTATTGATAAAACATTTGGACTAGTAGTTTCAATTGTTTTTGGATGGACTACCTATTTGCATCCATCTTTAAGATGGATGCCTTATACCTCGTAGACTGTAAATGTAGAATTGTGGTCCATGAAACAATTTTTCTACTTATATTGCAAGCAAGACTATAGTGAATTAGAAACATCCATTAAACAAATTGGGAAATTTATGTCCGTACTGGTTTTCTAAACCATTACACTTAAAAAGCCCCAAAATAGGTCATTATTACTTGAGAGGACGACGCCTTGAGAATTTTAGGTTTTGATAAATTTTACCCTTTTTTGATTTTTCAAATATAGAACCTCATTTAAACCTTATTTTTTAATGTTTAAGACAGTCTGATGTTTTTAACATCATATGGCATTTAGATTTTATCTTTTAAAAGTTTAAGACGGTCTAACATCACACCAAGGGCAAATATGAAAAATTTTAAAATAGAGAGACAAAGATCAACATAAATATCACATATTTTTGGACCATCATGTAATAACCGTCAAAGAAAATGGTACCGTCATAATTTTCCCATTTCACAAAGAGTCCTTAGAAAATGCTTAAATAGAGTCATTTTGACATCATCTTGCCCACTTTCGCCTCAGAAAGAGCCTGGCAGTCAATTGATGGAAAGACCCACAGATGATCCTAGATCTTGATGAAAAGTTTTTGTTTCTTAATCAAAGGGGTTATGAGCCTACTATCCACATTTCAGCCCATTCCCATTTTGATTTGACCCACTTTTCAAAAGGACAAAGATGGAGTTTCAGAAAACCCACCTGCAGGTGCTTGTTGGTCACTCAAGGCAACAGCTGGTCAGGAAAAGGGATCGCTAGCCATCATGGTGTGGATATGGACAACGTGACCGTCGCATTCGTTTGACCATATCCCCCTCATTCTTGGGTCTTTTAAACTAAAAATTGAGTTAAAATAATTTTAATTTATTAGAGGAACGGTTTTTATACTTCCCCAACAGCATGGAAGATCTATGCTTCCATTGTTCAGTTTTGATTGAGAGAGTCGCTCACTGTTTGATCTTAGATCCGACGTCTCAAAGTATTTTATTTTTAATTTTTTTAATACAAATTGTATGGATATGAAATTTGGTATGTGTCATTTTTCATTGAGGCACACCTATAAAAAATATTAAAAATATTTTTTCGATAAAATATAATGATAAAAATACCCTTTAAATCTTTCAGGGGTAGTTTGGTTATTTTATTTTATTGAAAATATTTTTTTTTATATTTTTTGCTAGTGCAAGTTTAATAGAGGATTGGACATACAAAATTTGGTGTCAAAATAGTTTATATAAAAAATTAAAAATAAAATAGTATAGAGACGTGACATTGTGATTGGGGTATTATTAGCCCTCTATTTAGAATGGATGGTTGGATAAGGAGAAGAATATAAGTTTTATGTTATAAAGGAAGCATAGAAAGCTTGGCCATTTCTTAGGGCGGTAATTTCATGGAGTGGTTGTATCATAGTATAATGTAACAATCTTTAAAAACTATGTTAGGGCCAAATTTTAAAATATGTACTTTTTTTATTCTAATGAATAATCACAAAAAAGAAAAGGGAAATGTCTCTATATTATGCTTCCCCTACCATCCAGCTATCCAATTTTGTTCCAGTGAGCCACTCACCGTTTGATCGTAGATCTGACGCCTCAAGTTATTTTATTTTTAATTTTTTATATAAATTATATGAACATAAAATTTGGTATGTGACATCTCTCATTGGGGCACAACTACAAAAACTATTAAAAATAATTTTTCGATAAAATATAATAACCAAAATACCCTTTAAAACATTTAAGGGTATTTTGATCATTTTATTTTATTGTGAATATTTTTTATATATTTTTTACCTGTGCGGGTTTAGTAGAGGATTGGACTCCCAAAATTTGGTATAAAATTATTTTATAGAAAAAATTAAAAATTAAATAGTGTTGAGACGTGACATTGTGATTGGGGCCATCTTAGCCCTCCATTCATAATGGAGGGCAGGGTAAAGGGAAGTATATAAATTTTATGTTGTAAGGGAAGCATAGAAAGCTTCCCCAAAAAAAAAGTATGAAAACACAACCTAAAAAGCATTATTTTAGCCCAATTAACATATGCTATCTATTTTGATAAGATGCTTAGATCTAGGCTTTAGAAGGCTTTTTTTTTTTTTCAATTTTTTTAGATGGCTTTATTGTCATTAGATGAACAATGTTAAAAAATAATGAAATGATTTTGAGTTTGTATAGGCTAAGATCTTGAAACTCACTAAATGAATGGTGTAGATTCGTTGTTGGAGGGACTCATTTTAAGCATATCTGGTGTTCAAATTAAACTCTTTTTTTTTTTTTTTTTGGGGTTGATTATTGAGATGAAGACTGTATGCGTGCAAAATTTTGGGTCATACAAATGCTACAAACATGGTTTTTTAGATGTGTAGTTGCATTATACTATAATACAACTGTTGTATTAGATCACTGCCCAATTTATTATAAGTTTTATTTCTTAATTTGGGCATTTATATATAAAGGGTGTAGTTTGCATAGAGCCGAGGCTCTAAAAAATCAAAATAAAGCGCACCTTCAAATAGTATCGAGAAATGTGGTTTCAATATTGGAAATCTTTGTAATAGCCTCAAAATATATTTTCATCTTTAATTGTAAATTTAAAGCTTAAAAAATAGCGTAGATCGAGTAGATCTATGAAAACTTGAAAATTGACTGTCCAAAAATGCATTACAAGATGCACTATTTTCAAAACTTGAAATCTATTTCTTTCTCATGTCTATGCATCTTGACGTCGAGATGATCAATTTTCAGATATTTGGGCATCAAAACAACCTCTTCTAATGAAATTTTTGAGATGGGTTCTAATTTGATTGTTTAGAGCCTCGGCTCTATACAAACTTTTTCCTTATATAAATATTTGATAACAAATTGATAATAAACTTGAGACTTCAGTCACGCTTGAAGGCTTTTTTTTCACAATATCGTGCTTGTTCTCGAGTCTTATAAAGTAAAATTTGAGGCCAAATGTTCGTAACAATTATCTATGAACTAATATAACCTCGAAGGGAGATCATTGTTTTGAGTCATAAATTTCATATCACAAGGGAGATTATTGCCTCTACCTAAATATGAGGTGTTTTTTAATGGAGTTTTAACCAAATAGTGGTTAATTCTATAAGATAAGGAAATTGTTTCATACGGGCTGGACCGCATTTCTACATATACGGTCTAGAAAGTATAAAGCATCCATCTTAAGATGGATGCAAGTAGATATTCCATCTAAAAACAATGAAAACTAACGGTCCAAATGTTTTCTTACTAGAATTATTATTTTTAGTTTTTAAAATTTATTTATTTATTAATATCCATGATCTTCATATTAAAGGTTACATATCCTTAAAAATTAATTCTTAAAATCCATCTAAAAAATAGATTTATTAAGAGGGCCACATTTCTATATATGTGGGCTTGGCCGCATAGAAACGGGGTACTTAAGATAAACACATGATCAAGAATAGTAAATTCCCAACTTGGAGCGATTCAATCTGAACTAAGACCTAGTATTTGCCCTAAACTGCTAACCGCTTGCTAGGAAAGACAGGTCAACACTTCATATTCCAATAGGGCATTTTGTTAGTATTTTATTAGTATAGTATATTTAAAAATAATATACTTATTTGTGTTGTTTTTTTAAGTTTTAAATAAATAAAGAGAAAAAGTAGTGGAGTTTAATCCCACATTGAAGAGTGAAATGTGGAAAGAGTGTTTCTGATATGGGAGCACCCTCATGCCTTACCTAAGAAATGGCATCTGATACGGTTCAAACCGCTTTCACATGGGGAATCCTTAGGATCTGGCTTTCACAGGGATGGTAGTGCTCTGAGTTATAAAAAATTTTGTGCAAAAAGGACTTCTAGATTGAGAGATATGGTCGTTTTACCAACTGGATATTGTCCTGGCTGTTATATGTCACTTTTACGAACAGTGTCCATCGATGTTGACTGTTGACTAAATCTCCTTCTAATATGATTGAAACCTTAAGAGATGGGTTATCAAACCACAAAATACAATTTTCCTAAATATTCCGGGACAATTTCCAATATTGCAGTTGAGTCC
This sequence comes from Amborella trichopoda, assembly GCF_054954075.1. Taxonomy (NCBI): domain Eukaryota; kingdom Viridiplantae; phylum Streptophyta; class Magnoliopsida; order Amborellales; family Amborellaceae; genus Amborella; species Amborella trichopoda. Next base: position 35,406,547 of record NC_142336.1, on the reverse strand, counting down.
GTCGGTTAAACTTGTTTAATTGAGGAGCGATCATAATATCCAATCAAATGATGCTCATTTCTTATAAATCTTGGACTAAATACGTAAATAACCTATCGTTGCCGTGGTCAAAATTTCACCTTAATTCGGAAAATGAGATTTGTGACAATCCCTAAGTATATCTAACAGTCAAGATATATGACAACGAGCTGTAGAACTTTCAAGGCATATGAGGCCTTGTAGAGCAAGTCCCCGTTTATATCAATCATCTTGATATGTTTTCTGAGGTATTTCCACATATAACATACGACCATCCATAAGGTCTTTTTGTCCGTTAAGCTTGTGTGTGCTTAATGACCGTTTGATTTGAGATTAATCCCATCCGTTGCTTTATCTAAGCTTCAGGTGTCAAAAAATCACCCCCAACATATATACTTCATTAAATGGAGTATCTAGGCAACATAAGTGGATGAAAGTGAGCTTCATGAAGTTGTATTAGGAGCCACATATAAGTATAGGAAGTCAATTTAAATAAGATTCAAATTGCATCTTGATGTGCGATTGGCTTATCTTGGGCATTAGATGATCTTGAACTTTATCTGGTAAAACTTAATGGGATTTATCTAATGGAATCATTTACCTTTGATACGATGAGGTCGTAATTACTTATAACCATCTGGTATGATATCTGAGAGCTTGGGTGCGTTACAAACTTTGAGAAAATCTAGTTTGAAGTTTAAGCTAGGTCAATGGAATAAATGCAGCCACTTAATTTCACATCCAATGGTCAATATTGATTGTGACTACCTTGTATCAAATGTAAATGGTCTCATTGCATACTTTTCCGAACCTAGTATCTATCAAGGTCAACCCCAAGTCTCAATGGTGCAACTAGATATCTATCTTATGTTGACTCTGGGCCCTCTTGCTCCTTAACTTTAATCGACGGACTTTGGAGCTCTTTATAGGAGTAATTTTGATGAATATATATGTTATCTTTGGGGTTAAGTTTGTTTTGGGTAATGCACTAGGAAGACAAACCCTTACCTGTTTTTTTTTCATATAGATTAGGGAGATAGCTTTTTTGAAGCAGTTAGTGGGTGGTGCCAATAGGATTGGAAACCACAACGTAGTAACTAGGTATGGAGGTGCTACCTTCATGTACTGTAAGTTGTTGCTATCTTTGGGACTTAAGAATTTAAGAAATTGCATCTTGATATGCGACTAACATATGTCAAGACTATAAACAATATTGAATTGGTAAGTCGACATTGTTGTCACTATTGTTAGGATTTAAGAACTTAAGAATCACACTTTGATGCGAGGCTAACTTATCTCAAGCTCCAGACTATCTTGAATTTTTTGGCGTAACCTAACATCTATCTTATTGTTGGACCTTGGCCTCTTATGTGTTAGGATTTAAAAACCCTCTTAGATGCAGAAATAAGAATCTCAAAAGTTGGATCCCACCAAGATCGTGTATTTATCAAGTTAGAAACAAAATAGGAGAGAGCACGAACATAATACGGGAAACAAAGCATGAAACATACACACACTCCATAAAACCCAGTCGAACAAACCCTTTTATACGTGCTCTCTCCATCAGCATAACCTGCCGATCTCTCAATCTATATTCTACAACTAAACCACTGTCCAAGAAGACACCATCTCCATTCCACAACTAAACTACTGTCCAGGATGAGAACCTTGAGAGCAACCAAGACTTTCCCTCTCTAAAGGGGGAAACAAACCAAAAGCTTCATGAAAAACGCTTCTTTACAAGAAACAAGCATCTCAATCTACAGGAGGCACATCCATGTTGTTTCTCAATCTACAAAAATGGTTTTTGCAAATTGATATATATTATTTTGGATTAAGTTAAGCTTTGAGACAATATCTTAGGCAAATATGTAATTTAGGCTTGGAGAGAGATTTCTCTAGGGAGAGTCATCTTGGACCTTTTGGAGTTGCAAGAGTGAAATCAATGGACGTAGTCGCATCAGAGACGAAAATCTGGTTCAACTTCACTTCCATTTTGTTTTTGCATTTTATTTGCTTTGTGATTGATCTTGTCAATAGTGTCTTCTCTCTTTCTCTCTCTTTTACATTGTCATCGTTCGTGTTAGCTAGGGTTTTGAACTCATTTTGAATTTGTGAATTCATTTTTATTTCCAATCAACTAATTGCTATGCAATTTCTTAAAAATTAATGATTTCCAAAATGGCTTGCTCATACTTGACCCATCAATAAGAACAGTAGTTGAAGATGTGGCACCAGGTCATCCCTCAATTTCATCCAACCACGCTAGCTATTTCAATTGTTTGGATAGTCTTATGACCATAGTTTTTTTGTTTTCCGATGATAACATTTTTATTTTCCTATCGTAATATTTATTATAGTTCATATGCTCCGGCTTTTAATTACCTGTGCATATTATATTTGTTGACTTATTATCAAATTTATGCGAAGATTCTTTTAATACAATTTCCAACTTTATTAGTGAATTAATTATTTTGGTAAAGAATTGCAACCTTGTCTGCACTGTGTTAGTATTTTTGCATTAAAAAAAATACTATAGATTACTTCAAAATAATACTTTAAAAAATTATAGTTTTATAATGGGAAAATTACAAAAGACCCTAAAGACTACATTTTCCAGACAACTTACCCCAATCTAATTTTTTCTCACTTTTTCACCCAAAATACACTTTCCATACAAATACCCCCAATCAACTAAATAAAAAAAATGCCTAAACGACCCTCCTTTATTTTTACCTTACCCAACTCTCTCCTCTATCATACCAAAATAGGGGCTCCAGCACTGTGTAAGTTCGGTCCGGTAGTAGGACTCTAGCATTGTGTAAAGTGTGGTTCAGCAGTAGGGCTTTGGCACTGGGTAAAGAGCGGTCCGGCAATAGGGCTTTGGTACTGTGTAAAGTGCGGTCCGACAGTTACAAAAGGCAGTACAGCAGTTACAAAGGTCGATCTGGCAATAGATGTTAATGGATTCCAGAGCTCCGGTACTATGTAAAGGGCGGTCCGGCACTTGTGCACTCCGATAATGTGATGGTGCGCTTCGGCAAGCTGCTGAGGTCTAAAAGTCAACATCAAATCTGGCCAAAATGATTTTTGTGTATGGGAAAGGTATTTTCGCCTAAAAAATGAACTTTTCCCTTGGAGGTGTATTTGCATAAAAAGTTTATTTTGGGGGAAAAAGTGAGAGAAAGTTAGTAAGGGGGTAAGTTACATAAAAAGGATGGTCTTGGGGTTTTTTTGTAATTTTCCTCTTTATAAAAGCTATCTTTGGTTTTAAAGAGAGAGTAGGTGGGATTTTATCTACCTCTATTTTTTTTTTTTGAGTGAGTTAGGAAGGTTTGCTCGATATTCATAAAGCAACCCCCCTTTGCAACTTTTTTCAATGGATACAGCTTCTATGCGGCCAGCCCACATATTGGAGAAATGTAGGCTTGATAATAAATATATTTCTTAAATATAATTTGATCACAATTTTTAGAGAATATATAATCTTTTGGAGATCATGAATATAAAAGGAAAAATTAAAAACTAGAAATAATAATTATATTAAGAAAACATTTGGACCGTTAGTTATAATTGTTTTTAGGTGGACCACCTATTTGCATCCATCTTTAAGATGGATACTTTATACCTCTGGACCGCATATTGTAGGAAGGAAAATGGTTCAATGGAGTTGCAGTTCTATCAAAATAAGTAAAACCTCACCTCATAACTCATCAAAAATTACAATTCAAGCATTGAAAAACCTTTACATCGATCATCTTGGCTTGAATATTATGGTTGTGATAAAAAAATTAGAGTTTTAAACTCTAAAAATAGTATAATATTGAAACAAATTATCTAGACCGTCCATTTGGCCCTAAACGTAAGTGTTTATAGATCAGCAAGATCTATACCATTATTTGAGTCTCAAAATTTATTGTTGTTGTTGGAAATTGATTTTAGATCGGTCACGGAAATTTTTTTTGTTGCCAAAAGTGCTTTTTAGATGGACTTGAGGTGAGGTTTTATTTTGTTTTCATTAAGACTACGCCTTATAAAAACTTCATCCTCGTAGACATGCGGTTGAGCTCGCATGAAACAATTTTCCTTTTCTAATATGGATAGAGATTGTTGATTCATGTAGAGCAATGGAGGTTTCTTTCAGACAGGTCTGTAGATTTGCAAATGAAGTGGCCGACATTGACAAAAAGGGCGATTTCTTTATGCTCTTTAGCAGTTGTAGAGAGCCCTGTTGGGTTTGGTGATAGCCAAATCATCATACCCATATTTTTGTTTCTAAAAATTGAGGGTATTATGGATAGAGAAACTTCCTTGGTGAATATGAAAGAAGCCCCAATGATCTCTGTAAAAGAGGGTTATGGAAGACATAATACCCATCCTTTTGTGGGTCACCCCTTTGGGAGTTATGGGAATGGATCTCTAAAGAGGAGATATGTCTCCAAGAAATAGACATGGCTTTTTAGATAGAGGCGGTATTCCCATGAAGTTCTGGGTTGATTTAGTTTCCACTTCTAGAGAGAGAGTTTTTTAGTTGCTCTCGAAGTTGTCTTTCCGGTAGCGGTATTGTGGTGGAAAAAAAGACATTGATAGACGATGTTGCTCGATCTGGAGAGCAAGTTTAGAAGGGAAGATCGGTGAGGGGTTTTTACCAATGTTTAGAAATAGGTATATCTCTTGTAACCTAAAACTGTAATCTTTATTGAAATAGTAGATTTCTACTTGCTGAGGCCATGGATGTAGCCCTACAAGGTGAATCACGTACATCATTTGCCGTGGTGGTGTATTCTTTTATGTTTGCTTTATTTCTTACACTCAATTTATAATTGTACCCATCTACTTCGCATTTAGCCAATCATATATATGATTTTGGGTGGAATCTCGGTATTTGGGATTCCCAGTTCCTTAAGCTAGGGGTTATCAAAAACCCTACATGATCCTTGTTATGAAGAAAGGGAAAAGTTTATATAAGGTTGCAACCTTAAAATGTAGAATCACATATGCACCTCAAAAATCTATCAGAAATGTTGTTTTAATGTTGAAAAAATCTTCTAATCGATCATCTAGACATTTAGATGTATAAATATGAAAAAAAAAAGTTTTTGAGTCCTGAAAATAGTGCATCTTACAACACATTATCTAGACCGTCCATTTTCAAGATTTTCATATATTTATAGATCTACTTGATTTAACCTATTTTTGAAATTTAAATTTTTTTAATTATGTATGAAAATAAATTTTAAAGTAATACTAAGAATTTTTTATAACAAAATTACAGATAAGTCTATTTGGCCTTGCGGATGAGGCTATGTGACAACAATCAGCATGAATTTATTGTTTGGCCCCTCAGATAAACCTATCAGTCTACAGCATGCGCCATTGTGTGATTTGGGGACAATTGTGGTAGTTTAAATTGCAGGCAAGTAGTTAGGAGGAATATTCGAGTTCCACATCGTGAAGGGTATTATCACATCGTGAAGGGTATTATCATGCTTTTTATATTTATGAGATTCAAATATCTCACTCAATAATCAAGATACAATGTATTTTATAATAGTTTCCATTTTTTTCTTTGTTTTTTTGGTAATTTAGTGAGGAAGACATGTCTTACCTGTTTTTTCAATAGATTAGGGAGGTACATTTTAATTAGCAGTAAGAATAGATACTATGATGTGACAACTGGATGTAGGGATGCTAACACGACAACCCCAGCCCCCGTCCTTCTCATTTTCTCTCTCTCTCTCAAGAGAAAAGCAACTTTTTTGATGCTATGTAGATCGTCTTATTCATGTTCATATTGTTGGATTTGGCATTATCCAAAATCATCCACAGAAGAAAATCTCATAGTTTGTGGGATTGATTAAGATGGGTCATGTGGGATTGAGATATTCTCATATGTTGTGGGATTGAGATATTTTCATATTTTTTGGGATTGAGATTAATATTGATAAGTTTGATAAAAGGAATAGAAATCCAAAAAAATTAGGATTCTTGGATGGTTTCTCTTTTAGACTCCCGAAGATTGAGAGGCATGTTTGTTTCTTATAGAAAAGCGGTTCCCATAGAGATTTTGGGTTGTTCCCTTTTTAATTAGAGAGAAAGTCAGTTTTTCGTTGCTCTCGCGTCTTGATGTGACGTTGTTTAAAAGGTTTGCTCGACTTGGGGTTTCTGTCGAGGTTTATTCCAAAATCTTTGATGTAACTTTCATTGGTATAGTGGATTTATATTTGCCGTGCCCGTGGATGTAGCCCTCTTGGGTGCACCACGTAAATCTTTGTAGTCTTATATATATGTTTCATACCTTATTTCTCATACTTTATTTGCCAAAAAATCAACTTATTGGGTTTAGAGCTTCCGCGCACAACATATATGTCAACATGCAACTATATTATGAACTTTTGTTGGGTACACTTAGGACAAATTTTCCTTAGAAAAACTTTATGCACACCGATTTCTAATAGTAGCAAGGAACTATTATATCGGGATAATGTCTTTGATGGGCATAAATATGTGAATATTATTGTTTACTTTGTTCACTATTTTTTTAGCTATTTCACCAATAAAATTGGTAAATACATTTTACACACCACCCTGATTATCAAATCGGTCAATACTTCAAGCCATAAATGGGAAATTATAGTAACCTATAAATATTTACTATGCATAATTTTTCATTTGTTTTTTTGTTCACTTATATTAGGAAGGTTATTTATTCTATACTGCTTTGTAACCCATAAATTGAAGGTGCCTATATATAACTTTCATATACAAAAATACAGTATTTTTACAATAAATTGTAACCACAGTTAAAAGTTCCAACAAATTGCTTAAAAATTTATGTAATTCGACAATGTTTTTCCTTTACTTTTATTTAGGTCCTCATGTAACTTATGTACCAACTGAAAGGACTTTATGATAAAGCAAGATGTATATATTTAAAAAACATTCTTTATTCCTACACCGACAAGATCATTTACAATGTCCAATTACAATTAAACCACTCTTAAAAAAAACAAAATAAAATCAGTTCTCAATTACTACATCTTCAAATACAATTATTTTATTCAACAAACAACACTAGACTTTTATTGCTTTATGGGAAAAGAAGATCAAAACGTAAATAAATATTTTAAAAGGTAAAATTGCCGGAGATTACCTCAACGAGACTTAGTACATCCTACGCCGAGTCTCCTCCTTCTAATGGTACTTGGGATCTGTGATCGGTATGTTAATTTCCCTACTATGACAAAAATCCATTCAAGGGCTTAATCTTGATCAAGTCTTTTAGCTTGATTTTAGAGGGATGAAAGATGTATATTAAGAGAGAGGGAGAGATATACTAGCAAGGGTTCACCCCTTTGCCACCTACAAAAAAATACCACCTAGGTTTAGGGGTGCCACCCAAAGAGAATTCCCCAAAGAGAAAAAAAAAACACTCAATACAACTTAGAGAGAAAGAGAGAGAGATAAAATTGGGACGTGTCGAATTCCCCAAAGAGAAAAAAAACACCCATTACAACTTGGAGAGAGAGATAAAATTGAGGCGTGCCTCCCATTGGTAATATTTTCAGAGAGAGCTAAATTTTGGGATAATCTTTCCAGAGAGAGCTAAATTTTGGGTTAGGGAGAGAGAAAATACATACGTAATATGTTGAGGGGGGAGACCACCTTTTATAGATTTTCTATGCCATAGATTTTACTGCAATCTGTAGGGTCAAATCTCAACTATCGATCGAAGGAGACTTATGGGATGAGTGATTTGAGCCATTCATATCTTTGATCCACCATTAAGATTCGAAGAGATGAGCTAGAGCTTTATATTCCCTTTCCTAAATCTATCCCCATCAAATAATGAAAGCTTACATTTTAATATATCAAATCCTTAATTATTAAATCAAGATTGTCATTAAATAAAAAAAACTTATATTTTAATATATACAATCCTTAAAACTTATATTTTAATATATACAATCCTTAATTATTGGATCAACCAATCTTGATTCAAAGATTTAGTAAATATCTCAAATATTCAACCTAATCATGGCTATACCCAAAAGATAAGCCAACGAGAGATAAACATTCTTACCAAGAAGAATACGTGAATGGGTAGGGCGTGCCACCCGTATGGGCCCCACTTAATCCACATGTACTTAAATTTTGAGCCCCATATTTTATGGAGGTCTCATATATTTTTAGAAAATATTTTATTTCATATTTAGAAATTTTTTAAATCTTATATTTTATTTAAAAAATTGAAATTTTATTTTCTCTTAATTAATAAATCCAAATGAAAAAAATAAAATATCATAAGATTCACAAAAATTCAAATAAACATTCTAAAAATCAGATAGCATAAAATTAATTAAAGTTAATTAATTTTGATGGGAATTGGATCCGTTAGATTTAGGAAATTATCAATGCATGGGAGCACTCCATCTTCAACTGCGAATCACAATCCGCCGAGGTTTCCCAAACTGACATAGCAGTTTCCATGACCCGCAGTCCACTGCAGGGATTCATGATTGGACTACCGAAGTCAACCCATACACTAAGAGATGCAATCCCAGTTTATGGATTTCGGGTTCTTCCCTAAAGATAAAAATCACGGTCCTCCAAACCTTGATGCAACCATGACTCTATGATGGATAGGGGTATTCTCCTGCACATGTGCACACTTCACCCTCATTGGCGAATCTCAAAACGGCTATCTATGTACATGTCATGTGATGATATAATGATGAGGTTTTAGCCTTGTCTCTAAAGGCTATTCATCACACGGAAGTGTCACACAGTCTCTTGACTCAAGGGATAACCCACTAAACCTTTCTCGGAAGATCCCTATGCCCAGGTATCTTGGGTTTTTTCAAACCTCGTCTGGTCTTAGCGTGTCTAGCCTAGTCCGAGTATCAACAAATAACATTTACCTAGTATGGTACACAAAATGACCACACTCCCACTGAGTTTATGTTTCATTTATTAAATATGTTTTACACAGTCTCTCATAAGGCCTTTAAAGGCCATATAAACCCAGCAACACATTGCATTTTAAACGTTCATGCCTCTTACGACATGGACTTAAAATAACAACAGGTCGGGTATGGGTCGGGTCCGACTGGACCTGGACCCAGACCCGAATAGATTTGGGTCCAAGTTTTGGACCTGGATTTGACCCGTCCGGTCCATACCCGTACCCATTGGGTCTTAGGTTTACCCCTTCGGGTCTTGGGTCCATGGTCACCCTCATAGTGAGCTTCTTTTTTCCTTTTTTTTTGCCCCTTTTTTACCATCAATGATTACCAAATTATGGAAAGTATTCTTGTTGTGTAGGAGTGTATCTATTCCTGAAGAGTGATTGGGAAGTCGAATCCAAGCTAGAATTTGAGAAGGCTTATGATAGTAGAAGGGGATTTTCTTTTCCAAATAAAATGCAAAATGGGTTTTGGAAAAAGATGGTAGAATTGGATGAAGGGTTGATTGATGAATGCTCATTACTTGATCTTGTTACATGGGAGATGAATGGGCTACTTCAAAAAAACTAGGGGAATTCATCAAGGGGATCTATCGTCACCCTTTTTGTTCACTATCTTGGTAGAATCCTTTAGTGATGTGCAAATCGGTGAATGATAGAGGTTTGTTGTCGGGTTTCAAGGTGGTGAGAGGTCGGCCCATGATTTACCACCCCCAATATTTAAACGACATCATCTTGGTTTTTGTAATGCCTATTTGCAAGAGGTTAGGCATCTTTGGTTATTCCTTAAATGTTATGAACTCATATCGAAGCATAAGGTTGAAATGGAGAAAACTTAGTATTATTGGTGTGGGTTGCGATCCAGGAGAGCTTCGTCCCTTAGCTCTTTGGTGTAGATGCACTACTTCATCCTTCCCTTCCAACTACTTGGGATTGCCGTTGATTGAGGAGAGGCCTTCAAGATAGATTTGGGATTTGGTTATTCGGGGATTTTATTCTAAACTTGTTTCCTAGAAATTGAGGTACTTCTCTTTTGGGGGTAGAATAACTTTGGTCAATGCCACCTTATAAAACCATCCAATATACTATTTCTCGCTCTTCAAAGTAACCAACCGCATTGTCAAGAACTTGGAAAGTTAAATGAGGAATTTTCTTTGAAATTGTGCAGGGACTCTAGAAATTCTATTTGATCAATTGGGTCGCATTGACTATGCCTAATAGAGGAGGAGGCTTGGCATTAGAAGGCTCAAGCCTATGAATGAAGTGCTTTTTGCAAAGTGGTGGTTGAGGGTAGTGATGGAAGGAGATTCAATTTGGAAAGAAGTCCTCTCTAGTAAATATGGTAGAGACAACACTGGTTCCTTGGTCAAAATAAGGGCAAGCTTATATGCTTCCCCTACAGCATAAAACTTATATATTTTTCCTTATCTTTGTTAGTCCCAATGAAAATAATAATAAATAAATAAAATAGAAATCGATAGATAACTTACTCGAATCTATCCTTAAATCGCACAAGGGACTTAAGGTTCCATACCAAATCCTATAGACCAAGCCATCCGGTGACAAAACAACCTTGAGAGCCATCTTTGGTGAATCTCATTCACCTCTTTCTGTCATTCGCTATTTTTTCTAGAGGGGTTAACCTCCTTTTATAGAGAACACCTTTATTGAGTAAATCTCACATTCATTGTCTATAGGAGTTGAGATCCAAGTGTAACTCCTACCTTAATTTCTTTAAATGCAGCTAATTAAGATTAACGAGTTGTCACCAAACCATTAATCCTATGTCATGAGCTAAACCTGTCATTAGTCCATTAATAATTCATATAATAGACTGTCATCCAAAAATTCCCACAATTTACAAGGAATCCAAACATACCACTTGGTGTTGCCTCCCAAGATACTAGGGTTTTCCCTCCAATGATAAATCCTATTAAAGCTAAAAAATGGATCCATGTGTATGGCATTGCCTCATATTAACCACATGGGATTTGACATATACTTCAATATGGATTTTGTACCATTATTGAAAAAATGAATTTCAAAAGAAAAATGGTATGATAGGCCACATTTCCAACAACTCCCACTTGGCCTGAAAGCCCTTTAACACCTTGTACATAGCATTACCTCATGCTTTTCACATGGGATTTCACATATACCCTACCAATGTGGTCAAACACCACACTTAGTTTTCTTGACATCAATGGTTTTGTATATGGCATTGTCTCATGCTACCTGTATGAGATTTCTCATATACCTTACCAATGTGGTCATACACCACACTTAGATTTTCTGGCCTTAATAACCTTGTATATGACATTGCCTCATGCTACCTACATGATATTTCTCATATATTTTACTAATATGGTCAAACACCACACTTGGATTGCTTGGCCTCAATGGTTTCGTATATGGCATTGCCTCATGCTACCTGCATAGGATTTCTTATATACATTACCAATGTGGTCATACACCACACTTAGATTACTTGGCTTCAATGGTTTTGTATATGGCATTGCCTCATGCTACCTGTATAGGATTTCTCATTTACCTTACTAATGTGGTCAAACACCACACTTGGATTTCTTGGCCTCAATGGTTTTGTATATGGCAATGCCTCATGCTACCTATATGAGATTTCTCATATACATTACCAATGTGGTCAAACATCACACTTGGATTTCTTGGCCTCAATGGTTTTGTATATGGCATTGCCTCTTGCTACCTGCATGAGATTTCTTTTATACCTTACTAATGTGGTCAAAAACCACACTTGGATTTCTTGGCCTCAATAATTTTGTATATGGCATTGTCTTATGCTACCTGCATGGGATTTCTTATATACCTTGCTAACGTGGTCAAATACCACACTTGAATTTCTTGGCCTCAATGGTCTTGTATATGGTATTACCTTATGCTACCTGCATGGGATTTTTCATAGACCTTACCAATGTGGTCATACACCATACTTGGATTCCTTGGCCTCAATGGTTGTGTATATGGCATTGCCTCTTGCTACCTGTATGAGATTTCTCAAATACCTTACCAATGTGGTCAAACACCACACTTAGATTTCTTGGCCTCAATGGTTTTGTATATGGCATTGCCTCAGGCTACCTGTATGGGATTTTTCATATACCTGACCAATGTAGTCAAACACTACACTTGGATTTTTTGGCCTCAATGGTTTTGTATATGGTATTGCCTCATGCTTACCTGTATGGGATTTCTCATATACCCTGTCATTGTGGTCAAACACCACACTTGAATTTCTCGGCCTCAATGATTTTGTATATGGCATTGCCTTATGCTACCTACGTGGGATTTCTCTTATACCTTACCAGAGTGGTCATACACCACACTTGGATTTCTTTACATCTTTCTTCTGGCCAAGAGAAAAAGCATGCCTATTGCTTTCGTTTGTTTCTTAAACATGTCGTCCACAACTAGTTTTTAAGTCCAAAGCTCAGATTTGGATTATAAGTCAAAATGATAAAAACAATAATAATTTGATAAAGTTGTTGGTATTATTATATACATAAAGAAATCTTTAAGTGGTCTCAACCTTAACAATAATAAAAGAAAGTAATATAATATCATTTCTTTTTGACATGTTCAATAAGTTTCAAATTAATGATATTATCTAACTATTCAATAATGGCTCCCATTATTCTCAATATGTGGTTGTCATCATAATAACAAAAATTAGTCCAATATAGTCTTGCATGCTAGATCAGTAATTGCTCTCACTTTCTTCTAGTAATTGCTCTCACTTTCTTAATGTGCATATATATTTATAGAGCTAACAAATTCAATTCCAATTAGGTAAATGATGATTTACTCCCACTATCTAGTGAACAACTATCACCATGAAATTTTCAAATCAAATATCTCTTTAAATAAAATTGATAACCAATATAGGTCTCATCATAATACGTATAATTGCTAGAGGCACATGTTGAAAATAGATAGGAATATCTTCTAACCTTTTTCTATAATTTATTTATTTATTTTTTTAAATAATGAAGAGAGAGAGATAGAGACTTGCGTATCCATAGGTAGAGAGAGAGAGAGAGAGTAACTTAAACTTCAAAATAGGACTACACATTGATTTGTATTCATTTCATGCTATTAAGATAAAATAGAATGTCAATAAATTTCTAATTTAAGACAATAAAGAACTTACCATAAATGTTTTATAGTTGACACCTGCCAAATTCTAATTTAAGGCAATAAAGAACTTACCACAAAAGCTTTGTAATTGAAATCTGCCAAATTCTAATTTAAGACAATAAAGAACTTACCACAAAAGTTTTGTCATTGAAACTTGCCAAATTTTAATTTAAGGCAATAAAGAACTTATCACAAAAAACTTTGTAATTGAAACCTGGCAAATTCTAATTTAAGGCAATAAAAAATTTACCACAAAAGCTTTGTAAATGAAACCTGCTAAATTCTAATTTAAAGTAATAAAGAACTTATATAAAAACTTTGTAATTGAAACCTGCCAAATTCTATTTTAAGGCAATAAAGAACTTACCACAAATGTTTTATAATTAAAACATGGGTAAATTAATCATCATAATATTAAAAATCCAGGTCATAAAATACTTTGAAGGCATGTAAAGACGATAGGTTGGAAGGATTGTTGTGCTCGACACTTTATTTATATTATCGGCATCCTTCACTACTCACATGAGTGGTAATAACCAAAGGACCCCTATAGAAGAAATAATGGATTCTTTTTTCTTTTTCAACATTAAATAATGACACAGAATTACATATCACCAACCTCGAATTCCCCTGTTTTCATAATCAAAATATCCACAATATTGAAACCCAAATACATGAGTTTTCTCTCACTAGATTTGAAAAAAATGGAGAGAATGGTTTTCTCTCTCATCCTTGTTTCAATGCTTTTCTCTCTCTCTCTAATTTAACAGCCATTAAACCTAATGAGTTGGGTTCTCTAAAGATCAAGGATAAGTAGGCATTAGAGAGAGAAGAAGTGCCAAAAAATGGGTGCTCCTATACTGATCAAGGATAAGTAGGCATTAGAGAGAGAAGAAGTGCCAGAAAATGCGTGCTCCTATACTGTGAAAATAAAACGAGCTGTTCTTTGGTTTCTCATACTAGAGATCAGATCAGTCTTGTATTTGGTGATGCCTAAAAAGAACAGGTAAAAATACGCCATAACCAATTCTCCAAGTCTTTCTATCAATTTGTGTTTCTAAAGAGAGAAACAGGGGAAGCTAATGATATAGCACTGGTTTATATTGAACAGAATGTTACAAAATATTTTACAAAGAATTATAAATGTGGCAATAGTTTCAAAAAAAAAATTAACAAATCTGCAATCTCTTTCTCTGCCAGATAAACATAGACTATGGTGAGAATCTGCAATCTCTCTTTGCCAGATAAACATAAAGATTATGGCAAGAAGACACATTGGAATGAAACTTTGTTAAATTGTTTTCTCCCACTAAATCTTTGTGACACAGACATAAATCTCTCTCTCTCTAAAATCTGTGCTATTTGGCACCCACCATCAAAAAAACAAAAATCTATAGTGATCAAGAAGAGTAGACACATAAAACTCTAAAAAATTGTTCCTTTCTCTACTCTTTAGGACAACCATAAAACTGGGTCTAATTCTCTCTCTCTCTCTAACCTTGTGAGAGAAAGTGTACATTCCAAGACTTGGTCTTCAGGCACATTTGAGAAATGCTCCATTGATACATTTAAGTTGAGGGGATCATGCAGCTACAGGATCTGCTTACTCTATCTGAACAGGTACGGGCATGATGGGTGGAGGCCTGAGTGGGTGAAGGTCTGTAAACCTCGCTCTGATACTATTGTTAGTCCCAGTGAAAATAATAATAAATAAATAAAATAGAAATCGATAAACAACTTACTCGGATCTGTCCTTAAATCACACGATGGACCTAAGGTTCCATACCAAATCCTATAGACCAAGCCATCCGGTGACAAAACATCCTTGAAAACCTTCTTTGGTGAATCTCATTCACGTCTTTCTGTCATTCGCTATTTTTTTTTAGAGGGGTTAACCTCCTTTTATACATAACACTTTTATTTAGTAACTCTCACATTCATGGTCTATAGGAGTTGAGATCCAAGTGTAACTCCTGCCTTAATTCCCTCAAGTGCAGCTAATTAGGATTAACAAGTTGTCACCAAATTGTTAATCATATGTAATGAGCTAATCCTGTCATTAGTCCATTAATGATTCATATAATAGGATATCATCCAAGCATTCTCATAATTTACAAGGAATCTAAATACACCACTGGATTTTGCCTCCAATGATACTGGGTTTTTCCCTCCAGTGATACTTCCTATTAAAGCTAAAAAATGGATCCATGTATATGGCATTGCCTCATATTAACCACATGGGATTTCATATATACTTCAATATGGCTTTTGTACCATTATTGAAAAAATGAATTTCCAAAAAAAAAGGGTCTGATAGGCCACATTTCCAACAATCCAACTGTCCAATCTGAATAGAAGGCTAAGATTGCCCCAATTATAATGTCGCGTCTCTACATTATTTTATTTTTAATTTTGGTCATTATATTTTATCAAAAAAAATTAAAATATTTTTTATAGGTGCGCCCCAATGAGAAGATGACACGTACCAAATTTCATATTCATACAATTTGTATATAAAAAACTAAAAATAAAATACTTTGAGACGTCGGATCTAAGATCAAACGGTGAGTGGCTCTCTTGATCAAAATTGGACGGTTGGATGGTAGGGGAAGCATAGATCCTCTATGTTGTAGGGGAAGTATAGAAACCTCTCCCCAAAAAAAATCCCTCATGTAACATTAAGTATTTTACATGGAAGAGCAATGATAAACTGTGATCCTTGCCCTTAGGTATTCTAGAAAACTTGTTGGAAATGAAGCTTCGCCCTCTAAAAACAAAAATAAAGAAATAAATAAAAATGGAACTATATAGCAAGGTTATTAGTTAGAATGCCAAATTTGTTGGGTGAGCATGGCAATTAAAGGCCTTATGAGTGCTTGTAATAAAATATTTTGATATAATGGAACATGAACTCAGTGGAAGTGTGGTCCCTCATGGATTATACGAAACAAATAACATTTGATTATACTGAACTGAGCTTTACGAACTAAACCAGTCAGTTGGAAAAAACCTATGTTACCTAGGCATAGAAAACTATACGATAAGGATTCTAATAGGTCATCCCTTGATGAGGTCGGAGTATGATCGGAAGAGTAAGCCAATGGACTGTGTAACCCTTGTGTGTGATGGTGGCTTTCAGAGATAGGGGCCAAAGCCTCATCCATGTACCATCACATGGCATGCATATGTGATAGTCTTTTTGGAAAAGTGAACTATCTTTCAGTGTGAAGCTTATACATGTACAAAAGATACCCCTATGCGCCATAGGAGTTGTGATCGTATCAGGCCTAAAGACCTTGGTACGTCTCTATGGGAGAACTTGAAATCCACAAACTGGGATTACGACCCTTTGAATCATCAGTCAGACTTTGGTGACCCACTAATAAGCCCCTGCATAGAATATAGGTCATGGGAAACATTAGGTCGGTTTGATAAAGCAAGTGTGGACTGTAGTCCATAGTTGAGGTGGAGTGCCTCAGTGTTTATTTATTTAATTTTTAGACCATATGAATCTTTTTTCCATCTAATGAATTTAATTATGTTTGTTTTATTATATATGCTTTTTTGAATTATTATTTCAATTTTTCTAGATCTCTGGATATTTTATTTATCAAATTTGGATTTATAAAAATAGAGATATTGATTTTACATTAAGTTAACTATTCAAATGAATTCTAAAAATTCTTTTATTGATTTTAAAAAATATTTAAAATTGCATGGGGTCATTGTGTACATGGGCCTACCATGGCATAGATGGTGAGGCCTATGAGATCTTTTCATGGGTGGCACGCCCCACCTATTTAGGGGCTTTCCATTTTGTTGTAATAAATGACTTTGGCTTGAAGGCCAAGTTGTTATGTGTTTTGGAAAGCTATTGGGTTGAGGTAGCTTTGAATGGATTTTTGGAAAGCATAAGAAGGCTTGGGCATTATTTTTGGCATGCACAATATTATATTTAGAATTATTTTATTTAATTGTTATTGATAAAAAAATGGTTTAGTAAATGGGGATAATGTTCTAGTACCTTTCATGAGGTTGATGACCTATCTATAGAATGAAGGGCTCAAATCTCTCACCCCATAAGTCACTGAAGATCAATGGTTCATATTCAATCTCTCAAGACAAGGCAAGTCATAGAAAACCCTAAGAAATCCTAATCCTATTTGCACTCTAAATAGATGATCCCTTGCCCATAAATCTCTATACCAAAATTTCTCTTCTCTCTCTAAATATTTCTCTCTCTCTCTCTTTGGTAACAATAGGGAGCATGCCCCAACCTTAGAAGCTCTCTCTTTCTATATTATAGTAAGGGGCACATCCCACCTCCTAGACCACATCTCTCTCTAGGTTGACCTAAGGGGGATGCCCCACCTAGATGGTGTTATCTCTCTTATCTTGCTTTGATGATGGGTAGCAGTAGTAAGTAGATGTTATCTCACTTAAACTAGGTTTTGTGGGCTTGTACCTAAGTTTGAGTTTTGTGATCAAGAGGAGTTCAAAGTTCCATTGGAGGGCTTGGCCTAAACTTGCTTTCCCGGTTGAGATTGAAAGTTGATCGTTGATCTCGCACCATCAGATGGTAATGACTCGGTGTGGGATGTAAGAAGCCCAGTTGAGGTAATATCCGACACTCCCTTTTTTGTGCTTGCTATATTTCAATTATATTGTATTTATATTCTCAAGCATAGCAATAAAGAAAATTAGTTTAGTGGCATCATGGTTTTTAAGGTCCTAATTTTGCCTGTTTTATTTTCTTTGAAGCAAGAGTTATTGTAATATGACTACTTATAAGTGATCTTTGTCACAAAAAGAAAAGGGGGTGAAAAGAATAAAAAAAAAAAGTCCCCAACAAGATCACATTAGTATTTTTTTCATTGGTATTAGAGATATAGTTACTTATTGCCATTATGAGTCTTTTCTCTTTATTGAGTCTAGATCTAGCTTGGGAACAAAAGTTATAGCTGCTCGCACCTTCATCTCGGAGATCCTAAAAACCGAAAGGTTTGATGGAACCAACTATGCATGTTGGAAAAGAAATATTGGGTATGTCCTTTATGGGGAATACTTGCATGAGATGCTCTATGAGAGTCATCCCCATCATCCAAGTGTCGATTCATCTCAAGCAATCACAGATGATGATGCTACTTGGAAACGTAAAAACTTGAGATGTAAGCACATCCTTTTGTGATCTAAAACAGACTTGTATGCTTCTGAGTATGAGTCAATTTTTGCCACAAGTGGAAACTATGATAAGGTTGAGAGATAGTATGTGGATCCCTCTCTTATGAAACAAGTCATGGCTATGAAAAAGTAAAAAGAGTTAAAGATGGTGGAGGGAACTAAATTCTCGGATCATGTACACACCTTTCGTGCACTAGTTCAAGAGATGGAAGACACCGAGATGTTGAACCCATGCAAGTGATTCATCTCATGAATTCACTTCCTAACTCATGGGAAATGTTCGTGTCTTCTCTCTTCACACGATGAAAGGCCCCTAAGTTGGAGGAGCTCATCAAACCATCAAAGATGAAGAAGAAAGGAGGAACTCAAAGCTTGCACTGTCATCGACTTCAATGGAGGCCGTACATATGGTAAAATCTCAACCTTCTTTTAAATCAAAGAAATGAAAGGGAAGAAACAATTTTAGAAAGAGAGGGGATGACAAAAAGAGGATTTTGGAAATAAATAAGGAAAGAAACAAGCTAGGACTTGCTTTATTTGCAAGAAGATGAGCCACATAGCCAAGTATTGTCAATCCAATGAATTTGGTGGGACCAACAAGAAATTTGCTTGTATGGTATTTGAGACGTTGCTAGCCGACCCCAAGGGAGCTTTTTGGTATCTTAACGTGGGAGCTACGTCTTATGCCATGAACACCAAAGATGGTTTCCGCTCTTTTACTCCCATGGGGCAGGGTGATCAACACATCTAAATGAGAGGGAACAAAAAAGCCGATGTACTTGGAGTCGGGGATTTTAAACTTAAATTGAAGAGTGAGAGCATATTGATCCTAAAACACGTACTTTATACTCCCGATTTGAGAAAATGCTTGGTTTCGATTCCTAAGATGGCTCTAACGGGGTTTGTGACCACTTTTGTTGGAGAGAACGTGGTAGTAAAAAAGACGATAATGTTGTTATAACTAAATGTCTTGTGGATGACTTATTTACTATTGAAATGAAAGAGAACATTGCTTATGTCTCGTCCCCTAATGGTTTGGATGACACCCTATGACATATGTGGTTAGGACACCCTAATTATAAAAGAATGGAAAGATTGAAAAAAGACGATATTCTTCAAAATTATAAGGGTGTTTTATCTAAAGTGTGTGAGTCTTGCGTACAATGAAAACTAACAAGGAAAAATATCATCGGGGCAAAAAGAGCACATAATATTTTAGAAATCATTCATAGTGACATAATGTAGCTACTAAAAGTCGTAAAAGATATTTCATCACTTTTATAGATGACAACACATGATATGGCTATGTGTATCTAATACATACAAAATCTGAAGCCTTAGAATAGTTTAAAGAATATAAAGTCGAGGTAAGAAATGAAACTAACCTGAAATCAAAGTCCTTAAAACCAATGAAGGGGGCGGAATATTCATCCGAACTTTGTGTTGAAAACAGAATCATCCATCAATACACCTTGCCTTATACTATTGAACAAAACGGTGTAATCGACAGACAAAATATGAACTTCATTGAAATGGTAAGGAGTATGATGGGGCACATTATGCTCTCCTTAAACAGAAACCATGTTGACGGTATGTTATATCCTTAATTGGACTCCCACAAAAGCCGTTCCACTTACTCCTTACGAAATATTCATTGGTCGTGCTCCCTCCCTTGATCATCTAAAAGTTCGGAGTTGTTCATCCCATGTTCTAATCCCCTACTAAAATATGACCAAACTTCAACCTAAAAACATGAAGACCATTTTCATTGGCTACCTAAACCATGATAAGAGGTATTGATTCTACAACATTGAAACTTGAGCAGTTATTGATAACCGCGATGCTCGCTTCTTCGAGGAAGAATTCCTTGAAGCAAGATTGAATAACAAACAAGTCGATCTCTTTGAGGAGGCAAGAAACAAGGATGTGCTTCGAGAATCTGAACCTGAAACTTCAAATAGACTTGAGCTTGAATCCTAACCCTCAATTCAAAATGAACCCGAACTAAGATAAAGCAACCGAATAAGTAGACCACCTGTATACCTAGGACATTTTGTCTACCTGGGGGAACACTACGATAGGGTCGGGGAAGATCCAAATTCTGAACCTAAAACTTACCATGAAGGCTTGTCTTGTCCTGAAAATGAGTATTGGATGGAAGCCATGAATGACGAATATGCTTCCATTAACCAAAACCATGTTTGGGAATTAATGCCACTGCCTAGGAAACATAATGTTATAGGATGTAAGTGGATTTTCAAGAAGAAATTAAACTCAAAATCGAAAGTAGAAAAATACAAAACTAGGTTAGCTGCGAAGGGATTCACCCAAAAAGAAGGGATAGACTATGACGATACCTTTTCCCTAGTTGCCAGATTTCCATTTATCCGAATCCTAATAGCCATAGCAGACCATTTTGATTTTAAGGTTCATCAAATGAATGTTAAAACAGTCTTCCTAAATGGAGATTTGGAAGAAGAAATCTTTATGAGTCAACTAGAGGGATTTGAGAAAAAAGGAAAGGGAAACCTAATGTGTAAGCTTAACAAATCCCTCTATGGCCTAAACAAGCATTCGTCAGTGGTATATAAAATTTCAAGAGACCCTAACCTTTGCGGGGTTTTCTATGAATGATGGGGACTACTGTATTTATCAAATGATCATTGGGACTGATGTGGTTTTTATTTTCTTGTATGTGGATGATATGTTAATTGTTCGTAAATCGATTGCCCTAGTAGTAGAGACGAAAACTTTCCTTGCACAACACTTCGATAAGAAGGATCTTGGAGAAGCTTCATATGTGTTGGGCATCGAGATAATAAGAAACAGAAAAGAGAGAACTATCCAACTTTCTCAGGCAACCTACTGCAAGAGGATATTGAAAAAGTTTGATATGGATAAGTGTGAATCATGTTTACCGCAATAGACAAAAAGACGATGCTCAGTAATAAAATGTGTTCTATTGAAGATAAGGATATAAGAGTCATGGAGAGAGTGCCTTATAGTAGCACAGTTGGGTCCCTTATATGGCATGACTTGTCTTCCATCATGAGCATGGTTAGCCGATTTCAATGCATTCCTGGAGAGTAGCATTGGAGGTCGGTTAAGAGAATCATCAGATATTTGAAAGGGACCATGAACTATACTCTTACATACAAATGAAGAACTAAAATAACAATTGAGGAATATTCAGATGCAAGCTATTTCATGGATCAAGATGAAGCGAAGTCCACATCTAGATATTTGTATATGCTTCGAGGGGGTACAGTTTCTTGAAAGTCAAAGAAACAATATGTGGTGGCTTTTTCCATCATGGAAGCATAATACGTGACATGTTGTTTAGTAGCCAAGGATGCCATATGGACTAAGAAATTTTTTTATCAACTCAATTTTTATGTCGTGCATTATGAAACATTAAGGATTTTATGTGACAACATGGCAGCGATTTGTGTTTCAAAGGAGCCATGTTTTCATAAGAACTCTAAGCACAAAAAACATATTTCTATCATTTGAAGAATGAGGTGAGACTGAGAGAGATCGAGATTAGCTATATAGCTACATATCTGATGATTGCAGATCCTCTGACAAAGGGGTTGCCCTTAATATTGTTGTAAGACATGTGAGAGATATGGGGATAAGAGAAAGTGAAGAAGAAATAATGTAATGCCTTCAAAAGCCAAGTTGGAGATGTTGGGTTAGTGTGGTAATTAAAGGCCTTATGAGTATCGTATGAATGCTTGTAAATAGCCATTAAAGGCCTTACGAGTGAAGGAGAGAGAGAGAGAGAGAGAAAAGAAGAAAGAAAAGAGAGAAGAGGAGAGAGAGTGGACTTAGGCGGCTTGAGTTTGGTGCACCTTCAACGGTCCATTTGCATGTGCTTGAGAGAGAAGCTTTGGTCTTTGTGGGTCCAAGCTAGGGTCTAAGGTTTAAGTGTGTGAACTTAAGTGGGTTAGGGTGAGGTATGGTATATGGAAAGTAGGGTGCATAGGTTAGGTTGGTATACATGAAAGGTTTAGGGTGTAAAGATGCTAAGGCGTATGGGGTACTAGGGTGTATAGAGTAGGATAGGGTGTAGGAAAACTAAGGTAGGGTGTAGAGTGTATGGAGTAGGATGGAAGATGGGGGTTCTAAGTTGTATGGAAGTTAGGATTCGTAGGGAGTATGGGATTGGGAGTTGGGAATCCTAAGGGTGTGGGAACCTTGGGATTCTAGGGAGTGAAGGTTTCTTAGGGGTATTCTCTCCCTTGGAAATGTTTCTCTCTCCTTCTATCTTGAGTCTTAAACTTGAAAGCAAAGCAAAAAGAACAAGTCTAAGTCTTAGAATTCTCACGCCTTTCTCATTAATTTCTATCACTTTCAAGAGAACCTATTACAAATGACTTGAGTTCCTTATATAGAGCAACCCCAAAACAAGCATGGATTGCTCAAAACAAAAATTGTCAAAAAATACACATTTAATAAAATAAAATATTAATATTGTTTTTTTACAAAATGACCAAAATGCCCTTAGGCACTTTTCAACAAATGATAAAACCATCTTTCCATTAAGGGCCTCTTGTCAATGCTAGGCCTCGGGAGCTTTTTTAGATGCTTATAGTGGTAATTCGGGCGATCGATCGTCATAGAATTGATGCTTGAACTATTTTACATGTTTTGATACTCTTTGATCGTCTTGAAATGGATTTTTAAGGAAAAACCCAAATTTTGGCCAAGTCCATAAACTTGTGATTCTTCGCCCACCAATCCCGCACGATCTATGATGTTTCAAGCCTTCATTTTGATCACAAATTGAAGATAATACTATCACGATCATTTTGCAATAAATTTTGTCAATTTTGATATCTGTTTGAGCATGTTCCAATTTTGGAAAGTAACCGAAAAATGGTATTCCAACAACTTAAAATGTCTGTCATTTTCAACCTCAAAATTCATGTCATCCGGCTTCCCGATCATACATAAAAGTTATATCAAATGTAGCTCTTTGAAGCACGGTCGCAACAAACTCATACTTGCGGCGATTCGACATCGGGATCTTGAGCTATGGCCTCTCAAAGAATTGGATGTTCTTCTTTATAAAATCTGAATTTTCATGTTTTGAGCTTTTCTTCTCTCTAGAAATTCTCTTGTTTAAGGCCACACCATGAAGTGTGTCACGTGTCAAAAAGAGCGGATCGTCGAGATCTAGTTTGTGTCCCAATTTGAGCTTAATTGGATCCAAAACAAGCATGTTATGAGCATTTGAAAATCATCCTGAAATGATAAAACACAGGTTCCATAAATGAAAACTGGTTCCCTGAGGCTCTATCGCGATAGTTTAAAACCCTCATTTTATGGTAGGTTAGACCCAAAATGGTCCCGGATGATCCGATTAAGCCGAAATTTGGTACCTTAGGATTTTTCGATGTTTTGAATCCAATGGCGATGGTTTGATACTATTTTGAGACCCAAATAATAGGGTTATAGTTATAGGGTCCATTTTTAGCATGAAAGAAACTGAATTTAAAAACCAAGTTTCGTCCTGATTATATCAAAGCTTGTCTAAACACGACGAAACTTTACGGGTATCCAAAACTACCCTCAAGCAATTTGAGGTCATTCTGACACTTCTTCAAAGGTCACCCAATTTTAGGCTTTTTGCTAAAGTGTTCCGGTGGTCTAGCGGCGTCTTTTGCACCGCCGGGTTACCAGGTTACTATCGGCTCTTTCCTTATTCACCTCGAGGATACAAGTACGTTAAAAATGATGTATAACACTTTAAATTCTATAATTAAAGATGAAAATATATTTTAAGGCTATCACAAAGATTTCCACTATTGAAATCACATTTCTAGACATTATTTGAAGGTGTTCTTTTCTGTCATAAAAAATTTGTGTTCTTTTTACTTTTTTTTTTTTTATATAATTTTACTTTTATTATTTTATTGCCTCTCTCTTTTCTTTCTTTGATGCTCTTCTCACCTTCTTAGTCCCCTCTTCTCATTTCTTCTCCTTTGGCCTCTTTGGCAACTCGGAGATGTCCCTCCCATGTTGATTGCCACTTTCTTGAATTTAGACACCAAAAAAGTGGTGGAGCGTCGTCTTACACACCTCTCCACGTTTTTAGCCTTTTTTTTCTAAATTACTTTATTCCATCATAAAGGTGGAACAAGCTTATTAGGATTGCTCTCTTCACAGACCTAAAAAGAATACAATAATGCCCTATTAGCTTTCGCATCCAAACAAAAAAGCAAAACCTTATCTCACTTTATGTAGAGGATAAAAATCGAGGTTTGGCAAAAGATAAGGGAAAAAAAAAATAGTGCAGAAAAATAAAAGAAGAGAGACACAAAGATTTATGTGGTTCAGCAAGTTGTCTACATCCACAGGGCAACAAAGTTCTCTTCCATTAATAAAAAAAAAAAGACTATGCGAGTATGGACATCGACCGGTTTCATCGAACCTCACATGCATCACAAAAAGAAACTGGCTTACCCTCCTTTGTTAAGAAAGCATAGGACAAGATATAGCCGTTAAGCCTCACCAGAGCCTTTTTAGGTATTTCATATCTCCTTAATTCAAGATCACTTAAATATTCTTCAAACTTTTGGACAATTTCAGGTTCTTGGTCCTGACCACCATCTCAACAGTTTTTGCATTGGACTCATCTTTCTTTTTCTGCATGGAATAAAAATAACATCTCAGCTAACTATAACCTTGTGGTCAGTCGGATCCCACAATTTGTACCCCTTTGTACTATCCGCATACCCAAGAAAAACTTATTTCTTGAATTTTTCATCAAACTCAATTCTTTTCTCCTTTGGAATCAAATAATATACATCACATCCAAAAACATGAAGGAAAGAATAATCAACAGGTTTACCTATCTAAATATCTTATGGTGTCTTATAGTCAATAGCATAATTGGGAGAACTATTGATTAGGAAATAAGTTGTATGAATTGCTTCTGTCCAGAAACACTACTCTTGTAGTCAATAACAGAACTGGGAGAACTATTGATTAGGAAATAAGTTGTACGAATTGCTTCTGCCCAAAAACATTGCTCTAACCCAGTAGCACTCAACATACACCAAGCACGCCACATAATGGTACGATTCATCCTCTCAGCAGCACTATTTTACTGAGGTGCTCCAGGAATTGTCAACTGCTAGAAATATCATGCTCACTACAAAAATTTATGCTAGCAGTTGATGCTCTTACCTTTCTAATTTTCTACTAAGGACTTAAATTTTTTAAAACAATTGAAGGCATCTTATTTATTTTTCAATACATAAACCCATATTTTTTTTGCAAAATCATCAATAAAAATAACAAAATATGAGCACCCCCATAGAAACAACAGGTGATTCCCATGTGTTCAATTCCAAAAAAATCTTTACTTTTAACGGTGGATAAAGCAAAGCACAATTTGACAAAAATATAAATTAAAAAATTTTAAACCAGTGAAAATATTTTTATCTAGAAGTACTTTGAGTCCACGCTCACTCATATGACCCAAATGTGCATGCCATGTTATGACGGAGTCCAACTCTGTAATATTGACCTCTCCCAAAATTGTTTCTCCAACAAATCTATAAAAATTGCATATTAATTCTCCTTTAGCAACCACTAGTGCTCCTTTTGAAATTTTCTGACATCTTTTTTCACCAGTTTTCCCTAGGACAAGAGACTCCTTCTGAGATCTGGAATATTTTTGACACTTGGGATGGTGTATATGCCTCCATTAAGCATCTTGATTCTCACATCTCCCACTCTCAATATTTTACATGAGTCATTATTTCTCATGTAAATAATACATCCATCACATGGTTGGTACCTATAGATCCAATCCCTATGTAGAGTCATGTGAAAGGATGCACCTGAATAAAGTAGCAAATACTGCAAAACTTCATCCCAATCCATAGACAAACTTTTCCATCTTCGCAAAACTCAATTCCTTCTACTAGATTTTCCAAAGATCCACTCGAACTAGGCTTCTCATTATAACCAAATTTAGGGGCTTCCTAGTTCCCTTTTTGTTCCTTATAATATTTCCTCACATGGACTAATTTTCCACGGCTTTAATACTTTAATTTCTTACGCCCTCTTGATTTGGATATTGACTTACCTCTACTTGTAGTTTTCTCTATTGATCTTCCCCGAGCAACAAATACATTCTCATATAAATCTTGACCAAATAAAATTCAAGAGATTTCACAATACTGAGATTCGTGATTAATCCATCTCATGATTTCGACATATAACAAAATAAAATAGTTGTTTTATCTTTTTCATCAATATTTACATGCAGTGACATCAACTTGTTATTCAATGTATTAAACTCATTTAAATGCCTGCGCAAAGATACATCATCACTCATCTTGAGATTGTAAAGTTTTAGATGAAGAAAATTTTTTTTAGGAAGAGACTTACCTTCACAAGTATTTTTCAGTCTGCCACATAAATCTTTTGCTGAAGTTTCTGATGCAACAATGAATAAAACAGACTCATCAAGGGACAATAAAATATCTGCCTCGGCCAATTCATCATTTTCATTAAATTCCTCATCATTTATCTTTGTAGGTTTATTTTCTTTGCCTTCTAAAATCACTACACAACCATCTTTCACCAACATCTCATACATCTTTAATTTCTAGGTCGAGAAATCCAAACCGTCAAATTTTTAAATTTCATATCTGGTTAAACTTCCTCCAGCCATCTTCAAAGATCTGCGATCTGCCACAAACCTCGTACCCAGTAAGGATATTAAAACCCATAAGGCTTTGATATAAATTGTAGATGATAAAATCCAAGATTTGGCAAAAATAAAGGATATAAAAATAATGCAGAAAAATAAAAGAAGAGAGATACAAATATTTACATAGTTCGACAAGTTATCTATCTTCACGGGGCAGCAAAGTTCTCTTCCACTGAATAGAAAAACATTATGCAAGCATGAAGATTACAAAGGATTACAAGCCATCTCTCTAGCTCTAAAACATGATATTTCTCTATCTAAAATACCCACACAAAAGGACTAAAGAACTAACCGTTTTCTCTCTATTTTTTCCTGCATTATTTTCTCTCTCTACAAAGCCTATCTTTTATAAAGTGACCCATAGGAGACCCACATAACCCATATATCTCCCTATCCTATTTCCCATAGATTTCCCACATTTACTAGTATTTAGTTTCCCCACAAAAATAGGACTCCTATTTGGTCTCCAACTAAATCGTAAGCTCCTTCCAATGAAATAAGATTTTCTTAGTTGAAAGGACATCACTAAATAACCAAATATATCTAGTCCCTTAACATAAGGAGACCTAGGTACTCGCTTGCTCAAAACATTCTCGCTATCCTCCCTTTCTCTCTATCTCTCTCACACACACACCCCGAAACCTTACACAAGAGAACCAAGTATATCTCTTCCTCCCCCCCCCCCCCTCTCGACCTTCCACCCTCATTTGGTAATATAAAACTCTCTCTTTCTCTCTCTCTCTCTAACTTCCTCTCTTTAAATTTATTTTGGGATTTGGAGTTTGTGGGTTTATGGGCTTGGCCTACCAGTTGCAGATGTAGTGCTATGGAAATGTAAATATTTTGACTATTGGAACTCTCTTTGTTATGTTGGCTATATGGCCTTCCAAGGCCCTAAAGCCAAGAATCTTTCACTCAATAGAAATAAGAAAGAGATACTTAATCTAGGTGCTTTGTGAACTGGAACCCAGATTTATATACTTCGAGTACATGAGGCAATGAGTGTTTATGTTTTGAGCTATTAATCTTTTAGGGAGGTGTAAGGGTCACCTCCTAGTCAGGGTTATACTAATGAGTATGCCTCATGATTGATACGATTGGCCAGGGCTAGGAGAACCAAACGAGTACTATAGAACTCGAGTATTTTTCGAGTATTCATCTTGTGTGGAGTGGTCATGACTCAAGGGATATGAGTCTGTACCCTGACACGATACCACACCATGACATATTCACTTACAGTCACATGAGAAGTCACTCTTCTATAGTATGATCTTACTTAGAATAGTCAGTATACATGTGCTTTGAGAGGACCCATGTTTTATAAAACATATACGTCCCACATGGGTGCACTTGTAATCCATTGAGAACTAATGATGGAAAGCTTAGTTGGGGTGATTTTGATGTGGCCAATTATATATCACTTCCATAGAACCATAGATTGTGGGCATAGGTCAGTTGGGTCACCTTGAAACAAAGTAGACCACCATTCGAGACTAGCCCAATAGAGTACTCCAATGCCTAATGTCAAACCTAGAGCTCTTATTATTTTTTGTCCATTTAATTTAATATTGATAATAAAATATGTGTTAGTTATTAAAAGTCATTTATTGTTTTTTTAGAAGTTTTTTAGAATTTTTTAGAATTTTTAAAACCCAAAATATGTCCATTTTGAAATTGTTTAAGACAAATGACAGTAAAAGGCATCCCATGGGGATGCCACATGGGTCCCAAGTGGCCACCCCCACATCCCCTTTGGATGCTGATGTGGGGGGCTGACGTAGGGCCTTGCATGGGGGCATGTGTGGAATTATCCATATTGTTCATTTGTGTTGTATGATGTTTTATTATGTTATGTTGTGTTATATTTTGTTATGACTTAAGAGAGTTTTTTGTCGCATGTCTTTTGTTCTTACATGTAACATGCTTGGCATGTGTGAACCCAAGGTATTTGTGAAATAATTTGATTTTAAAAATATTTTCCACATAGATATTTTAGCATGTGTGAATGAACCATGTGGATTTGTCCCATTAGTGTAAAGCATATGAAAATAATGGGTTGTTTTGCATCATAAGATATTTATTCACACATGTGGGTTTTACCTTTTACCAAAATTGACATGCTCTTGTCCGTAAAGTAGCCTTATGATTTTATAAAAAGTAAGGGCTTTTATGAAATATCTTCTATGGACCTATGTGAAAATAAAATATGGGGTGGTTACTAAAAGGTTAATGGTTTGAATTACGGTTAAATGAGTGATAAATGTCATTAAATCACATCTCTTCGTCTAGGTAGTTGGATGGGGATGAGTGGCTAGGATTATGGCCTCTTATGTGCCATAAATAAGATGCACAAAGGTCAAGATCAATTCACATCTCACCACTTTATATAAATATCTCACAAAGTTCAACTAAACCCTAACTTAACTAACACTTTTGTGAATAAGAGAGAGAGATAGAGAGAGAAAGATCTACCTAAGGATCCACGCTCCAACCAAAGCTTTTGCTCTTGTTGATCAAGTTTGATCATCACATTTCACATATGGTGTTGGTCCCTTTGAAGATCGCTTTGAGTCATTACTACTATCAAGGATTCATTAAATTTGAGTTTCCTTACCATTATTTGATCTTTTTCCTTTCAAATACTTGCTGTAAATTTGCATTTACATAAGTATTTACTCATATTTATCATATGTTTTTATTTATTTAAGTGCTTGTATTGAATAGTGTAGTCCTTACCTTGATCATGCCTTAAATTGCTCAAACTCCTTCATCCATGTCTAGTTTTTATTGGAGTTTTTCCATTTGAATTTTCTAAGAAACTTGGGTTGATTCACTAAAATCAGTAAGCTTATATTCATTTTAGAGGAGAAAAGATTGGTATATAAGTATTTTTCATTTTTTTGAGTATACAAGTATTTTTCATGCCATGTCAGTGAGTTTTCATCATAATTTCAAGTTCAAATTTGGGGTATGTGGTGAGCTTTTGTATTGAGAAGAGTTTTGGTGGTCCCATGGACTACATAATGTAGTAAGCTGATAGTTTGCTATTTGATGTTGGCTCTCGCTCATCTTTTTGAAATCTAATCTAACACATATTTCTCTCCTAATTAAACCTTATTAAGTGGTTTTAAAATGATTTTAAGCTTCCCAAGTGGATTGATTTCCCTATGCAAATCAAACCATCCATAATCTCATCTATGAGACAAAATTAAGTCTCTAAAAGATCCATTAGTGATCTGGGCACAAAGGATTTGACCTTGGCTTCCCAATGATTTATTGCATGCTTATTTGTCACAATTTACAGTTATTTAATGGTTCACAATTTGGGAAAACTGAGTATCTCATATGTGGAATATGTTTGTTCTTATGATTATATAGTCTATGCTTCAATGCCATGTTGGATTGTTGGCCATAAACCATACAAGTAGAATTCACATTTGGCTCATTGTGCATATTTAATCTTGTGGTCTTGATGAAGATGAAGATTGGAAAAGAAGTGACGGTGTATTTCTTTAGTGATGAGAAACTTTGAGTATGCATGTTGTATTGTCTCGGGAAAGTGAGTAATTGAGTATTTAAGTTTTGACTTGTAATTGGCTGTATTTTAAGTTTGGGATTTGTAAGGGACCAATTAGGAGGATTGAAATTTTATTTCAAAATTAAGTATGAGTCATGCTCAATAGCTGGAATTTGTATATCATTTGCAACTTATATAAGAATTGATATATTTTAAAACCTCATGGCTTCACAATAATGATTTTTTTTTTAACTTGAGTCACTAAGACTTGGTCTTGCACCACCAACATGTTACGGTTGTTGTTTGGATTGTATTGGAGAAATCCGGCTATACCATACTTTTTTTGGTTTCTAGTGTTCTGCTTTCATTACTTGCAATTCACTTTGTGTGGACAAAAGTTGTATTAGTTCTTAAGAGGTAACCTCTTAATTAATAGATTTATTCACCTTGTGTGGGCAAAAGTTGTATTAGCTCTTAGTAGGTGAGCTCTTAATTCATAGATTCATTCACCCTTTGAATCTCTCTCTCTACTAATTTAGATTTTATAGTTTCAGTTTCCACATATGCGCTTCGACTTAGGGAAACATGTTAACGTAAAGCACTTCCTACTTTGGTTTGATTGATTTTTTATTTTTAAACTTAGGAGTACATTTCTGGTGCTTATTGTGTGAATTACTCTATTTATTGGGTTTTTGTAACAAAAAAAAGACATGATTGGAAGTAGTAAAAAATACATGGGGACTTATGACCTAATTGAGGGTATGGTCTTTGATATAGCATAATAACGTATCAAGATTCGTGTAGCCGACCTCAAATAGTTGATAAAATGCTACGATGATGACAACGATTGATTGTTTTTGAAGTGTTTATTCAAAGTTTTTAGAGCAGTCATGTTATACTTTAAATCTCATTTTTCAATTTAATGAGAATTGTTTACTTCAATTGATCAAATCTTAGAATTGCTTTAAAATTTTGGATCACCTTTAATGAGGCATCAGCCATTAGAGCATGTTCATTGCTTAATTTCTATTATCTATAAATGTCCCAGTTTATAATCGTATATTAATAGACGTGAAAATGTTCCATTAGAAAAATGATTAGAGCTTATCTTTTTCCTTAATTTTTTGTAATCACTTTTCATATTAAACTTAGTTGTTTAATAGATATTAAAATGTTCCATTAGAAAAATGATTAGAGCTCATCTTTTTCCTTAATTTTTTGTAATTATTTTTCATATTTAACTTAATTGTGAATATGGAGTTATTTCTAGAGTTGATATACTTCACATGAGTTTATTTTTAGAGTTGATATGCCCTCCTTTTTTTGTCATATACGTGTGGTTAAAATGTGGTTAAGGGATCAATTGTTTTTTCATATTTATTTATATCGATATCTATTTTTGATTGATTGTTTTATTTTTGGGAATTGATTTGACACATAATTGGGTTATTCGGGGTTTTTGTAACCACTGCAAAGTGACCATTTTGTATTTGTTTGTGGTGATGGAATGTTTTTTTTTTTTTGAAATGGTAAGCTTCATTAAGATAATGAAAGAAATTACAACAAAACACAAGAACAAAAGAGAGCAAGAGAAAGTTTGAAAAACGAAAGGGAAGGGAAAAGGGGAGAAAAGTAGGCAGAAGGAGGGCTTAAAGGAAGTATATCAATGACATAATTCTTTTCCCTGAAGATGTGTCGGATGATGACCTCTTTATCAGATAGAGTTGTAACAATCCTGTCTATGGATGAGGTCAAAGCCCAGGGAACAAAAGCAGGAGCTTTACACCAGGAAATGATAGTTGCGGAGTCACCTTCAATAATCAACCTATTCTGAATGGGGTTGAGTTTAAACCCTCCCTCTTGTACTGCTCTAAGCTCAACTTCATTAATATCTGTGAAAGGCATAGATCCCCTGTAAGTCCAAATGGTACTGCCAAGTTCATCTCTGAGTACTCCACCAAAACCTGCGCGTCTCTCTTCAAGAAAAACATTCCCATTAAAGGTAAGTTTCAGTCAACCTATTGGGGGAACCGACGATTGAGAGCATCTTTTCTTTTTGAAGAAAAACCAGTTAGAAAAGTATAGGAACAGTGGATCCATAGACACCGAAGTAAAAGGAGATAAAGCTTTTGCCCAGGTGGTAACCAAAACTTGGATTGAGTTAATACCTAAGGCCACATTCCCAGACCTACCTTCAAAACTTCTCAAGTTTCTTTCTTTCCATAGAGTCCAAATAACCACAGGCAACAGAAATCTTCATAGTAAGAGACCAGATTTGGAGAAGATAGGGATCCAAATCTGATACAACGTAGTATTGATCGCCACATGAGGAACCCAAAACCAAGAGGATATCTGCTTAACCCAAGAGCAGATCTCTAAAGCGAAAGGGTAGTGAAGAAGAATGTTTAGATCTCCCCTTCATTCTTGCAGAAAAGGCAGCCAAAGACCAAAACTATCCTACTTTTCTACAATTGATCTATAGGGAGTGGTCGACGATGGCCAACAAGCTCAAGGAAAGCTTGCACTTTGAGGTGGGCCTTACAAGCCTAGAATTTGTTGACATCCATATTCACCTCAATGTATCGATCGTGACTCAGGATTTCATAGAGTGAGGAAACTGAGAAACTGCCCTTAGGATCCAGAGTCCAAATAATCTTATCTGGTCTAGTAGGGAAATAGAAAAAGCTATGCAGATGATCTAGAAGGGTGATAAACTCCTGCTCAACCTACGCACCAACCCTTATGATATCTAGATATATATCCCAAGTATTTCTACCTCCAATAGTAGACACTAGAGAAAGAACTGACGCTGATTTGTGAATCAATCTTCTATATAGCTGGGGAAAAGCAAGAGAGAGGGGATAATCCAGTAACTATTTGCTATGTCAGAAACTCGTCGACACACCATTACCCAACAAAACCTTGGAGTATGCTAGAAATAGGGTTCCAACCGAGAAATCCATTTCCAAAAATTAGATATAGGAAATCTTGATGGAGGTTGTCTACAAATGGGCCATAATTGATCCCTCCTATATTTCTCAAGAACCACCTATTCCCAAAGCTGGCCTTGCTGCCGAGAGAGCGTCCACCACTATTTGGTAAATAGCGCCCCATTAACTGTTGAAATTCTCCTAATACCCAGCCCTCCTTCCTTTGTAGGCAAACAAACTTTGTCCCAGCAAAGCATGTGTATTTTTTTTTTATTTAACTTCCACTCCAAAGGAAATTCCTCATCAGACTTTTCAATTTTAAGATAAAACCTATTTTGGGGCTTTAAAGAGAGAAAGATAATAAATGAGCAGGTTAGCAAGAGCAGCTCTAATTAAAGTGATTCTACCACCCAAGGAGAGGAATTTAGACTTCCAACCATCAAGTTTAATATGAAAGCATTGAATGAGGCGGTTCCAGTAAGCTCTACGTAGCTCATTAATAGACAAAGGCAGACCCACGTACATATAAGGGAATGAATCAACATAACAATCCAACCATCTTACCCAGAGAGAGCATTCATCATCATCACAGTTGATACCCAACAAATTTGTCTTGTTCGTATTAATTCTGGCTCCAAAAAAATATGTTCAAAGCACTGAAGGAAAACCCAAGAATTTCAAATGTTATCATCCTCCCATTTCAAAAGCAGTAGGGTATCGTCTACATATTGTAGATGAGATATAGGAGCGTCGCCTCTCCAAACAGGTAGTCCCTTAATTAAGTTACTACTATTGGCACCCCTCATCATAATACTAAAGACTCACCTACTAAAGTGTAAAGGAAAGGTGAGAGAGGGTCTCCTTGTCGAAGACCCCTAGTAGCCTGGAAGTAACCACATGATTTGCCATTAATAAGAATAGACAGATATGCTGATACCATGTATCCTTTTATCCAAGTTAACCACTTAGATCCAAAGCCATGAGCCTCATAATCTTAGTGAGAAAGTTCCATTCAACCCTATCATATGCTTTTTCGAAGTCCAACTTTAATAAAACACATTTAGATTTTGAGTGAACCACGGAATGAATAACTTCCTGAGCCGTGAGAATACCATCCATAATCATCTTTGATAAAAGCAGTTTGAGGGCCTTCTACCACAAAATGAAGCACTTTCCTTAATCTCTTAGGCAAAACTTTGGATAGAATCTTATAGAGGGCAGAAAGTAGGCTAATCGGTCGAATATCCCATAAAGACTCCACCATACGCTTCTTAGGGATCAAGGCTATAAAGGTGAAGTTGATGGAATTGCTAATAAAGCCATCTTGATTAAATTGTTGAAAACACCAAAGTAAATCGGATTTAACTACTTCCCAGATGTCTTGGAAAAAGGGCAAGGGATAACCATCGGGCCCTAGAGATTTATCCCGATGAAGGCCAAAAACAACCTCTCACTTCTTCTAGAGAAAATGCACCTTCTAACTTTGATGCTTCCAATGAGGGGATCTGCTTGAAGGGACTTCCTCTAGGGAGAAAGGGAGGTGAGGCTCACAAGAAAAAGCATCAGTAAAGTGATTGACAATAGCCCCTTCCATAGCAACTAGGTTGTCATTATCCACCCCAGGAATTCTTAAATCACCCAGGTAGTTTTGTCTACATTTGGCATTGGCAATAGCATGGAAATATTTGGTGTTGTTATCTCCCTCTTGCACCCATTTGGACCAAGAGCATTGAAACCAGAAAACTTCTTCCTTTCTAAGTAAGTCTGCAAGGTTATTCTTGAGTACTAATATGTTATCAAACTAAGCTTCAGACAGACCTCCTGTACTTTGTTCAAGAGAATTAAGGATACCAATGGTCCCAAAGGTAATGCTAATTGACTCAGCCAAGGATCTAAATGTCGATTTGCTCCAGGATCTCAACTGAGCCTTAATATTTTTTAGTTTGCACGACTGGCCAAACTGAGGTTACAATGTCTTTTAAAGAAGGTTCCTCCAACCACATGAGTTCAAAAAAGAAAGGTGCAGAGCCTCTATAGGGTGCCTTAGTGTCTACTAGTAAAGGCACATGGTCCAACGTGGTATGAGATAAGGCATTTATAAAAACTTTTGATAAATGCAACTCCCAATCTTGTGAAACAAGCACCCTATCAATTTTGGACATCTGTAAATGCGTGAATGAATTGTTACTCCAGTGAAATTAATGCCATTTAAATGCAAGTCCATCAAGCCATTATTAGAAATAAAGTCATCAAGCATCATCAGGACCGAATTCTATTGGGGTTTGACAATGATTCATGGGGCCATCTAATTTTATTATAATCACCCAAACCACACCACGACTCTAAAGCATCAGCAATAGTCTCAGACAAAGCATAAAAAAAAAGGGCCTTTTATCAGCATAAGCGTCTGGACCATAGATATTACATAGCTTCTAAAAGAATGAAAGGAGAGCAGGGGGGGGGGGGGGAGATAAAGCAAAAAGCAACTGAAAACGATCATTCAACACAAAAGAAGAGACCCCCACTAAAGAGGGATCCCAAATAGAAAGAAGGCCACCAGCATGGCCTAAAGAGAGAGAGAAGCAAAAGTCCATCGGGCCTTGGCCCCAAAACGAGCAAACAAGAGGGATAGCAATAGATGGAAGCTTAGTCCCTTGAAGCAGCACAAAAACAGGGTGATGCTTTTTAATTATCCTAGCAAGTGCCATTCTTTTCCTTCCACCTCCTAGTCCCCTCACGTTCTAACATACAATCTTTATTTCGGGCAGAAGTCCCTCCCCCCCCCCCCCCCCCTAATGACCCCTAGAAGGCCAATAGGGAGAGGGTTATAAGGAAAACCAACTGCCAGCGAACTCGCCTCCTTTTGTAGTCTAGAGGGTGCTCTTTTATGTCAAGGATTCAGGGGGTGTTTAACAACATCCGGTACAATGGCCTCCTCCACGATCTTGACATCACCTTTGAAGTCGACATGCATGGCCTCAAGCATCTTCCGAGCCTTTGCTTGGACCTCCTCCCTTCTCTTCTTATGAAAGGACCAGTTCCTAAACCTGGGAATGAGACCATCTTTGGAGGATCCGAGGACTCAACAACCAGAAGAAGAGGAGTGAATGGGATCCTAGCCATGAACAAAGCCTTGCTACGATGTTCTTCAAGAGCAAGGATAGAGGCAATTTTCATAGTCAAATGATCCCAAGAATTCCCTTTCTCCCAATCCAGGAGAGACATCCTCACAGTCCCCTTTGGGATGGCTCTCATAGAAGTAGGGGCTGAGAGAGCAACTTCAACATCTAAAGAGTCAAGCAGGGTCACTCGTTGGGCAGCCATCAAGAGGGAGGAAGGTTTCTAACAGAGAAGAAAAGCTTAAGGGCAGAAGAGACGCTCCAAGATGAAGTTAAAAACCAGAGAAACATAAAAAAATACAGTCCTGGGGGGTATAAAAAGAGGGGAAAGGGGTGGGCACAAGTGCCAAAGGTAAAGAAGAGGAAGGTTTGTGCACCTTTTCGATGGGGCGCAGAAGATCAATTGGCACCGCCACAACCAGCTCTTGGGCAGGCATATGATTCATCACAACCGTTCTATCATCCTCGCGGGCAGAGAGGACTAAAACATCAGAGGGCAGAGGAGGGGGCACCGAAAAGGCACCTGCAATAGCAACCATGTTGAAAGTCGGTGATGAATTGACAGAGGGCTCCAGCATCAAGGGCAGAAGGGATGGGATAGCCTGGGTGTTCAAGCACAGCCGTTGCACCTTCTATGGGCTTACAGCTCGATTGTTCACCTTTAGAGAAAGTGGTGTTGAAAAAGCGACATGAACCCCCATGATCACCCTTAACATTAGCAAATGGATAGAAATCCACTTTTGGGGGGGAATCTGAGCTGGACTTGCCAGCTGCCACCCTCCCAAAAGAGGAAGAAGATCCAAGGACAACCTTTTTACCCTATAAAGGTTTGGAATGATGCATAGGGCGACCTTCCTTCCTCGACGGTAACTTTCTCTCTTTGGAAACCACAACCCATGGATTCTCAGAGCAACCAGAGGAGAGAAGGCTGAGAAGCTTCATTCGAAGGTGACTAAGCAGGTCCATTTGAAAGGGAAGATTCAAAAGACTGCAGGATAACAGTTACAAGGGAACCTTCCTCATGAAATGAATCTTATAATAACAACCAAGAAACTTAATGAGAATCTAGGTAGGGGCGTCTACACCATGGATCTTCTGAACCTTAATCCTCAAAACACCAAGGGAAGGCCCAACAAACGTAAACCAATCAATCTCTACTAGCTTACCACAACGAGCAACCAAACAAAAACATCTTTTGTCCAAGCATGAATGGGTATTCCCACAATACGAATCCAAACACAAGGCATCTGAATGAGGGAAATGTTCATTTTAACAAACGATTTGTCTAGCGACATCAAGACGCCCATGAACCTCCAAAATTTGTTAGAAAAGACCTTGAAAAGGTCTTCTTCCTGCTAAAAAAATATCAAAGTTCTCTTACCTAGAATCAGCCTGCAAGATAACTTGCATTTCCACGTTCTAACAGCCCAATCCTGCAGCATTCTCAAATCCTACAACGGAGGGTTGAAAGAGCAAACCAGAGCCTTCTTGAGCATGGATAACCAAGTCGACGTCGCCTGGTCATCATTCTCTATAACATTAGCATCCTTGAGAGCAGAAGACGGAGTCATAATCTCTAACGATTGGAAATATGTCGTCTTCCATAAACCTTCAGGACTAGAGCCAAGGATGCCAGGACCTCCATGAGAGCGTTTGATACCTTCTTTCCCACAAAAGCTCCATCCTCTCCTTTCCACGACGTTCGCTTGGTACCCCACCTTATTCTTCACTTTCTCTTGGGGTTGATAGTCCTACGAAGAAGAGCTCGAAGAGCTATTACCGTGACGATAGCCCGAAGAAGAAGAGGAGCTCTTAGACCCAGGAGCT
Organism: Amborella trichopoda; assembly: GCF_054954075.1. Taxonomy (NCBI): domain Eukaryota; kingdom Viridiplantae; phylum Streptophyta; class Magnoliopsida; order Amborellales; family Amborellaceae; genus Amborella; species Amborella trichopoda. The sequence goes on along the minus strand of NC_142336.1, from coordinate 35,368,083 downwards.
CGAAACCTCACTATTCTCTCTTTTATAGTGGTGATGGAATGTGCTTCTCATAATAAGGTATGACAAGTTATAAGAGATGTTTAAAGAAAGCATATAAAAAGCTAAGCTCGATCATGTGTTAAAGTAATGTTAGATATTTGACGTGGCTCTATAGGGAGATAAAAAGTACTTCACTCAGCATGGTTTTTAGTTTAATGTAGTGACTTGGAGGATGATTGGGAGGAGCATGTTTGGATATTATTTGTTTATTTTGTAGAGTACGAGAAAAGCTCACATACAAATATAGAAAATTCATATTTTGGTAATTTAGATTTGTACAAGAAATTCATATTTTGGTGATTTAGAATCTCACATACTTCAGTTGCTCTAAAATCTAAAGGTTTCAAAATTAGCCAGACTAAGACATAATATATGGAATACAAGTTTAGTAATAATAGAAGTAGAGATAAGGAAGTAGTTAATATTAACGGCCATAAAATACCAAAAAAGAGTTAATTTTCGATATCTTAGGTTGATAATGCAGGAAAATAGAGAGATTGGGGAAGATGTCACATATAGAATTAGAACTGGGGAGTGAAGTGGAGATGCCCAACCAAAAGTTTATACGATCACCGCAAATACCAATGAAGCTAAAAGGTAAGTTCTATAGGACAACTATGAGACTGACTTTGCTCTATGGGGAGGAATGTTGGTAGTCAAAAAATAATATACCCATAAGAGCGGAGGTGAGGATGTTGAAATGAATGTGTGACAAGATAAGAACGGATAAAATTCAAAATGAATATATTTAAAAAAATTTAGATATAAAACCAATAAACAATAAGATGAGAAAGAGTAGATTTAAGTTGGCTGACCATGTGCGGCGCACACGCAATACAACACTTGTTAGGAGGTGCGAGTTAATTCAAGTAGAAGGCTAAAAAAAGAATAAGGGTAGGGTCAAAAGGACATGGTTGAAAATAGTCAGAAAATGTATAGGAACTTATGACCTCATTGAAAGTATGACCTTTAATAGAGCATAACCGCAGACCGAAATTCGTGTAGTTGACCCCAATTAGTTGAAAAAAGGCTTTAACGATAATGAGACATGTACAAAAAAATCAATAAGCTTCAAGACACTTGACTATTACATTTAGTCCTATGCATATAATGGATTTAATTCTTGGAGATGTCGTGACTCATTCACAACCTTTGTCAAATGTTCATGCTCACGAGTAGGACTAGTCCCTAAACTCTTGATAGCCTTTGGCAGACAATATATTATAGAAGACCTCGATATGTTGCACTTCTATTTAAAGAAATATACTATTGGATGTTTTATGAACTCATGGTTAAAATTTCATTGCAATTTATTACTTATCTAATGCATGACCCAATGCGAATTACATACTACAATATAGTTTAACATCTTGTCTAATGCATGACTGCGAATTACATACCTGTTTGACACAATGAAATACCGATGACCATACAATGTGGTTTGATACAATGAAATACATATGACCATAATATGCAAGTACTAGTTCGCTCAATAGTGGAGTAGTTGCTAACAAATTGTGCAGTTTGATAAAAAAAAAACATCTTCCTCGGATTACCCTTCGAAGGTTTAAGATAGTTTCGATAGAGTGAAAAGAATAGAAACTTTAGGATGCAAACTTGCTAACTAACGATAATATCGGAAAGGAAAATAAGAATAAATATTCCATAAAGGTTAAGAAATAACATTAAAGAATGGAATGAAAAAAATAAAGATAATATTGGAAAGGAAAATAAGAATAAATATTCCATAAAGGTTAAGAAATAACATTAAAGAATGGAATGAAAAAAATAAAGATAATATTGGAAAGGAAAATAAGAATAAATATTTCATAAAGGTTAAGAAATAACATTAAAGAATGGAATGAAAATGGCAAGTTCATTATTAAATCATAAAATTAAATAAAGGTCAAAAATAAAAAAATGGCCATATTGAATTTCTGGGATACACATCTCTTAGACAATCCAAACAATAGGCAAGGCATCTCGAAGGTTTCATACCGAGTGCTATTCAAACAACATACACCCCTATCCCCAGACAGACCAATTCCAAGGGATGCCCCTCTTCAGGACATGCATCTCCAAGTATCCAAATGGCTTCCTTACGTACATCTATCGATGTACAAATATTTTTTTTATTAATACATTCACTAGTAAAAAAAAAAAAAAAAAAAAACTGGCCATTCCCATCTCTATTTCTAGTCAAACAAACAGCTCTAAAACAAATACATGCTGTGGCCAATTTGCCACACGCATCGGCGTTTCGCACGTGTTACTGCTTTCATTAATGTCTCGAAGTAGTTTCAACGACGTCTACCGTACTCGCATCATAATGCCATTTCTACATTTGTTAAGGACAAACCTACTTACGTTTTGCACGTGACCATCTTTCATCACCAGCCGCCGCCTAATACCAAAGTCCAAAAATAACGAAATCACGGTCATCAAGGGAAGCAACCATTGTTTTAAAAAACGTCGAGTAGAACCGGACTCGTCCGATTTGATTCGAAAATCGTAAAAAGTGGATCGCATCGGTTAAATTATCGGAAATCGTCCGGTTCTAGAGAGAACCGGACGATTTTGTACAGTGAATCGCCGATTCACTGTAAGGAATCGGCGAGTCCGAATAATGAATCGGCGAGTCCCGTACGGAATTTTTTTTTTTTTTGGTAATCCATGATAGATTTTTTTGTAATACTTGATCGATTTTTTTGTAATCCATGATCGAATTGTTTTTGTTTTTTTGTAATCCATGATCCTATTTTTTGTTTTTTTGTAACCCATGATAGAATTTTTTGTAATCCATGATCGAAATGTTTGTTTTTTTTTCTTGTATTCTATGATCGAAGTTTTTGTTTTTTTTTTTTTTTTTTGTAACCCATGATAGAATTTTTTGTAATCCATGATCGAATGTTTTGTAATACATGATCGAAATGTTTGTTTTTTTTTTGTAATCCATGATCGAAATGTTTGTTTTTTTTTTTGTAATCCATGATTGAATTTTTTGTTTTTTGCTTTTTTTGTAACCCATGATAGAGTTTTTTGTAATCCATGATTGAATTTTTTGTAATCCATGATCGAATTGTTTTTTTCTTTTTTTGTAATCCACGATTGAATTTTTTGTTTTTTTTTGTTTTGTAATCCATGATCGAATTTTATGTAATCCATGATCGAATTTTATGTAATCCATGATCGAATTTTATGTAATCCATGATCAAATTTTTTGTAATCCATGATTGAATTTTTTGAAAATTTGTGATTTTTTTTTTTAATCCATGATCGAATTTTTTTTTGTAATCCATGATAGAATTTTTGGAAAATTTGTGACTTTTTTTTTTTTAATCCATGATCGAATTTTTTTTTGTAATCCATGATAGAATTTTTTGAAAATTTGTGATTTTTTTTTTTAATCCATGATCGATTTTTTTGAAAATTTGTTATTTTTTTTTTAATCTATATTATTCAAAGAGAAAATGAGAGAGATGATGATTCTGAGGCCACCCTATCCCAGCCATATTATTCACATATCGAGTCCCAACAGCAACAGTGTAGGGATGAGTACGACAGTGCAGGTGAGCATGAAGGATGGACAATCTTCGGGGATTTTAGATTGGGAACACAACAAAACACTAACACTCAGGGATTTGAGAATAGTCAGACGCCTGCTAATATCGATGATTCGTTTTTAGATCGAATCAATGAATTGTTAAACGAATTCAATTAATGGCACCAGCGTGACCAAGAAGAACAATAACGTCGTCTATCATTTTATTTTTAGATCATATGTTACTAATTTTATACTTTATTGTAGTCCATGTATGTTGATATACTTATTCCATGATAATTATATGTTTATCCTTTTGTGTGATGTAAATTAAATGCTGAATGGCGGTTCATACAGGGAAAGAACATATTAATATTCGCATATTCATTCAAAAACATGAAAATTCTTAATGGAGTACCCTCATTTCTTATTGAATTCCTAAAAAACAATATTTATAATGAATTTTAATAATTTTTTCGGATTTTTTTTAAGCTTTATTCTGACCGATTCACCCGATTCTCGATCCGGATCATCAATTCGCCGATCCGGATCTGTTTTTTGGAAGCCCGATCCGAGTCACTGATCCGTTTTTTAAACCATTGGAAGCAACATTACCTTTTCGTAACAGTCGCTTCGTTACGAAAGAAAAAACTGGCCATGTTAGAACGGGCAAAAAATGAGGAAATGGTAAAAATATGAAAATGTTATGAAAACAAAAACCCAATTATTTCTATACTGATGGTGATCACGGCCGTAGTTGTTAAAACATAAAAAGCCATTTCCCTATAATTATTTCCTTTCTAATGTAAAAAATCCAAATAAGAAACCTTCATGTATAACGTATAAATCGATGGTTAGGATTGCTCATATCACTGTGTCATGTCAAAACACAGTTTGATTTTTAATTTTTTTACAAAACCTTTTTAGCTGAAATTCGGGATGGATGTCTCTTCTCCTTCTTGGGACGCACCTAACAAAAATAAAAATAACATATTTCTTGTGAAAATAACTGACCAAAATACCTTAAAAAATTTTGGGGTATTTTGGTATTTTTTTATCATGAAATATTTTTCATTACTTTTATCATGTATGTCAAGATGTATGCACATCTCAAATTTTACTATAAAATAATTTATAAAATGAATATTAAAATTAAAACATTTTAAGTCATCATATCAAGATTTGATCGTTCAAGAGTCAGCTTAGGACATTGTAATTCAAGCTATCTTACCGTCAAACCTACATGGCTCACATATACAATATACCTTGTTGGGATTACATGGCGTTTATTAATAGCCGTTATATTGAAATAAATTTGGCGGATAATCACGCAATACATGGGGCATTAGCTTGATAACGCCCGTGATTTTATACCCAGCCGATAGGAGCTGATCCCTGTCGACTTGAGCTGTTGAGCCGATCTGAGCCGATTCTAGCCTAGCCGAGCCGGTATAGCATTTACGATTGAAGGAGAGAGAGATAATGGATTTAGAGGAGAGAAAAGAGTAAAAGCGAAGACGCCGTACGCGCCCGCTTTTGGGGCTTAGCTGGCAGCAGCGGGGCACAGCTGGCGAAAGCGTACGACGTCGACGCAGCTACGGTCGCCGTTGATTTTGTCTGTCCAAAACTGTAGCCGCGAGCTCACCCACCAACATTTTCCCCCCAATTAAATATTTTTATATTTAAACATATTTCCTAATAAAAATAATCCCCAAAAGCATTGGTACCTCTCCTCCAAATTTTTTGTTGTATACGTCTCAAAAGCCACCCCCACCTTTCTGAAAAAACCCAAGCATTGAGACCTATTTTTTTTGGCATTTATAGCTGATTGACTTTTGTTACTGAGCTAGTGAAGTTGCATTGCAAATTGCCAATGGAATGTGAAAAAAAGAAAAAAAGAAATATAAAAGTTTATGCGAGAGACGATTTCTTGCACACAAATCCTTTTTGCCCGCATTCTAACTTTAAAAAATTGTTAAAGGTGGACCCATAAAACACTTTTGTTTCTATGAAGAGTGTGCACATTATGCTCTTGTGGAAGCATACTGTGTTCTAATTCTTTTCGGTGACTTTCGACAATTTTTCAATATGAAATTTTGGGGTCTGCGTGAGAATCACCAAATAATTATTTTCAAAAAAAAATTTTGGGTTTTGAGTTCTTCGACATTTAGATGCCACTCGTTAAAAATTAGACAGTCTAAATACAATCTTAGGGTTTTTCTTTTTAAAAGGCCAATAATACATAGTGTATATATTTGGAGATTACGGGTTAGAAACTGATTCCAAAATTTGGAAGTCCTAACAAATATTCCCAGATAGGATTTATGGGTTAAATGGATAGTATGCTCCATTAGGAGCATAACTATATAAGCTACTTGGGCCAAGTCTAATTGATAATTAGCAGTATTAATGATCACATACACATTACCACGAATATTCCAATTACTTTGACTGCTGAATACAAAAATGGGCACGTGGTGAAAGTGGGGACTAGAGCTAACAGTCATTCTAGGAAACGTGAGGTCATTTTTGGCATCATGGAAAATTACTGCTTCAACAAATCAAAAACATTGCAAGAACCACAAAGAGCAGAGCGACAGAGATAAAATAATGACGGATTAAAAAACAATAATTTAGTTTAGGGATTAGTTATGGTAATAGAGCAAGGTCCTCGTCATTCAACGCGGGTGACATGTCTAATTGACTGTAACGCTTACTTTCAATCTGCTTGCCGCCTCTCTTCTCTCTCTAGCTTTCTTCAAAGTCTCTCTCTCTTTCTCTCTCTAGCCTTCTTCAAAGTCCACTTATGCTCAGTCTTCTTCTGTAAAGCAATTTCTCAAACGGTTAGTAGGCAACGCCGTTTGAAACTGGACACAGACGGAGAGAGGAGACAAGTGTTCAAAACCTAATTTATTTTGAGCCTCCATTTGGGTTTCCTTGCAGATAACCCATTGCAGAGGAGAGACAGGTTTTCTTTCCATTAGGTTTTCTCTTGTCTAGAGAGAGAGAGGGGTGATGGGTGTGAGGATGGGTGTAGTTTAGAGTGTTGTTTTTCAGTTGGGTTTTTCTGGATATGGGGAGGGCGGCTTTCGGGCTAGCGGTAGGGTGTGCGGTGGTGTCTTGCGCGATAGCTGCTGTTCTTGTAAGGAAAGGTGTAGAGAGACGAGCAAAATGGAGCAGAGTGGTTGGTGTTTTGAGAGAATTTGAAGAAGGGTGCTCCACCTCTGGTCATAGGCTACGGCAGGTGGTTGATGCTATGGCTGTTGAGATGCATGCTGGCTTGGCCTCCGAAGGTGGTAGCAAGCTCAAAATGTTGCTCACATTCGTCGACAACTTGCCTAATGGGTAAACCCCTACAAGCTGTTTTTTTCTCTCTAAACTTTCTGTTTGTGGATTCAGTCCAACCTGGTTTCTGTTTCTTTGATGATCTTTGATGGGTCTCTTGGTTGTTTATAAGTGAGAGTACAGTTTTCAGCTGCTCTCTCACCGAACCAGATGATGTTTCTCTGTGATTTTTACTCTATTATTGATTCATTTCTATTTTGATTTGTTTCGAGTATTGGAGTGTCCGTCAGTTGTTTTCTTTCTCCATCTTCTTAAACTTTGGGATGATGGGCTTTCATCTTGTGTATGGGCTTTTTTGGTTCTAGATATCACAAAGCTTTTGCTTGAATCCACGTATTGTTTAACCTGTTGATGATGATTAGTTTCAAAGCTTCATGTGTTATCGATGAACGAGATTGATTTCTGGCCTTTGTTGGTTTTATACTTCCTGTTTTTGTTTTGGAATAGCAGTTGATTGTAATGCTAAGACATTTCTAATCAAGATTCTAGTACTATTGATTCAAATCAAGGTGGCTTCTTGCCACTTCTATGCTTCTTTTTTTTTCTTTTTCTTTTTCTTTTGAGGGAATATTTTACAATAGTACTTAAGGTATGAAAGCTTGATGCTCCTTTTTTTCCCTGTTACATATTGCTTATGGTTTGAGCTTTGGAGTGTAAAATACTTGAAGTTGTCAGCTTAAAGATCCCCGCATCCTTTATTTGTTAAGCTCACCATTTTTTGTAGCTTGGGTTGGCCTTGATCAGGTCGTTGTACTAGTTGTGTTCTATGAATGTAAGAGAATGTTGGGATGGTTGTCCGGATTCTCTTGATTTCTTTTAATTGGAAGATAGGAATCAGGACTGATATTGGTGCAGTCACTGTGATGAGCCTTTGCTAAGATGATTTGCACGTTTCTAGGAACATGTTTTTTTGGATAGTCAACATTCCCAACCCCCCCCCTCCCCCCCCCCCCCCAAAACAAAAAAAAAGAAAAAAAGAAAAAAATGCTTTTTCTTATGAGAGAGAAAATTGGGTTTCACCGTCTGTTTTGGTGCACTGTTTGTGTGGTGGATCTAAAAGTGGGTGTGCACAGGTATTCATTCATTATGTATACCATGGGTAGTACTCACTCATTCACTTACTTTGGGAAATGAGAACTTATTCATACTTGTAAAAAGAAATAAAAAAAAGGGAATTCATCCATGAGTGAGAAGTAGAAGTGTATGTGGTACTGTAAGAAAACGCACGTGAGGTGCTGGCTAACACTCTTGGTTGGTTATTTTATGATTGTTCGACTGTTTCAGCAATGAAAAGGGGCTTTACTATGCACTTGATTTGGGAGGCACTCATTTTAGAGTCTTGCGGGTTCATCTCAAAGGTACAAAGCAAAAGATTTTGGATCATAAGGTGGAGAAGCAGGCAATTCCTCCACATTTATTAACTGGTACAAGTGAGGTAGCTGACTTTCGGTGCCAGTCTAACAATTTGATTACTTATTCTGTGAATTGGAATTCTAGTGAAATAATTGCCTGCTCATTATTCCTATCCATGTGGTTGTTTTCTTCTTGAACCTTTTTTTGATGAAGTGTTCTTAAGCATTTGTATTCTCAGTTTCATAGTGCTCTCATTTTTTTTTTTCTTAGTGCTCTCATTTTTTTTGCCCTTTTTGTAGGAACTCTTTGGTTTCATTGCATTAACGCTCAAGAGATTTATTGAGAAGGAAGGGGATGATTTTGAGCTTCAACCAGTCAGTAGAAGAGATCTAGGTTTTACATTCTCATTTCCTGTGAGGCAAACCTCGGTTTCTTCTGGCTTCCTTATCAAGTGGACAAAGGGCTTTGCAATCGAAGACATGGTCAGACGTTGTCAATGAACACTAGACTGAAATTGTTGATCAAAGTTTTGGAAAATAATTTTTTGGCTTGGCAAAGGGAGTTCCTGCTCTGTTTGTTGGGTCTGATTCCTTACCACTTTCAAATGCAACTCTGTCAGTTATGTGCTTATTATATTGTTTCCTCTGGCCTGTTCAAATAAAATGTGCTAGCGAGTACCATTCATGAATTTTCTGTGCTATATTTTGGCTAATGTATTTTCTGTCAGCTCTGTGGAATTTTTTTTTTTCTTTCTGTGTAAATTCACCTTATCAGTTGTGTGGATCAAAATTCTAAGGATGCCATGGTCTGGATTGTACTTGGGATGGATTACACTGGTTGCTACATTAGTCAAATCATTGTGGTTATGAATATTTGGCTATGCGTTTTATTTTATTGTGCTGTGGTTTCCAGTATCTTGATTGCAATGCATTAACCTCTGTTTTGGTTATCATTAGGATTTAGGCAAGTCACAGAGAAGGATAAAGTTCGGGTGTGTATTATGCATTAGAAGAACAGGTTCTGACTGTTGCTAATGCTTTGGGAATGCATATCATTCCTGGATCGTTGTAAATGATATCCTCATGAGTGGCATGGATTTATTTTGGTGATCACATAGTTGTTATGAATGGTTGTCATTGAGTTTTTCTTATAGAAAATGTTTAGCTGGTTATGAAGCAACATCCTTTCCATGGAAAGCAATAAAACTTGGATATGGCTAGATCTTGGGATGAGGTTGTTTTGTAGTCTAAGTTGTAGTCTAACTTGATCTACTCTCCCATCTATGTTGAAAAAGTCGTTATGAGATCAATGTAAGAAGAGAAGTAAGTTGTAGAGCGAAAACCTAAATTAAAAGATGCATGGATTGCACAATTTTATTTTGGTATCTTATGTTATGTTGGAAAGACAAGAAGGGATTGAATTCGAAATGAATGAGTGGAAAGACAAGAAGGGATAGAATTCAAATTGAATACATTCGAGAGAATTTAGGTGTGGCACCAATAGGCGATAAGATGAGAGAAAGTAGACTTAGGTAAACTACCCATATGCTGCGTACACCCAATACAGCAATTGTTAGGAGATGCGAGTTAGTTCAAGTAGTAGGCTCAAAAGGGGTAAGCAAAAGATATGGGGACTTGTGACCTCACTAAGGGTATGACCCTTAATAGAGCAGAATGGCGGACCAAGATACTTTTGTAGCCGACCCCAATTAGTTGGGAAAAGAGTTTGACAATGATGAAGATGATGATTATGATGATGATGATGATGATGATGATGATGATGATGATCAACAATAATATGAGAGCTTTGAGAAATTTGACTATTTAGGAGACGTCAATACTTGCACTGCCCAAGTCTCAACAATGCATGGTCAATAAACATTCCAAACATAGTTTGATTGGGAGCAGGTTTAAGGTTTAGCCTTCTCCTTACTGGCCATAATCCAAGTTTTATGTTGGGTTTCAATTGGGGAGGGGTCATCTGAACACTCATAGGCCAGCCTGTTGACTACCGTCAGATGTGCGGCTTTATTCATGCAAAGCATGATGCAGTAGCTTATCCCAATGGGTACTGGTATTTTTAGTTGAGTTCTAGAAACTCTTATATTCTATAATGTGTTTTGAGAAGTCAAAATTTCACTTGAAAATAGGTGATATATTACCAGAAAAATTATTTTGCGATTTGTCTACAAAATCACCTTCTTTTAGTGGCCATTGCATGTTATGTTTCAATGTATTGGTACATTGTTATATGATAGAACCCTTGCATCACTTCAATGATTTCTTACTGGATGTATTACTGTCATGTTTGGAATAAATGACATGTTTTGAGTCAAATCTATTGAAATTTCTGTTTTGAATCAGTCTTAAATTTTTGGAAATTCAGGTAGATGGGCTAACCTTAAAAAATTTAGTTTAGTTATTATGTACCAGGTTTGAGTTCCACCATCGACTGATCCCAAATACAAAAAAGAGGAAGAAAGGGATGGGGGTCTTATTGCAGGTTGAGCACGATTTCTAGAGCCGAGGTATCATGCCTCGACTGGGCTTTCAATGACTGCCCATATAGAGTAAAACAAAATAATGACAAAGCCTAGTTGGTGGCCTATTAGGATCACCAAAGTCCTACCTTGATCAATGATGTGTTGTAATTTGTCTTTCTTGATTTACAGATGGCTTTTAAAAGACATGGGTTGCACATGGAATCATTAATTTGTAGTCTTGATCTAGAAATCCAAATGTAATTTATAAAATTAAATTGGAAAAACTTTGAAATCTTCCAAGTTGGCTGTTGGCTGAAGTCGATTTTCAAAAACAAAAACCCTGGATTATATGCTCGGACAAGTGGGGTATAGGAGATAAATTTGCTTGCACACAGTCTGATGATCAATGGAAAACCGAAGGCATATGTTTTAAGAGCAGTAGCAGTTTAAGGTAAGAAAATCTGCTGTCATTGTTTTTATACACTATTTGAGCATGATTATGATTGAGTTGTACTGAAGGTTTTTCCCTGGGTGAATGTACATTTGAGAACCATTTGACATGCCCTGGTCTTGCAATTAATATTTAACATTTTCAAGTAAGTATCCAGAGAAAGGTTAATCTGGAGAAATTAGAGTTATGGAAATGAATGTGGGGAGGAAAATTAAGGGATGTTGCTTAAGTAATAACAATGGTCATGGATAAGAGGACCCATCCACATGGATAAGAGGACCCATCCACATAATTAAACTTTCACCAATGTGTAAGAGTTTTTGGTCTCATGGCATTGTGTGAACTTTTATGATTAGTAAGAACCTAAACGGCTTAAAAAGTAACACTACATTTTTTGATAACCGAATTTCTTCTATGTCTCTACAATATTTCAATTTGGATGGTCACCAAATCAAGATATTGCCAAAGGAAGTTTGTGGAAGGATGGGTTACCAGGCAGAGGCAGGAAGGGCTTCAAGTTCAATAGGAGGAGTTGCACAGGCCTAAAGGTGGGATGTCTGTAGTATGATGCTTCATGCTTGTATGGTTAGCCAAGCATTGTTGTCCAAAAGGATTTATCTGAATTTTAATGTCCACTTTGAAAGAGCAGGTTTATCCTGGGACATGGATATGGGAAAAGTATGCTTAAAGAGGATGGAATTTGGGATGCGATGCTTCAGGGGCCTGGAAGGTGATCAGTGATATGATTGATGAGATGGAAGACTACTTGAGGATTGTTGTGGTATGTGTTGGGAGATGTACTTATAGGATTAAGGTGGTGCAGCGAAGCTTTCGTATCATTATTTCCCATTTAGGCATTTGTTCATAATCTGGTAGCAAGTGCAAGGCTGTATTTGGGTCAATCTCAAGGCATTCTTTGGATTTTGAATCTGAGGAGGAGCGCGTATGAATCAGATAACAAATGAACTTACAAGTTTATTGGGTTCACAGGATCCTTGTGCAAAGTGAAAAGGAATGACAAACTGGATAGAGTGATTTTGGTATTGGAAGCCTGTATGGTTTATCCTGTCGAATTCTTTTGCTTATGTCCTCCAGATTCAGGATTTGGAGGGTTGTATATGTTATTAATAATTCACCCATGGAACTTGCGATATTCCTGACCTTAAAAACATCAATTTTTTTCTTCCGCAAGGTGGAATGAATCATGGCCGGTGATCTTCTCTACTGAGTAGTACTTGTGAACACATGGGAAAGAGCAAGTTTTGGAGGACACAATGTTGTGCATTTCTTGGATATATGGGAACTCTAAAGATGGTGAATCTAGTACCTAAGATGGCTTGATTAATACCTTCTTGCTGATCCATTTTCCAAATTCATTACATGCTAACATGACAAAATCTAATTCTTAGTATTTATATTTATGATTGACTTTAGGAAATTGGTTTGCCTGTTGGAGAGGTTAAAATTTGGTCTAGATCCTGGTTTGCTCGAGGTTTTCTTTTATGAGAAAAATTGTAAGTTCTGTTTAGTAGTTTTAGGGGTAACTTCATTGGTTGTGTTGGACTAGATAGTTAGATTCTGTAGGATTAGAGAAGCCATAACATGCTTGGGATATTTGATTCTTTGTAAAGTTTTCTTGCCATTGGATTTGATGGTACTATTTGAAATTGATAATGCCACAACTTCGTGACAAAATTATGTGATGGGCATTTAATTTTTATGATCAAATATCCCAAATGTTCTTTTAAACATATTTGTAACTGTTGATTCAACAAATGAATTATAAAATGGCGACATCAAATAGTGCGAGGCTGTACATCTAGTAATTATTCAAATATTAGTTGCACATCCTTCTCATCACCTTTGGTTTTGCGTTATAGGAAAAATAAAAACACTAGTGGTATCATTTGGATAAATGAGCTACATTCTTTAATTGCTTTGTGGCCGCTGCTAAAGGACCATCTAACATTTTGTTTGCAGCCTGAACAGATTTTCTTGCAATATATATTTGGCTACATAGTATTTAGTATTTAGGTTGCAAAGACTGATACATTTATATTATGTTGTCTTTGGTTCCTTTTGGGTACTTTAGTTTCTAACTAATACTCTCATTGGTTTTAAATGTTATGCCATCTTCTTCAATTAGTTATTGTTTATTGTACCTTCATTTGGTTACTCGGTCTCCAGGTTGGCAAAGATGTTGCAGAGTGCTTACAATCGGCAAGGACGATGTTAGGGCTGGATGTACGAGTAGCTGCACTGGTATTGTTCTTTCTCTTGGTACATTTAGATTAGCCCAACGGGCAGTTTCATTGGACAATCTTTCTTGTTCATTAATGCTATGCTGCATTTTCATTTAAGCAGCTGCCAGAGCTTTTTCTGCAGCCCTGTTGCAAATTTAGTACTAGAATAACACCTTTACTCAACATTACTGGTGATATTTTGGTACTATGCTACTTCATCATCTTGACATTGCTGACATTTTTTTGCGTGGTTAAGGTTATATTAATAAAAGGCAGCAAAGGACTATGTGCTAGGAGACCCCATCAAAATTTCAAATCCAGAAACATAGGATTTGGGAAACCCCTAAACATGTGATCGAATGGTAATTTAGAGATATTTTTCGGTCATGTTTATTTAGAGATATGTTAAGATATAATTTATTTTTGAGAACAGTTAACTTATATATTAAGATATTTATATATATATATATATATATATATATATATATATATATATATAGTTGGATATGCAACAAATTGCATTAAATAAATCAAGAAAGGTATATTAGTATGGAGATAACAAGATGCCATCCCTGAGAATTGATACTATCTACATCGTAATTAGCAAATCAAGGAATACTAACAACTCCAAATCCGAAGTTTGTAGGCTTCTAAATATGGCAGCTATCAGTACCTCTACCTAAGTTAACAATTCTCAAAAAAAAAAAAACAAAGAAAAAGAAAAAAAAAAAACTCTACCCCAACTCTTTGTATATGGATTCACCCTCGTTAGTTATAGACTAACCCTCTTTCACAATATTTCTACTGTAAAGCAGACATGTCAAAATATGCTCTGTCACTTGCATGGTTCTGAAGTAGATGGAAAAGCTAAAGACCCATATTAAACTGGTTTTTATCCAAAAATTCAGAGTCAAAGAATTTGGGAAAAAATATTGATCTCCAAAAATTAGGCTAATTAAAAACTAGAGAATATTTTGGATTTGGCTAAAAAAACAATGAAAAAATCACCTATCTATAGATGTCATGAAACAAAGTTACAATTTCCAGAGGGCACATGCAATGACTTTATTGTGAGGATACAATAAAGTCACTGAATAATAATTTTATGGCTCCTACTTGAATTTTTTTTGTCTAAATTTTCATTAATCGTAAATAACATTGTATGCTTCCTCCACTGTCATGGCATGAACATACAATGATTTTATCAGAAGCAAATGACAAAACAATACTTAAAAATCACATTAAGAAATATCAAGAACAGCAACCAAGGTACAGGACTTCTCCTCTTTATAGGATTCTAATTAACGAAAACCCAAAAATCCAAAAATATGAAATAGTGGTCCATCCAAATTGTTGCCTTTTGTACACTAATGAAAGAAAAGAAAACCCAATAAAGGCTGAAATTTAATCAAATTTATGCATAGAAAGAGAACTTGATAGATGCCTCATTTTTACTCAACAGTCTTTGTAACCAAGCCCAAATATTCAAGCCTCACCCCGGATTTCCAGCCACGTCAATGTTCTATTGTGACTGAGTAATTGTCTCTTCTTCTTAGCAAGGGTGCACTTGGTTTAGAGGAAAGTTTGATTTTTCATCAGGTGACACTTCCCTTTCCTACTATCCTTTCGGAGTATGGCTATTTGTTCGAGACCACTTTCTAGGGGAATACTTTTTGTTGGGAATGCTGTTGTCAAACTTTTGATGACATTATGAAGAAAAGATTCTTGATATGTTCCCATTTATAGTAAACTTTCTCCTAACCAAAATTCAAAGATTTCGAGTCTATGTTTCAAACAAGGTGAAATTTTGCAAGATTTGAAAGGAAGTTTTTCTAGGAAGTAAATTTTTTTTGAAAGAAAGTATGAATGTGATTTTATATCATTTCCATAAAAAATGTAATTTTTTGAAGATACTTTGGAAAAACTTTTGAGTTTTTGAAGGATCTCAAAGAACGTAGAGATTTTTTGAAATAATCACGTTTTAATTGGAGAAGTGCTAACTATGATCTACATATAAACTTTTGTGACTAATACCATTATCAACTAAAGTGCCGGCCAGTGAGTTGGCTTTCCTAAGGACATGACCAGAAGGTACATTCATGTTAAGAGCAAACCCAAAGAATTGTCAACATTGACAATTGATGGTGGTCTTTCCTAGGGTTGCCCACAGAAGTAGTGAGCCAAAGGTGGGACCCTAGGTTGAATCTAGCTTTAAACCCAACAGTCAATCCCTAGATTAAAATCCTAAGCCATTCTTCCTAAAAGGGGCAATTTAAATAAATTAATAACAAAGGGCTAGGTTAAATCATAGTTGTTGAAAGCAGGAGTCAAGGATCATTAGCGGAAGAAACTTACACAATGTTTTTTTGAGTAATTTAGATATACAATGAACATATTAAATATGTATTTGTTTTACTCTCAGATATGTCTTCTCACATAAATTTTAAAACTAACATTTATTTACTCAACTCTTATCATGTAAGTGTCTTACATAATATACCAATTTATTTATTTGGTCAATGTATTGTATAGTTCAATGAATGCTATCCATAGATTTCAGTGAAAATAAGTTCTACCTAAGTTTTGCCCTTTCTTTTCCTAACCCTTCATTATAAATTAAAAAAGAAACTAAAGCCCAAACAGAAAGATTATGGAACCATAGAATTTAGGAATATCCTTTTATTATTTTTTTAATCAACATGGTTGCAAGCATATTTGCCCTTTTAAAAAATAGGGATTGTATACAATGAGACCATTTACCTTTGGCACAAGGAGGTCACAATTAATTATAACTATCTGATGTGAAATCTGATAGCTTAGGTGTGTCACAAAGTTCGAGAAAATTTTCTTTTGAAGTTTGAGCTTGGTCAATGAAATAAATGCCACCACCAATTTCACCTTCAATGGTCAAGATTAATTGTGACTACCTTGTACCAAAAGTAAATGGTCTCATTATATACTTTCCCCAAAAAATGTACCCTCCTAAGGTTTTTTTAATCATTAGACTTTCTTCTTTTTGTTCCTTTTTTTTTTTTTTGTTTTTTGTGGATAGGTGTGGGCAAGTGCATATATTTTCCATGTGGAAAATATATGGAGCATGATTTTGCAGTATGATGATGACTTTTTTTATCGATATCCATTTAAGACTTAAAGATCTATTTAACATGGATGTAAATTATATTGACTAATCCCTAAGGGATTGCAATCTTGTTCCCCCTTATGAGAGTGGGATCTACGAAGTTCACATGCTTGGAGGAACAATTCATAATTTTCTTTTTAGCTGTGTTCAAAGTTCGTCTGCCTTACTGCCTAGGCTGTTAGGCAAGCCAGTGAACTTCAGGGGCATAATTGCTCGCTTTAAGCGGCCATGTGCCTAGGCACCCGCCTTCCTCCCTAGGCGAGCACCCAGGCGGACTCCATACTGGCGCTTAGGTCCGTCTCAAAACACTCCCCATAGAAAATAAAAAAGAAAAATACACTTAAATGCAGTTAAATGTGTAGAAGGGTACCTCTTGATTTATTAAAGAACACAAAGGGAGTAATGAATTATGAATGACCATCTGGCCTTGCTCAATTCCTCTTGCATGATTGATGGATGTCCCCATTGCATTTATTCTATTTAACTAATTTAAAAAAGGGAAAAGTTTACTTAAGGTTGCAACCTTAAAATATAGAATCACATATGCACCTCAAAAATTCATCGAAAATGTTGTTTTAACATTGAAAAAGCCCTCTAATCAATCATCTTGACATCAAAATCTATGAATATGAAAAAAAAAAGCTTCGGAATCTCAGAAAAGTACATCTTGCAGCACATTATCTAGACCGTCCATTTTCAAGATTTTCTTATATTTATAGATCTACTGGATTTTAACCATTTTTGGAATTTAAAATTTTCTAATTAGGTATGAAAATAAATTTTAAGATAATACTAAGAATTTTTTACAACAAAATTACATGTTATGATAAAATTTTAAGGTGCACTTTAATTGGATTGTTTAAGGTTGCAACCTTATAGAAACCGCACCCTTTAAAAAAAGATGGAAATAATGATTTTTCTGGGACCACCAGCCGTTCTTGCTCCATTCTTTAGCATATGCATGATTGATTGTCTCTCTACAAATGGAAGGATACTTCAGTGCATGGACAAGTGTACAAAGGTTAAAAATAATATTTTGAAAAAAACGAGAAAATTAATATATTGAAAAGGGTTGGAATAATGATTAGTGCATGAGCTCGATTCCCCATGCATTTGCATAATAGATGGATGCCCATCTCTGTCTACTCTTTCTCTCACTTTATACAAATGAAGATAATGCATGCCCACAATATATGTGTCAGTGGCTACTCGTTTGGAAGGGACAATGGAGCAAAACTCACCCAAAATTAGCGGGATGAGGCGAAAAGATGAATTCCATGTTTTAGGTCCTTACTATGCTAATTGAGGAAGGATCCACTACAAGGATGTCGAAAATGTAGGTGCCGACTCAGAGATGAGGCTCAAAATCGAGAAAATAGCATGATAAATCCATCTTCAAGAGAGTTCCCTTGTCTGGCCTCGGTTTTAGCTCAGAAATTTTGATTTAGAGTAGCTCATGATGATAATGTGGAGCAACTAAGACACTTCGAGATTGCTCAGTTCTGTGGTAGTCATAGGGGAATTGGTGACTTGGCCTTTCATTACCCAAATGGGGCCTTAAACATAGTGGATGAAGAACCCAAAGGCAAGGATAATGATGTAGAAGTTGAAGTTATTGAAGAAGAAAAGTAATTGAGCCCCTAGAAGGTGATATCATTGTCCTATTTTTACTCACCTTGACAAATGTTGAGCAAGATAATGGGAGATGCACGAGCATGTTCAAGATGAGTGTTGAGTGCCAAGGAAAAATATGCAATCTCATCGTCGACTATCGAAGTACCATTGAGGTAGCTTCAAGAAGGTCGTTGATAAGCTCCAATTTGAAGACACCAAAGCATTCCAGCCACATAAGATTGCATGGGTGGATGACACTACCATTCTTGTTATTTCCAGATGTCTAGTCAATTTCTGGATGGGTGACTCCTATTTTCGTCAAGTTTGGTGTGATATCCACTTAGCCACATCTTGATGGGTAACTCCTTTCTGTCAGGTTTGGTGTGATGTCGTCTCCATGATGCTTAGCCACATATTCTTGGGCTTCATATTTTGGTGAGATTTGGAGTGATGTCTTTCTTTCGATGCATAGCCTCATCCTGTTGTGTCAGCCATGGTTATATTATAACAAAATCAGGCATGATGTGGGAAGCCAACTTATAGTGAAGAGGGTTTTTCATGCAACCCTTACCCTTGGGCACATGACATTATAGAAGAGGGATTTTTGTAAGGCCATCCCTTGTTGAGGTTGAAGAGATGCCTAGAGTTGGTTTGTAGGCTAGGGGAGCGTTGTGGTCTGATGTGTATGGATGTAGGCCTTTGAGAACGCAGGCTAAACCTTCAACAAACTTCCCCATGACATGTTCATATTATAGCTGCAGTACGAGAAACAACCTTGCAAATAGATATTTGTACATGTGTATAGAGAGTGTCCCCCTTGCGCTATAATGATATATGTGTGTAACTTGCTCTTAAGAGGGAACCTGTAATTCACAACTCGGGACTGTGGATTCACTATTTATTGGCCAGCTTTGATGAGTCAATCATTTTCTGTATGAGATTGTGGATCATGGGTCTCGTTGGGTTGGTTTAAGAAGATGGTTGAGGGCTACGACTACTGGGTCCAATGGAATGCCCTGACAGTCACTTTTCTTGACCCATTGGTACTAATCCAATTCAAGGAATTATGTTTTCAACCCAATAAATTTTTTTTGTATTTTTAGATTTTTTTTATAATTTCTAAAATGTTTAGTGAAAAACCCTTTATGAAATTGTTTGGAATTGTGGAGGGGCTAGGAGGAATACATGGGGGACCTTGGATCCAACCCCATATGTGCTCCACATCTACATGTTTTGGGTGTGGGGCCCATAGGCCCACACGTCAGACATAGAGCTGCCCGCCCCCACCCCACCCCACACACACGCAACAGAAACCCTTGAAAATAAAAGAAGTTTTAGTCTAGAGGGGAACCTTGTGGAAATCTTTGAAAAAAGATTGTGACCTTATTTTGAGGGGGAGAGAATATTTTATATTCGTTAAATACTTGATTTTGAAAAAGAAGTTCTAGTCAAAATTGAAGATACATTTTTTATTGGTCTTATCTTAGGTTGACTAGGAGTAGATGTGGGTCAAAGATTCATGGGATAAGATTTTTAGGTTCCTCCCCAAATCATGATGGCTGATTCTTGGGATGGATGACTCAAATTTGTTTTACATCTCACATATTACCTAAGGGTCATATGGCCAAGATGAAAGCTGAGTTAGAAAGGCCTACATAGACCCTCTTGAAAGCTATAAATAGAAGGTGGCCCTCTTCATTCTCACCTTTTGGATTACTAGTCTTTCTCTCCTTCTCTCTCCTCCACGCCATTCACTCTCCTCCACTCCATTCTCTCTCTCCTCTCTAGTCCAAAGAGGCGTGGCACGCACCACCCTAGGAAATTTGGGGTGGCATGCCAAACCACTGATACAAGAGAGGGGCACACGCTGTCCTAATTTGACCAAGGGAGGTGCTACTTGTGGCATGCCCTACAAAGGTCCAAAAGGGGTCTAAAGAAACCCTAATTTGTTTTATGATCTCAAATACTAGATCTGAAAAAGTATCGCCCAAAGAAGCTCTCCGACTTGGAGAATTTAGTAGGGCCAATGGGATCATTGCTTGATCATTGAGGCAATTGGGAGTAAGGTGTACCAAGTCTTAAGGCGGTGACCATAGGCAAAGTCAAGTAAGTCTTACCGGTTGTTCTAAGTTTATTTTTCAGTCATTATTGCTCAATTTTTTTCAACTTCGAGGAACATTATGTGTTAAAATTCATAGATAAAGCTTGTATTCAGCTCTTATATCGAGTCATATTCATTTGGCAGTAACATAAATATCGTAGGTTGTATTTAGGGTTTTTGTTTCTTGTTTACAGCATGGTTTAGTGGGCACTTGTACGTGGATTTCAGATATATTAATAAATGAAAAAGAGAACTTGTTTATTTTACTATCTAGAATTCCAGATAGCCGGTACTTTCATTTTGGCAACCAAAGGACGCCAATTTGGGCCAACTAAAAACAGTTGCATCTGTGGCTTTTTTTGGATCAAATCAATAAAAAAAAGGGGGTGGAAATTTTTTTTTGTAAAGTTCTTAGATTTTTGTATTGGTAAATGTTTGGTTGTTGACTTTTTGATTTTCGTATTGGTAAATGTTTGGTTGTTGATTTGTTTCTTTTGGGTGTTGATTTGAGGAAGTTTAGACAAAGTTTTGACAACAAATTTCAAGACTTGAGAATATTTAAATCTTAAGACTTGAGAGTTGAGAAATGATAATGATAATGATTACTCTTGAGCTTGACTTTTAAACTCTTTAATCTTCATAGACTTTTAATTTGTATTTTGTAACTTTAAAGTTTGTGGTAGCAAATTTGTGATTATGGTTGTTGAATGTTTATGAAGCTAGTTTCAAGTTTCTAGTTTCTATCAAGCGATAGTGGATACAGAATCTCTGACAGGCGACAACTGATACTTTTGGAGTTAGTGATTAAACTAAATACCTACTATCACATAAATCACCTTCATATTTTTTCTATGCATTAATCTATTTTTTTATGTTTTTTAATTTTTTTTAATATTTATTGATCGCATCGCGGCAATGCACCCGCTTTTGGAACACATCGAGCTGCATCGGCCCCCCCAATGCATCGGGCCGCATCCCGCATTTTGAAACATTGGTTTTTTGTCAGGTTATATTTATGTTGGGCAGGACAAGCTCAGATGGATTAATGATTGTCTTCTTCAACAATTGTTAGGACGTAGAGATGAGTGACCTCATAGAGGTCTATCTTGAATTTCATAAGATGGCATGGATCTATTAGGGGAGTGAGTTGAGATCTATAAATTATTAATGACAATGGAAGATGCATATGGTATCCTCGCGTTTTAGGTCCATCAGCTTTTTTGGAAGTTCGTACAAGCGCCTCGAAATTTTCTCAAGTAGGCTTGGGATGGTTATGGGTCATTTGGTCTGTCACCACACCTTGCTTTTATAAGGGGTGGGTAGATTTTGGGTAGTGCTGTAGGGGTGCACTAAGTTATACATTCATGTCCGAGGGCGGCAAGCTTTACCATATATGTAGGTTTCACATGGAGAACTCTTATCATTCTGGGAACTCAGATTCAATGGATGAGTTGCTTATTTTTGGGTTCCAGATGAAGCCATTGGATGAGTGTGTGTAATCCTACCTGCTTCTTTGTCCTACCAAATGCAGATAAGGGACTTTACAAATGAAAAACCTAAGATTTTGATAGGAAGGCACTATGAGAGGAGATCCATGGATGGTATTATCATACTTGAGGCTGCTCTAACTACCTTCATTTGTTTACTTTGTGTTCTGCAATCTAATATTTTTAACATGGCTTCTAGAAGTTCAAGCAAATCTGGAGGGATGTTTTTGGGACTAAAGTAGATAAGGGACTCAAATTCCATCTGGTTTAGAACAATAAAAAGTTACATAAACGCTTACTGGCAAGTGACATTGAGGATATGAGCTGGCTAGCAGATTTGGAGTATGATTGTTAGAGGCAAGTATAGGTCTAATGAGATCATGTGAGGGCTGCAGGCTTTGGATATAGGCCATCTAGAGTTTAAGAATAGGATTTGGACAATTGTAGGATAGGTGTTATGTATTAGATCCTCATGGCGGGTCACCCTCCCCATTGAGTGCTCTACCTTCCAAAACTTATGCTTTATGTGCAAGAATGATTGACCATCCATTGCAGGTTCTCAAGATCAGTTCGATATTCTTCGTGGACCTGTTTGAGCATGGAAAGGGTGATGCCTAACTTGATCATCTCCTTCAAGGACGTTCTTTGGGATTCCTTCCAATCCTCTAGATGGTGTTCCTGCTTGCAGATATTCTTGGGGGCTTGGTATGAGGGGAACTATAGATCTTTTATAGGCCGCAGAAGATGAATGAATTATTTCAAGGGAACACTAGAAATAGCTAGGTTTATGTATTAGGTCTGAGTACATGGTACTAGGATGATAGCAGTAGAGCTTAGCGAGATTTTGGATCCAAAGATGTGAAATGTAAGCTGCCTTTTGGGCTTAAGGCGTTCCTAGCCACACTATTTAGAAATTAGTACAAAGTGTGGGCATCGTGGACCTTTTATTAATTTTCTTGGGTTATCAGAAGAATTAAGAAATTTTTTAAACCCAGTGACAACCAAAGCCCTCGGGTTGTAGAGCACTGAGAGGTCTAGGCAACCACATAACTCCCATACTTTCCCTGCTTGGGTAAAAATGGGCAATGACTCCCACCCCAAGGTCTTGAAAAAATTACTCATAATTTGCAAGTTTTAGTTTTCTTGTGATGCATAACAAATCTATAAATGTAACGTATTGACTTTGCAAGAAAGAATGATGCGGGTGTGCATCTCCAACCCAATGTGGTCTTTATGGTTGTATGCTTTCTTTCTTATTAAGGGAACTCATTAGAAAAGGCAAAATGTGGGGTCGTGGGGCTTTCAAACATATTATCTGCTGTTTATAAGTCTCTGCTTCTGTGGAGTGCATGCCAATTAGCTACAGTCATGAGTACGAAATCGAAATTTGAAACCTGCAGAGGCTCACAGGGTATTTACCTAGACCACAGGAGATCTTGATGCAGATTAGTTTAGTTTAACTGGGTAGGTGACTTTGTACTTTATGTTTCCCATTCATTATAATGTTTGTTCTTCTGAATTTCCATCCATTTGGTCTTACTGTATGTATGTACGTATGTATGTCTCTTGCTGTGTGTGTGTTTTACATGTGCATGTGTGTGCGCGTGTGTTTGTGTTTTGCGTGCGCGTGTGTGTGCACGTTTGTGTGTGGAGGTAGTCTTAATTAATGATAGAAATATGGAGTGTGGGAGCCTTTTTTAGTAATTGAGGTGGCATCGTATGACAATGTGAACCTTTTGTTTATATGCTTGCACAATTATATAATTATGGAGTGTGGGAGCCTTTATTACTAATTTGGCATCATATGACAATATGAACCTTTTGTTTATGGGCTTTGCACAAATTGCAAATAGTGTTCTACCTTCTAATTTTTTGTTCTTGCCAGTCTCAGAGTGGCATCTCGTAAATAGCTTGTGGTCTATTATAAAGCAAACTGAGTGAAATTATCTCTGATCTGCCCATTATGCTTAGTCTTTCTTATAAGTGTTTTTTGCCTTCTAGTAAGTGGTTCCTTTTTTGTGAAATTTTTAGCACTCAAAGCATAGTTGTAATGACTGGTATGAATCAAGCATTAATTTGGAAATCATTGTTGAAAGTGACCATTATCGATAGATTTATGCAAACCATGTTAAGCTTTTCGGGCTTTTAACCAGATCAACGACTCCGCGGGCACGTTGGCTCTGGGACATTATCATGATGAAGATACCATGGTTGCTGTAATTATTGGAACAGGCACTAATGCTTGCTACATTGAGCGTGCAGATGCAATTATTAAGTGTCAAGGACTTATTTCAAACTCTGGAGGCATGGTATTTTCTTTTCACTTAAATCCCTGTGGATTCTATGCAAGCCAGATGCTAATGTGCATTTTTTGTTATTAGGTAATAAACATGGAATGGGGCAATTTCTGGTCATCTCATTTGCCAAGAACTCCTTATGATGTTGACTTAGATGCAGAAAGCCCTAACCCGTATGACCAGGTAATATTCCATTCTTGTGGCTAATTGCCCTTTGGTTTCAATTATTAATTGAATATTCTCGTTGAATTATCGATTAACCGGTTGCTCCCTCCCTCCCTCCCTCCCTCTATATCTATGTCTCCCTCACACACGGATATCTGATATTTTTGATATTTTCTGTGTCCTTCAGGGTTTTGAGAAAATGATTTCAGGCATGTATCTAGGTGACATTGTAAGGAGGGTGATCCTTAGGATGGCAAAGGAAGCTGATCTTTTTGGGGAGGTTGGCAAGAGTCTCTCAGAACCCTTTACTTTGAGGTATGTTCCCCACATTGCTAGCTGTATTTCTCTCCTCTCATTATATGCTGACTTTTATTATCATTATTAGTAATTGTTTTTGGGGTAAATGGTTGGTACGTTGCTTAAACAACGAAGTAGTTCTTGAAACATTTCAGTTTTGGGTATTATGAGCACCAGACTGAAATTTCAGCTCATTACCATCAAAAAGAGTGTCACCGATTTGATAGTTCACAACATCACTTCATAACCCATTGATAAAAAATATTCTTAATTTGATTTTTGTCTTTCTGATAACTCAAGTTCCTCATACGACTCCTATCTGAAATCGGAACCTATGTTTTTCTCTTCCATTGTGTCAAGTGTTTCATTATACCACATGCTAAAAATCCTGTTTTATTGGGGCCTTATGTTGGGCTGAGGAATGTTGACTTTCACTTTTTGTTATTATTTGGTACTCAGTTTTGGTAATTCGATCTCGTCTTTGTTGAAGTTCTGATTTGCATTTGTTTCCCAGAATCTTAAAGAAATTTGATTTTGTTACTTCCTACTTAGGGTTGTCAACTAGGCTGGGCCAGTCCTCCTGCTAGGCCTTGCTGTAGCCAGGTTTGGCCCACACTTAAGTATGTTGTACAATATACATAATATATATCGATTTATTTATAGTCACTTATATACATAATGGATAAATTTATAGCACCAAAAATAGGCCTGAGCCCTGCTTGGCCTGATCCAAAATTGGGGTGGGACCAGTCTTGGGCCGCTATGATATAAATAATGCAAGCTGGGCCCAAGTGACAAGTTGTGGTTTAGTTTTGGGCCTGGCAGGCCCCTTGCCTGATGAAAGGAATTCGGGTGGGTTGGGCCCAGGCCTGGTCTAGCCCGAGCCTGCTCATTGGCAGCTGTATCGCCCTTTCTCCATGACTTCTAGTCCATATATGAAGAAAGTTAACTGACTCCTGAGTTGATTTTCTAAATACATGGAGGCCATGTTTGCTACTGATTTTCTCTCTTGCTACTTTTCCCTCGCACAGCATCCCGTGGTTCAATCTTCTCACTAACACATGGAGGCCATGTTCATTTTTGTTGAGTTTTACTCAATGATTGAGAATGAAGGTTACAGGTTCCTTATACGGAGAACTTCATAAAAATCAAAGGATATTTAGTTCCCATTTGGGAATCTGAAAATGTGTCTTCGAGAGATGCATTTTCAGGAATGTCGTTTATTTCTGCCGTTTGGCACCCAAAATGGAAGCGATAAATGGAATTGCATGTTCACATTTTAGCCTAAAATTGAGAAATGAATATTCCTCTAAAAAGGGCTGAAATGGAACTCGTATTTCCCTATCAGACCCGCCAAAATATTTCATACCGATCCATTCTAGCTTCGGGTCCAAATAAATACTCTATTTCCTTCTCTTTTCTTGCCACAACCACACTATCACAGCCATTCTCTCCCTAGCCAACCAACAGAAGATAGCCTTTCTTGCCACTCCTCTCTCTCTCTCTCTCCCCTCCCTCTCCTGCAACTATTTCTCTTCCCCTTCTTCCATTTCTTCCTATAACTCCTATTACAATCTCAAAACCCTAGTTAGGGTTTTTCCAGAAACTTTGACTAAGAAAAAGGGATACAAGAAGGGGACAAGGGAGTTTTGAGATAGCGTATTTGCTATTAAATCTACTTCGAGATTATGGAATTCTCTTCTTCTTATACAAGAAGGGGTAAGGGAGTTTGAGATACCATCTCAAAACCTAGTTAGGGTTTCCCTCTTTTCTTTTGAAAACAGTTTAATGGAAATATGGGTTTTGATAGGCTTCACATTTTGAAGCTTTTTCTGGGGTTTTGCAAACATTTGGCCCCAATTTCATTTTCGACTTTAGGGTTGATTTTATACCAAATTACCTGAAATCTGGAATAACTTATGGGTTTTATTCTACAATTAAAAAGAATTGGGTTTTCTTCTTCACTTGAAGATAGTATCTGGGGTTTTTGTTTTTCTTCGAGTTGAGTTTGAACTTCTTCACCTGCAAAAATAAAAAAGGTTTTCTTCTTCACTCGAAAAGTTGGGTCTTATTCTACCATAACTATTTTTTTTTTCCCCTTCACCCAAAAATATTATTTGGGTTTTCTGAGGGCGTCTTCTGGGTTGTGATCTGTTCTGTTCAGAATGACAGTAGCCTCTTTTTAGTTTCTAACTAGCAAGTACAGTTCAGATTTGAGCAACACAACTATATTCCAAAATTGTCATTGTTGAAATGGTTATGTGGAATGCATGTTGTATGTGCACGAGTTAGAAACTGATTTTTTGGATAAACATCTAATTTTCTTTGTTGTGTATCATGCCATGCTTTTTTATGGTTAATGCAGAGAGGCAAACTTATCAAATGGCTTCTAGTGCTACTGTGCTGTTTATGGTTTTTGTATTGACTAATGATGATCATTGCAAAAGTTGAGCGAATGATGATTGATCATTTCGCTCATACCATTTATTTTATAATTTTTGCTTGTCTTGGCAAATTCTTTTGGGGTGAATATGGGTACTTGGATCTTCAAACAAGGTTTATGTTAGATTAATACATGGTGCCTACACAAGCATGAAGTGCAGGTTTAGAGAACAAATGTGTGAATGTAGGACATACTCATATTAGGTATATCTAGATAAGTTTGAACAAAATATAAAAAATAGAATTGCATTACTATTTTTATATTACAATGATTTAATTAAAAAGTTGGCAATAAAATTACCTACCCCAAATTTGTGGAGAAAAAACATGTAAAACCTATTACCACGTGTGAATAGTAGAATGCTATTTTGAGAAATGTATCTTTTAGACCAACCAAACAGTTAATATGTTCTTCCAGGTTGCATCCTGATGCCTATCCAAACAGCATTCATTCATCTTCTAGTATTTGAACATTTCCTAGAGATACATTTACCAGGATTTCTGAATTTCTAGGAAATTTATGTGCAGATTGATGAACAGGCCCTTAGGGAAACATATTAATTTGCTTAGGATATTTTAGATTGAAACAACCTGAAGAACCTGAAGCAATTGGACCAAGGAAGTTAGATAATGATTTGCCACCCACTAGTAGGACTACACTTTTGGAAACCTCAGTAATACTTTTTTACTCTGAAATTTCCCTCTTCTCCTCTGATTTTCATTTTGTTTTGGTTTCCAGGACACCATTGATGTGCGCCATGCACCAGGATGAATCTTCTGACTTGAGGGAAGTTGCCAGGATCATGGAGGAAACTCTAGAGGTAACACAAGAAGTGCTCCCACCCCCTTCTCTCAGGATAGATTGGTACTATCAGGCACTTCTATCAAAATTGTATTTTTTTACATTTAGATTACAATAAACTAGCCAATGAGCTCTTTGATTAAAGATTCTTACTGGCGCACTTACTGCAGGTGTCAAATATCCCTCTTAGGGTGAGGAGATTGGTGGTGAGAGTGTGTGATGCAGTGACACGCAGAGCTGCTCGACTTGCTGCAGCTGGCATTGTCGGGATACTGAAGAAGATTGGAAGAGATGGAAAAGGAGGCTCTTCTTCTAATAGTAGTGAGGGTGTGAGGAGAACAGTGGTGGCAATTGAAGGGGGTCTATATGAGAACTATTCATTGTTTAGGGAGTACATGCGCGATGCCTTGGAAGAGATCTTGGGTGAGGAGATGTCGCAAAATGTTGTTCTCCGTCTTTCACAAGATGGGTCGGGATTGGGCGCTGCCCTTCTCGCTGCTGCCGTCTCTTCCTCTTCCTCCTTATCTTCTCTAGTTTGATCATTAGTGGCCATTATAATCACTTGATGTAAATGCAATAGTATCATATATATTATAAATATATATTTATTATTGTTATTCTATATATTATATCTACATATATATAGATAATATAAAGCCTGGGCTTGCTGCTGGTGTTCTCCCAATGTTGTAAAAAAACTGTAATTCTGAATGAATCAAAGTAGGTGTTATTGATTCCTGTTTCCTAGAAGAGACGAAGGGTAAAATGTGCCCTCCTTCCACTCTTTATCATTCTTGAAGGGGAAGGTTCCTTCTTTCCCCTCTTATTGTTCTTGAAAGGGAAGGTTCTATTCCCAATTAGAATACAGGTGGCTGTAGTCTATTTCATGGAAAGAGAGGTGCCGTGTGTTTCAGCCATGTCTTTGGAAGATTAAGGGGCGTTGTTTTGTATCAGTTGGAAAATAACACAACAAAGGAATAATGAGGCGCTGTGAGGGCCAAAGTGGGAAAAGGAGAGGAGATGAACCCGTAAAAAATTTCAGGTATTGATAGCACTTTTTTTGGACTGTAGATCGCAGAGAGAAATGGTTTTATAAGAATGATTGAGAATGATTTTTGTTTGTCTTGACAGAACTATGACATTCAATTTATAAAGGGATGAGAAGAACCGGTTGTCAACATTCGGCTTTCTTTATTGGAATCTTTAAGAAGTGGTTCTTAATGTTTAGGAGATACAAGAGTTATTCACTACACATTTTTAAGAAAAAATATTAATTAGATAAAAAAAAAAATATGGTATATGTATGGTCACCCACATCTGTCAATCTCTCATTTGGTCATAAGGTACGTTGGGTATATAATTGTTGTGTTTCACCTACATGCTAGTACGTGTGGGTGGCTTTGGGTCTCAAATGTACCATATATGTCTCTTTTATCTAATTAATGTACTTTTTAAAAATATTATGTATAAATTAATATTTATGTATAAATGGTTTTTTTTAGAGAACCTTTTTCCAATGGATATGGATGACTCCCTCATTTTCAAGGTATTAAGGGCTGTTTTTTAGAAAGCTTTTTTCCATCTTTAAATTAGGATTTCATGGTTATGGAGAGGTACAGAGAAACAAAAGTTATTTTTAATCGTTCTAGAAAAACCCTGGCTCTTTGTGATTTACAGGCCAATTGCGTTGCTATTAATGCTTTGGGTTTTTGGGAGGTTCATCTCCTCATTTTCCCAATATTGATATCAAAGCAGGGTTGTTGTAACAATCTTGATGCTGCCGTAATTTTTCTCATTCACTATTATGTGCTCTTGGCATTCTTATGTGCCTGAGCCGTGAGTTCTTTCCTTGATCGCATTTCTTTGTTTATCTATTGTCATCTTTTTAGAAGGATAACTGCATACTTGAATTTTCCTGTTTCCTTTTTTTGTTCCATCTCATTCTCTATATGCCATCTTGCACTTAGAAAACCGCATCTTGCTATTCATATTAGAGAACCGCATCCTGCTAGTCATAAGTTTAAATCACTATTGACATTATTGTGCTGAATTTCACTGCATTCAAGTGAATTTAATTGTTTTGCCTTTTGACCTTTGGTCAATATCAGCATCCAATATCAAGGGCATCCAGGAACTTTCTCTAATATATTACATCCATATTTTTGATTGCGAGAAAGCGTCCTCAGAAAAAGCGAATGAGAGAGATAAAATGGCCTTATTTTGTACTCTCTAGACTTCCTGTACATCGCAAAGGCTCACCCATAAGTGAATGTTATCTTCTATTTTTTCTCTCTTGCGTGGCTATAGTCATTTGTTCTCCTAAAAAAAAAAACTCATTTTTTGCTACTACAAATTATTCTGATTTTAGGAAAAGGTTTATATAAGGTTGCAATCTTAAAATGTAGAAATAAAGATGCACTTCAAAAATCATCAGAGAATGTTGTTTTAATGTTGGAAAACCCTCTAATTAATCATCTCGACATCAAGATGTATGAATCTAAACAAACAAAAGATTTTGAGTCCCACAAATAGTGCATCTTGCAGCACACTGTCTAGACCATCCGTTTTCAATATTTTCATATGCTTATAGATCTACTTGATTTAACCCATTTTTGGAGTTTAAAATTTTATAATTAGATATGAAAATAGATTTTTTTATAATCTTAAGAATTTTTTACACCAAAATTACATGTTACGATAAAATTTGGGGGTGCACCTTAATTGAATTGTTTAAGGTTGCAACCTTCTAGAAACCATACCCTTTATTTATTTATTTAATTTGATTTTGTATGCATAGTTTATAATTTAGAGATTTGTTTTTTGGACATTCTATTTGCATCATAATTGTTATTGCTTTGCATAATTTTCTTATACTTTGATCTGTTTAAGTGGGTAAAATTCATGATCTTGATTTCGTTTATTTTGTTCCATATTTTCATGAGAATAGCAAATGGTAACTATTTTAAACATTAACAATAGACTCTTTCGTATTGATATATTTTTTGACGTCAGTCTTGTGTCCTCTTGTTTTTTGAGTCCTCTCGCTTCTTCTCTCTAGAATGTTAAGCTTTATAGAACAAAGACTTGCATAAAGTAGTTTGCTCCTTATTTTTAACCAGGTTCTTGCATCACATAGAATACACGTAAACTGTTCGAGAGAAGCCTTCATTGAGGTTGCAGACCATAAAGAGTTGGCAATCTATTGGTTTAACTAGCAGACAATCCATTATAAGACACAACTTGTATATTTTTTTTTAAGCTCAATTTGCTTACGTCTCTATACCTTTTAATTTTAGACAAATTTGAAAGATCAAATGGTATGACAGAGCTATCAAAACTTGAAAAACTTAACGGAACTAATTTTTCTATATGGAAAGGAAAAATTGGATATATTCTTTTTCAAAATAGGGTAGATTATGTTTTAAATACAAAACCATCAAGTTTAAAACCTAATGTCAATGATCAAGCCACAAGGCGATTTGACAAATGGTTACTAGGACTGCTATTGTGAGTTTTACGGAGGATGACTAAACTAGAGTTTTTGATGACCACACCACAGCTCGAAGTGTCTCATATCTAAAAGGTATGAAACCATTTTTGAGACCCATGTGCAATTATTGTTAGAATAGTATAGCTCTTGCAAAATGAAGGAAACCAATTCAGTGACCGAGTATGTCAACAAAATGATAATGCTCGCAAAGGACCTTGCTGTGGCCGGAAATCTAGTCACTGACCACATGCAAGTGTCCATTGTCCTTAATGGTCACCCTCCATCTTGAGAACTTGTTATAATTACATTGAACCATTCTGCACAAGGGATAACTATGTAATCTTCCCATGCACCTTAGTATTGAAGCTGATAAAAGAATGATGAAGAAGAAGGCTTCTAAGTTAATTTACTAGAAATACATGGCTCGCATGTTTTAAACACAATTTCTTGCAAGTTTAGGAGTAAGGCTCTTTTGACCATTTTGTTGCTTTTATCTTTATGTATATGTCCTAATCTTAAATGTCATATATATGAATCATCCACATAGGCATAAACATCAAATGAAGCATCAATATAACCAGAATAAGATGAATTTCCATAAATGTTCAATCGGTACAAATTGTCAATTTTAGTATTATACAATAATGCTCGAGATTGTTTACTAATTGTGACCCGATCAGACCTAAACTTTATTTCATCACTTTTTCGTTTAGCCTAAGAACAGTAATAAAATTGTATCACATGTTAGGTACACACAAAGTATCAATAGGTAGGAGATTCGTTCATCTAGGTAGACACAAATTAAAAGTACAGACATCAAGTACATTGCAATAAATGTCATTCCCATAGAAATCCGTTGATTACCGGCTACGATCTCCCTCAACTCTGTGCATCTATCCTTGGTCATCGAAACATGTTGACTGGAGGCTCAGTCGACCCACCACTCTTTCAGGTCATAGTCGGCAACTAATGATTCTAGGACTACGCAAATTAAATCATTTTCTTTATTTTAATTATTATTATTTCTAGCATTGTTGTTATTTTTGCTCCTACTTTTTATTTTTCAGCTTAGGACAATAAAACTTGATGTTCTCAGTTTACCTCCAATAAAAATGTCCTATCAGCCTATTCTTTTAATTTTTAAAATTAATCTCATTTCTCTTACTCCTAAAAGAAAAAGGTATAGTGATCTAACTAGTATTGTTCACTATGATATATGAGGCACATTAAATGTAAAAACAGATGCATTACAAACATTTAAAGAAAATAAAGCTGAGGTAGAAAACCAGCTAGGTAGACATCTTAAAATTCGTAGAACATATAAGGGAGGTGAGTATGGCTCCAACTTATTTATTGAATTTATTGTGGATCATTGTATAATTCACCAAACCAACATGACACATACAGCACAATAAAATAGAATAGTTGAAAGACAAAATAGAACTCTAATGGGCATGGTTAGGGCAATGATGAGCCATTCAGATTTATCACCTCATTTTCTGGAGAGGCTCTCAACACGATAATGTAAATTATTAATTGTGTTCTAACTAAATTCATAGACTTCCTCTATGAATTATGTATTGGTAAAAAATATGACCTTACTATCTTGAAAGTTTAGAGTTTTTGGGCACATGTGTTTGTACCACAGCACAATAGAAGTAAACTACAAAGTAAAACAATCAAATGCTGCTTTATAAGTTATTCAAAATTTTGTAAGGGTTATAGATTCTATAACCATGATTCTAAATTCTTAATAGAGAACCGTGATGCTTATTTTTTAGAAAATATAGATGATGAACATACTTTAAATAAGCCCATTAACTTACACAAAGTTGATAAAAATAAGGGTCTCAAAGACCCTATTGCTCAGTCTCCCTCTACAATTGGTGAGAATAATTCATTTGAACCTAGTATATCAGATAGACCTAAAAGAACTAGAACCTCACCTACCAATTTAAAAGAATTTTATGTGTTTATGAATGCAGACAATTGTTATCAAATGAGTGAAGATACAATCGATGAACTTCAAAACTACAATGGCAATAATAACTCACATGACTCAGCTGAGTGGACTCAAGCCATGAATGATAAAATTGATTATATTATAAGGAATCGAGTTTGAGAATTGTTTGAACTTCCTAAAGATAGAAAAGTCATTCGTTGTAAATGGGTCATAAAGAAAAAACTTAATACAAGTGGATCTATAGACAAATATAAAGCTAGGTTGGTAGCTAAATGATTACCCAAAAGAAGGGTATAATGTAGACTTATTCTTAAGTAGTCAAATTTTCATCTATTAGGATCATCCTAGCATTAGTCGTATATTATGATCTATAATTATTTCAAATGATTGTTAAAACAACTTTCTTAAATGAGAAATTAAAAGAAAATATATACATAAAATAATCAAAAGAATATATAATTAAAGACCAAGAAGATAAAGTACACAAACTTAAGCTATTTTTATATAGTCTAAAACATTCCTCTAGGCAATGGTACTTCATTTTTCACAACACAATCACTAAAATTGGTTATGTAGCCAATTGATTAGACCACTGTGTATATGTATGGAATGGCGAGAGCAATTTTGTTACCTTATCGTCATATATAGATGATATTTTGCTAGCAAGTAATGAAATGATATGATTAACTATACCAAATCATGGCTAAGTTCCCACTTTGAGATGAAAGATATGGGAGAAGCCTCATATGTACTAGGCATTAAGATAACAAAAGATAGAAGTTCAAGATGCCTATGTTTATATTAAGAAATTTATTTAAAAAGCATTTTAAAGAGATTTAAGATGAGAAATTGTAAGCTCATAGATACACTCATTTGTAATGGCTTGAAATTGTCAAAAAAAATGTGTCCATTAAATGATAGTGACAAAGCTGAAATGGAAAGAATTTCATATGTTCAAGCTGTAAGATGTATAAATTATGCTATGTTGTATTCAATACCTGATTTCAGTCATGCATGTGGTCTTGTGAGTAGATTTCAGAGTAATCATAAGATAGTTCATTGGCATATCATAAAAAAGTAACTCAAGTATATTCAGAAAACTAAAAACCACAAATTGTGCTTCTAAGTTAATAATTTAAAAGTTACTAAGTACTCTGATGCCGACTTTGCAGGGAAGCCAGATGATAGAAAATCAATATTAGGACTTTTATTCCTCTTTGGAGGTGAATGTGTTTTTTGGTCTAGCAAAAAATAAGGTTTTGTAGCCTGGTATACTATGGAGGCTGAGTATGTTGCTTGTAGCATGACTGTAACTTATTCCATTTGGATTGAATGCTTCATAAATGATTTGAAGCTGGATATAACCGACGGACTAATTAAAAGTTTTTGTGATAATCAGGCTTCCATCTCATTAATTAGTAATGGAGACTATAGTTTCAAGGGTAAACATATGGACATTGATTATTGTTATATTCACAATATTATTGAAAATAATGAAATAATTGTGAGTTATTTTCTATCATCATATATGATTGCAGACCCTTTAATAAATATATTAAGTGCAAAAATATTTTCAAAGCATGTAACCTTGATGAGACTTAGGAATATCTAAGTCAAAAACTCCCAAAAGGGATATTTTATTTTCTTTGATGTTTTGATCATGAGAGGAAAAACCACATTAGCGTGAAACCCCATGACCAGACTTTTGGATGATTTTTCGTATCATAAAATACATAACTGCACTAGTGTGAAAAACCTCAAAATAATGATATGCTCATAAAGGTAAAACCCACTAAGTGGTACAACCTTTATGATATTTCAGTGTATTTTCGATCCTCATAGCTAAGTGGGTGATGTTAGTATGTGTGGGTGGCCATGGGGCCTCACATGTGCCATATATTTATTTTTTATCTAATTAATGTTTTTCCTAAAAATAATATGTATTAATCAAAATCTATCTTTAAAATATTGTTTGAGAGAAAAAACTCTTTTTCAATGAATAATTGATAACTTATTAAAGGTCATTTCTGAGATATTTCAGGAAGAAAAACCAAACCTTGAAGAACGATCTCTTCTCATCTCTTTATAAGTTAGAGTTTCATAGCCATGAAGAGACACATAGAAACAAAAGTTATTTTCATTCATTCTGGAAAAGCTTTGGCTATCTGCGATCTGCAGTGCAACGACATTGTTATCGATACCTGATATTTTTGGCAGGTTCATCTCCTCTCTTTGTCCCAACAACTATAAGAGATAACGAAATTAGTATCAAGGGATACTTGTGAGTGCTAGGCCAAGATAATCTTATACTTCATGTTTTTGTGCTCTCAAAATTAACGTTGTCAAATTCACTTGGGAGTCTTCTTCGGTTTAGTTAGAAAAATGAAGCAATTCGATACGTGCGCTCTTTCTCTCTTCAGTTTTTTTAGGGCTCTCTCTTTTGCTCTCGCTCACGTCTGTGAGATTTTTCATCTCTCTCTCTCTTGCTCCCTTCTGTTTGTCTTTCAACTCTCTTTCTCTCTCTTCAATTTTATTTTTTGACAAGCTGTCTTTCTTTTGTCCCCTTTTATGAGTTTTTTCAGCTTTCTCTCTCTTGCTCCCTTCTGTTAGTTTTTTCAGCTCTCTCTCTCTCTCTCTCTTTCTCTATCTTCTTTGAGTTTTTTTAGCTCTTCTCCTAGAAAGTTGTTTGGCATTGTTTTTTAGCGAGGTGGGTCAATCTTCTGGTGATTCAGTGGGTTCTTTTGGGAGGGAAATCACAATTAGATAGAGGAAAAAACAAATGCATGCATCACAAGGAGATCAACAATGCCACATATCAATGTGGTAACGTGTCTTGAGAGGAATTCGTGTTGGTGATGGTGATGCGTCGTATTTCACTTTTTTGGATGGGATTTGTGTTCACCTCACTAGAAATTGGATCATTTTTGCTCGATTTTTTTGGAACTCCTAATGTTTTTCATTGGATTATTATTATTATTTGGCTTTTATGGCTTGGACTTGGAGGTGGCCAAGGGCATGGCCATCAGGGATGCAGAGTCGAGTCCTTATCAACAGGGACATAACAAGGAATTTGGTCATGAAAAAGCATTGGTTTCTCTATTTTTGATCTCTGAGATATAAAAGAGGTGCTCCACGGCTTCATAAAAGTTATCCATTATATTGCTTTTATTTTGGGGCTAGAAAAAGCAGATTTTAATGCAGTTTTTTTCCTTGCATTTCAAGAGTCTATGGAATGGTACTTTTCTTTGCCTCTGGTTTAGATAGAGCTCCAATGGCTCCTTTAGTTATCCATGGTTTGGAAGACAAATAATAAAATAGAAAAATTATAGATACTTCCCAAAATCAACTTTTTAGAATTCTTACCCCGGTTTACTATCATATCCTAAATATGTTTACTATCATACCTAGACCGCAACATTGGTTTTTCTTGTATTTACCCCCTCCTCCTTGGTAAAAAGAGTCAACAAAATATAATTACTCTTTTCATCCCTAACTCTCTCTACACGCCCTCTCTCTACCCACTCTCTCTCTATACCCCGCCCTCTCTCTATCCCTTCTTTCTCTCTATACTTGCCTTCTCTCTTTGTACCTGCACTCTCTCACTCTCTCTATCCCTTTTCTCTCTATATTAGCCCTCTCTCACTCTCTCTACCGCCCTCTCTCTAGAGAGAGAAATAGTTCATAGCTCCCCCTTCCTTGACAAATCAATGTCAATGGTGAGCAAAGCTAAGGGGAACTCTTGATCTCTCTCTCTCTTTCTATTTGCACTAAATGCTTTCTATCTCTCTATCTCTTCAAACTCTTCTACCCTCTCTCTACATTCAACCATAGTAAACATTAAAAACGAAGTTTTATATTTTTCAATTAAAACCCATGATTCAAATCTCAGTTTTCTTCCTCTGTTTTTCTTTAGTTTTAGCAATGACCAAGCACATTGCACTGTTTCTTTTCCTTTCCATTGCCTCTATCACATGAGAAGTTCTTAGTATAGAGAGAGAAGAAGAAAGTAAAGCTTCTGGGGTAGAGAGAGAAGAAGAACATGATAATATTTTGTGACTTCCAGGCCAGCCTAAAGTGAGTTTTAAATAGCTTTCATGCTATGTTATGGTGAATGAGAAGGTGGGTAGAGAGAAAGAGAGAGAGGGTAGATAAAGAGAGCAAGAGAGAGATGGCACATAGAGAGAGAAAAAAAGAGAGAAAAAGAGAGGGCAGGTAGAGAGAGAGAAAGGACGTGTAGAGGGAGAGAGAGATGGCATATAAAGAGGGAGAAAAAAAGAGAGAGCATGTAGAGAGAAAAAGAGATGGTGGGTAGAGAGAGAGAGATAGAGAGATAAAAAAGAGGTGGGTAGAGAGAGAGAATAAAAAGGTAAAACATGTTAGAGTGGGCTGTGTAGAGAGAGAAAGCGAGAGGGGCTGTAGAGAGAGAGAGTTGAGAAAATGGCATTTTAATGCAATTTTATTGACTATTTGATTGAGGGTAAATACAAAAAAAAATAATGTTCGGGTTTAGGCTGTGATAGTAAAAGTATTAGGAGGTAGGATGTCTAGAAGGTTGATTTTGAGGGGTATCTATAATTTTCCCTATTAGAAACTGCACTGGGAATCAAGATTTCAATTTTGTTAGTGAAAAGCATATGCTTCCTAGTTTCTCGTTTGACTTTATTGTCGATTTGAACCAAACCAGTTATAATTCATGTAAATAAAGCTTCATGCTAAGATGGCGAATGACTTTTGAGGAAGAGTAACAAGTTTGAGTAGAACATACAAATATGGAAATGCATCGAAAATTAAATCTTCCTTAATAAAAGCAACATTAAATAATCCTAGTTTTGGAAACACAACAATAGTTGGAAAGGCAACAATAAAAATTTTATTTTTTTTCTTTTGAGAGAAGGTCACAAGATAGAAAAGTATAATTGTATGCAACAAGATAGAAAAATGTCCATTATACCATTGTGTCACTATTATATATACAATAAAAGAATCTCCACAATGTTTGAGTGGAATACAATTATTTTTCAAAAAGTTCCTTAATGTGTCTCTCTAAAATGCTTTATTCCAAACAAGTTGATTGTGCTGCACCATTAGCTTATCAAAGAACAAAGAGTACCAAGTCATGATTTTGGCCCAAAAAGGCTCACTAGAAGGTGGTCTATTTGTCTTATCATTGATTTCCCTCGGACTATATCCAACAAATTTTTGAAGATTGTTGTCAAATGAGAGGAGGTTACTTTTATCTAAAGACATGCGTCTATGGATACTGATGAATGCAAACGATAATAAAGAGGAGGTTACTTGTTGTTGTGCAACAAACAACAACAAAAACAAACAAATAATAATCCTTAGAATCATCTGAATCAACATAGCTCGATGAATGAATTCCATGATTTATAAGATAAACGATTCAGATATAATGAATATGTTTAAACTCATCATATAGTAGATGGACCTGTATGCTTTAATATCTAGAATAAGACTTCTTCTGTCTATTCTAATGGGCCCAAATTTTAGAATCTTATGTTAGAAAGAGCATGTGTTTCTTTTGTTTGAAACATAATTTTTTTTAAAAAAAAGAAGAGATTGAACACAAGATACAAGGGTTTTATTTTAAATATTTCATTTGAATTTTTGTTTTTTTTTGCATTTGAATATTAAAATAGGAATATAATATAGTTATAGTACTATAGTAAGCACGTACATTAGGATTACATCTTTGTATGATTCATGAGATGGGGATTCTTATTTTCCCCATCGATTCACTTTTATCAATATCAATCAAGAATATTTTTTTTAGTTTTTAGAAAGCAACTTATACTTAGTATATTAGTTAACTTATAGTTAGTATACGTTAGTATATTATATAATATACATTATTCATATTAATTCTCCTTGAAGTGTGCGTCCCCACCCCATAGTTATACAACATTCTTATTGGTTTTGTTGAAATATTTGCAACAAGTATAAACAAAAACAATTATTTTTTTCTTTATGTCCGTAGATGAGCAGCTATATAATAGAAAGAAATCAATAGATCACTTGAACTCATTTGTTTGTTTTGTCTATTATGATCCATGAAAACAAAAAAGTATTTGCAAATCTTGATATCAATCCTTATACTCATTATTTAAGATTATCCATTTAATGAAATTGAAAAAAATTGATTTCAATACTTGGTCAAGTAAGCAGGTATTCAATTTATTTGGACTATGATTCGATAGTGAGTTAGTATGTCTTGTGTTTAGTAAAAGAAAATGTAATGGATATTCTTATTTTATTTAGAATAAAAGAATATGATCTATCATTTTTGATGACTTGTAATTTTTATCTATTTCTATATCTATTTTATTCTATCTATATGAGTAGATAGATATACCTCTATATTTTTAATAGGACTCTCACCTCAAATCTTGACGATTGAACATAGATGGGCAACTATTACTTTGATGAAACAACCATGGTGAAATCGGTTCAAATCCGAGTGGCCTCACACTCAGACCCCAAAAAGGACACAACAGATCCTATATCCCATAATTGAAAATAGAATTCAATTCCTTATTTCTATTTCAGAATTAAAGGATCTCTTCTCTTTTTTTACCAAAACGACTTTCTTATGATATTTCCGAATTTAGAACATATATTAACTCACATCTCTTTTTCAATAATTTCAATTGTCATTACGACTCATTTGATGACCTTTGCCCATGAAGTCGTAGGACTATCTGATTTGTTAGAAAAAAGGCATGATAGCTATTTTTTTGTGTATCACAGGATTATTAGTCACTTGTTGGATTTATTCAGGACATTTACCATTGAGTAATTTATATGAATCATTAAAGAACCATAAGAATTTTTTAAGTTCAATAACCACGCCAAGTACTATATTAACCCGAGGCTTTGTCACTTTGGGTCTTTTAACTGAAATGCATAAATCCGCAATACTAGTACCTGCTCTATAATCCCATTGGCTAATAATGCACGTAAGTATGATGTTGTTGAGCTATGCAGTTCTCTTATACGGATCCTTATTATCAATAGCTTTTCTAGTCATTACATTTAGAAAAAAAGATAGATATTATTGATGATTTCTTATTAATTAGGTTATTTTCTTTGGTGAGATCCAATATTTCAATGATAAAAGAAGTATTTCACAAAACTCTTCTTTTTCATTTAGAAATTACC
Organism: Amborella trichopoda; assembly: GCF_054954075.1. Taxonomy (NCBI): domain Eukaryota; kingdom Viridiplantae; phylum Streptophyta; class Magnoliopsida; order Amborellales; family Amborellaceae; genus Amborella; species Amborella trichopoda. Next base: position 35,327,653 of record NC_142336.1, on the reverse strand, counting down.
ATAAATATCAACTTATTCAGCAATTAGATCATTGGAGTTATCATGTTATTGGTATAGGATTTACCCTTGTAACTTTAGGTATTCTTTCAGGGGCCGTATGGGCTAATGACGCATAGGGATCCTATTGGAATTGGGACCCCAAGGAGACTTGGGTTTTTATTACTTGGACTATATCTGCGATTTATTTACATATTAGAACAAATAAAAGCTTGCAAACTTCCAGGGGTCCTCTTCAAAGGTAGTCCGACTGGATTCTTCCAAGCTTCCAGGGGTCATCGCCAAGGAGATCCCTTATCACCTTTAGTATTTACCATTTTTTCGGGTTTTGCGATTGCAAATTCAAGATTGATAATTTCCCATTTGCAATATGCAGACGACACTCTTGTTTTTTATGATGCGGACCCAAGGCAGGTGAAAAACATTGCAAGCTTTCTACAAATTTGTGAAGTCACGATTGGTTTTAAAGTGAACTTTCAAAAATCATCTCTACTGGGTCTTAATTGTAGTGAGACCGTGGTTGGTACTCTTGCTAGTGTTACGGGGTGTAATATGGGTTCATTTCCCCTTCTTTATCTTGGCTTACCCATTTCAGATTCATGTCTACTTATATCAGTATGGGATAGGGTGTTAGAGAGAGTACAATGTAAGCTTGATCTTTGGAAACCAAAGTATTTATCTCTTGGTGGTAGGGTCACGCTTCTAAGCTCGTGCCTGACCAATCTTTCAGTTTATCAGATGTCATTGATCAATATGCCAGCATTGGTTACCAAAAGGATTGAAAAAATGATGAGGGATTTCCTTTAGGGTTTTGAAGGTCATTGTCGCAGATTTCATTTACTGCGGTGGGACAGGGTGTGCACCCCAATCAGGAAGGTGGTTTAGGTATCAGAAAAATAACATTGGTAAACCAAGCTTTGCTTTGTAAATGGTAGTGGAGGAGCCTTCACCTTAAACATCAGCTTTGGTATCAAGTCCTCCTTACTAAGTATGGTTTGGGTAGATCGAACATTTGGATTGGTCGAGGTACTGGGAGGGAGACTTCTAAGATGTGGAGGAATATTGTGCATGTTTGGCCCATGGTTGCAGGCTACTTTAGATGGTCGATTGGGAATGTGAATGACGTTTATTTTTGGCCCCATACGTAGGAGGGTGAATATACACTCAAGTCCCTTTTCCTAGATTTATTTGCTAGTGCTTTAGACCCAATGCCAAGGTGTGTCAGCTGGTTGAGAGAAGAGTAGTCTAATTATCGTGGAATCTTCCCTTGAGGTATATCAGGCTAAATAAATAATTTATTTTCACAATGGTGTGCACTGATGGAAATACTTGATAAAGCTTATATTGCATCAGATGTGAGAAATGAAATGGTTTAGGCAATTGAAAATGATGGTACCTTCACCTTTAAGTCATGCTACAACCTTCTTTTCCATGATCGGTGGAGATGGTCTTACCCCTAGATTGCTGCTGTTTAGCAATGGCTCATACCCCGCAAAGTGCAAGTATTTATCTGGCTGGCTGCATTGAATAAAATCCTGACTATTGACAACCTGATTTAAAAGAGGAAAAACTCTGCCAAATGTTTGCTTATTTTGTAAGACTGATGGTGAATCTACTGTGCATTTGTTTATACATTGTTCGGTTACGAGCTAAATTTGGTATTGGTTCTTTGGGCTGGTCAATACTAGTTTGGCTCTACCACTAGCAGTTGATGGGATCATTACGCTATTGTCTTTACCACATTTGCCGAAGGTTGGTAAGACTCTGTGGTGTATAACAAAAGGGGTAATTCTCTGGGAGGCCTTCGAGGGTATTGCCTTTTCCTTAGATTGTTTGATTCATCCAATCAAACTGTCTATCTGGTCATGGCTATCCGTTTCTAAAGAAGGCTGAGATATATCCAAGATCGATGTACTGACAAATTTGGGCAATCTCTTTCTTCTTGGTGCTTGTAGTAGTCGACCAAAATAAGCCGGGTAGCCCCCTCTTTAGGTACTTTAAAACTTAATTTTGATGGCAATTCCCTGGGCAATCCTAGTAGGGCTGGTATTGGCGCAGTGGTAAGGGATTGTTGTGGCAATACTCTCTTTTCCTTTGAAGGGCCAATTGGATGTGCAACTGCAAACTACGCTGAGATGTGTGCACTTTACCATGGTTTGAAGAATTTCAGGGAAAGAAGTTGTGGGGATAGGTGTTGGATTGAAAGGGATTCACTAAATATCATTAAGTGGTGTAATAAGGAGCAACGGGTTCCTTGAAAACTCCATTCTCTGTGGTTCTGCATTATGGACCTATCTCTCCCATCACGCTTACCTTTACACATGTTTACTGAGAAGCTAATTCGGTTGCTGACGAGTTGTCTAAGAGGGGCGCACTTTTATCTTCTCTTGTAATCTCTGATAATGTAATTTCCTTTTCGTAGAGCTAATAAAAATAGTAATATTTGTCCCAAAAAAAAAAATCAAAGCTTGCATAGTGCGAATTCAACAATTGTCGCTTTGATAGGATTTCTTATCATTTGGATATGCTATTTTGGGGTCAATCTATTAGGAATAGGCCTACATAGTTATGGTTCATTCTCATTAAGGTAAAGATCCAATTAAGAACTTGAGAATTGATCTTGAAGAAACGATCTAAATAATACATATAAAGAACAACGCCCTATGTCCTATTAGAATATAAAAATATAATAAATAGAATAGAAATAAATAGAAAATTCGTGCGATTTTTTTAAAGTAATTCCAATCAATAATTGATTCGAATTATTCTAAAAACCCCAGATGTACCTAATTAAAATTCCCCTTTTGTTAACTTTCTTTTTTAGAAGAAAAAGCAAATAAAAATTATAGAATACTTCTTTTCTTTTTCCATTATCCAGCAAAGGATTCAATAAAAGAAACTTTCAAAGAAAAAAATTATTTGATTTTTTATGCTATCTATTAAAGTGATTTGCTAAAGTAGTTTCTACTTTATCAACTAATAGTATAAGAACGAAATCAGGATAAATACCAATACCTATTACAAATAGAAGGATAGAGACTAAACTAAATATCTCTTGTGGTCCAGAATCCACAAAGTAAGAATTTGGAACATTGAATAGTTTGTATCCATAGAACATTTGGCGTGACATAGATGATAAATAAATGAGAGTTAATATCATTTCAATTGCCATTACAATAATAATTAGTATTTTGGGGATGAAAAGATATTTTGGGCTGGTAATTATTCCCAAAAAGACCAAAAATTCAGCAACAAAACCACTCATTCCTGGCGATGCGAGAGAGGGCATCGAAAAGATACTGAATATAGTAAGTATTAACAATTCCTACCTATTTGTTGAGATAAAGATATCGTATTCTAACGTAACTTGTTCTTGCCAAGAAAAAATGTGTAGCACTAATAAATCCATGAGAAATTATTTGTAAAATGGATCCCTTGAGTGCCGTATCGGTCATGGAACCAATTCCTATGATCGTGGAACCCATATGAGATACAGAGGAACATGCTATTCTCTTTTTGAAATTGCGTTGGCCAAGAGAAGTTGAAGCTGCATAGATTATCTGAAGTGTTCCCACTATTACCAACCAAAGAGAAAATATAGAATGAGCATGGGGTAATAATTTCATATTGATCCGAACCAACCCATATGCTCCCATTTTTAATAAGATTCCAGTCAAAAGCATATATTTACTGTAATGCACCTCTCCATGAGTATCTGGTAACCATGTATGTAGGATATAATCGGTGATTTGGCAGCATAAGCAATAAGGAAGCCAACATAGAAAAGGATTTCCAATCCCACAGGGATACGATTGATTGGCTGATGTTTCAAAATTCAACAGTGATTGATTGGAACTATATAGGCTCATACCCATAACTCCTATTAAGAGAAAAATAGAACCTCCTGTGGTGTACAAAATGAATTTTACAGCTGAATATAGACGGGTTTTTCCTCCCCACATCGATAAAAGTAAGTAAACATGAATTAATTTGAACTCCCACATGATGAAAAAAAGTAAAAGGTCCCGAGAAGAAATGATCCTATTTGACCGCTATACATTTCTAAAATCAAGAAATGAAATAATCACGAATTTCAAGTAACTGGCTAAGCCGCTGAAGTAGCTAAAGTAATGATGAATCCCGTCAATAAAATGGGACCTATGGAAAGTCCATCAATTCCAAGTTTCTTGTGAAAATAAGAAAGATTTATCCAGTTACATTCATCTTCCAATTGGATTAATGGATCGTCCAATTGGAAATTATAATAAAATACATAGGTCATTAGGAGAAGTTCTAATAAGCATATACATATAGTATACCATCAAACCGCTTTATTTCCTCTCAAAGGTATATGCGGATATGGGCAAAAGAAGAATCGTTGTTAGCCAAGGAAAATTATTCATGGTAAAGACAAGATACACTTTGATCAGAAAAACTCGTGCTCGGAATAAAATAATAGATTTTATCTAATCAAGTATGGGTTTTTATCAGTAAAGAGGAATAAAATGGATTCAAATGAAGTTTTCCATAAGGTATCAATAAGCTAGGCCCATGCTACGAGTGGTCTCATGCCATAAATAAACACGTACATTCAAGAAATCCATTGGACATGCGGATTCACATCTCTTACAACCTACACAGTCTTCTGTTCTTGGAGCAGAAGCTATTTGTTTAGCTTTACATTTGTCACAAGGTATCATTTCCAATACATCCATGGGGCAGACTCGTACACATTGTGTACACCCTATATATGTATCATAAATCTTTACTAAATGTGACATTGGATTTATAAATTTTTGGAACATCAGAAATCTGCTCTCTAGTAGAATCAAATACTTAGTAAATGACTGATATATTATAGATACCAGACGAATCGATGTTTGTACCATAAATCATTTTTGTAATCCATTTCTGGGTCTGTTCATGAGATAGTGCCAAGATGCTTTGATACACTTCTATAGATCAGGTGATTCACATACATTTTGCTAATTAATTGAATCGACTAATTAGTCAAAAAATCAATGAAATTCTATAAACTAAAAAAATTTGATTTAATTTAATAAATGAATCAATCGAATATTTGTTATTTTTTCATTGAATTTAGAAATTCAACGAATTTCTATTGAATTTTTCAATATTCATTGAATATTTCTAGTATAATTTATATTTCTTTTAGTTAGTTTAATATATAGATAATTTAGAGAAGATAATTTCTCATGGGATGCAACTGGAAGACCGAGATACAGATTTAAGTAATGGATTATGTGATGAACAATCAGGGTTATAAAATTGTTCTGTAGATTGACCATGGGAGTGAGTTCGGATTTTGTGTCATGACTTCTGTCCTCATCGCTACTGACTGTATATATTCAAATGGAAAAGTTAATTTATGTTCTTTAACAAACATTTCACCAAACCATCTAAAAATGAACATGTTTCCTCTAGCTTTTTCCATGGCTTCAATAAATTTTTCTTTTATATATTGTCGTGATATTGGAGTTCCTTTATTTAGGAACCGTTCTCTGATTTCCCTATTATTATCAAAATTAAAATCATTTTCAATTTTGTTTCATATAGAATTTGAAATGGTTTTATTTCAATTATGTCTAAATGTTGGTCATATTCAACATTAGATAATGTCGGTTCAGGAGAAACAGGTCTTGAATTTTCTTTTTTAGGTGGTTCCACTTGATAAATTGATCATATCTTTCAAACCACAGCGAATTTCTTGCTGAAACTTTTTTTGTTTGAAAGTAGACTCAATTTTATGAGTTATTACCAAATTTTAGATAAAATAAAAGTTATATGATTGGTGGGAAAAATCATGGAATTCAATGGATAGTTCTTGGATTTTGCAGGGTCAGAATTGGCACCCCTCAATCATCACTCCATAACTCTCAATTCCCTTAGGATCTCCTGCTGAAATTTTCGTAGGTAGATCCTACTCTCAAAGGCACAAAAAATCACTGAAGTATGTAATTTAAAAATATAACTGCTCTCCTGATAACTGCTCCCTTGACTTTGCGTCAAAAGATATCTTGTCATGTAAAATTGAATACTCAACGACAATAAAAGGACCTTGACTTTGAGTCAAAAGATTTCTTGTCATGAAATTACTCTCTCTCATCATCACTCTTTGTACTTCTCTCATCCCGCGCCGTCTCTCTCTTTAGAAAGTAGAAACCTTCCTTTCTGAATGTTAAAACCCCACTTCTATATAAGCTTATGCTTTTCTGAGACCTAATCTATTGAGCCATTCTTTAAGACTTTACTCAATGCCTTAATTCTTCATATCTTTTTGCAACACAAGGACTCTAACTTTACAAATCTTTTTGCAATTTCATATATCTAAGTTTGCAAATAGAAAGCAATTGATCCACAAACCTTTCTGAAACTCAAAACCTTAGTTATTATAAATGGACATGACCACGGCCACTCAGACTGGAGCTTCAATCCCTCATGGTCGGAAGGTACGGATCATTGGGAAAATTGGTGATTCTCTTGCACTAGATGGGCAACAAATGCCTTTCATATCAGTCATTGATGCTTCTAGGGTTTGACTCTAAGATCAAGAAACAAGGTATGTTATTCTTGTTCCTCAGAATACCGTGTTATTTTTAACAAGGTTATTTTTGAAATTTTTGAATTGTTTTAGTGGTATTTTAGAATATTAATATTCACTTGGATCTCAAGTTAAATTAGTGTTTCATAGGTTTATAAAAAGTTTGATGTCATAGTTTGAGGGAAGATGTTATTTTCAAATAAATTTTATTTTATGAAAGAAGAAAGTCATCTTCTCTTGGCTTGATTTACAGGTATGTTCTTCCTCTCTCCTTGTTGATTTTACTTGTTTAAGATTCAGGAGAATGGTGGATTCAATTTCTTACCTATTCTTCCTGCATCAGGAAGTATGTACATGTACAAGAGCTTATCCCTAAGCACTATAAAGTCATGGTGGCATATTTAGCGGATCATGGTTTGTCTTTAGAGGAGAACCTGAAATTCATATATTGATATTATGTCCTATTGCCCATTAATTGACTTTGGCGATCCAATTATGAGCTCTTGCAGTGGATTGCGGGTCATAAGAACTGCTGGGTCAATTTTAGAAAGCTAGTGTGGATCGTGGTCTACAGTTGAAGGGTATTATCTGTTCTGCATATGCTCCCTTACAAGACAATACCCTGGATGAGGATATTGAAAGCTCAATACCTCAGCCAGATCATGCTCCTAATGAGAATGAGTTAGGCGATAATATCGAGAATTTTGTTTTCCACTACCCAATTGCAATGTAGAGCACCATCTGTTTCTTTTGTATTTTTCTTTAATGAAAATTGCTTACTTCTAGCGAAAAAAAGAAAGAAAAAAAGAATAGAATTCCTAATCCATTGTAATGGTATGATGCATTAATCCATTCCATAAATAAGTTTCTATCATGGCATATGTATGTTATGTTTATGCCTTTCTCTTTCTACTTTATTTCTACTTTAACTTTAATAGAATAGATTCAACTTTCTAATTTAGAAGAATCAAATATTCTATGAGATTTTTGTATATTGTATATTATATGATTACAACTATTTCTTCAACAAATTTGGTTGATTGATACGAATTGATTTTCTATTGCGATAGATTGATGAAACAATAGTTGTTTCAGCGACTGCAATAGCTATAAAGAAGATCGAGAAAATGACTCCCATTAATTGTCGACTATCAAATAAATCAGAAAAATGTTACGAGATTCATATTAACAACATTCAGTCTAAGCTCAAAACACATAAGTGCTCTAACCATGTTTCGACTTGTGATTAATCCATAGATACCCATAGAAAATAAATAACTGCTTAAAACAAGTGCATACTCGAACATCATTGACCAACTCCTCATCAATCTCGATTTATTTCAATATGAAGAAATTGATTGGCTATAAATATAGACAAAAGATGTCGAATATAATAAGAAGTACGATACCAAGACCAAGGAAGGTATTGGTAATGAAATGGATCAAACTAGGCTAAAAACTTTTCTCTATGTCATATCTTTATATGTAATATGTAACATGAACAATATTCAAATGGGATTGAGTAGGGATTGATGTGATAACAAAAACACAGAACACAACTTTATTTAATTGATTCTAGTATTCATATTTCATTTGATATTTGATTGAATTGACACTTCCAATTCAATTAGTATTATTTTTATTTTTATTTTTATTTTTATTCCGCACAAGTCATAGCAATTTCCCCTGCCAAGGCAACTAAAAGAATTACAGAAATGAGTTCAAATGGAAGAAAAAACTCAGTTGATAAATGAATCCCAATTTGTTGTATGCTACTTGTAAGGTCCTGCTTTGATATGATTTGATCTTGTAGTTCAAATAATCTCGTACCATGACGTATCTAGAATAGTAGCAAATAATGAAAAATGAATACTTGTACAAACTATTGAAGAGATCCCATCTCCAACGGTCCAAAGATGGAAATTATTGTAATATTCTGAACCATTCATGAACATCATAGCAAATATGATTAAGACATATATGGCTCCTACGCAAATAAGGAGTTGTAGAACAGCTACAAAATAGGAGTTTGATAGAATATGGAATAAGGACATACGAACAAGAACCAATCCCGATGAAAAGGCAGAATAAATAGGATCAGTAAGTAATACTATACCTAAAATTCCTAATATAATACATGTGCCCAAAGATACTAAAAGATTATCATGTATTGGTTCAAGTAAATCCATGATGTACGAAACAATAAATCGAAATATTTCATAATCTTACTGACCAAGAAAAAAAAAGAGGTTACCTTATTTTCTTTATCTTTTTTCTTTACCTTCCTAATTGAATTTCTTGTAATTTTAATGTGTTGTAGATCAATATTCATGTAGATAGAAAATTTTGGACATTGGACTAATCCTTTTTCTGTATACAAAAAAATGTTGGTGATTTTTAATTTCGGATGCTTGGGTTTTTCCTGGGAGCTTGAGTTTCTCTTGTCAGTTCACGAATCAATTTTGGCCTCAGATTCAAGACTTGTTTTGAGGGAGCTCCGCTTATCTCGGATTACGGTGCTAGAAGGGAACATTCTGAAGTCGCTTAAAGGGATTTTCGGAAAACAAATTATTTAGGATTGGCTTGCAAGCTTGGATGGTAAAACTAGCAAAATAAATTAATCAGGTGATTGCTAACGCACTGTGTTTGCTGTGCCCATCCATAGCATACGAAGGAGTACAGAGAAACGAGGTGTGGGCTAAATTTTCTACCTGTTTAAACGTGGCGGCAAATTGCGATTCCCATTAATTGATGATCACACCGATATAAATAGAGAAACAAAAAAAAGAAGGAAGACAAAGTGGTTGAACTCCTTAAAAGATGCCCAAACAAAGGCTGTGTTAGGAGATTCAGAATGGGATCTCAGAAATTTAACCCTGGGAGGACAGCAAGAAGATCTTTATAAAATGCCCAATTGCTTTCAGTGATCATCCCTCTCCAACAAATTTCATGTCATCCTCAACATATTGAAGATTACCTCTAATTATGCTTTATAATTGCGAAAAACTGACCACGATTGGTGATGGACAAGATCCCATATTTCCTTCCAAAATCAAACTGATTCCCTACTCGAGTTCATGACTTAACTCAGCTCATCTTCAGTGCCATTCTGCTAAACTCAATCACTCTACTGCTCTGAATGTACTATACTGGTATTGGTAGTGCCCACTGATGAGATATTATTTTTGAAATATTATTTTTGCTGCCCTTTCAAACAACTTAGTTTGATATAAAAAAGGTCACCATGCAAAGAGGTCTTGGGCACATGGTGAAAGCGACTGTATGGTGTACACCTTGAGGTGATGTGAAAGTTTCAAATCAGATTAAGGTCAAATAATGACCACATGGAAGTGTACAAGCCAGATGGACAAGTTAAGCTTGTGTATTACTAAAATCTCTATCTGAGCAGAGTGTTTGAACTCCATCCCATATGGTTAGCAGGCATATACTGATACTGTAAAGGACTGAAATGCTATAACAACACACTTAATTCCTAATGATTTATTGCTTTACAAATTTTGACATGAAATGTCAAAGGAAGGATGCACCTTAATGTCCAAAACTGTCTCAAAATCAAAGTTTAGGCACAAGAAAATTCATGTGGCTTCCTCCTTTTTAAATCCAAGCATATCACTCTGGCATATGATTTTTGAATTTTGGATTCTATGTAAGTTTTGCAAAGAGTCGACCGAATTTATGTTTCTTCTGGGTACAAACTCTCCCCTTATCAATTTTCTCTTGCCTAACAAGAAAAAAACTGAAGATATGTTTCTTCCAGGTACATACCACTTTATCAATTCTCTCTTTTTGATAAGAACCTTATCAATTATCTCTTTACCCTTTGACGAACAGAAGCAAGAAAATGGGATTTCAAACACCAAGCAGAAATTGGGGGGGGTGGGGGGGGGGGGGGGGTTGCTTTCAAACTGCGCCTTTGGAGGAGGGGCCAAGGGACCTGTAATTATGCTTATGCAAGTCACTAAAATTAATTACGGGGGGACTGTGGAATTAGCTCAAAACCACAAATATTATACCAGCCCTAACATGGATTCTTAAGAGCTCTTAAGAGGCTCCTATACGGCGACGTATACACACTACAAATAGTTCAAACACCAAACAGAAATGGAAGGGGGGGGGGGGGGGGTTCAGCTTTCAAACTATTGATAGAAATAGATACCATATAGCTAACAAAATCTTTTTTCCTCTTATGATCAAATTATGAGTTTTATAAGAGCCAACTTTCCATGAATTTTTCATCACTCGCTCAGCCCCTTTCCAATCTTTCTCAATCTTTATAGGAAATAAAAATAATGCCCTCTGGGGGTACTTATTTTTTGCAAAATTTACAATTATTTTTGAAAGCTATACAAATTTGGAAAGGAATCGCAAGTCTTATGGCCAAAGATGATCACATAACCCAATGGCTGGTAGGCAAAATTTTCATAATGATCACACAGACATCTTAGGAGAACATTAGGGAAGAAATTAGTGATTCTTATTTCTCATCAGTGACTCCTCTCAGCATTATATATCAAAATTTATGAAAAAATGTTTCGAAGTTCAAACTGATGATTCCTTTTTCACTTAAGAATGCTTTTCACAGTAAGAGAAAACCAATTCATACTTTTGCTTGCTATCAAAAAGTAAGTTCAACTGATGTTTCAAATAACTGTCTTTAATCTCTTAGCAAAATTGAGCCTTAAATAAGAATCAACGCAAATGGACACTCCAAACAATACCAAATGGAACACAGAGGAACACAGGGAATTAAAACCCAATGTATTTTCAGTGGTGTCGATAGGAAAACTTTGAAGAATTCAGGACTCATATGCTACATTACATCATCACCATTATCACAATTTGACATTGAAAAATAGGGAGAAAAAAAAAATTACATCAAGAGCATCTGTCATCCCAACCCTTCTTCTCTGGTCAACAGAAACACAAAGGAGAAGAACATGATCTGATAATGGAGAACTGTTAACAATTAGGGAGTCATATGTTGCATCATCACCAGTTTCAAAATTTAGAATTCACAAAAAAAAAATGCAACAAGAGCATCTATTATCCGAACCCTTCTCCTTCTTGAACCAACAGAAACACACCCAAACCCGTCTCCTTCTTGGACCAACCAGAAACACGCCCACTAGTTCCCTCCTCCTACAACTTTGTATTGCTTCTCCACAACCTTCCTGTATTCTGCACATTCAACAAAAATATTCCCTTATAAGAAAAAGAACAAGAGATCAGTACCCTTGATTTTGGCTTAACTCTAGCACACTCACCTTCCTGATTGATCCACAAGGCTGCAGCTTGGTTGTTAAGGGGAGAATCATTGTTTGGTTCTGAATTGAACAACAACAGAAAACTAAAATGAGAAAAGCCCAAGTACATTTCTTTTTTATTTTATTTTTACCGGGGGGGGGGGGGGGGGGGGGGGGGGAGAGAGAGAGAGAGTCTTAGTCGAAGAATATTACCTCCTAAGAGACTCTGAATAGAGAGTAATATTGTTCTGACATCATATGCGGATGACCATTTATCCTGGTTCAAGGGGAAAAGAAAAGGGACCACAATAAATAACCAAAAAGAGAGATGTAAATTGGGGAGAAAAGAAAAAGTAAGAAATAAAGGGCAAACCAACCTGGAGGATGTCCAAACAAATGTTGCCAAAGGTATCAACATTGGGATGAAAGATAATAGTCTCAAATTTAACCTTGGGTGGCTTGAATGGATAATCAGTGGGGAAAGAGAGAGACAGCTTGTAGATCATGCCTTCATACACTGTGTCTTTGCTCCCTGTGATGGTCCCTTTCCAACAAAAGATGTTGTCACCTTCCGGGAAGGCAGATATACCAGGATCTCCACACATCTGAGAAAACCCAATTCACACATCTCAGAATAGACCTAGTTTTTGTAGTATTTTATAATGCAGGAAATAAATGATGATAAATCCTAAAAACCAAAAGAAACAGAATCACCAAAGTATACGGAAAGAGTTGACAGAAAGAACCAGGCCCAAATTAGGAAGAAAATGTAAAACAGATGCCATAAAATTAGGAGGGATAGACAAATGAAGGACTAAGAAGAAACCTATACTGAAGGAAGATTGATCTTGACTTACCATCAGTGACATCAACTCCGATTGTAGCCTGTATTTGTTACAAACCCAAACAAACAGAGAGACGGAAAACGAAAGTAAGAAACCAAGCCATGAAAGAAAAACTGTCCCAATTGAAATAAAGAGAGACAAAATTTGAGATAAAAAGGAAGGGGAAGAAAACCTTCGAGAAACCGATTGACTATCGACGCCTTTGGCAGGAGGCTGAGGTTGCTTGGAGGCTGTTGGAGGTGCTGGGGGTTGAGGCATGTTGTTGTGGTATTCTGGCGAAAATCGGGCTTCAGATTGACCATTAACAGTCATGGTTCTCTCTCTATTATCAATGTGGAACCCAAAAATGGAATTGATTGCAGACGAAGAAGATTATGGAGAGAGAAAAGAAGCAAGCCCTTTTCCTTCTCTTTTCCCCTGTAGCCTGAGAGAGAGAAACAATGGAACCCAATGGGGGGGTTGCAGAAAAAGAAGATTATTGAGAGAGAAAGAAGCAAGGCCTTGTCGTTCTCTTTCTCCTAGAGAGAGAGAGAGAGAGAGAGAGTGAGGGAAACGGTGAGCGATGGATATATAGAAACAAAGGAAGTGCTTTTCAGGAAGGGAAGGAATCAAAATCTCTTTTGGGTCATCACCATTCGAAATTTTTCGAACGTTGGGAATGGACGGCCGTCGTGGGCCTATCCCAACGGCTAGTAGCATTAAAAGCCCTCCTGTGACACTGATAGGTTTCCTCAAGTCTAGGGCCTCTTGAAGGGAAAATGGCTGAAAACCTTCTAAAATATACATTTTAGACACTCTACCCCCATTTTAAATTTTTGTCATTTTTTTTTCTCAAAAACCATCTTTTCTAACTAATACCCCCAACTAAAAAAGTGATATCTTTTTTAAAGAAAATACTCCTCCCCGTACCTTCACTGTATGAACAAATTGTTTGGATGGGCCCCAATAATGCTTTTGTCGGACCGCGGTTGTTATTTGCCAGACTTACGACATATGCCGGACTGCATTTCTACAATATCGGATTGCTTATTTAGACAGTGATACACCGGACCGTAGACTACTAATGCCGAACCATCCTACTCATGTATCCAAAACACCGGACCGAGACCATGAAATGCCGAACTTACGTCTCCAGTAGTAAAATCATCGGAGCGAAGTTCTGTAATGCCAGACCGCGAGTATTGCCAGACTGCAGCCTCCCAGTACCGGATAGATCGACCATAACGTCGAAGTGATGTTGTGAAATGCCGGACTTAACATCATTCCAGAAACACGTGCCGGACCGCACATTGCAAAACATATCATCGGACCGCACACATACACTGTCGGACAACTACATCAAATGCCGGAGTGAGTTTATTATTTATGCAAAACTTCAGACCGCGCCCACAAAATGCCGGATTGCCTACGCAAACGTTGAATCGAATGTCGCAAAATGTCGGAACGCCGGATTGCCTACGCTAATGCCCTTTTTAACGTAGAAGTGAAAAAGAGGGAGTAATTTTGTCTTTATTTCTATTTTTTTTAGGTTGGGGGTATTAGTTAGAAAAGATGGTTTTTTGAAAAAAAGAAGTGAAGAAAGTTTACGGTGGGGGTAGTGTCTGGAAAGTATATTTCAGGAGGTTTTCAGTAATTTCTCTTCGTTGAAATTGAAGGACAACAACGTGGTTATGAGTAAATCATGAGATAATATACTATAATACTATCCAAAAGATATTCTACTCATGCGAAAATAGAACTCTCGTTTACTCCCTCGGGGAAATCCCCACCTAGAATAAATTTTAAGAACCAATATTTGGGGATGTAACATTTTCATCCCTTAAATTGATCTCAATTAAAAAAAAAAAAAAAAAAATCCTAATTGTACCCTCTGTTGAGATGGTGAGATCTATACGTTAGAAAACTCAAATTTTAATTTTTTTTTTTTTTGGAGAATAATCATCTAAGAACTCTAAGTAGTTTCCAAAATTTCAGATTTAAAAAATCCTCCCCACTAGGTCTTTGGACCGAGGGAGTACAAGTAAAGCATGCTCTCGAGGAAGTATAGTATATGAGCTCATAATACTATCATTTTTCTTCCAAGGGGTCAAAATACTTATAATTGAAATTGGACACTTAGCTGTTTATTATTTCTTTAAAAAAGAAAAAAAAACCGTACTACTGCCTACCAGATTACACATTTTACAGTTAAAGATGATTAAATTGACCATAAATAATCTCTTCTATATGGTAATGAAGACTTTATGGCGTAGGCCCGAGTTTGAATGAGTGGGTCCCACAGACCATCCAATGATTTGTAGAGCACTAGTGTCCTATCATCACACTTTAGCCCCTTGGATGCGTGGTTCTCATTGTGACCATGGGGATAATATGTTAGAATGAAAATTCAATGAAATTAGAAGGGTATGCTTTGAAATAGAGGGAGAAAAATTAAGAATGCACTTATGTGGAAATTAGAACTATTGACTAATGGAAAAGCTTTATATAGGGCCAAGGCTCTAATCAATCAAATTAGAGCCCACTTCAAAAATTTCAGGTCATTTTGATGCTTAAATATCTTCAAATTGATCATCTTGATATATAAAGATAAGAAAAAAATAGATTTCAAATTTTGGAAATAGTGCATCTTATAGCGAATTTTTGGACTGTCAATTTTTAAGATTTTCAAGTTTTCATAGATCTGCTCAATCTACACTATTTTTTAAGCTTTAAATTTTATAATTAAATATAAAAATGTATTTTCAGGCAAGCACAAAGATTTCCAGTATTGCAACCACATTTCTCAATATTATTTGAAAGTGTGCTTTATTTTGATTGTTTAGAGCCTTGGCTCTATACAAACCGCACCCCTGACTAATACATCCCTCCAGCTTAGCAAAAGTGCTCTTTATATTTTGTAGGGAAATGCTTTTGTATCACTGCGGTTGCATGCATCCCGTGGTACATCCTCGATCGCGGCAAAACCTCACCATTTTTTGAACCTATAGGACCGTATAAGCAATGTCAACAAAAAGTTCAGGCAACATACGCAAGAGAAAGCCTATCCCCAAAGCTTTTCCCTCTCTTTGACATTTTCTACATTTTTCATTATTAATAAAGAGAAAATATGGGATTAGCCCAGTAACTTATATGAATATATGAATCCAACGGTTCAGATTGAATTTGAATCGATCTGACGATCACAGATATCTAGTTGTGTTTAAATTTTATTTATTTTTCTACAAATCCAAATCATATGAAATTTTAGGCATCAAGATGCACCTAATAAAAAATATAAAAAAAATTATCCGTGAAAAACAAAATGATCAAAATACCTCCGAAATATTTCAAGGGTATTTTGGTCAATGTTTTCATGTAAAATATTTTTTTGATGTTTTTTAAAGATTCAACTCTTTTTGATGAACACATGCCTAAAATTTCAAGTGATTTAGATTTGTAAAAAAAAAACTAAAATTCAAATACTATCGGACATCCGTGATCATTAGATCGGTCTAAATTCAATCTCGGACGTTGGGCTCATATATTCATATGAGCTAGTGGGCTAATCCCATCTTTTTCCATTAATAAATAATCTCATGTTTTTTGGAAAATTTATGTAAGAATCTTATTTGTCTGGGGAATTATGCTTTTTATTTTATTTTATGACTCAAAGTCCTTTTATCATCGTATTTTTATTTTTTCCAACACCATTTTTTCTTTCTAGCATAGAATGGATTTTGACCTAACCAATTTTCCTAAATAAAAACATAGGTTTGACACTTAAAATAAAGTAAAGATCATGTTTATATAAGTTGTCCACCTTATACTATTGAAGTAAGGTGCACTTTGAAACATGAAGAGAGTGTTCGCATGTTGGAAAATCCTCCCATTTGATCACCTTGACCTCATGATGTATGGTTATGAAAAAAAAAAGAATTTCAAGTCACAACTTATCTTGATTGTCTTTTTTCAAGATTTTAAGCATTTATATATCTGCTCGATCTATACTACTTTTCAAATTTTTAAATTCATATCTAAAGATGAAAATAAATTTTTAAGCTATCATAAGGTTCAGGACACTGGAATTACATCTCTAGGCAAATCTTAAAGCTGCACCTTACTGGGAATTACATCTCTAGGCAAATCTTAGAGCTGCACCTTACTTCCACAGAATAAGTAGTCCTATACCAACGTCACCCTTAGGTGATAATTGGGTTCCAACATTTCAAAAATGGAACCCAATTTTTTTAAGTAAACTGCATGTACACTATGCTCCCAATGGGAGCATAATGTGCATTTGCTCCCTAGGAAAAAAATAACGACATGATCTTTTTGGGACCAGAGATCTTGGGAGCCACCTCTGATGATTATTTTATAAAAGATGAAAACTATATTTTGAGTTTTTAAACGTTTAGATTTGATCATCCAAAAATTGGATGGACTTTGTACAATTTTAAGACATTATTTTTCAAGTCGCATATAGTGCTTGAAACAATTCTTTTTTAGCTTGATCACTAAGTTTTGAGATAACATTCCAAAATTTGAGGGCCTAAAAAAGTGCCTAGATTGGGTTGTAGTAGAGGGAGCAAAAATGGACAATACTTCTTCCTTAAGTAAACATCAACCCCACTATTTATCCAAAACAAAACAAAAAACATCAAAAGAGAGAGATGACATTATGAGACCCTCCCACACTCATGAGAGTAGGACATCAAAAGATCACCATCAATTTTGGCACATTTGACACATATCTCTAGAAAAAAGTTATCACATGGATGTAGGACTTGACTTTTCTAGATATCTGTGCCAAATTTGATGGTGATCATTTGAGGTCTTATTCACATGGGTGTGGGAAGGTCTCATAAGATCATTACTCGTATATATATAAAATTAGGGGATTGTAAAGTAGATTCTAAAGTTTCATATCCAAAAATTAATCGGAAGTAGCTCTTTTGCCTGAGGAAGCAAGTGTGTAGTATGCTCCTACGCGTTCTTAAAAGTGGGACATGAACTTAAAATATAAAATAATGTGAATATTTTTTAAATTCTAATATATAAGGGATACTTTCATAAATTTCCCTAAATATTTCAAGTACCTGTGAGACCCTGAAATGATGTTGCATTCTATCTTGCGGCTAAAACACTATTTTAGGGGGATTTGTGAGACCTAAAATTTCAAAGAATCATCTTCAAGACATCCTAAGATCAAATTAAAAAATGTGTTTTAGAGCTCAAAACTTCCCCCAATACATTATCCATAAAAATTGATGGTCCATATTCAATACTAGAGGGGATCTTATTTCGAACACGTTTCAAATCCCAAATCACGTTTCCGAAAATTGATCCTAAGCTAAGAAACAAACACATTGAGGTTTCACGAGAGACCCTAACTCTTTACATTTAGTCGAACAGAATCACCAATTATTTTTCTAATTTGAAATGGGATTGTCGAGATCATTTATCTTTTGTATAAGGAAGTCACAATCACTCTCATCCCTTAAAATTTAAAATGGGTAGTTGTAAGAGTATCATTAAATAGACAAAGTTTTTAAAAGAAATCTTGAACTTTGTGATGCATTCCTAAATCATCCGATTTGATATCTAATAAGGGCGAATAGTTGTAACCCCCTTGTAATAAAGATAAATCCCTTGGTATGAAATCCTCCACATAAAAGAGAATGATTTTAGGCCTCAAGACTTTCCATGCTATACCTTTGATACCTCATTTTAGATGAGGTTTCTATAAGGCCTAGGCTTTATGAAAACTTTGAAACATTAAATTCTCAAGAATATTTCATTTTTTTATTAAATCTAGAAATGACGTGGTTACTTTGAGTTTTCAGCCTGACGTGTATTGTGGGCATCTTCAAACAAAATACTTGAGAAGGTACTCAATGAAATAATCTGGTTAAAGTAACCACTTTGTTGATAAAATAATTGAATTGAAAACAAATTTTTTAGGTGATTTGCCTTTGATGATAGATTTTTTATTTTTTATTTTTAAAAAATACAAAGAAACAATTTACTTTTGTACAAAGAAGTCAGAATCACTTGTTCTATGGATTTCAAATTGGGTGGTTGTAAGACTATCATTGAAAGGACTCAAAGTTCAAACGAAAAATTTCTCAGATTTTGTGACTAGCCCTGGCATCCAATTTGACATCTAATGAGTGGGAATAGTTGAGCCTCATAATAATAAAAATCAATGGTCTCAATGAATACAATCCCTTTTTTCGTTTAGATAAACCTTGAACTGAAGTATATAGGACCTACACAACAAACTTCAGGGCCCGGCTTAGAGGCCTTTTCTAGCCACGTTCATTAGTATAAGGCCGAGGCACGAAACCATCAAAGTAAGGCGCACCTTCAAATAGTGTTAATGTTTCAATACTGAAAATCTTTGTAATGGCTTAAAAATTTATTTTTATCTCTAATTATAAAATTTAAAGCCTCAAAGATAGTGTAGATGGAGCATATCTATGAACACTTGAAAGTATTTTATTTTTTTGGATAAGTAAAAATTGGTATGTCAATGGGGATTTAGGCCCCTACCTTTTAGTGAGAATAGAGGGCATTGTCACTTGAAAATCCTTAATTGACGGTTAAAAAGTGCATAACAAGATGCACTATTTTCAAGACTTGAAATCCATTTTTTTTCATGTCCATACAAATTGAGGTTGAGATAATCAATTGAGAATTTTTGGGTATTGAAAGTACACCTTGTAATGAATTTTGGAGGTGTGCCTTAATTTAATTGTTGAGAGCCTGGCTTTTTTTTTTTTTTTTTAATGTTAACAATAGGTATTAATTAATAAAGAGAAAAACTCCAATAGTACAATTACCGAGAAAAAAAATAGGGTAATAAACCCTACTTCAAAAAAGGAACAACCAACACTCCTGAAACACAATCGATTTCAAAAGCTTGAAGACTCTACTATATCAAGAAGCTTGGAACACCCGCTGACCACTTGAAACAAAGAAGCCTATGCCCCCTTAATTAGAAGTCCCAAGCCTCACCAACTCGAATTCACATCTAAGCACCTTCCCTTTGCAAGAATCACACATGTGTCGGGGCTGGGGCGACCTTCCCTTTGCAAGAATCACACATGTCGGGGTTGGGGCGACAGCCTGACGGTGCCCAAATACTCTCGATAAGCTCGTGGCGACATCTAAAAGGAGTCGGTGAAACCATCAGCCAAAAGTAGGGTAAAAAGAAAAGAGCGAGATGATGGAAGAAGGGAGAAAAACCAGAAAGGGGGCAGCCGACGAATCAAGACAAGGAAAAAGAGAAAGATATCGCGAACAACTCGACCAGGAAGCTGTGTAGGCCAGAGTAGAAGATCTTACTTCCCAAGAGGAAGGGAAATTGCTACGTGACAGGGGAGAAGTGGCCCTCGGCAAAGCCAATCCTGTTTTGGGCATTAAACAAAGGAAGCAAAATCTTCTCCTGACGAGGAAAAAAAAGTGTCTTTCAACAAACTGACATTAATGACCTAACTCACGGGTTGACAAGGTCTCGGATTCCCAAAGAAGGGAAAACCCTACCTAAAAGAGGTGTAAGTGAGAAACAAGAGATAGCGAGCAGGAGGGTAAGGAAAAAGGGCTGGAAGGTCAAGCCTCTAGGGGTAAAGAGGCGGAGGGGGGTGGTGAAGGGTGGAGGAAGAGGCAGCTGATGCTCCTGGTGGTCGTGGCGAAGACGGCAGCTGCTGCTGCTAGACATTAGAGACGGTGGCTGTAGCTGCAGAGTAAACCCTAGCAGAGCTCTGTTCAAGTGGGAGGGAGCTGCTGATTGGCAGAAGAAAAGATGGCTACTACTAGTGCTGCTCCTTGCGGTGCTGGCGAAGGCAGCGGCTACTGCTAGATGAAGGAGACGGTGACTGCGGCTGCAACCCAAACCCTAAAACAAGGCCTCGATCAGAGAAGAGGAGGCCAACCCCTCTTTGCATGATCATGAAATATGCATTGTCGAAAGCGTTTCTTGTTGGGCCGGCCGAGTGGTGCCTCGACAATGTCTCCCTTTGCAAATGTGCTCGGCAGTGTCTTAGCGAAGTCTGGGTTCAGGGTCTGCATGGTGAGTTGAGTTGCTTAGGCGACTCTTGAAAGAGGAGCACCGAGGGTGTTTAGAGCCTCGCTCTTGTATAAATTTTTCCTCCAGACAAATATTTTGCCATTATAGATCTCCTACTACTATTTATCAAATGTCGTCATGACAACAACTCTGATATCGAAGTGAAGAAGTTATGCCCATCAAAAGTTGCACTTTCACTTTAGAGGGATAGAGCAATCTTTCTCCTTCTTTATAGAGGCTAAACTAGAAAGAAAAGGCTTTTTATGTTCTTCTATCCTCCCCCCTTTATCTTTATAGAGGCTAAACTAGAAAGGAAAAGCTTTTTATGTTCTTCTATCCTCCCCCTTTTATCCAACGGTCCACTTTTTAATGGAGGTTTAAGATTATCTCAATCACAACGTCACGTCTCTATATTGTTATATTTTTAAATTTTTTTTTGTACAAACTGTTTTGATACCAAATTTTGGACGTCCATTCTTCTATTAAACTAGCATGCTAGCATGTACAAAAAAATATAAAAAAAATATTTTTAATAAAATAAACGGACCAAAATATCTTTGAAAGTTTTAAGGGATATTTTGATCATTAGTTTTTATCGAAAAATTATTGTTAGTATTTTTTATAGGTGTACCCTAATGAAAAGATGGCACGTACCAAATTTCATATTCAGAAAAATTGTATTAAAAAAAACCAAAAATAAAATAACATCGGATCTAAGATCAAACGGTGGGTGGCTCTCTTGATAAAAAATAGACCGCTGGATGATAGGGGGAGGATAGAACTTCTATGTTGTTGAAAAAATATAAAAATCTTTCCCAACCAGAAAAGTGTCACTTCAATTCAGGATTTATTAAGAGTTATATTTACATTAGAATTCGGACCGAGGACCTCCAATTAAATGTGGCTTTACACCAAATGTGGTGTAGCCTAACAATTCCAGATAACCTTATCGAAGAAAATTTACAAAGGGTTAATTGATTCATCCAATATCAATCCTCAACCATAAAAACAGAATATCAAAGTCAAAAAGGAAAATGACACAAACAAAGGTGTGTATCTTTCAGCAACAAGTAATACCAGTCAAATTAACGAATTGTAATCTATTGTTAACTTTTTCAATTTTTTCTAGCCCAAATATTGGGATGCCAATTTTTATACTTCTCTTCGGAAATCCATAAAACACTTAGAAATTCAAACTCCTCCTCCACAAACATTTGAAATAGTTTTCCATTTTTAAATTTTCAATTTGTCCTACCAAAATGATGATCTCATTGACTCATTTAGGATCCAATAAATTGCAGAGAAAATCAGAAATTGCACAGAAAAATCAGTCGATACAATTCAAGAAACTCTCAATCGAACACTCTCCAAACTAAGATCAATCAAATATGAATAAAACCTTCAAACTATAGAATCAATCTAAACTACCTGGCTGTAAATGAAGCAAGAAAAAGAGGCTTGAGGAGAGCCGGAAATCATGGAGGGATTTCTCTCACTAAAACCTATCAAATAAGATAGAGAGAGTACCTTTAGAGATGGGGCTTCAATGGCTGTATAGAGAGAGATGGAGTTCCACCAAGTAGAGAGAGAGAAAGTTGGGTTTTTCTGCTGTACAGAGAGAGAGGGAGGACCACCACCTAGAGAGAGAGAGAGGGAGTTCCACCATGTAGAGAGAGAAAGTTGGGTTTGTCTGCTGCACAAAGAGAGGGAGTTCCACTGCATAGAGAGAGGGAGTTCCACTGCGTAGAAAGAGAAAGTTGGGTTTTCTACTGCATAGAGAGAGAGGGAGGACCACTGCAGAGAGAGAGAGGGAGTTCCACTGCGTAGAAAGAGAAAGTTGGGTTTTCTACTGCATAGAGAGAGAGGGAGGACCACTGCATAGAGAGAGAGGGAGTTCCACTGCACAGAGAGAGAAAGTTGGGTTTTTCTGCTGCACAGAGAGAGAAAGTTGGGTTTTTCTGCTGCACGGAGAGAGGGAGGACCACTGCGTAGAGAGAGAGAGGGAGTTCCACTGCGTGGCAAGAGAGTAGCAATGAGAAAAAAAAAAGATGTGGAAGAAAACGAGGAGACAGAGAGAGGGCATGTTGTTTTGGTAGAGAGAGACGAGAGGGCGTGTTGTTTCAGGAAGAGAGATAATCGTGCATGTCAGTACTCATGCACTGCACTGACAGCGCCCCATTAAAAAAAACCATATTTTTCACAAAAAATGCAGACATTTCCTACTGTCTTACTAACCGTCCATTTATAGATGCCCGTTGGGCGCAACTGAAGCATATGCACGAGCGGCTTAATTTCATATTTTATATATATATATATATATAAAAGGATAATTTAAACTTTACAACTTTCAAATTACAAAAGTTAAAGATAGAGAGAGTTGTGAATGGTGGATTTATTAATTTTATAGTTTATTTTTTTAAAAAAAATTACATTTTGTGCTATCTTCATCATTAAATAGGAACAATTTCATAAATATTACGACAAGACAAGGCGTACTTTTGTCTTCTCCAAAAAAGGTAAAATTGAAATTTTTATTAAAAAATAATGGCACTCTACAAATAAAATTCTAAGACATTAACTTCCAAAATGCCATGTACTTTTGTAAAAATTTCAAATTTGCTATTACTTAATAGTTAAGTTACCTATTAAAATAAAATTTTAAACAAAAAGTAATGATCTTTCTTATAAGGGAAAAGTTTATATAGAGCTAAGGCTCTAAACAATCAAATTTGATATTACCTCAAAAAGTTCACTAGAAGGGGTTGTTTTGATGCGCAAATATCTTCAAATTGATCATCTTGACATCAAGATGTATGGACATGAGAAAAAAATGGATTTCAAGTTTTGGAAATAATGTATTTTGTAGTGCATTTTTAGACCGTCAATTTTCAAGATTTTTAAGTTTTCATAGATCTGTCAATCTAAGCTATTTTTGAAGCTTTGAACTTTATAAAAAAAAACATAAAAATATATTTTAAGGCTATCACAAAGATTCTAGTGGTAAACCACATTTGTCGACGCTATTTGAAGGTAGACTCTAATTTGATTGTTTAGAGCCTAGGCTCTATACAAACCACAACTTTTTGATAAATACACCAATCACATCCCGTTCTAACTTTAAGTTTTGTATTTTGAGGGGTTGTTATCTCTAGACAAACCCATAGATATATATATATATAGGAAAAGTTTTAATAAGGTTACAATATTATTGCAACAGTTACAGTTGCAACCTTCTTCACCGTCCAATAAAATAGACAGTGGATATTTAAAAAATAAAAGAGAGGCGGGAAACTGGAAAACGGATAGCCTTGGTTGCCATTTTCAATTGCTCTCTCTCTCTATCCTCTTGGACGTCTGTCTCTCCATCATCATAACCTCTTACCAAATTCTCTCTCTATCCTCTTGGACAACTCTCTCTCTTCATCAGGTTCATCGTAGAACCCTTTAGAGAGAGGTACAGAGAGGTTTAGAGAGAGAGGTACAAAGAGAAGATGGAAGGAGAGCATTATAGGTTATGATTAGAAAAGGTCTCAACACTTTAGAGAGAGAAGGCTGAGAGAGGGTATACAGAGAGAAGATTGAGGGAAATAGAAGGAGCATATCGAAGAAAAGTAGAGACAGAGAGAGTTACAAAGAGAGAAAATTGAAAGAGACCATTAGGGCTTGGGTTAGAAATGGTCGTCTTAGCATTTGTTGCCATTCAAAATTAGCCCAAGTCAAGGAGGAATTGCAAAGTTCAAGAAAAGTTTAATGATTCTCTTTGCTAGCATTTGCTGCCATTCGAAATCCTCTATAACCTTTACAATTCCAGCACCTTCGAAATCCTCTGTAACCTTTACAATTCCAGCAGCTCAATCAAGCAGTCTCTCTATTGTAGGTTTTAGAGTTCAAAATCCAGAATAATCTCTCTAGTTTTTTTTTTTTTTGCCCTAATGAAGATTTTTTTTCCCCCAATTAGCTATTTTGGTATACATGAGCTACTTTCTTCTTCTTCTTTTTTTTTCTTGGTGATTTCTTTGGGTGTTTGTTTTGCCCATATGAGGATTCTTTTGCACAAATTAAAGTTCTGGTGCATCTGAGCTATTATTCTCTCTTTGTTCTGGTGCATCTGAGAAATGCTCTCTTCTATTTTCTTTGTTTTTCTTTTTTTTTTCTTTTTTTTCTTTTTTTTTCTTTTTTTTGCCTTAAATTTTTCTTCCACCTCATTTTGTTCCATGTAACGCTATTATTAATGCATCCATTGCTTGCATGAATTTAGTGGATGTTTATTCTAGCAAAGTCCACAGTTTTTGAAGAACCTTGGGTTCAGTCACTGAATTTATTTTTAGTTTTTTCTTTTACTCTTTGTTTTGGGGAAAAATATTTTTTGGATAAATGGTGATCAAATTAGTGTGAACTATGAGAAAATCATTTTCAATTCAAGATCAACAATTTGGTTGATTTAGTTTTGTTATTTACTTTGGAATTGGGCTACAAATTATCTAATCATCTTAATCCACCTATTAAATTAATTTGAATCAAGCATGGCAAATAAAAAAAATCAAACCAATTTGTCTGGAAAATAAAAAAGAATGAAACATTTTAATCACTGAATTGAATAATTTTCCTAAAAATTACAAATACCAAAACTATTATGCATGGTAAATGGATTTTGAAATGGTGGTGATAGAAGATGCTCCAAAATTTATGTAAATTTGCAACATGTTAGATAAAGCTAAAAATATTCTCAACCCATTAATTTAAGTTTATATTTTGCTTTTCGATTTTGAACTCATTCATCCCAGATAAATGAGTGTGATGTACTTGTCAATGTACATTATATACATGGATTAATAGGAATTTTATATAGATGATGTTATAAAATGTTGGCAAATTACAGATATTGCAATTTTTCTGTAAATTTGCAGCAACATGCTAGTTGCACTGCTCTTTATGAGAATATTAAATATTTTTTATATATGAATGAGGAAGAAAGGCTAGCCCATTATTTGTATAGTAAGAATTTTTTATGTGTATAAATGAGTATGTAAAGAGAGAATGTGTATATTTGTAGCACCCTTATGGTAGCACCCTTATGATATTTATATGTTCATGGTTTTGTTGCTATTATTGTTTGTGATGAAGATAACCATCTTAGAAATATTAGGATTGTTAAACGAGTAGTAATTAAAGCCTGACAATTGTATGATAAGGAGAAGTCTTTAATTCTACCTCTAGAATGTTTTGAATAATTCTGATTTAAAACGAGTCGATAAACGTCTAATTAGAATTGCTTTCATGTTTATAGGTCTGTAAAATAGAATGGACCTAAAGTTAGACACAAAGAACATAATTGACATGGGCGTGGAGAGTATTTCAGGTATTCATATTATTGAGGAGTATAACGACAATGAAACAAATGATATTATTCATGTGGATGATGACAATGGTAGCGACTCTTATGTAAGTCAGGGATGAGACTTGCACGGTAGAGCCAATAACTTCGGAATGTAATGATGAGGTTCCACAAAAAGGTATGCGGTTTGAATCTCATGAAGCCGCATTTGATTTTTATAATAAATATACAAAAAGAATGGGTTTTAGTGTTTGATGTTCTTCAACTTGTTGATCAAGAAAATATGGGTCGATCATTGCTCGAGAATATATATGTTCAAAACAAGGTCTGCGGCACAAGAAGTATGGGGGGAATCAATCTCGACCCTATACAAGGATAGAGTGTCAAACAAAGCTAAGAATCAAGAAAGATGAATATGGCATATGGTTCATTTAGAAACATGAGAAGATCATTCTCATGCCTTTACTTTACTATCCAAAGTCCATCTCCTTCGGTCGCATCGTACAATTCCGAAGGCCATGAGAGAGATGATTTACATGTATAACTCATGTGGGTTAATTGGCCCAAAGATAACAAAAGTGTTGTCTACACAAGTTGGAGGTCCAAGAAGTCTCCCTTTTTGATGGGGATGAGGAGGGTTTGATGGAATTCTTTGCTACTAAGATTGCTAGAAACCCATTATTTGTATACAAGATACAAGTTGATGAAGACATGCACTTAACAAACGTGATATGGGTTGATGCATCGCTTACGAGTTTTTTGGGGATGTAATTATATTTGATTTAACATACAAAACCAATGCCTATGGGATTCCATGTGCCCTAATTTTAGGAGTAAACTACCACACAAAAACTATATTATGAGGATGTGCTTTGTTTCATAGAGAAGATGATGAGTCATTTACATGATTGTTCACAAAGTGACTCGAGGTGATGAATGGACGCCAACCCAAGACAATTATCACAGACCAAGATAGGGCAATGGCCCTTGCAATACAAAATGTATTCCCAGAATCCCGACATCGCTTGTGTAGATGATATTATACAAAAAAATGAGCAGAAAATGGTGCAAGTTGAGCACAAACATCCATCATTCCGTGGGGATTTATACATGTGTATTGACCACTGCACCACCATCATGGAATTTGAAGATGAGTGGCGAAGAATGATAGAAAGACATGAATTGATGAACAATGATTGGATGCAGTCCCTATATGAAATCCAACACCAGTGGATAGATGTATATTTGCAAGATTGCTTCTCTGCTGGTAATAGGACTAGTGGAAGAAGCGAAGCCATGAATAAGGACATTAAGGCATATGTAAATTCCCATACTAACTTGACTATATTTGTTAGCCGACTTCAAGAGTTAATTGATAAAATTTTTGATGAGGAAAACAGTGCAGGCTTACCCTAGTTATGAAGATTGTGACCCGTACGGAGAGGCAAATAGCTCAAATTTACACCCCAACTATATTTAAAAACTTCTTTCAGCCAGAGTTGATGAAGGTCACTGATCTTACTTGTGACGTGCAAAAGGATGATGAGATAATATGCACTTTGAGTTTGAAAGAATATGGGGCATGCCACCCTGCCCACACAATTGTATTCAATAATAATGAGGAGAAAGTAACATGTGGCTGCCATCTATATGAGCGCATGGGTATCCCTTGTAGTCATATATTTAGGGTATTTTTTTTAAAAATTATCATTGAGTTATGCCAATACAATATAATGAAGCGATGGACAAAGGATGTGACAAAGGGGGTTGCTCGTGATGGTTTTGGAATTCAAGTAAGGGCCAATCATGAGGATGCCTATTCTATGCGCTACAATGATCTATTTCAAAGGTGCAACATGCTATTAGCTAATGGGGCCGTGAGTCCTAATGCATATGAATACGCAAAGATGATTATAGATGAGGCATGCGACAAGGTTGCTACTAGAGTGGACAAGGAGAACGCTTCCACAAAACAAGTCTCTCCTACCCCTAGTAGCCTTACATCCTTAGGAACACCTGCCCTTTGTGTGAATCCCATCCTCTCCGTGGCTTCTAACCCACATATGACTATAAAGGCTCCAACTTGTGCAAAGCCAAAGGAACAACCACCTACCCATTTGAGAATCAAACCTCAGTACGAAGAGAGAACAAGTAAGAGAAAGTGTGGTGGTTGTGGAGTCGTAGGTCATGATAGGCTTTATTGTGCAAGGTACGATCAATCATATTTCATAGTTGTGAGTTTAGGTTTTCAAAGCTAATCGAAGTACTATTTATTGTTTCTTTAATACTTTGATGACTCAAGTTTAATGATTATGAACGATTTTGTGTTAGTTAATTACTTAGCTCCAACTTGTGAAATATTGTTTAAAAACTGATCTTAATAATAGAATCTATTAAATGAAAATTGTTTTATCAGATGCTCTAAATATTATTGAATTGTTTTCTTTTTATATTTTGGTACAGAAGCGTCACTGTCGAGGGCTCAAGTAACCCACAATGCTTCTAACCCAATCATTGTGTCTCTCTCCAAAGTTATGTAACCAAAACAAACTACTTAAGGAGATACTTCATGCTAGATTTGTGCATGTCACTTGCATATTGAGATCTTGCCCAAATCATGGCCAAGTAAGGCAAAGGCGTGCTTGCTTTGGTTAGAGTAGCCATTGATGCTAATGGGTGGTTGTGATTGGCTAAGTTGGCAAGTAGCAATAGGCCTTCCACCACCGTCTGAACAATTCTGAAAAATCCTCAAGGCTCATGCCACCATACATATTTAGGCTATTAGTTAGGCTCAAAAGATAATGTTGATGGGGGGCTTGAGATCAGTGGCTTTAGCTTTGGATTCTTATCCTCAAGAATGAATCTCCACAAAGGCCTGATAAACACAACA
The DNA here is from genome assembly GCF_054954075.1 of Amborella trichopoda. Classification (NCBI taxonomy): domain Eukaryota; kingdom Viridiplantae; phylum Streptophyta; class Magnoliopsida; order Amborellales; family Amborellaceae; genus Amborella; species Amborella trichopoda. The sequence continues at coordinate 35,298,713 of NC_142336.1, read as the reverse complement.
CAAATGATCAAAATAAAATGACTTAGTTTTTTCTTATTTTGTAAAATTAAAGTGTCTCTAGCTCATATTGTCAGCAAAATATTTTGCACATCTATGTGAATAAATGAATTACCAACATGTTGTTGATCTATATATATCAACTTGAAATTAAGAACAAAAATTTGCTTTTGTAATAATTATTTGAATGACTTCCAAAAGGAAATAAACACATTACTGGAATTAAAATGAGTGAGTATCCAAATAACCAATTGCATGCACACCCAGAAACATATTGATGTTTAAAGCTTGTGAACACAAAGAAGAAGTATAAAACATTAGAATTACTTCACAATACCAACCACAACAACTTAACAAATGCATATAACTTGATTGGGAATAGTTGCATTATTTATATGAAAAGATCAAAATTCAGCAAGCCCGTCTAAATTCATGAATTATTTGCTGATTAGGTTAACCATTTGAAATTTATAAGTCTTCTTGAATAAGAATTACTTGAAGGGTGTGGTTTCTATAAGGTTGCAACCCTTAAACAATCCAATTAATGTGCACCTCCAAATTTTATCATAACATGTAATTTTGGTATAAAAAATTCTTAAAATTATCTCAAAATCTATGTTCATATCTAATTATAAAGTTTTAAGCTATAAAAATGGTTAAATATCAAGTAGATCTATAAACACATGAAAAACGTGAAAATGGATGGTCGAGATAATGTGTTGCCAGATGCAGTATTTTTGAGACTCAAAATCTCTTCTTCTTTTTTTTCATATTCATACATCTCAATGTTGATATAATCAATTAGAGGGTTTTTCATTATTAAGACAACCTTTTTCGATGCACTTTTGAGGTGCATCTTTAATTTTACATTTTAAGGTTGCAACCTTATATAAACTTTCCCTTTCTTGAATTACTATTAAAATAAAATAAGCATAATTACTTGAACAAGAATTTGGTAATAAATGAGCATTTAAATAACCATTTACATGCCCATTAGGAACCCACATTTGAACTCCTTGACAAAAAAATTGGAAAAAGCATTATCACTTACCAGCCTCGCCCAAATTCTCATTCCCATTGTATTCAAATATATTATTAAATCTAGCAAGAAAAGAAAGATAAACCAAATAGTTTTTACCCCATCATGAATACTCATAGCTAGCAATACAATATCTTTTAAAGTCACTAACAAACCAACCCTTCTCAAGAGGTTACACAGTAAGTGAACTAATTCGTTCCCCATATTATTTGGATCAAATTTATTTCAACATTTATCATGTAACAATAACGAGCCATTCTTCACTCCAATAAAAAAAAAATAAGGAAAACCAAAATAAAAAGGTCATATTTCATCATACTTGTAAAATGATATATTGCTCTAAAGAGCCCTTGTCTTAATATGGAGGATTTATAAGGATACATCTCTTTGCTCAACCAAGTCAAAGAAGTGAAAATAGTCATACACATAAATGGAGGCCATAATAGAGCACACAAATTATCTTAATATGGAAGCCAGACATATGCAAATATCCATTTGCTCATCCAAGACCTAAAAGGAAATTGAAAGAAAAATACACCCAAATGGAGTCAATAAAAGAAAACTCAGGCTATCTGTATCAATCCTATCATGCCAATTGAATCATTTCTTTTAACTGGGATAAAAAAAAAAAGCAAAAAAAACCTAGAAAGACCATAGATTTTGGTCCATTTGGCTCCCTAAGAAAACGAAACCTCTCTCTATTAAAAGAAAAAAAAAAACAGGGAAACCTTATAATGGAGATGGTTATGAACATACATTGCATTGGCATGGAAGAATAACTGAAAACCATCCCTTTAGGGCTGGTCTGAAAATCATTCATGACTAAAAAGGAAGAATGAAGAAATTTACAACGGACTGAGTAGGCATCCAGCCAAGGCCAAAGCTGCTTAACTAGGGTAGCAAGAGCAAAACAAAACACGACCCCATTAGATAAACCCACTCCAATCATAGAGAAAAATCATGTCCTGAGATAAACCCACCATAGACAAAAAACCCGGCTTGTATTTTAGAGAGAGATAGTATTTTGCAACAAAATGGTTCATCTTCCTTATTTTGATAAAGGATTAGGCTTTCTTTCTCAGAGAGAAGAGGAAATGTCAAAGAGGTTTTGAGAGAGAAGTTTGAGAAAGTGAGAGAGTGTTAGGGAAAATGGGAGAATCTAGTGGAGCTGGAGAAGTTGATAGAGAAAGAGAAAAGAAAACTGTGGGTAGATGCAGAAGTTAGAGAGAGAAGAGAGAAAAGTAGGGTTGGGCTTCCTTTTTTAAAAGCCCAAATGGTTCTCGTAAGGTCAAGTTAACCGGCAATGGGAAGCCCCAATTATTTTTCAAAATCCTCGCCATCCAACGAATGGAGGGTGGAAATGACTGCAACCCAACTTCAATAGTTTTGGTTGCAACCATATACAAACCGCCCCTTATATATATATATATATATATATATATATATATATATATATATATATATATATATATATATATATATATATATATATATATATATATGTGTGTGTGTGTGTGTGTGTGTGTGTGTGTGTGTGTGTGAAAAACTATTCCCAACGTTCGCCTACCCTCATCACCGTCCAGATTTCATCGTGCGTTCACTATTGTCTAGTAGTTTTTTATTTTTTATTTTTTTTACATATCAGAATAACCTTAAGTTTGGAGAGTATGTACATCTTACTGAGGCGCATCTAATAAAAATATTAAAACAATTATCTGCGAAAGACCAAAATACCTCCAAAAATTTTTGGAGGTATTTTGGCCAATTTTTTTCATATAAAATATTGTTTTTATATTATTCAAATATTCTCTTAGTTTTTAACAAATACACGCTCCAAATTTCAGGTCATTCCGATTTGTAGAACAAAAAATAAAAAATGAAACACTACCGGACAATCGTAACCTCGCGATGAACTTTGGACGATGATGGAGGTAGGCGAAATCACTGTTCATTTTCGCCTATAGTGCATAGTGTTTTCCTATATATATAGGGTGCGGTTTGTATCGAGCCTAGGCTTTAAACAATCAAATTAGAGCCTACCTTCAAATAATGTCGAGAAATATGGTTTCATTATTGGAAATCTTTTATGACACCTTTAAAATATATTTTCATAGTTATTTATAAATTTTAAAGCTTCAAAAATAGTATACATCGAGAAATCTATTAAAACTTGAAAATCTTTAAAATTGACGGTTCAAAAATGTGTTACAAAATACACTATTTCAAAAATTTAAAATCTTTTTTTTTTCCTCATATCCATGCATCTTGCTGTCGAGATTATCAATTTGAAGATATTTCGGCATCAAAACAACCTCTTCTAGTGTATTTTTTGAGGTAGACTCAAATTTGATTGTTTAGAGCCTCGACTCTCTCTCTCTCTCTCTATACATACATACATATATATATATATATATATATATATATATATATATATATATATATATATATATATATATAGAAAAAGTTGGGGTTAGCCCACTAGCTCATATGAATATATGAGCCCAACGGCCCAGATTGAATCTGGGCCGATCTGATGTCACAGATGTCAGGTAGTTTTTGAAATTTTTGTTTTTTTTCTACAAATCCAAATCAATTGAAATTTTAAACGTATGTTCATTAAAAATAGATGAATCTTCAAAAAATATTAAAAAATGCTTTACATGAAATAAATTGATCAAAATACCCCCAAAATGTTTCAGGGGATATTTTGATCATTTTAATTTTTGCAAATAATTTTTTTTATATTTTTATTAGGTATGCCTTGATGAGAAGAACACACATGTAAAATTTCAAGTGATTTGGATTTGTAAAAAATAAATAAAATTCAAGCACTATCAGACATCGATGACGGCCAGATCGGCCTAGATTCAATCTGGACCGTTGGGCTTATATATATATATATATATATATATATATATATATATATATATATATAGGGTTTTGTTAGGCTACACCACTTGGTGGTGTAGACCTTTAAAGTGTTCAACATTTTTTGACACTAACATGCCCTTGAATTGTAATACAAAATTTTTCAAGTAGAGGCATTTTTGGTCATTTAGAGGGTATAATGAATATTTTTATAAAAATAGCGGTATTATATTAGTAGTTAAAAACAATTAATGCATCTTATGGGTGATGTCACACACCATATAAGTGATGTCATTGTCTATTATTGTTAATAAATGTTTTTGTTTCTATTAGAAATTTTTAATTTACTCTTGATTAATTACTTACAATACCCCTAAACAAAAAGTTACTATGCTATAGGATAAAGGTATCTAAATGTCTAAAAATGTTGAGCACTTTAAGGTCACCACAAGTGGTGTGTGTGTATTTATATATAGGAAATGAAGGGATTAACCCACTAGCTCATATGAACATATGAGCCCTATGTCCCAGATTGATTCTAAGCCGATCTGACGATCACAGATGTTAGGTAGTTTTCTAATTTTAGTTTTTTTACTACAAATACAAATCATTTGAAATTTTAGGTGTATGTTCATCAAAAATAGGTGAATCTTTGAAAAATATGAAAAAAATTGACCAAATAATCCTGAAAAGTTTCAGGAGGTATTTTTGTCATTTTATTTTCCCAAATAGTTTTTTTATATATTTTTATTAGGTGCGCCTTGATGAGAAGAGCACATACGTAAAATTTCAAGTTATTTGGATTTGTAAAAAATAAAATAAAATTCAAACACTATCGGACATCTGTTATCGTCAGATCGGCTCAGATTCAATCTGGATTATTGGGCTCATATGTTTATATGAGCTAGTGGGCTAATCTCATCTTTTCCATATATATATATATATATATATATATATATATATATATATCAATAATTTTACCTTCCCTCATCATCATCCAAACTTCATCTCACGGTCACAGTTGTCTGGTAGTGTTTTAATTTTTCAGATCATTCCAATTAGTAAGAAAACAATGTAGATTGAAATACTACCGGACAACTGTGACAGTGCAATGAAGTTTGGATGGTGATAAGGTTAGGCAAAATCACTTTTCATTTTCACCTATAGGCAGTATCTTCGTTCATATATATATATATATATATATATATATATATATATATATATATATATATATATATATATATATATATATATATATATATATATATATATATATATTGTTTGTAATGATATTATAGCATCACCACATTTTTTCCGTTATTACACATTGGTCGACATTTTTAAAAAATAATCGAATTACCAATTTCGGATTTTCAAGATCCAAAATTTATATTCGTGCCAACTGACAACAATTGAACCTTTCGGTTTCTCAACAAAACTTTAATATTTTCAGATTTTCAAAATCAGTATTGAAACTTTTGGATGTTGAACGTATGAAAAAGTTCATTTTAGAGCCCTCCCAACATTTCCGGAATTTGAAAATCCGAAACTTGTTTAAAAATGAAATTTTTAGATTTTGAAAATTCATAATTAAAATTATAAGATTCTTCAAACCCATATTTACTTTTAAGTTTAAATTTTCATATTTTCTGAAACCGAAAATTGCAATGAAGATCCGAATAAGGCAATGTTGGAAAAAATTTTGGGGCTCTTAAAAACGGTTATATATGTAATATACGAAAAAAGTAAATATAGCAAGTGAAAATTTTAGGTGATATTATAATAGCGGTAAAAATAACATATACATGCGTAATCTTCTCAATTTTATACTCAGAAAATGGTTCATATTAAGTGTCAAAATAGTTTTATCGATGGATATTTGAGGTGGACCTTAGTTCTACAATTTATAGTGCCAACCTTGTATAAACTTATTTCAAAATTTTATATTAAAAAAACTTTGAAAGTAAGTAGAAAACATGGGAAGCAAGATTAGGTACTTTATTGATAGGCAGTTGATCCGGCCAACAGGATCTGAATTGGTGGCCAGGCTATCCACCCTATTAATCTTAGTTAGTGTTCAAAAATCGACTAGGCCAATGCACTTGGGCCTTGGCCTAAGCGATTTACTCGGGTGAATCCGATTATCTCGTTCAAAATCCAGCTCATTTAAGAAAAAAAAAATGAAAAAAAACACATAATATACTTATTTAGTAGAAAGTTTTTTAACATCAAATAGTCAATAGTGTGTTGGTTATGACGTGGGATATTGGCGGCCCCCCTAACGGAGGTTGCGGTTTTGATTCATTTTCTAAAGTTTATATGAAATAAAAAAAGTGATATGCTTCTATGAAATAAAAAAAGTGACAAGTTTTTATAAAAATGGGAAACGGTGTGATTTCTACCAGGTTGCAAGTTTTAAACAGTTCATTTAATGTGCACCTCTAAATTTCATCATAACATATAATTTTGGTGTAAAAATTTAGTAGGATTATCTAAAAATCCATTTTCATATCTAATTATAAAATTTTAAACTTAAAAAATGGCTAAAATCAACTAAATCTATTAACATATGAAAATCTTAAAAATTGACGGTCTAGATAATGTGTTACAAGATGCACTATTTCTAGAATGTAAAATAATTTTTTTTTTCATATTCATACATCTAGTTGTCGAGATGATCAATTAGAGGTTTTTGAACATGAAAATAATCTTTTCCGATGGATTTTTGAAATGCATCCTTAATTCTGCACTTTTAAGTTGCAACCTTATATAAATTTTTTTTTAAATATAAATATAATTTATAAAATTATTGTACAACGAACTCGCTTTAAACTTGTCATGATCTTAGTTATCAATGTGCAGGCGATGGATGGACCATAGCATAGAGAGAGAGAGTCTGAACCTAGAGAGTGAGATGAGAGAGAGAGACAGATAGAGAGAGAGAGAGAGTGTTGACGGGAGGGGAGTAGGATGGATGTGTTGGGCAATAGAAGATTAATGATCATTTCAGACTTTCCGTGGAAGAACGTGAACGATCTTAGTTAAATTTAACACAAATTTCTGAAAAAGTGAAGTCTTACCCATGATATCCTCTCTTATCTTACGGAGGGTCATATAGGATCATTACTTTAAAGAAAGACCTTCTTATGCTAGATGGTCTCCATGATTGATGAATAGTGAGTAGATGAAAATAATGTGCAAGGTGGATGATTTTCGTGATAATACTTTTGTCATTAAGGTTGACGATGATATTTGTTTCTCGTAGGAATATTTTAAGATCTATTGTATTGGGGTCTTTCTCATCGCCTTTATCAGATCTTGGTGGTTTAGATCGCTGGGAATTGAAGGTATGGGGTTTATCTAAAAAATCGACATGTAAATTTTTTGTGAATCATTATGTTCTGTTTTATCTTGCGAGAAAGATTGCAAGGATTGGATCATTCGTAGGAAACACTCGAGATTCAAAGGGAAATTATTAACTGTTAAAAAATGGTCTGAATCTTTATCCTTTTAAAAAATTTGTCCTCTGAAATATGGTTCAAGATAGTTGGCCTACCCATTCATGTTTGGAATTTTGACGTTTTTAAGAAAATTGCATCTCTGTGTGGTAAATTTGTGGCTGTCGACTGGGATTCGGTTATTGGCTCAAGTATTGGTTTGATAAGATTGAGAATTGAAGAAGTTATTAGTCATTCTTTTATTATTTTGAAAGCTGAAAACTCTGAAGTTTTGTTAAAAGTTTTAAATGGTACTGGTAAGAGATATGAGGGAAATAGTAATCAAAGAAATAACGAGATAGAACATATCTCAAAGGATGACTGTAATGTGGGAAAGAAGAAGAAGATTGAACAAGATGCAGGATGGCAAGAGGTTCGCAGAAAAAAATAGAGGAATCAGGGTCCAAATTTACTGGCAAGATAGGGAAATCAGTTGGAGATTAATGGGAAGACAGTGTGGTAAAATTCAAAAGATTAATGGGAAGGGAATGAGCGGCAAGTTGAGATGGCAAGTAAAAAGAACACAAATGCTAAAGATGCTTATCAAAGCAAATGTTTTATTGGTGAGGATATGAGCAATAAATATAATCTGAAGCTAAATGGCCATGATGTGAGAGGAAAGATTGATGCTGAGATTATGAATGCTAATGGTGCTCGGAAGATTATTAGCGATAATATTGTGAGCTCAAAGTAAAATATGGATGGGGTTCTAGGTTTTGGTCTTGATTTGGTGGATGATACGGGCTTGCTAGAAGGGCATAAGTGGAGACAGGAAGCTTGATAAGGAAGAGGTGGATGAAAATGGAGTGGATAATGGGGATATAATTATTCCTAGTTTCCCTAAAATAGGTCAGGAGGACAAAGCCATGAACAGAGAAGGAGATTCTCGAGAATGTTATACCAATAATAATGATTCTGACAACCGTTGTTGAGGAATGGAGGCAGGTGTTTCAGATGATAGAGGCTATGAAAATTCAGGCCATCGACTCTGCTGAAGCAATCGTGGATATGGTCCAAGCTTTGGAAAGTCCGGTGAAACAACAGGAGCCGAACCAGAAAAGAAACTCTGGAAGGAAAAGCGCAAGTAACAATAAAAGTAAACAAACGAAAGGTTAAATCTGTTGTAAAAGCGAAAGCTAAGACAGCGGCTAAGCCCGATCGTTCTATTATTTCTGCTAGCAGGTATGCTACCGGGCATAGTCCATCCTCTTCTAAATATTAAAAATCCTATCATGGAATACTAGGGGCTTATGTGATCTTAGTCGCAAATCAGAGCTTCTATGTTTGGTTAAAAAGTAAATCCTGATTTGGTTTTGTGTTTCAGCAGACTAAAATCGAATGTCCTAGTTTCCAGTCCATTAGAGCAGCCTGAGGTGGTCGTCCTTTGCAATATTGTTGTAAACCTTCGGATGGTATGCCAGGAGGCATTTGGAGTAAGTCCTGATTTGGTTTTGTGCTTCCGCATACTAAAATCAAATGTTCTAGTTTCCAGTCCATTAGAGCAGCCTGAGGTGGTCGTCCTTTGCAATATTGTTGTAAAACTTTGGATGGTATGTCAGGAGGCTTTAGACTTTATGGGAAGTATGAAGAACTGGTTCTTATCGTGTATTTTTATTTGCATAATAGTGGTGGTTTTCGGTTCTCTATCTCTAATGTTTATGGTCCGAATGCACCTATTTTGATATCTGTTTTTTAGGATGAGCTTACTTCTTTTGATTGGGATCATTCTTTGCCATGGCATATAGGGGAGATTCCAATGCAATTAGATGGCCCGAGGAATCAAGTGTTAATCATAGATTAAACTCATGTATGAGGGGTTTTTCTAATTTCATCTCTTATATGAAATTGATGAATATTCCTATGATTGGGGCAAGATTTACCTGATCCAATTGTTGTGTGGAAAATCCTATTATGACTAGATTAGATAGGCTTTTCGTATGTATTGGGTACGCTGAATTGTTTATGAAGGAATCAGTTCGGGCCCTCCCAAAAATGTCCTCTGATCACATTCTATTACATTGGAAAAGTGAAATGTTAGGAAGTACTAGGGGATACCTCAAATTTGATATGGCTTAGTTAAAAAATAAAGAGGTTAATGAGTTGATTAGGAAAAGATGGGATAATACTAGTAGAGGGATGGTGTGGTTTTGTGGCATCTAAAAATATTCAGAGTGTGAAGCAAGGGCTAGTGGAATGGAGGAAAAATAATGGGGTGAATTATAAACAAAAGATTTATGAGACTCTGTTAAAGATTGTTGAAATAGACCTAGAAGAATGAGATACTAGGGTCATAGAATTGGAGGATAGGAGTTTGTGGTTTAGTTTAAATAAGGAGCTGCATGATTGGCTTAGGGCAGATGAGACCTATTGGAAGTAGAGGTCCCGTATCAGATGGTTCAAAGAAGGTGATCTGAATACCAGTTTTTTTCACGCCACCGCAAGTGCTAGGAAAAGATAGGGGTGGCTCAAGGGGATTCCGAGGGGTTGGAGAATGCACTTATCCAACACTTTCATAAGGCTTTCTCTTCAGGTTTTATTCCAAATATTGACTTTAGTCAAGTGCTTTTTATAAACTTCCTGAGGAGAGGAGAAATTGGTTAGAATGACTATTTTGTGAGATCAAAATTAAAGAAGGTGTTTTTAGTATGGCAGGGAATATGGCCCCTGGGCCAGTGGGTTTCCTTTAGGTTTCATCCAACATTTTTTGGAACAAGTTAAGAATGAAGTTGTATGTATGACGAATGAGTTCTATGATAAAGGAGTGGTGAATATAAGTATTAATTCGACCTTTATTGCTCTGATTCCAAAGAAGGGGATGATAGAAAGTCTTGCTGATAATAAGACCCAACAGTCTATTTATTGTCTAGCTTGTATAAAATTTTAGCCAAATGCTTAGCTAGAAGGCTTAAATATGTTATGCCTTTATAGTTAAAGGTCCCCAATCTGCATTTATTCAAGGGTGACAGATTATTAATAGTATCTTATGTGCTCAAGAGTTGATATGCTCTAGGAATGCAGATAAAAAGGCAGGTATCATTTGTAAAATTGATTTGAAAAAATCTTATGATAAATTAGAGTGGAAAATTCTGTTAAAACCCCTGAAATTTATGAGTTTTGGGGACAGATGGTTGATGTGGATGAAAGGGTGTTTGGAGTCTACCCACTTTTCCATCCTCATAAATGGACGACCAAAAGGATTTTTTAGAACATCACAATGTGTTAGACAAGGGGATCCACTATCCCCTTTTCTTTTCACTATCATAGCCGAGATATTTAGTGTTATGATTAACTAGGTGGTAGATAAGGGATTGCTCTTTGGTTTTCAAGTTAAAAGCCATGGTACGATAGTGTCCCATCTGCAATATGCAGATGATACTCTTACTTTTTGTGATGCAAGTGAGATGGATATTCAAACCCTCAAGAGATTTCTTAAAGTGTTTGAAGTGGTTACTGGGCCAAAAGACAAGTACATATGGGGTGGCTTGTGAAGAGGAACAAGTTGAGGAGTATGTGTCGATGGTAAATTGTGGGGTAGGCAGTTTTCCAATTAACTATTTAGGCTTTGCCCCTAACTAGTAATTATAGATCATCAACCATTTGGGACCCTCTTATATAAAGAATGCAGTATAAATTGGATTCATGGAAATTTAAACTTCTTTCTCTTGGGGGAAGACTGACCCTACTGAGAGCAGCTCTATCTAACCTACTTGTTTGCTTTATGACTCTTTTCAAATTGCCAAGTAAGATTGTTAAAATTCTGGAGAACATTATGGGGAAGTTTCTTTGGGGTGGCAATGAGAACAAGAAGTGTTTTAATCTCATCAAATGGGATAAGGTGTGTACACCTATTTGCGATGGGGGGATGGGAATTAAAAGACTAAAGTTTATGAATAGTGCTCTATTAACTAAGTGGTGGTGATGTGCAATTGAGAATGAAAAATTATGGAGAGGCATTTTGTCAGAAAAATATGGGTCTGATATGGAACATGGCATTGTGGCGAAGGGGACCAATAAGAAAGGAATCTCATATTTATGGAAAGGTATGGTAGCCCATAGGATCTTTTTCCTAAGCAGTATGAGAATGATGGTAGGGAAAGGCGATAACCTACATTTCTGATAGCAAAGGTAGATTGGAGAGATGTCCTCAAAAACCCAATTCCCTAATCTCTTTGCAAAAGTCAATTCAAAGAGCAAAATGGTTAGTGATATGGTGAGGGAAGTGGATTCAATGCAAGAGTAGATAATATTGTAGCCGAAGAAAATATTCAGTGTTTGAGCATGCTTCAACAATACTTCTATATCAAAAGGAGAAAGACAAATTTGTGTGGGAGCCTAATACGAATGGGAATTTCTCGGTTAAGTCTGCTTATAAATTACTGTATGAGGATCGTATTGGTTGGAAAGATATTGATGTAGCCAATATCTGGAAATGGCCCATTCTTTTAAGGGTGAGAAGTTTCTCATGACTGTTAACACTGAAAAGGATTTTGACAATGGATATGTTAAGAAAGCAGGGAAAAATCTTACCCAATGTATGTATTATACGCAAAAATGCTGAAGAGACTGTTGAGCATTTGGTCATTGACTGTGACTATGCTATATCAGTTTGGAAATGGGTTTTGGAATGGGTAGGAGTTCACATTAATGTTCCTGTGAATTTAGAAAATCCTTTTAATGATTGGGAGCTAACAGGTATTGGGAAGAAAGGCAAACTCATTTGGAGAATTTTTAAAGCTTCTATTTTATGGGAGGTCTGAAAAGAGAAGGATAGGAATTGTTTCGAGGATAAAAGTGAATCAGCAACTGAGTTGCGTGAAAAGATAAGGATTCTGAAAGAAAAGGCTTTAAAGGTTAAAAGGGTGCGTATTTGACAACCTATGCAAAATGGGTGGTTAAAATTGAACTTCGATGGCAGTTATATGGGAAATGTGTGGGAGGTATTGTAAGGGATGAGTTGAGTTGTGTTTTGCCCGGTGGGAAGAACAACTGCTAATGTGGCTGAACTACAATCTGTTCTTCAAGATGTACAGTTGGCCAAAAGTTTCAATAAACCTTTAATGGTAGAAGGTGACTCTTTAAATGTAATAAAATGGTTGAAAAATGAGATGGAAGTTCCATGGCCTGTACATGAAGTGGTGAGAGAGGCATATGAAGCTTGTCAAAGTATGGAAACTGTATTGGTTCATGTATATCGAGAGAGTAACATGGAGGTGGATAGATTGGCGAAGATGGGAATCTATATTGAAGAACCAGTGGTGGTGTAATTCCCTTCGTTTTTTTTTTTTACCCCAAAAATTTCATTAGAAAAGGTTGTTTTGATGCCCAAATATCTTCAAATCGACCATCTCGACATCAAGATGTATGAACATGAGAAAAACAATGGATTTCAAGTTTTGAAAATAATGTATTTTATAACACATTTTTGGACCGTCAATTTTTAAGATTTTCAAGTTTTCATAAATCTGTCGATCTACACTATATTTAAGCTTTAAAATTTATAAATAAATATAAAAATATATTTTAAAGCTATTACAAAGATTTTCAATATTAAAACCATATTATTTAAAGATAGGCTCTAATTTGATTGTTTAGAGCCTAGGCTGTATACAAACCACACCTTTTAAAATTTTAACTAAAAATATCAAAATTACATCCTTGGACTGAGACTACGGCAAGATGCAAGCCGCTTTAACTCACAAATAAACAATTAAAGGCACCCTAAAAGAAGTTTACAAGACTCCGAATGAGCCCCCACTTAAACCAACATACAAAGATTGACTATAGTCCCACATTTGAACGACACTTAACGTGAAGACATAAATAATACAAATTACATAACAATAAAACACAGTAGTTTGATCCAATCTCAACGACATAATCATCACCAATATAGTTCACATGGTCTCTTTAATATGGGAAGCTTTTCTCCCATTTATTTATTTTTTTTTATTTTTTATTTTTTTTGTCGATTAAAATCTTAGCAACAACTCGCGCGAGATGAAACGGCCTAATCCCAAGTGAAATTAAAGGAAAGCAATACTCAAGTAATCCCCGAGAGCGGACGAGAAGAAGGGTTGGGGAGGGAGCGCAGCTGGGTTTCCAACGGAATTTTTGAGAAGCAAGGTGGTGTAGATGCCTGAGAGAGATATGTTTCTAACGGAAATTTTGAGAATCGGAATAATGTAGATAGTAGGAGATCATCACAAACTTCTCTCATCTCCGGCATCGCCACATCAAAACAAATTTACAGGAAAATTTTAAGTTATTTTTAAAATTTAAAAATAATCTTATATGTTTCATATTTTACACTCTAGTTTCTCTAGTTCCACTTTTAAGAGCACATGTTTCAATCTTATCCTTTTCCATAAATCACATTAAGTTCAAATTTAGTCCAAATTTGGCATATCCGACATCACACACCTATGAAAACTATAAAATAATAATAATAATAAATGACCAAAATACCCTTACAATATTCATGGGTATTTTGATAATAATTTGATCTTAATTGAATATATAACAAAAAAAAGAAATAAAACACACTATAAGCTTGCACAAAGTAGAAATTGAATGTAACATATGAAATATTTGGGTCTGCTTTTCTGGGAAATTTACAACAAAAAAGAAATTTCTTTTTATTTTTAAAAATTTAAAAGTCTCATGATATGTCATGTATTTCATATTTTACATTCAAATCCTATTTCTTAAGAGCACAAAACATAATTTAATTTTATCTCTTTTTTCATAAATTGAATTAAACTCAAATTTGGCATGTTCTTACTTTTCACCTTCACATACATATGGGTTAATAAATAATTTTAAAATAACTAACTTAAATACCATAAAAAATTAGGAGTATTTTTGTTATTTTAATTATTTTAAACTATTTTTTAAACATTGTTGTTAGTGTGTGACGGTGAAAAATATCTACATGCCGAATTTAGACTAAAATACTATACTTTAAAAAAATGGGACTCTAGTATAAAATATGATATATATGACATTTTTTTTTAATTTCATAAATAAAACAAGACTTATGGGTAAATTTCCCTTTTTTTCATTCTTAAAACAAAAAAGTTTTTTCTATAAATTTTCCTATATTTTATTCAAAAAATAAAAAATACAACTTATATTTTAGAAAATGGTCACCATTACGTAATAGTACCAAGAAGGTTTATTTTGGGGTATAGAAACTGTATATAAGGGTTACAACCATAATTATTTAGGAAAGAGTTTATCTAAGTTTGCAACCAGTGTTTGAAAAATCGCAACTCGACACAAGAATCGGTCACCCCACCGCTCGTGTTTAGAAACAAATCGGGCGGATTCTAACATTAAGAATCGGCTGATGACGTAATAACACGGGCGACGCTTAACAAATTTTGTCACACGAGTTCCAAGTGTTTAGAAACAAACTGAGCGGATTCTGACATCACGAATCGGCTGATAACGTCATAACACGGGTGACTTTGAACAATTTTCGTCACACAAGTTTCATGGGCGAGTCTAAACAAATTCTGTCACACGAGTTCCACAGGCGAGCCTGAACAAATTTCGTCACACGAGTTTCGTACACATGCGATGTTTGTCACAAGAGTTCTCAACACGAGAATCGATCACCCCACCACCCCTGTTTAGAAACAAACCGAGCGGATTCTGACATTAACAGCAGTGTTTGAAAAATCGCGACTTGACAAGGGAATCGATCAACCCACCGCCTGTGTTTAGAAACAAATTGGGTGGATTCTGACATCACGAAACGGCTGATGACGTCATAACACGGGCAAGTCTGAACAAATTTTGTCACACGAGTTCCATGAGCGAGTCTGAACAAATTTTTAACGGGCGGATTCTAACATCATAAATTGGCTGATGACGTTATAACACGAGCGAGTCTAAACAAATTTCGTCACACAAGTTCCACGTGTTTAGAAACAAACCGGGCGGATTCTGACATCACAAAGGGCAAGTCTAAACAAATTTCTTCACACGAGTTCCATGTGTTTAAAAACAAACTAGGCGGATTCTGACATCACGAATAGGCTGATGATGTCATAACACGGGCGAGTCTGAACAAATTTCGTCACACGAGTTCCATGGGTGAGTCTGAACAAATTTTCCCACGAGTTCCACATGTTGCGAGTCTGAACAAATTTCGTCACACGAGTTTCACGGGCGAGTCTAAACAAATTTTCCCACGAGTTCCACATGTTTCACGAGTTCCACGTGTTGCGAGTCTGAACAATATTCGTCACACAAGTTCCACGGGCGAGTCTGAACAAATTTTCCAACGAGTTCCATGCGTTTAACAAATTTTTCCACGTGTTTAGAAACAAACCGGGAGGATTCTGACATCACGAATCGGATGATGACATCATAACACGGGCCAGAGTCTGAACATATTTCGTCATACGAGTTCCGCGGGCGAGTTTGAACAAATTTTTCCATGTCACACCACCGCCCATGTTTAGAATGACACCCACGAGTTCCATGTGTTTTCTCGAGTTTAACGTGTTGCGAGTCTGAACAAATTTCATCACACCACGGGCGAGTCTAAACAAATTTTCCCACGAGTTCCACATCCGCCCATGTTTCACCCGTGTTTAGAATGACACCCACCAGTTCCACGTGTTTCACAACACCCACGAGTTATGAACAAATTTCGTCACATGAGTTCCACGGGCAAGTCTAAACAAATTTTCCCACGAGTTCCATGTCCGCCCATGTTTAGAATGACACCCACGAGTTCGACGTGTTGCGAGTCTGAACAAATTTCGTCCCACGAGTTCCACGGGCCAGTCTGAACAAATTTTCCCACAAGTTCCACGTGTTTAACAAATTTTTCCATGAGTTCCACGTGTTTAACAAATTTTTCCATGAGTTCCACTTGTTCAACGAATTGTTCCACGAGTTCCATGTGTTTAACAAATTTTTCCACGTGTTTAGAAACAAACCTAGCGTTTTCTGAAACAAACCAGGCGGATTCTGACATTGCGAATCGGCTGATGACATCATAACACAGGCGAGAGTTAGAAACAAAACGGGCGAATTCTGACATCACGAATCGGCTGATGACATCATAGCACGGGCGAGAGTTTGAACAAATTTCGTCACACGAGTTCTACGGGCGAGTCTGAACAAATTTTCCCACGAATTCCACGTGTTTAACAAATTTTTCCACATGTTTAGAAACAAACCGGGCGGATTCTGACATCACATATTCTGAAACAAACAGGGCGTATTCTGACATCATGAATCAGCTGATGATGGCATAACACGGGCGAGAGTTAGAAACAAGTCGGGCGGATTCGTGATGTCATCACACGGACGAGAGATAGAAAGAAACCGGACGGATTCTAACATCACGAATCGGCTGATGACAAGAGTCTGAACAAACTTCGTCACACGAGTTCCACGAGCGAGTCTGAACAAATTTTCCCTTGTCACCCCACTGCCCGTATTTCTCCCGTGTTTAGAATGACACCCGCCTGTGTTTACCACCCGTGTTTCGCTTGTGGGCAGATTCTGAAACAAACCAGGTGGATTCTGACATCACGGATTCTGAAACAAACCGGGCGAATTCTAACATCACGAATCGGCTGATGATGTTATAACACGGGCGACAGTTATAAACAAACCAACATGCGGATTCTGAAACAAGCCAGGCGGATTTTGACTTCACGGATTCTGAAACAAATCGGACGGATTCTGACATCACGAATCGGCTGATAATGTCATAACACGGGCGAGAGTTAAAAACGAACCAACAGGCGGATTCTGAAACAAACCGGGCAGATTTAGACATCACGGATTTTGAAACAAACCGGGCGGATTCTGACATCACGAATCGGCTGATGATGTCAAAACACGGGCAAGAATTAGAAACAAATCGGACGGATTTTGACATCACCAATTGGCTGATGACGAGAATTTGAACAAATTTCGACACACCCGCCCGTGTTTTGCTTGGCCGGATTCTGACATCACGGATTCTGTAACAAACCGGGCGGATTCTGACATCACTAATCGGCTGATAATGTCATAACACGGGCGAGAATTAGAAACAAACCGGATTCTGACATCACGAATCGGCTGATGACAAGAATCTAAACAAATTTCGTCACACCCGCTCGTGTTTCGCTCGTTGGCGGATTCTTAAACAAACCGGGTGGATTATGACATCACGAATCGGCTGATGATCACACGAGTTCCACAGGCGAGTCTGAACAAGTTTTCCCGTGTTAGCCCACCGCCCGTGCTTCTAAACACCCGCCCCTGTTTACTGCCCGTTTCAAATTTTGTTTAGAATGACACCCACCCGTGTTTACCCCCTGTTTCAAATTTTCCCGTGTCACCCCATCGCCCGCGTTTAGAATGACACCCGCCCGTGTTTACCACCCGTGTTTAGCAATAAACCAAACGGATTCTAACATTAACACGAGTTCTCGTACAAATGCGTCATTCGTAAACCCGAGTTTTGCATACATGCAACGGGCATGCACAAGCACGCCACATGGGAAGACGACTGCTTTTTTATGCATGCAACAGTTCATGCTACCAATTTGTTATTTATGGAACCCGTTCATCTTTAAAAGCTTTGATGTGGGATATTAATTTACGCACTACGCAGGCTTGACAATGTTATATAATATATAGTTTTATTATTACCATAAAGAACAAATGTCGTCAGGTTGTCTAGGTGGTTATCGCTTCTATCCCTCTCTCAATGGTTCCAAGCCCGAACCCCCGCTTCTATCCCTCTCTCCATGGGTTCCAAGCTCGAACCTCCCCGGTCAATAGCTTTTATTTTATGTCCAAAAAAAAAAAAAAAAAATCTAAAAAATAAAATTATTACAAAAAACTAAAAGTTCAAAAAAAATAAAAACATCAAAAAAAAAATTTATTACAAAAAAAATAAATGTTGCGTCAAAAACAAATTACATTGACAAAAACAAATAAAAGTTATTACAAAAAAATAAAATTTATGACACAAAAAAATAAAAACTATTTTTACAAAAAAAAAAAAAATTATCAAAAAAAATAAAAGTTACATTGTCAAAAAAAAGAGAGGAAGAAGTTATTTTACCAAAAAAACGTTATCTTGACAAAAAAAACTAAAAGTAATGACAATAAATAAATAAAAGTTATATTGACAAAAAAATAAAAGTTATCTTGACAAAAAAATTAATTTTTGTCGAAAAAATAAAAGTTACCTTGAGAAAAAAAAAAAAAAAGTCACTTTGACAAAAAAAATAAAAGTTATGACAAAAAAATAAAAATTGCATTGACAGAAAAATAAATTTTTGTCAAAAAATAAAAATAAAAGTTACCTTGACAAAAAAATAAAATTTACCTTGACAAAAAAAAAAAAGTTACCTTGACAAAAAAAAAAAGTTACCTAGGCAGCATGGTCTTCTTATTTTTCTTGTAAAAAATAAAAATAAAAGATAATATAATAAGTATTTATTGTCAAAAATATATATATAATACAACAAGTATCATGCTTTTTAAGCATGCATTTGAGTTACATTTATTCTAGAAACCTTAAAAAAATTTATTTTTGAAACCTAGAAACTTAGATTTTTGAAAATTGGTAGGCATTTCAATAATTTCTACATTGATAACCAAATCTTATATTTTATTTATTAATTTATTTACAGTATAAATTATGTAATTTACTTTTTTTTTACAGTTGTAAATAATATATTTTAAATTAGATGATATTATAATATATTTTGGATTTGTTATTATTTGTATAGTAAAATAATTATAAAATGTAAATCAACAACTTCAATTTTAGTATATAAAATTATAGTTAGTTAGGTTGTAATAATTTTGGATTAATGTTAGTTAGATTGTAATAATTTGGTTTTTTTTTTAGTACATTAAGGCTTTCTTTTCAATTTGAGATTTTGGTGGCCATTTTTTAATCAATTTAATCCATTCTTTATTGTATTTCATGTATGATTATATAATTCATACATGATAATTCTATTATTTTTCTCTTGTGTGATGTAAATTTAATTGTTAAGATAAGTTTTTACAGGGAAAGAACATCTCAATATTCACATATTGATGAAAAAAATGAAAGTTAATAATGTAGTACCCTCATTTCTTAGTGGATTCCTAAAAAGCAACATTTATAATGAATTTTAATTATTTTTTTAGATTTTTTTTAAGGTTTAATCTAACCGATTCGACCGATTCCCGATCCGAATCACCGATTCAGATAGATTTTTGAAGTGCACGATTCGGGGCAACGATCCGTTTTTTAAACCACTATTTGCAACCTACTACGGTAGAAATAAGGTGCACATCAAAAATCCAAAAGTGTTAAAACTATGGAGAACCCTCAAATTAATCTCGACCACGATGTGTGAATATGAAAAAGAAAAATTTAAGTCTTACAAATAATGCATTTTGTAACAAACTATCTGGATTGTCTATTTTCAAGATTTTAAATTGCTTATAGATCTCCTCGATCTATATTATTTTTCAAATTTAAAATTTCATAGCCAAATATAAAAATAGATATCCAATGCATCGTAAGGTTTCACACATGAGAAGTATATCTAAGTAAACTTTAGAGGTATGCCTTACCTCTACAACGGAAAGGCGCCTTATACAAACCCAAGGCCACTGCTTCACCAGGATTTGGACTGGTGGCACAGGGGGTGGCTCTTTAGGGGCTTACACCCAATTTACCGGGCTTTGCCAGGGGCTTTTGGAAGCAGTTACAATCAATAATGGAAAAAAAAAAAAAAAATTTGTGTAGCCGAAAAATTGCTGGACATTTTGATCACCTTCTAAAAGTAAATTTTAAAGGCAAGAGATGAGGTATCACGGGTCTAGGAAAAAGGAGGTGTAAAGGTGTAAAACCTTCCAAAACTAATTTACAAATAAAGATTGCCCAAGTATAAAAATAATCACGAAAAAGAAAAATGCAAAGCAGAAAAAGTAATATTTAGCTGTGTACCACTGAAAAGGTATCTTAGGTCTGATATCCACTATCAGAAAAAGTATCAGCATGACTTTTGCGATCATACAATCTATGAAACAAGAAAAAACGAAGGCTTATGAACCCTTGACCAGCTGTGAAACTAACAAACAGTGTAGGAAACCACGACGGGGTAACCCGGCTCGAGTCAGGCAAGTATAAGGCAAGTCCAAGAGTGTTAATTTTGTTTTTTTAATATAAAAATCCAAAAAAAATGAAAAACATATTTAAAGTAACATTAAACAAAACACATCTAATTGAAGATGAAAAGAGTAGTAAAAACTAGATTTTAAAAAATCAATTTGTGATCAGAAGTATTTTAAAAAAAATCTAAAAGAGAAAGAAAAATGTAAAAAGATTTATGGAAAAAAAACACTTTCCAATATATGTTAAATCGACAGAAAACATTAAAAATAAATTTCTTATGTTTTTGGATTTTTTAATAAATATTTTTTAATTTTTTTTAAGAAACCGAGCTTGACGATCGAACCAGGCTTAACTGGACGTGTTCAATCCGAGTAATTCGGGCTGGTCTGTGTCAACCCGCCAGTTTTTGCAAACATGCTACAAGACATTAACTTTGTCAACCATAGCAACCAACCAATATGACTGTCATACCACCAAATTCCTCTGTCAGTCCTTCAAACTTGGGCATAAGAGCCACAAGTTCACATCACTTCATCATCATTACTAAATACAAGTATGGCTTACAGCAATACCCTAAGAGAAAATTAATGTGGAGGACAATTTAGACTGTAGAGTCTCTCCTAGAATGGTGACTGCTCATATGATGACATTTATCAGTGATCTAGTTTGCTTGGTCCATTTCACCGATGAAATGTTCCAAGTCCCTTTCCTTTTTTATGGCAATCACAAACGGGATTAGTGCCCGTCATCATAAGTGAGAAATTTTTAATGTATGTTCCAAGAATAAGAGATCTAGAGCATTTGAGGCTTTGGTTATAAACCCACAGTAGATCAGAAAGAGACCTAAGGGGTAAAAGAGCTTCAGAATGGTAAAACTCCAAAGAGCTTCCAATATGGCTTGTAAAGGGAATTTAAGAAATGAATGCAAAGCATTCTCAAAGAAGAGCTTTAGTAATTAGCAGGAAGTTGCATAACAAATATATTATTGCACAAACTCTTGTTCATATGAAGATGGTCCTTCTATAAATTATGGTAACAACCCCAGACCCAACACACCAAACAAATAATAGATACATTGTTCACATCATGGAAGGACATGCACGAGATAGCAGGTTTGGAAAACATTGGAGATCATGTGTCCAACACGAAGTTAGCCCATAAGGTAGTGTCGGAATATCAGTTGGTCCTCCTTGGCCATACTTAATTCTTTATTCCATGTATCTTCAGATGGACTCCCTTTGCAATCCTAGGCAATTCACAATGCGAAAGGTCTCCTTTGCTAGGTATTGATCCCATTACGACCTGGGATGACAATCCCAGGCAATCAAAGAAAGGAAAGGACTCCTTTGCTTGGTATTGATCCCATTACAACCTTCAACGATCAACCTCATGTTCTTGCATTTCTAAAGAAACCTACAAGTGACAAGTTTCAACAATTAAGGGCAAGGCAATTCCATTCATCAGCATTCATTTAGTTTCTGTTGTTTGAAAGTTAAAAATTCATATGATTATAAACACACTTTGCAGCATATACCGGCCATCTGCACTACCAGCAAATAACTGGAGTAATCACATTTTGATTGGGTATCCAAGTAAAAGCCCATTAGGACAGACCACAATATAGTTTCTAGTAGGAAGGACCATGGTGATGAGGATCCTACAGTCAAGACCCTAGGAGGAGAAGTGTGCCATAAGGGACAGACCAACAATGGTCACATGATAAAAATGGCCCAATTATTGGACCCCACATAAGATACCTAGGTTTCCTTGGTGGCACATTTTTTTTAAAGAGAAACTCACAAATAAAGAATAAGACCCAAAATTGGCCATTAAATTAGCCAAGTTGATTTTGTTTAAATATTTCCTTGTTTTTCGTAATTAATTTCTTTACTTTAATATTTTGTAACATTTTCTCCTCTCGTTTTTTTTTAATCTGTTAACGTTTGTATTAAAAGGTAAAGTACCCAACTTACAAAAAACAGTTGGCAACATTGTTGATGAGGATGAATTTAGCTCTTTCTTTTTTGAGTCACATTTCTTGGCCACGTCTTTACCTCACCCCAAGTTTGAGGTTCTTACCTCAATACTAAAATCCAGATCAAATTCCATTCATTCAAATCTAAATAAATTATAGGGTTCCTAATTGTGGTGTTGAATCAACATGAGGTGCTGATTCCTCTCCCATGCATTAAAGCCATTAATTTTCTATTTTGTTAGGTGTTTATGCGCACCAAAATAAAAGAACCCTAAGTCCAGGTATGTCCCTTCCCTAAATCCCATCATCTGTTTTTTTTTTCCCCCTTTTGTTATCAGTTTAACCCCACAACCATCAAAGATCCACCTTACCAAATTCATCATCCTCCGTATCCTCTTAAAACTATCATTCTAAAGCCCTAGTAAGCTCATATTCTACTTCCAATAGCCATCACCACACCCGTACACTCTGAAGCCTTAGATTAGGCTTTATCTAATCTCATGGCCCCAAAATCTATCCTCTACGCTTGCTGGTCTTGCTAATGTTAGGGTTGATCTCCCTCAAACCATCTAAAACCTAGTGGAACCATCTTCTTCATCCTTCCAAGCCTTAACCCATTTTTTCCTCATCCCTCTCCTGCAAATCAGTCATTAAAAATGAAATCAAATGCCTCAATCCCCTCCATGTCACCCAAATTGAATTTTCCTTTTATAGATCTAATCGCCTTACTTCCAAACCACCTTAATTTTAATTTAGATTGATTCCAATTTTTTCCTTTTCAGCAAGGTTGACTGTACTGTGTATTAATATTTAACAAAATTATAAAAAGTCTCCCATGCCCATTGCTGGCAGCCCAAAGGCTGGATGCTCGGAAGGCATGAGAAGCAAGAGAGAGAAAGAATAAAAGACAGCAGTGAAGAGAGCGAATGAGGAAGAGAGGTACATGACGGCCCACATCTCGGGTGCTCTGACTAAAAGCTAACCAGAAAACTCCGGCTATCCTCACAGAGGGACGGCAAGTACAAAAACAGGTGAGACCACCATTGATAAAAGTAACCTATAAGGTTGATTCTAATATTATACTAGCTGTTGCTGGACTGGTAATTTCCAGCAACCAACACTCCCTATAACCTCCCTCGATTTAATACCAACACTTACCCTATCCATCCTAAACTTCAACCAGCAACCATAGCTATACTGTCCCCATCTTTAGCTTCCCTGACTATTACGTAGAAGCCCTTCATTTTTTTTTTGTGATTTAACCACCTAAACTATTGTTGCTCCATGTTTAAAGCACAGCAACAGCTATATGACTTGTTAAGATCCAAGCACCCTTGGTCCTAAATCACATAGTTACAACAAGCACCCATCATACGGAATGGTCCTGCTTCCAAACTGCAGTTCCAGTGTTCCACGACCCCGGAGCTGACCCGTCATGGGAGCACATACCTGCTTACATTGGATGGTGATCCCACTTAACATTGGATCATGACTGATAGGTCTATTGGGAATATATATGACCAAAGAAGGCTTATACTATGGAATACAGTTAAATCTAAGTTATGCTGTTCATACCTTATTTGCAAGTGACCTGAAAAGAAAGAACACATTAAATATAAATTTGATCTTGGAACAAAAAACTTACCCAAAAAGTGGCCACAAGATCTAATTAGTAAATTAACACATAAAATTTAAATTTGATTTTGGAACAAAAAACTCACCCAAAAAGTGGCCACAAGATCTAATTAGTAAATTACATGGGTCATAACCGATATGTCACTATCAGAAAAGGAAACGTTCAAGGCAAATTCAAAATTTGGAACCCTACCAAGAAAAAGTAGCTGCAAGGTCAAAATAAGGATTTAAAAGGATTTAAAAGGCAAGTAATGTGGTCCATAATGGATATATAAGTTACTTGAAGAAAATAAAGACATTCAGTGGTAACCTACCTTAAGAGATGAACAAAACTTACTGTAAACAGTACTTGCCTAATGAATAAAACTCAATGTAATGAGCTAAATTAATTTGAAATTAGAATGCATGTGCTCATATTGAGGCTAGCCACTGGACAAACGATCTCCTTGATCATTCTATAAACTTGACGTATTTCTGTTTAGCACAATATAAAATTGTGTTTATCACCAAGTAAAATTTAATAGAAAATAATGTATTAAGTATGTTAAAATCTCAATCATTGCTAACAAATGTCGTCGAATGAAGCATCATGCGGCCACGTGATGCGCTATCTGGCTGTAGGCGAATTGCACCACCCCAAATAGGCAGGAATTTGCAATGTGTGTGGGTGCATGTGCATCGCATTCGGGTGCAATGCACCAGCATAGCTAACCCTGCCGATGGGTGGAAACCTTGCTCACGAGCAGAACCAAAAAACCCAAACCTTCCTGAAAAGGCGGGGAAAGGAGCACCAGCATAGTTAACCTTGCTGATGGGTCAAAACCTCCTAGAACCATGGTTCTTCATAATTCATCATCATCATCATTATCATTGGAGCCTTTTCCCAACTGTTTGGGTCGGCTACACAAATCCTAGTCCGCCATTATGCTCTATTAAAGGTCATACCCTCAGTGAAGCCATAAGCCACTATATCTTTTTTCACTATTTCCAACCACGTCTTTTTGGGCCTATCCCTTGCCCTTCTGAACCTTCCACTTGAACTAACTTGCATCTCCTAAAAAGTGTTGTACTCAGTCTACGTTACACATGGTCAGCCTGCCTAAGTCTACTTTTTCTCATCTTATAGCCATTTGGAGCCACACCTAAGTCCTCCTAAATGTATTCATTTCGAATTCTTTCCCTTGTTGTCTTGCTACTCATCCATCACAGCTACACTCATCCTATGGGTATGTTGTTTCTTGACCGCCCAACATTCTATCCCATAAAGCAAAGCTGGTCTCACATATGTCCTATAGAACTTGCCCTTCAGTTTCATTTGTATGCGGTGATCATATAAAACTTCGGTCGCACATCTCTACTTTGCCCATACAACTCTAATTCTATGTGAGACATTTTCCTCAATCTCTCTATTTTCCTGGGTTATTGACCCAAGATATCAAAAATGCGCTCTTTTTGGTAATTCTTGGCCGTCAAACTTAACTACTTCCTCGTCTCTGCTCCTATTATTACTAAACTTGCATTCTATATATTATCTTGGTCCGGCTAATTTTAAAATATTTTGATTCTAAAGCATCCCCCCAAAGTTCTAACTTTGTATTGATGCCGCTCCAGGTCTTATTGATCAAAACTCAGAAAAGGAAATGAAAATTGTGTTCCCAAAGTTCTTTTTTTAAAAATGGGGTTTTTTCCTCACATCTTTGAGTAATTGTTTGATATTTGTTTGATATTGTTTTGGGCATCATTTTAAAGGTTTAGAGTGCAGATTCACTAAATATTTAACGGATTCAAGGCTGAGGAGATTAAAAACTAGAAATCAAAACTTCTTTCAATTTTGGGTTTGGTATCTAAAGTCTAGAACCAAGGATCAACTTCTTTTGGTAAGTTTCTTCTCGCACTACTTTTTTCTTTGAATAAATGTCTTCTTCATCATCCAGTAACAAAGATCCGGTATGGAGATTCAAGACTCAACAACCCAAAAGATCAAAATAGTACTTTTTGTATACCATGTGAGAAAACATATTTAGAGGGTATCTTCCGGAAAAAAGCACATCCAGTGTTTCAAAAAGTGCTAGATGGCGCCTATGCGACTGGGGAGGTCAAGGCTGCCCAGCACCTAGGCTGGTGCCCAGAGCCTAAGCGGCCCAATAGAAAGAAAAATGTCTCTATAGTTTGTATAAATATAATTGCATAAAACATAAGCATTAGGGATTTAGGGCACATCAAACGTATAGTACACAAGTCCACATAGCATACACTCCTCCATACTCCATAACCATAAGTCCATATCCAATTATCCATAGTTTGATAGTCCACACTCCACAGTCCACATATAGTTAAAACTTAAAATTTACCAACCAAATTACCAAAGTTACCAAACCCCAAACGGATGCATGCCTCTCATCGTTTTTCATTTTTACAAGAATCAAAAAAATTGTTTATCTCCTCTTTAACAGCATATTTACATGGGGCAACATCCCCCCTGATACATGCATGATGTTTCTTGCACCAGTTTATGCCCCCTTTTGTATCATTTTCACAAAACTTGTATCTTATGCAATTTTTATCCAAAGGATTCGGGTTGTAGCCATATTTCCAACCCGGATCACCACTTTGATTAGATCCCGAAGAAGACATATCAAAATAATACAAGCAATAAAAAAAAATCACTAACTTTGATTGCTCGATCTCCAAACTTCCACCTCTAAGATGTTTCTAAGGACTCAAAATCTTCTAAAAAAACCTCTAATAGATTTATAAAACATCCAAAACTAAATCTAATATCAATGGGTGATGCTTAGATCAATTTCTCGTAACTTTGAAAAACCCTTCGATCCTATAGAAATCACCAAAAACTAGTTTTTTGGGGTTTTTCTCTCTCTAAAATAGGCTGTAATAGGTTCTAGGTAAACCCACAATTGTGCCCCTTTAATATTAAAAAAAGACCAAAAAAATGCCCTCAATGAAGGCCCCCTGGGTCTGGGTGCCAGTCTAGGCGGGTTCCTAGGCACCTAGGCAGGCGCCCAAGGATTTCCTGCCTAGGCATGGGCGATGCGCCCAGGCCTTCTAGATCTCCTCTCCGGCTGCTGGGGGGTCCACTTTTTAAATCACTGAGCACGCCTTGTCAGAATTACCCGGGATGTAAGGGCATGCCCTCAAGCTACAAATGCGATTAGAAGAAAGATTCGAGCATACTTTGATAGCCTTACAAAAGAAAAAGTAAAGAAATAAAAAAAAAAAGAACCATTGGATGATGAAGACTCTAAAGGTGGAAGAAGGCATAGGGTTATAAGGGACACGGTACTAAATAATGGTGGATATGTTAGACATAATAGGCCTCTCTCTGAGGGGCCAATGGATGCATTTTGCAACCCTAACCCCGAAGAGGATAGGCAGAAAATAAAAATAAAAATAAATAAAAAATAAAAAAAATAAAAGGACACTTGAACATAGAAACAAGAAAGGAGATGGGTGTTGACAGGAAAGCCGGATTTCTTGTCAACACCCCTCAATAGATTCAAGGTTCTAGTGGATGCAATAGAACGTTTGGGCCCAAGCTCAAACCCCCTCATTTCGTGAGCTTAGGGAGCCTCTTTTGAAGGATGACGTGAATAAAACTTTGAGTTATATAAAAGAACGGTGAGAGAAGTATGGGGTGACTATCATATGTGATGGATGGTATGATGGAAAGTTCTAGAGCATTTATTAAGTTTTTTGGTCAATTCTCCCTTCGACGCTTTTTTTTTTTTTTTTTTTTTTTTTTGTAAAATCTATTGATGCATTGGACAAGTCATGTGATGAACTTTTTGGGGAAAACAATGTGGTACCAATTATCACTAACAATGGTGCTAATCACTCTGCAGTTGGGGGATATCTTGACTTTGGAGAGGAGGCATATGTTTTGGGGTCCCTGCACTACTCGCTGTCTTGATTTCATGCTTGAGGACATAGCAAAGACATCTAAGGTCAAACATGCAAACACAAAAGCTAAGTTTCTCATTGATTTCATCTATAGTCAATTACCTACCCATGATGAGAGAGTTTACTAAAAAGAGAGGCAGATAGTGAGAGCAGGAGTCACTAGATTTGACATGCCAATTCTCACTCT
Organism: Amborella trichopoda; assembly: GCF_054954075.1. Classification (NCBI taxonomy): domain Eukaryota; kingdom Viridiplantae; phylum Streptophyta; class Magnoliopsida; order Amborellales; family Amborellaceae; genus Amborella; species Amborella trichopoda. The sequence goes on along the minus strand of NC_142336.1, from coordinate 35,270,453 downwards.
TCAAAACCTATGTAAGAAATAAAATGCCCTAAGGAGCATGTTCACTTCAGAGAAGTGCCCAAAAAACAAGAGGTCAAGGCATCAAGATCGGAAATAATAGAGAAAATTGTTCTTAGCACATCCCTCTAGATCCAATTCTACTACTATTCATCGAAAATGTCTCGCCCTTTAGTGAAAGTGCATCAATTGGTGGAAGGAAATGCACGGCGTGCCATGGGCTACATACATGAGGGTATGATTACTATGAACGAAGAGATAAAAATGACTTTGAAGAATGATGAGACCAAATACTATCCCAGAATTTAGACTTATTGATAGGAACCCAGCTTCACCGGTGCCCCACCATGCAATAGGGCATTTCTAAATCCATCTCTTCATTATAAGAACCCTTCTAATGAATTGGATCGTACAATAAATGGAAGGTTCTTAGATTTACTCAAGAGATTGGTCCCTGATCCTTTCTGTACAGATTGGATTCAAAGTAATGAATTGATAAATTTCAAGGGTGCACTTAGGAACTTTGGACATGATATCATGATTAGTAACAGGTATACCACATAGTCAGATGATCAAAGTTTGACTTTGACTAAAAAGTTCTTAACTTCGTTGTGTGTTCTTTACTTTGTTATACTTGTATTGTTGTATGAAACTTAAATATCTAAAATAATACGCAGCTGAGTGATGGGTATCATATATGGGAGCAAAACACAAAATCTCCAACGTCTCGCTATTCAAGTGTCGAGCCTCGCAGGCAACTTATCTGGTCGTGAGCGCAACTGGAGCGCATTTGAGCATACAAGTCTTTATTTGCTTAGTTTTCAATTTTCTAGAATCTAGATTGTAGAAAAACAGATATCCGTTGGCCATTGCTTAAGTTAAGTAAAATCTTCTCTCCTTTGCTTGTATGATTGTATCTTTGCTTGTTACCATAGTTCAATATCAAAAAAAGGAATAGGCTAGAGCAGCAAAAGTTGAATGATCTCGTCTATGTACGATATTGTGAGTGCCTTAGGGAGAGGTTCTTGAAGCACATGCATGTGGACCCAACTGTAATGGATGAACCCGTGGGCACAGAGTGGACAGTAGATCTACGAGCTGAGCGGTTGTTTGAGAGTGAGGAACTCACGTGGTTGGATGTCACCTAGAAGTAGACTAAAAAAAGAAGACAGTTGGGTCCAGATCGACATAGGCTCCAGAGATCAAGGAGGCTGACTCACATGACATGGAGGAGGAAGAAGTGAGTGTATGTGGACAGCAATGATATTGACGACGATGATGCCTTAGCCTCGTGTTCGGATGGGGGAATTTTTCTGTCACATGAACGTCCACCATTTATCGTTCCCATGAACGTCCACCATAAGCGTATCATGCACTGCCCTAACAGTAACATTGCCCTTAACAAGTCCATGACTCATCAAAAAGTTCCATTTTATTAAGTTTTGAACATACACAGATAAGCAGTTTTAACTGTCAAATCATGCAATACAATAGTCCACATATGGCAGCTAAAGACAATTGACATGGATATTTAAAGACTAACATTGCAAAAATGATAGTAGCTCAGTCGACCTGGCACAACTATTGATAAAACCAAGCAAGGAATTTACATGAACGAGACTCAGTTTAAGTTACATGCTAAATGCAGCTCAAATTTTCAATATAATATAACAGAAATCAAGCGGTTGGATATACAATCAAATGACAGAAAAGTTATTAACATAACTCTTTATCGTGGTGCTCAGAAACATATTTTGTTTAAAGCACATGAAAAATCTGAATGAAAGCATGTTGTGGCTTATGCTATCATTTTCACATGAGCTACGTAAACAATTGTCATATATATCTTCAGATTCTGATTCTTTTTCAGTTTTTTGACCGGTTTGACAGCTGATTGGTCTGGTTTGACTAGTCTGACCGAATCGGTATCCCAGCTGTTCGAGCTCTGGTCCACTCTTTAACAGCATTGTCATTTACCTTTCTTCCTTTTTTGTATTTTCTTTTTTACTAGATGAGCAGAATACGAATCCACAACCTTAAAGTTGCATTAAGTACCTACATGTCAGGAATAAGCTTGAACCATTACTTTACAAAATTCCGACAAAGTCAGGTTTTCGAGTCGGAACACAGAGATTATGGAATAACAGTAATTACACATCGAGCATCAAATGCATCTTTCTACACAGAAGTTAAAAACAACCAATTGATTAAGTTATATAGTAATAGGTCTTACAAGAGACTGTTGAATACCAACCAAAAATCACAATACATGAAGAGAAGATCCCATTGTGTACTGTTGCTGGGACACTTATAAAAACCAACCATCACGATGCATAATGCTACCCATTTAAGGGATGAGAAGATCCCCAGTGTGTATTGTTGTTGGGGCACTTATAAAATCCAACCATCATGTTCTATAATATTATCCATACAAAAAGAGGTCGCGGAAGCCATTTCTCTTTCTTGAAATAATTCCAATAGGACATGGGTGCTTACTATTTATCGGTAAGCACATGACTGGATAGTATTCCATTGTCGGGGCACGAAAGTTTCCTTGGTGATAGGATAACCAGGCCATTGGTGAGTAAAGTCAACTCTATTTCTTCCCTTCCAATCCAACCAATCACCATTAACACCATTATCCTCATGAGCCTCATCTGCAACTGCTTGATGATACCTTGTGGTCTTATATCTCGACCCGTTTCGATTGAGCTGCTCTCTCTTCCTCCAATTCATGTTTCTGGCTTGCCACGTATTCCCATCTTTTATTTTATCAGGAAAATGAGATACTTGAAAGTCGGTCTCCCATCCTCTACGGTCCCATGAATTATCTTCAGTTATTTCCCAACCACTTGAGGGCGAATAATCATTCTTCACAGTTTCTGAAGGTTCATCACAATCCCCCCAGCCAGAGCAAGGCACCAAATCATTCAATTCATTGCCAATCCTATTTGAACAAAACTCAGGCCCCCAACCAAAATTTGAATGCACCTGTTTATCAGTTTCTTCATCATTTATCACCCTTGTATTCTCGAAACCCAGGCCAAACTGTTCGTTATCTTCTAGTGTTGTATCTATATCAGGTGGGTCAAACAGATCTTCGGGATCAACAACTTTTGAGTTCCAATCAACTTTGTCGATGTAAATGTCGGGATCAGGAAGAGCAATATCACAGCGAATACCATTAATCATGGCCCAAAACCTCTGTTTTGCATTGTGAAATGCTTCTTCACCGGCAGAGTCATTCCATTGAACAATATTTGCATACATTCCCATCACTTTCTTTGTTTCGCAGAGCTTTGGCCAGGGTATGCAGCACACTGAGGTGCAGAACTCCTTCTCCCACGAAGGCACAGTGGGTTTCCAAAATCCTGGAATCAGAAAAAAGACACGGCATGTCACATAAAAATTCAGAACAAACCAAAACAGAATGCAAGAAAACCCGCCCTCTCTCTATCTCAACACCACACAAGAGAATCTCTCTCTCTCCCTCCCTCCCTCTCTCTCTCTCTCTCTCTCTCTCTCTCTCTCTCTCTCTCTCTCTCTCTCTCTCTCTCGCTCTAGGAAAAGAAAGGCAATAGAATAGGGTGGATGACAAGGATCAACGGAAAAAACCACGTATACCAATCGATTTCCAGGCAGAGGTCACATAAATTAGGTAAAACTGACCCAAAATAAAATGGAATACCAAACTTGAATCTAAAAAAAGGTTTCCAAATAAGCAGATATCTCATGCAAAACCTACAAAAACCAAAAACCAAGCAGTATCAACCTAACCCCAGAAACAAAAAATCCAGATGGAGAAAAAAGGAAACGAAAGAAACACAGCATTCAAATTCAGAGACGGTAACGCCGAAGTTCTAACAGAGAACCAACAACGTCCTAAAAACGCCATGATCAACCCAAGAATTACATGGTTAAAGAAAAGACTCAAAGAGAATGAAAACGCAGCTCACAAGAACACCTACTTAATTTTCAAGAAAGCAACAGAAACCCTAGAGAAAGAAACGCCATCAATCAATACCCAAGAATCGAAATAAGAATAAAGAGAGGCAGAAAGAGCGCAGAAAACCAAGCATAACTCAAATAGAAAACGGAAGCACATAAAAAATATAAGAAATGAAAGAAACGGATAGAGAGATAGAAGAGAGAGAGAGAGATAATACCTGGAGGAGGTTTCCTGTGGGTTGGCCTGGTGCTTTTCTTGGAGGCTTCATGAGTACCGATGCCCTGTGATGCTCTCCAGTCCGCCATGTCCGGAGAGAGAGAGAGAGAGAGAGGAGAGAAAAAATACTCTCGGAAATTGGGAATTTGAGGTATATCTAGAGAGAGAGAGAGCGGGGAGAAGGTTAAGAGAGAGAAGCTCGGGCTGCCAGGTAATCTCAGGAGTTGGAGCGAGAAAGAGCCTGCGTCTGCCAGGTAATCTTGAAGTTAGAGAGAGAAAGAGATGCTTGGTCTAAGAATGTAGAGAGAGAGAGAGGAACGGGTGCAGGGAAGAGAGAGAAAGAGAGAGAGAGAGAGAGAGGGGCAAAATCTAAGGAGGCAAAAGTTGCAGCTGAATTCCAAGACGCAGACCGGGATTTTGTGCCTACCGGTCCACCTGCATGTCGGCCCACGCTTCCTAAATGCCTTTCTATTTCTTGGAATTTCCACGACTAACCCTCAAATTGGTGAAATTTGGAGGCGCAATCAACGTCAGCCTCATTATACGAACCTGTAAACCTAAAAGGAAAACGTTTATATAGAGCCGAGGCTCTAAACAATCAAAATAGATCCCACCTCAAAAATTTCATTACAATAGGTTGTTTTAATGTCCAAATATCTTCAAATTGATCATTTTGATATCAAGATGCATGTACATGAGAAAAAAAATAGATTATAAGTTTTAAAAATAGCGCATCTTGTAACACATTTTTTTACTGTCAATTTTTAAGATTTTCAAGTTTTTATAGATCTGTTCGATCTACACTGCTTTTTAAACTTCTAATTTTATAATTAAATATAAAAATATATTTTAAGGCTATCACTCAGATTTTTACTATTAAAACCACATTTCTCGGTACTATGTGAAGGTGTATTTTACTTAGATTGTTTAGAGCCTCGGCTCTATACAAACCGCACCCAAAACAAAAATGGAAAGAGGTGGAGAAAATTAATTTTCACGCTTTTTTAGATTTGAGATATTGTGGAGTTATTATTCTATCTGTCATGTGGTCACTCAAACATGAATGTAGGAATTACATTTTGGGAAGTTTGGCAATTATATAAGGTTACAATCTTATTGGTGGTAATAAGAATGTGACACTACAAGGTGGATTATGTAAGGAGATTTTGCTAATGTGATCGTTTGCAATGACCTCACGCCTTGGAAGCTGAGTACCATTATGGATGAGATTCTCCTATTGATGATGGCTCGAGAAGTCGGTTTTTGTTTATGTCCGTCATGGCTTCAACTTGGATGCTGATTTTCTTGCTAAGCTTGTTACGTCCTCTTCGTGCTTTTGTTCCATTTTTTGTCTTTACGTTTATTTAGTTTTTTTCGCCCTTGTAACTTCTTTTTATTATCTCAATGAAAAGATCTTAATGTTTAAAAATAAAAAAAATATCTTCATTTTTTTTTATTTTTAAGTTTTATATCTCAATAAATTAAAAGTTTCAAAACATATCTTGAGTCGTGCAAATTTTAAGTTTTATATCTTTTAACTCCCTAAATTAATTTTATCTTTTTAAAATTTTTTTTTACCCCAAACAAATATTAAAAAGACATATCATTTCTAAATACCATCGTTTCTTTTTACATGTGATTTTCCCTAAATCTCTCGCTACCTATTTTCCTACTCTCCTCTCTTTTGTATCTCTCTCTCTCCCTTAGAGAGACAAAGGAGGTGAATGTTAGAGAGAGACAAATTTGGAAGAATATATCACGTAAAGAGATGAAAGGTTTAGAATGAGCATGTTTTTTCTATATTTGTTAGGGCTAAAAAAAATAGTTAAAAGTGGGTAAAGTTAGTCAGGGGTTAGGAAATATATTTTGAATATTTGGATCTATTGAGATATAAAAATCAAAGTTAAGAAGTATGAGGATACTTCTCCTTAAAAATAAATAAATACTCTCTATTATTAATTTTATTAGAAACGATGTAGATTTGACACATCTTTTAAGACAGTATAAATACATAATGAAAAAAGTTTATATAATGGAGACGATGTAGATTTGACACATCTTTTAAAACAGTATCAATACATAATGGAAAAAATTTATATAAAGATGCAATCTTATAATGTAGAACTACGGATGCACCTCAAAAATCCATCGAAAAAGGTAGTTTATTGTTAAAAAACCCTTTAATTGATCATCTTGACATAGAGATATATGACCATGAAAAATAAAAAGATTTTAAGTCTAAAAAATAATGCATTTTACAACATATTATCTACACCGTCCATTTTCAAGATTTTCATATGTTTATGGATCTACTTGATTTTAACCATTTTTTAAATTTAAAATTTTATAATTAGATATAAAAATAATTTTGAGCTAATCATAAGAACATTTTACATCAAAATTATATACCATGTTAAATTTTAAGGTGCACCTTACTTCTATAGCTACGGATGCATCTGTATGCCAATTGCACCCATACATAATACATCTTTTAAAATATTGTTCAATCTACACCGTTCAAATAAAATAAACAATTTAGAGTACTTATGAGATGACATCTAATATGTATTTGTTAAGAGCAAATAAACTATATTTCCTCTTGGGAGTATAGTTTACTTCTACTCCCAAGTCAAAAGACATACTTACGAGTATTTTTTTCAATATGAAATGGTGGGAACCACTTAAGAATCAGTAGATGATTACACTAAAAATAAAAAGATTAAAATTTGAGTTTTCCAAGTCTTAGATATCACAATCTCAAACTTGGAGGGTCTTTATTCACTCTCGAGAAATTATTATTATCAAGTGCATAAAGGGTGCAATTAAGATTTTTTTTTTTATTTTTTTTATTGAGGTTAATTTATAGGTTGAAGAGATTCATCCTCAAAATTTAGGATCTTAAATTTAATTCTAAATAAAAATTTACTCGAGGGAGTAAAAGGCATGTTTGGTTTGCATTTACTCAAGGATGTGAGGAAAATTTGATTTTATTGCATTTTAAAACTCGATGATGAATATTTTCCAACCATGGGAGAATAATGCAGTTTAAAATTTGGTGGCTACAAATTTTATTTTTATTTTTATTAATTTTATGTTTATAGATTGGGTAGACTTTTTATTTTTATTAATTAGGATCAGTTTTTAGAAATAGAATTAGTAGGGATTTTTTTGATAAAGTTATATTTTAGGAATTGTCCTCATTTTCTAGGTGGTGATTTATTTATGCGTAATTTTTTTAGCCTTGTTTAAAAATAAAAAGATAAGTACGGAATATTTTTGGAGGTATTAGTTGGTAGTTCTTTTTTACGAGAGGGGTGGGGTCTTTAGAGGGATAGAAGCATCTAATATAGGTTTGTGTTGGATTTGTTTTAGATTTATTTTAATTTTGGTTATTTAGTAAGAAGATATTTTTTGGATTTGTTTTAAATTTATTTTAATTTTGGTTATTTATTAGAAAGATATTTTAGGAGATGAAGAATGAGAGTCCATAAATTGAAAGAAGCTTATCCCCTACCATAGGGACGTGAGATACTAAGAAATCGACAAAGTAGTTACCTTTTAGTTATAGAAAGGACGGCCTACTTTGTGAAGTGTAACGTGGGTAGGAGTTGAATTTGGTGGGAATAGGTAATAAGTTTCTGTAGTTATCTTTTTTTGTTAGTTATCTTTAGTTTTATAGAAGCAAAACTCTTTTAAAAGGACTACGTGATTTGTAATTGAGGAGATTAAATTTTATGGAATAAAAAAAGTGTTTCTTGTAGAGAGACCTTTCGATCAGTGGGAACCTCTTTATAATCATTGGGAACCTCTTGTATTCGAAGATGCACTGAATAAATCCAATCAATAAATTCTTCTGCTTGTAATATTCTTACAAACTTTGGTAAATCAACTCTAATACCTAAATCCTAAAATCGAAGCTAGTTTTTACGTTGTAAATTAACTTTAATATCTAAATCCCAAGATTAAAGCTAGTTTTTACGCCCAACACCGGTCATCTGGCGTTCTCAAACTTTTACTCCCAAATAAACTTCTATTCCTAATGCGCTAACTACTACCTTCTCTATAATACACGCCCCTCCTCTTTTAAACTTCCCATCCTTCTAAAAGTTTTCCCCCTTACAAACACAATATTTATCCACTTCCCTTATCTATAGGACTTAATTCCCAAAAGTAAAACAATCCTTTTTAAACTACGTACTTCCGTTTGTTAGTAGATATACTTGTGCCTCCAACTAATACGCGCCTTTTTAAAGATAAAAGTGGCAACCTCTTATCTTCCTTATCGAGGTACGGATATCACCACAAATGATTTTAACGAAGAGAACAATTTATTCATATTTTAAGAAAAGTACTAAACTTTTTACAAAAACATGGACTTTATCAACTAACCGCAAAATCCTATTTTTAATAATTAACTTTAATAAATAAATAAATAAAAATATGGATTTTATCAACTAACGGCCAAAATCTTATTTTTAATAATTAATCTTAACAAATAAAAATAAAAAGCCTACCCAATCTCTAAAAATAAGATTAATAAAAATAAATTAAAATTTTGAACAACCAAATCTGCATCAATGGCCCAACTCAAAAAGAATATATGGGGTCTAGGCCTGGCCCGTTCCATTAAAAAGCTTTTTTTCTTTTTATTTTACTGTTCAAACTTTTCTTGTTTATAGTAAGCCATCTATATATATATATATATATATATATATATATATATATATATATATATATATATATATATATATATATATATATATATAGCAGTATGATGCAACAACTTTCAAAAGACATGTTAGGGCTACTTATTTGATCCAAATTTTGAAATATACACTATTTTCATTCTAATGAACAATCACAATAAAGAAAATTTTAAAACACAACCTAAAAAGTATTTTTTTAGCCCAATTAACATAGGTCATCCATTTTTGTGAGATACTTAGATCTAGTCCTTACAAGAATTTTTTCTTTACTAATGTTTTTAGATGGCTTTATTATGATTAGATGAACAATGTTAAAACATAGAAATATGCTTTTGAGTATGTAAAGGCTAATATCTTGAAATTCGCCAAATGAATGGTCTAGATTCGTTATTGGAGGGGACTTATTTCGACCAAATCTAGGGTTCAAATTGAAACTTTTTTCTTTTGAGATTGATTTTTTATATGAAGAAAGTGTGCGTACGAAATTTTGATATATATACCATAGTATCATGCAACCACACATCTAGATAACCATGTTTGTGGTATTTGTATGACCCAAAATTTTGCATGTACACTCTCTTTATCTAAAAAATCAATCCCAAAAAAAAAAAAGTTTGATTTGAACTCTAGATTTGGTCGAAATGTGACTCCTCCAACAACAAATCTAGACCATTCATTTGGTGAATTTTAAGATCTTAGCATTTACAAACTCAAAATCATTTCTTTCTTTTTTAACATTGTTCATCTAATGATAATAAAGCCATCTAAAAAAATTAGAAACAAAAAAAATCTTTCTATGGCCTCGATCTAAGCATCTTATCAAAATGGGCGGCCTATATTAATTGGGTTAAAAAATACTTTCGAAGTTGAGATTTCAAATTTTTCTTTTTTGCGATTGTTGTTCATTAGAATAGAAAGAGTGTACATTTTAAAATTTGGATCAAACAAATTGCCCAAACATGGTTTTTGAAGGTTGTTGTATTGTATTACTATGAAGTCGTTGCATAAAATCCCGACCCCATATGTGTGTGTGTGTGTGTATATATATATATATATATATATATATATATATATATATATATATATATATATATATATATATATATATATATGCTAAAATATTATTTAGAGCATTTTAAAAAATTAAGGCATCTAAAAAGAGAAGAGAAATAGAGATTGGGTTTCTAGACAGAGAAAGAGATTAATTTCTAGATAGAGAAAGCTTGGGTTTCTAAAGAGAGAAAGATAAATTGGGTTTCAAGAGAGAGAATGGATTTTAAATAAAGAAATAGAGTTTGGATTTCTAGAAAGGGAAAGAGATAAAATGGGTTTTTAGCTAGAGCAAGAGAAATTGGGTTTCTAGAGAGAGAGAGAGAAAGAGGGAGAGAGAGTAGGTTTCTATAGAGGTAACAGTTTTGGACAAGCTTTCTATGCTTCCCTTACACCATAGAAGTTCTATCCTCCCCCTTATTCAACCGTTCATTCTGAATAGAGGGCTAAGATTGCCCCATTCACAATATCACGCCTCTACACTATTTTATTTTTAATTTTTTTCTATAAACTATTTTGAGACCAAATTTCGGATGTCCATTTCTCTATTATACTCCCACTAGCGGAAAAAAAAAATTGCAATAAAATAAAATGATCAAAATGCCTTTGAAAGTTTCAAGGGTGTATTTTGGTCATTATATTTTATCGAAAAATTATTTTTAATATATCTATATATATATTATAGGTGTGCCCCATTGAAAAGATGTTACGTACCAAATTTCATATTTATACAATTTGTATCAAAAAAACTAAAAATAAAATACTTGGAGATGTCGAATCTAAGATCAAACGATGAGTGACTCTCTTGATCAAAATTGAACGGCTGGATGATAGGGGGAGGATAGAACTTCTATGCTATAAGGAAAGCATAAAAACCTTTCTCAATAGTTTTTTGAGAGAAAAAGAGATATTGGGTGTAGAGACCGAGACGGTTTTTAGATAAAGAAAAAGAGATTGGGTTTTTGGAAATAATGAATTTTTAGAGAGAGATTGGGTTTCTCGATAGAGAGAATGGGTTTTGAGATAGAGAGATTAGGTTTTCTCAGAGAGACACAATGATATTTTAGAAAGAGAAAGAGAAAGAGAGATTGGATTTCTATAGAGAGATTGGATTTCTATAGAGAGAATGAGTTTTTAGAGAGAGAGATGGATTTTAAGAGAGAAAAAAAAATTGGGTTTCTAGAGGGAGAGAATAGGTTATAGAGAGAGATTGTGTTTTTGGAGAGAGAATAGGTTTTTAGAGAGAGAAGAGATATTGAATTTTAGAAAGAGAAAGAGAGTTTTTAGGGAGAGAGAAAGAGAGAGAACTGGTTTTCAAATAGTGAGGCATTGGATTTTTAAAGAGAAAGAATGGGTTTTTAGAGGGGGAATGGATTTCTAGAGATAGAAAGAGAAATTGGGTTTTTAGTGAGAGAGAATGGGTTTTTAGAGAGAGAAAGTGATATTAGATTTTTAGAAAGAGAAATAAAGATTGGGTTTCTAGAGAGAGAAAGAATGAATATATACGGAGAGAGAGATGTAGAGAAAACACATGGCACAATTTCAGAACAATTTGCAACCAAATAGAAAAAAGAAGAATAACCAAGGTGAGGTGGAAGAAAAACATTCATCAAAAAAAAATTTGGGATACACAAAACCATTACAATCTCAACACCCAAGATTAACCTTGAAACATGTGACTTAGAGGGACACAAAGGCATTACAATCTCGATACCCAAGATTAACCGTAATACATGTGACCCAGGGGTATACAAATGCATTACAATCTTGACACCCAAGATTATCCTTAAAACATGTAAATGAATTTTCTCACCACATACCTCTCTTTAAATAGATTTTTTTTACAACAATATTTACTACAAAAACTACCCACTTGCAACAACAACTGCTAACCACCTAGTAGTTTCATAACTTCCTACTACAGAAACTTATAAGTACAAACTCACTACATCATTCATAATAACATAACATAAAAGTTATTATACTTTCTAGAAAATACACTTTGACAATTTTAACATTTCATCTTAAAGTGATTTTCTGGAAGGGACACCATGCATACATGTTCATTTCCATTTTTTCTCGAAATTAAAAATCCGGTCATTTAGCAAGCCACCAAAAAGATTATCAAATTCCACCAAGTAGGGCTGCGTAGCACACCCTTGAATGGAGGTAACATTGATAATATACTCCCTCTTTAACCCATGAATGATAAGTCATTTCATTGCTGCCTCCAAATAGGTTCTTCCGCATCAATGGGAGATCTCCAAACAAAAATTCTAAATCTTAAGAAGAATTAGAAAATAGAAAGACCACCTTGAATTGGGTTCCCAACTCAACATTAAAACCATTAAACTTTCCACTGAATCTATCTTAAAAAAGACAATTGATCTTCTTGACCAAGGGAGTCAAGACCACATAACCACCATCCTTGTGGCTCTGCTACCATATAAAGAAAGACATATGCCACAATACCGGAACAATTCGCTTCTTAATTAGTGTGACAATGTCACACTAGCCCAAGACTCACAACCAAATAGCAAGAAGAAGAAGAACCAACATGATGTGGAATAAAAACATTCATAAAGAAAAAACATGGGGTACACAAATGTATTACAATCTTGACACCCAAGATTAACCTTGAAACATGTGACTCAGGGGTACGCTAGGGCATTACAACCTTGATACCCAATATTAATTTTAATATATATGACCGAGGGGTATACAAAGGCATTACAATCTTGACATCCAAGATTAATCTTAAAACATATGACCCAATTTTCTCACCACACATCTCTTTAAATAGAGGTTTTTACTATCATATTTACTACCAAAACTACCCACTTGCAACAATAACTAATTACCACTTAGTCTTTTTATAATTTCCTACTACACAAACAAGTACAATCTCATTACATCACTCATAATAAAATAACTTGAAAACTAATATACTTTCTAGAAAATACACTTTAACAATTTTAACAAGAGATTGGGTTTCTAGAGAGAGAGATTATGAGTTTCTATAGAGATCTTTTATACACTATCTTTCTAATCCCTCAGCCAAATTTATACTAAGAATATCTTTTATATATTTCAAATTTTAGGGATGTGATATCGAGAACCAGGCAACCAACATCAAAGAAAAAAAAGAAAATTAACTCTCATTCTCTATGTGCCTAAAAAGAATGGCAATCCATGATTGCATTTGTACTATGCAATTTTTGGAGGGAACGATCTAGAAGTCCAAGAGCTCAAAATCCAAACATTTTCTTTGATAATAATCATCTAGTGAAATTTCATATAAAAAAAATTCTCAAGTATTTTACCCAAGAGAGTAAATGTATGGTATGCTTCATTGGAATTATGCCGTGCCCTTCATCCTCTATGTGTCCTCTTATGCTTTATGATGCAAATTTGATTTAACAATGCACTAAAATCGAATAGAGTTGGTACTAGGTGGGGTTCATATGAAGCTTATGTGGGAGGGAGAGAGGCTATTTTAACATCTAGACAGGGAGTGACCATTTTAACACAATAGTGATATCAATAAATAATTAACGTTTCATGCCCTCAAAGGGAGGGAAAGAAAGGATAATATGTTTGGATTTAATGGTTAACTAATTTGTTGGTCATCTAATAGATGGGTAATTTTCAAGATATCGTATTCATTAGATAATTATCAGTGCCTTCTCAATAATATTTGTACTAATAATTAAAAGTTAAAAATAGCTTACATTTCAAAATCTACGATGGTAGAAACAATTTCATAGGAATTCGTTAGATAATTATTAATGCCTTCACTATAATATTTGTAATAACAAGTAAAAGTTAAAAATACCTTACACTCCAGATTCCAAGATGGTAGATTCCCAAATAGTTTACCAAACGAAAGTAAACAATTTCATAGGAAATTTAGACAATATTACTAAACATGAGAAAAAAAAACACGTAAAAGAAAAACATATGAAATCTAAACCTAAGAAATCTATTTCCTATGAAATTACTTTACTATAAGAAAATTATTTCACGCGAACCAAATGTGCAGCAAGCGAGCTCGTTGATGTGAGCCGACTCTAAAAGGCTATATGGTGATATCCAAAAATTACATAAATTTCATATTATGTGGGATTGAGATTGATATTGATAGGAAATAGAAATCTAGAAATATTAGGATTATTAAGTATATCTCTTGGTTTGAGATATATGTACCATCAATTTGATGTTTCCTATTTAGTGTGGACTCCTAACCTCAAATATATGGGATGAAAGAAGAAAGAATATGTGTACCTTATTTGGATCACCATATGTAAAAGGTGGCTTCCTATAGAGAGAGAGAGGCAGGGGCCTCCTGTGCATGAAAGGCAAAGCCTCCTTTCAGACACAAGTGAGCTTCTATGGAAAGAAACTCCACAATGTGCATCCTGTAGAGTGAGAGACTGGTTTCTTATAGAGAAGTAATTCCTATGGTGATTTTGGGTGGTTTCTTGTTTTAGTGAGAGTCTAGGTTGCTCTCAAGGGTCTCTTCTTTGATAGCAGTTTAGATGTGAAATAGAGATGGTCTCTTCCTATACAGTGGCTTAGCTGTGAAATTGAGATGAAGATCAGTGAGTCATGCTGATCGGGAGTGCGGGTCTAAAAAGATTTGCTCGGCTGTGTATTGTCAAGGGTTAAAGAGGAAGCTCTATATACAAATAAAAGTTACATAATAGATTTTAGGATATAGAACTTCCTCTTTAACCCTTGTGGATCACAAGATATTGAGTTTCCTATTTTGTGAGATTACATTTGTAATGATATTTGTTTCCAAATGAAAAACATTGTAACTCTATAAATCTCTAGTAAACAAAAGTAATCTCTATAAATGAAATATTGGTTTACCACTCGTGGACGTAGGCGTTATGTAACTCTATAAATCTATTATGTAACTTTCATTGTATAGCTAGGGGGTTATAAGGTGTATAGAACTAAGGAATTCTAGGGAGTATGGAATTGGGAGTTGGAAATCCTAAGGTAGTTGGAATTTTGGAATTCTAGGGGGTGAGGGGTTCCAGGGGTATTTTCTCTCTCTAGGAAATGTTTCTCTCTCCTCTCATCTTGAGTCTTGAACTTGAAAGAAAAGCAAAAGAACAAGCAAGAATTTGAAAAGCTTGATTGCCGATGACTAAAACTTCAAGAGTCTCTCCAAAAGTCTTATTACAAATGACTTGAGTTCCTTATATAGAGCAACTACAAAACAAGGGTGGAATGCTCAAAACTATCAAAATTGTCAAAAAATACACATTTTATGAATTAAAATATTAATCTTCTTTTTGGATCAAATGACCAAAATACTCCTAAGCACTTTTAGCAAAAGACAAAATCATCCCTCCATGAGGGGGCTCTTACTATTGCTAGGCCTCGACAGCTTTTTTGGACGCTTACAATAATAATTTGGGCAATCAATCATCGTAGAATTGATGCTTGAACTATTACCTGTGTTTTGATACCCTTTGATTGTCTTGGAACAGATGTTTTAGGAAGAACCCAAAATCTGGCCCAAGTTCCATAACCTGCCCAAGTTCCATAACCTTGTGATTCTTCGACAACCAATCCGGCACGATCGATGACGTTCCAAGCCTTCATTTTGACCACAAATTGAAGAGGACACTATCACAATCATTTTGTAATAAATTTCATCAATTTTGGTATCCGTTTGAGCACGTTCCAATTTTGAGAAGTCATCAGAAAATGAGATTCCAGCTACTGTAAAAGTATGCCATTTTTTACCTTAAAATTCGTGTCATCCGGTCTTCAAATCATACATAAAATTTTTTATCAAACTATAGCTCTTCGAAGCACGGTCACAGCGGACCCATACTTGCGACGATCCGACATCGAGATCTTGAGGAATGACCTCTCAAAGAAATGTATATTCTTCTTTATAAAATCTAAATTTTCATGTTTCGAGCCCCTATTCTCTCTAAAAATTCTCTCGTTTCGAGCCACCTCATGAAACATACCATATGTCAAAATGAGTGGGTCGTCGAGATCTAGCTCGTATCCGAATTTGAGCTTAATTGGACTTAAAACGAGCAAGTTATGAGTATTTGAATAAGAAAACATAATTTCCATAAATAGAAACTGGTTCACCGAGGCTATAATGCGATAGTATAAAACTCACTTTTTTATGGTAAGTTAGGCCCAAAATGGTCTTGAAGGGTCCTGTTGAGCTGAAATTTGGTAATTGGGGGTTTTTCAATATTTTGGATGTAATGTCAGTGGTATAATACTATGGGAAAGCATTATGTGCTTCCCCTACAGCATAAAACTTATATACTTCCCCTCATTTAGCCGTCCATTCTGATTGGAGGGCTAAGATTACCCCAATCACAATGTCACATCTCTGCACTATTTTATTTTTAATAATTTTTTTATAAACTATTTTGACACCAAATTTTGGATGTCCAATCCCCTATTAAACTTGCACTTGTAAAAAATATAAAAAACATATTTTAATAAAATAAAATGATCAAAATACTCCTGAAAATTTTAAAGAGAATTTTGGTCAGTATATTTTATCGAAAAATTATTTTTAATATTTTTTATAAGTGCGCCCCAATGAGAATATGGAACATACCAAATTTCATATTCATAGAATTTATATAAAAAAAAAAAACTAAAAAAAAAATACTTTGAGACGTCGGATCTAAGATCAAATGGTGAGTATCTCTCTTGATCAAAATTGGACGGCTGGATGGTAGGGAAAGTATAGATCTTCTATGCTATAGGGGAAATATAGAAACCTTTCCATAACACTATTTTGAGACCCGAAAAGTGGAGCTATAGTTATAGGGTCCATTTTCAGCATGATAGGAACTGGATTTGAAAACCAAGTTTTATCCTGATCATATCAAAAGTCATCAGAATGTGAGGAAACTTTACGTGTGTCCTTAGGGTATCAAAAACTACCCTATCATGTAATTTGAGGCCATTTTGAAACTTCTTTAAATATCGCACAATTTTAGGCTTATTGCTACAGTGTTCCCATGGTCTGCAAGAGTCTTGGGCACCGGCGGGATCAAGTTAGTATCGACTCTCTCCTTATTTGCCTCTGGGATATAAGTACTTCAAAAATGATATATAACAATAATACCCAACATCTATCCTTCACTTGTTCGATATTGTTGTAGTGATCACATCTAAGCCACCCTCTATTACTACGACCCCTTCCACCACTACGATAGTTGTTAGGGCCTCTACCTCCACCACTATTTTGACGCCTTTTTCTTTCATATTTTTCATTATTAGCAACCGGGGCAAATTTCTCAACATTTTCTTTGGAGTTTTTGAAATCAAGATTCATAATTTCTTCGTAGTTTGCTCTAGTTAAATAGTACCACATACACTGTCAAAGGAAGGCAATTATACAGTCATTAAAATTTGACTCCCAATATATTCATATTCATTCTTTTACACAGCTAAAAATTGAAATATTGTGTCCTCCTCAATACATTTTTGCAAGATTGCCAAGTCAACAGTTGTATGTGAGTACATTACCAACTCATCCTACATACTCTTGAGAGTACTAAGACATTTAGTGATTGTTTTATCCCCTTGTTTTGTCTGAAAAATTTTCTGTTTAAATTGAAAACTATGTCTCTTGTTTTAATTAAAAATACGCTCAATATTATTTTGTTGGCCATACATTTTCTCAATGGATTTCCTTTAATCTTGGGCATTCTCAACAAAAAAAAAAAAAAGAAAGAAAAGAAAAGAGAGAGCTGTAGGTTTGGGGTGGTCTTCGCATAATTCTTACAAAATTGTGAGCTTAGCGTCCAAAGTATTCTTTTTTTTTTTTGTTTTTTTTTTCAACTAACGTTCGTTGTAATGCCTGTTCAACCGTGGGAGAAAAAAAATGATTTCTTGGTGAAATTAAAATAGTCGAGTGAGCTTTTCAATGGGGACGTTGCATGACCATGCCACCACAAGCGTAGCTAAACGTTGTGAGCTTCCAGTCGCTTGCAGTGCTCGCAAACTCCCCGTCGTGGTTCATGTCCACGCCCCCCACTCTCTCTGTGTGCATGTAATATGTGGCCGCCAGCCGCGCATGGCTTGTAACCCCGGACCACATGCAAACCTCCGATCCGCTCGAATATGATGCCACTGTGTTTGGAACAGTGGGCGAGAATCTGACACCATGCACGGCCCGCCCCTCGTGGCCTTGCCATGCCGCCACTGCCCGACCGCTCCGCCTCCGGTCCCAAACCCTTATCCACCCATTCTCTGAGCTGGTGGCGATACAATTCGAGCCCGACTCTCGACCCCAGTCGCAGCAGAAGAAGTCCGGCTGGTTCTCAGCAAGGACACCAATATGCACCCCCACACGTGCATCCCACAGCTTGAGTTGTCCATCCTGTGATGCAGAGGCAAATGTTGCGGTGTCGGACGGGTCCCATGTCACGCATCGGATCGGACTTCTCGGGAAGCTATGCAGGGTCGAAGTGCATTGAATCCTCTCACACGGCTTCGAAAGTTTCAGTGTGGAGTCTACTGATGCGGAGACTAGGGTTTCTCGGCCGACGACATCCCACTCGAGGGAGGTAACCGAGGAAGAGTGACGGAAGGAGCTCCATTGGGTCTCATGGGTGCGAATGTTGAGAATGCAGATGCAACCGACGCCGTTGTGGGCCGATGCTATCAAATCCTCGTTGGCCGGGGACCAACTGCAAGCCATGACAGGTTGGGGGAAGGACGTGATGGACACTTGAACGAGCTGGTTGAGTGTGGGATGCGGGCAACAGACCATCACAGTTCCGGATTCTCCGAATCCGGTGGCCACAGCTACTGTGCCTGGTAGAGAAGGATGGGGATTGAACCTTACTGCTCGGCCCTCCCATGGGCAGAGAAGGTAGCTTCTTATTGTCATGGCAGCAAGCTTAATTCAAAATGCTACAACTGCCTGCCTCTCTTCTGTTTTAGTTTCTCTTACTTCTCCTTGGTTTTTATTGGAGTGAGGGCTCACCTTTGTACTTGTTAACGTCAAATAGTCTTAAATTTTTTTTTAAAATTTTATGTAAAATACAAAATGTTATGCTATGTGAATTTTAATTTTTTTTTAATTTTAGTTTTTTCGGCATTGCCTCACACTGCTCTACCAACAAAAAGAAAAAATAAAAATAAAAAATGGAGTTTACTAAAAGGTAATTTTGAAAAAAAAAAATATTGAGCATTTCATATTTTAACTAAAATTTTATTGTCCACACTCTAAAAAAATTGAAAAAAACTTCCTAATTTCAAAGTTTTCCGATGGATTTTTTTAGGTGCATGTATAATTCGATTCCAAGGTTGGCCGCTAAAAAACAAGTTCTATTCTCATGACTTTAAACAACTAGTGTTTCCAAGTTTTAGGGTGCGGCTGTTTTCACGTGCTTTTAGCTGTTGTCTGTCCACATTGACTTCTAAGTCAGTTCCGAAAGGTGTAGGATAACGTTTTTGATACGACGAGGCCTCGAAACTCATTGGACGTTTATAAAAAAAAAAAAGGGTTTTTTGAAGCATCGAAAATGGTGTATATTGTATCATCTTATCTAATTTAATTTTTCCTTTTAAAAAATTTTAATTTTTAGTTTTAACTTTTTTTACACATTAATGATCTCCATATTAATGACTGTATATTCTTTAATAAAAATACTCGTATAGGCCCACTAGCCTACAACTACATATGAGCCCAATGGTTCAGATTGAATCTGGATTGATCCATTGATCACAATTATATTTCGTATTTTAATTTTAATTATTTTTTTATAAATTCAAATCACTTGAATTTTTTGAGCGTGTGTTCTAGAAAAATAAAAGAATCCAATAAAAAGATAAAAAAAAAATCATAAAAAATAGATTTACCAAAATACTCCTGAAACATTTTAGATTTGTAAAAAAATTAAAACTAAAATTCAAATACAAAATAAAATCGTGTCCATCAGATCGGCCCATATTTAATCTAGACTATTTGGGCTCATATGTAACGGTAGGCTAGTGGACCTACACTAGCATTTTCCATTCCTTAATAATGAGGGTCAAAATTTATTTAAAAAATGAATTAGTAAGTGGGGCCACATTTATACATATAAGTTTGGGGATTCATAAAACCCTACTTTAAGGAATCAAAATTATTTCAATAATGAATTATTAAGGGCTAAAAAATTAATTGAAAAATGGATTATTTTACACTGGAATTTCTTGGGATATTATCAGTACTTTAATACATTGATTTAATTTTATTTTTTATTGTCGTATATATTCTTATTAAGTTAGATGAATTTGAATTTGGATTATACACAATAAAAGTTATAAATATATGTTTTTTTAAACATTAAATGGTATAAATATGTTACAAAGTTTATAAATGACATAGTTGAAAATAATGTTTAATATAAATTGGAATGAAAATATCATAACTCATTATCGAACTTAGTGGCTTTAAATATGTCTTAGTTGTAAATTGCTTCTATTTGCTTTATCTATATTTTTTTTAGAATTATTTTTAGATAAATAAAATGCTTCTTGTCAAATTCAAATTGCGAGTTTTGTTTTCGTACTCAATACAAGTTACTATTAGGAAAGGGTTATATCGTTATAATAAAATTAAAAAAAAATAAAAAATGGGTGTGGTTTGTATAGAGCCGAAGCTCTAAATAATGAAATTAGAGCCCACCTTCAAATAGTATCAATAAATGTGGTTTCAATATTGGAAATTTCTAACCGGCCTTAAAATATAGTTTCACCTTTAATTATAACATTTAAAACTTTAAAAATAGTGTAGATCGAGAAGATCTATGAAAACTTGAATAACTTAAAAATTAATGGGCCAAAAATTGAAATTTATTTTTTTCTCAAGTCCATGTATCTTGATGTCAAGATTATTAATTTGAGGATATTTAGGCATCAAAACAACTTCTTCTAGTGAAATATTTTAGGTAGGTTCGAATCTGATTGTTTAGAGCCTAGGCTCTATGTAAACTTTTCCCTTAAAAAATACTTTTGTATAAGTAATTTCTTTTTTGACCAAAGCAGCCAGAAGCTACGACCGAAGAACACCCAAATCTGACCAAGCAACCCGAGGCGGCCCGAATCTGCTCAAAGCAGCAGCACCACGCTTCTCTTCGCTTCGGTTTATGCTTAAAAACCGAAAGCTTCGGCCTCTTCGGCCGAAACAAAGCGAATTTGATAACATTGTGTTGAGAAAAGCTTCGGCCTCTTCGGCCGAAGCAAAGCGAAGTTGATAACATTGTGTTGAGAAAAGCTTCGGCCTCTTCGGCCGAAGCAATGCGAATTTGATAACATTGTGTTGAACATCTCAAAGTCTTTAAAATGGATTTTGAAAATCGAAAAATAAGCAAATTAGTCATTTAAAACAATGTCGAAGTATTATTGTAATAACGGATAGAAAACACGTACATATGACATAAAACTTAACAACACAAATTAAATATCACTAATAACGGTTACAAAACAGGTACATATGACATAAAAACTTAGCAGTAAATTTTAAATAACATTAAAAAGTGAATATATTTTAGGAATTAATTAATTTTTTATTTGGATGAGTCAATAGGGGAGACGGCCCTAGTTTCGATAAGAATTGAGCCTAAGACGTGGAGTTGCAAGTGCGAACCAATTAGGCCCATACTCTTTTCCCTATTATAAAAATTAATTGATAGTTAATATTGTATTTTTGTGGTGGCTATGCTCCTTCCATTATTCAACATAAGTAGTCACTGTAAATGTGAGTGCCATCGCCATGGTCCTCTAGAAAGAAAGAAAAAGTGTTTCATGCATCAGAGACCGTATGTTTGTTCTGCGGGCCTCGACATCTCGACTATCTAAATAAAGTAGACATGCAAATCAATTTTGCATGAGTATCCCCGAGTTGGGTGGTCTAATTTGAGAATCTAAAAAAAAATTACAGTAAATCGAAAAAAAGAAATTTATTTATAATATATTGTTTTATGCTTTTTATCATTTTGGCAAAGATTGAAAATTGTTTTGGACATGAATACTTATTTCTATCTTTCCCCTTCTATTTTAGTTTATTTATAAAAGCGTGCAGTTTCGAGGTTGCAACCTTAAACAATCCAATTAAGGCGCACCTCCAAAATTTATTATAACATGTAATTTTGGTGTAAAAATGTCTTAGGATTATCTAAAAATATATTTTCAAATCTAATTATAAAATTTTAAACTCCAAAAATAGTTAAAATCATGTAGATATACAAACATGTGAAAATCTTGAAAATGGACGGTCTAGATAATGTGTTGCAAGATGCACTATTTTTGAGACTCAAAATATTTTTTTTTACACATTCATACATCTCGATGTCGAGATGATCAATTAGAGGCCTTTCAACATTAAAACAACTTTTTCCGATGGATTTTTGAGATGCATCTATAATTCTACATTTTAAGGTTGCAACCTTATATAAACTGTTCCCTTTATAAAATACCCACAGCCACAAATTGATTTTTTTCAACATTATTTAATCTTATTTAGATATATTTTGTTTAATTTTATTTTAGACATATTTTTAAAATTATTTTTATATTTTTATTTTTTAATACTTTTTTGCTTCACTAGAGCACCGTCCACCTCGGGCCGAGTTTCCAACAGTGTGCATTGTACACCTTTCAAACAAATGTGATGGTGATATCAATGGCGGCCCCAAATCTATATGGATTTACAATGTTCAATAAAATTAAACGGTTCACACGTCAGAGTCGACAATATTTCAAATGGACGGTGCCGGTGTGAACCGGACAACTATATCTTGTGCATTGTATAGGCTCCTGATGTCCAGGCCTTTCAAACAAATGTGATGGTGATATGAATTGCGGCTCCAATTCTACGTGGATTTACACCATACAAGTATGGGTGGGGTTTCTATAGAACCTAAGCTCTAAACAATCAAATTAGAGCATACTTCAAATAGTATCGAGAAATGTAATTTCAATATTAGAAATCTTTGTGATAGCCTTAGAATATATTTTTCACCTTTATTTATAAAGTTTAAAGCTTAAAAAATAGTGCAGATTGACAGATCTATGAAAACTTGAAAATCTTAAAAATTGACGGTCTAAAAATGCATTACAAAATATGTTTATTTCCAAAAGTTGAAATCTATTTTTTTCTCATGTCCATGCATCTTGATGTCAAGATGATCAATTTGAGTATATTTGAACATCAAAACAACCTTTTCTAATAAATTTTTTATGATAGACTCCAATTTGATTGTTTAGAGCCTCGGCCCTATATAAACTTCTCCCTACAATAATATTTTATACAAGTTCAGGCCCACAATACATGACATGGATGGTGCGTATGTCAAGCCGAACAACTATATCTTGGCCCACAAGGCATCGAAATGTATAATTTAGAATAGTGATTTATACCTATTGGGTGCGGTTTCTATAAGGTTGCAACTTTAAACAATCCAATTAAAGTGCACTTTAAAATTTTATCATAACATATAATTTTGTTGTAAAAAATATTTAGTATTATCTTAAAATCTATTTTCATATTTAATTAGAAAATTTTAAATTTTAAAATTGATTAAAATCAAGTAGATCTATAAATATATGAAAATCTTAAAAAATGGACGGTCTAGATAATGTGTTGCAAGATGCACTATTTTTAAGATTCAAAAACCTGTTTTTTTATATTCATGCATCTCGATGTCGAGATGATCGAGTAGAGAGTTTTCTCAACATTAAAACAACATTTTCGATAGATTTTTTATGTGCATATGTGATCCTACATTTTAAGGTTGTAATGTTGTACAAACTTTTCCCATACCTAATTATAATGAAATGGATGTCTGGGATCGGGTCTTTCATGTTGGAGGAAACGGGGTTAGGTGGCCGTCTCTCATCCCTAAAACCTAGGGACGGGAATGGATGGAAAACGGCTGGGCTTAATTGGTTGTCGTTTGATGATTTGTAATCAGCCTGGACTGAATTCCTACATAGGGTAGGGGCCTCTCCTCATTGACTCACCCAACAAAAAGTACTGAATTCCTACATAGGGTAGGGGCCCTCTCGTCATTGACTCACCCAACGAAAGGAGTTGATCGAGGATAGAGATGTAAATTTCAGAGTGAGAGCCCTCAACTCTCTGAAAACACAGAAAATACCAGCATTCTAAAACTCGGCCGAGGTAATTTAGACTCAGCCGAGTAGCTCAACCTCGCCCGATAGGCGCAATGAGTTTTGATCGAGTTGGTTGTACACCATTTTTTTGAATTTAATTATATTTAATCGTCCAACCTAAATCAGGAACGTAAAATTGTCCTTTTAGTTGTTACTTACACAACAATAACCAACACACCCATATGTGGCCTAATGATAAAAAGTGAACTTTTACTATATAAAACTTAATTTTATCTTTATTTTTTAAAAAAGAAGAAGAAGTTGGACTCAGGAGAGTTACTCGGCCTTGTCCGAATAAATCACCTCAGCCAAGGGCCAGATACCTTGGCTGAGTCAATTTTTTGAACTATGTAACCGAATACATAGCCCGGTTCTGCTTAAACTTGCCAAAGTAGATTCAAGTCATTGTTTGTAATGGATCTCAAGCTCTTCTGTTCTACCTCAACTTCGAGGAAACACAATCACTTTGCATTTCACTTTCATTAGCTTAATGAAATCCTATATATATATATATATATATATATATATATATGGGTACGGTTTGTGTAGAGCCTACCATCAAATGGTGTCAAGAAATGTCGTTTCAATACTGGAAATCTTTTTGATAGCCTTAAAATATATTTTTATTTTTATTTTTATTTATAAAGTTTAAAGCTTAAAAAAAATAGTGTAGGTCGATAAATCTACGAAAACTTGAAAATCTTGAAAATTGATGGTCCAAAAATACGTTACAAAATACAGTATTTCCAAAACTTGAAATCTATTTTTTTTTTTCATGTCCATACATCTTGATGTCGAGATGATCAATTTGAGGATATTTGGACATCAAAAAACCCTCTTCTAGTGAAATTTTTGCGATAGGCTCCAATTTGACTGTTTAGAGCCTCGGCTCTATATAAACTTTTTGCCCCTCTTCTCACTTCTCACATTCCCACCATTGCTATCTCAACCAAATGAAGATGAACTCCAGCAGCTAGATCTTTCTTGCAAAGAATGGGGCTTCTTTTAGGTATGGAAAAGTAACTCATAACTCTATTTATATTCGATAATTCTTTGCAGCTGTCGAGTACTGTTAAGTGTATGCGACATTATCCTAATTTAGTGTAACCCTGAACTGATATTACTTGCACATATAATAAACCATGGATCCCAGAGGTTGAAGGCTACAGCAGCTGAGTTTTTCAAACTTCCCATGGAAGAGAAAAACAAGTATGCAATGGCATCACATAACATCCAGGGATATTTAGTCTCAGAGCAACAGAAGCTAGACTGGGGACCACCAAAAAATTCAGTTGCCAACAAATTGTAATGTAGCAGAGAAAAAAGCCGACACAAGTTCTCTATTTTACAAATGGGTGAAATTAGAAAAGACAGAGCGAGAAAGTTGCAGGCTCCAACCAGAAATTGGAAGAAACAAAAGCCGTACTAGATTTTGAAAAGAAAATTAATATTTAAAAAGCACAAATAAATGGGGCCTCAGGTGCCCCGGTAGCCCTTGTCAACTTTAGTCAAAATAGTGTTTTTGATAAAATCCAACCGTATACAGGCTATTAAATGCTCTATTTATAGTGGAAATTATAAAAAAAGTCAGTAACCCAATTTTTTATTTTTTTAAAATTTTCTATTAGTTCGAGGATATCCTTAGACTGAAATTTAATTTTTATTAGTTTTTATTACTAGGTTAAAAACATTTAGATTTTAGACCGAAGATTCCATCATCAAACCAAAGGTAATCTTGACATAAATATATATATAAAAAAGCAAGTTGATTGACATTTTTTGTAATTTCTGCTTATAAATAGCTCATTTCATATATTTTTTAAAAAATTAAGATCCGCATGTACAACATCAGTAAGATTTGTGTAAGGTTGCCTCCTTATATTGTAGCTATAAGGCGCACCTATAAAATTTACTTAGAGATGTTGTTTTGGCGTCGAAAACTTTATGATAGCTTCAAAATGTCTTTTTATTCTCAGTTATAAAATTTAATTTTAAAAAATAGTATAGATCGAGCAAATAAAAAAATACTTGAAAATCTTAAAAATAGAAGATCCATATAACTTGTTATAAGACGTACTATTTTTGGGACTTAAAATTCTCCAACGTAGGTGAACTTTTACTTTACAACATTAGCATATTTACTTTACAACATTAACTCGTGGCAGTTCCAAAGGGACATCTGCAATGTTGGAGATTTGATGGGAAAATATAAAACACCAAAGATCCCAGGATTATGAGCAGTATCGCGAGACTTGGGATCGCAAGGATCGGGCTCTTTCCTAGAACAATGAGAACTCAAAATTAATTATGTGGTCTACCTCTCCATGGCCATTAAAACCCTTCTTAAAGATGGATGGTAGGATGCCGTTCTCCAATGTTCGGCTTTCCTCCTAAAATCTCTGAGAAACGTGACCCTATAATCTTGGGAGGTGGGTGATTATTTTCTACCCGTTAGATAACGATATTGTCTCTCTTTAAGAGCATCCTTATTTTAGTGATAAGCATATACTTTTTGATAAAATAAGGAGATAACAATTTGAGGGCCCTATGACCACTTATACGTGCCAACATTCTCCCACTGGCCATGAGGGCTAGGTAAATTAAAATATTATCACTTAGTGATTTAGCATTTATGAGTTATCCTTGTCATGAGGTTTTCACACTATTGCAGTTATACTTCTCGTACCAAAAAATATCCAAAGTCATGTCATGGGTTTTTCACACTAATACGGCTTTTTTTTCATGATCAAGACATCAAAAATATCTCATTTGAGAGTTCCTGACTTAAATTTTTCTAAGTCTCATCAAAGCTACATGCTTTGATAATATTTTTACACTCAATTCTTTTGTTAAATGGTCTGCAATCATATTTGAAGATGTCAAATAACTTACAATTGTTTCATTCTTTTCAATAATATCATAAAGGTAATGATAATCAATTTCAATGTGCTTACCCTTGGAACTATAAGCTTCATTTCTAATTGATGAGATAGCAGCCTGATTATCACAAAAAAATTTAGCAGGTGTGTCGGCTATATTCGGCTTCAAATCATTTATGAAACGTTTAATCCAAACGACATAAGTTGTAGCAATGCGACAAGCAACATACTCGGCTTCCATAGTATACCGAGCTACACAACCTTGTTTCTTATTAGACCAAGAAACACATCCACCTCCAAAGAGAAATACAAATCCTAAGGTTGATTTTCTATCATCTGGGTGTCCTGCAAAGTCTGCATCAAAGTACCCTGTAACCCCTAAATTATCAGCTGGAAACACAACTTGTAATTTTTAGTTTTCTGAATGTATCTGAGTATCCTTTTTACGGCGTGCCAATGAGTCATCCCAGGATTACTCTGAAATCTACTCACAAAACCATATGCATGACTCAAATCAGGTCTTGTACACAACATGACATAATTTATGCATCATATAGTTTGAGCATATGGAATTCTTTCTATTTCAGCTTTATCATTATCATTTAATGGACACATTTTCTTTGATAATTTCAAGCCTTTACAAATAGGTGTATCTATGAGCTTGCAATTTTTCATTTAAATCTCTTTAAAACACTTTCTAAATAACTCTCTTGAGATAAACATAGAAGTCTTGAACTTCGATCTCTTGTTATCTTAATACCCAATACATATGAGTCTGCTCCCATATCTTTCATCTCGAAATGGGAACTTAGCCATGATTTGGCATGGTTAATCATGCCAATATCGTTACCGGCTATCAAATTATCATCTAAGTATAGTGGCAATATAACAAAATTGCTCCCACCATTCCAGACATATATACAATGGTCTAACATGTTGGTTATATAACTAATCTCAGTGATTGCATTATGAAAAGTAAAGTACCATTGTCTAGAAGACTGTTTTAGATCATATAATTTTTTTTAAGTTTGTACATTTAAAAAAACTGTTTTGACATCCATTTGAAATAATTTTAGATAATAATATGCCACTAATGCTAGGATGATCCTAATAGATGAAAATTTTATTACACGAGAATAAGTCTCTACATAATCTATACTCTCCCTTTAGGTAAATCCTTTAGATATCAACCTAGCTTTATTTTATCGACGGTTGTATTTGCATTAAGCTTTTCTTTAAGATCCATTTGCAACCGATGACTTTTCAATCTTTTGGAAGGTCAAACAATTCCCAAACTTGATTTCTTTTAATAGAATCAAGTTCATCATCCATGGCTTGAGTCCACTCAGTTGAGTCATGTGAGCTAATCGTTTCACTGTAGCTTCGAGGTTCATCTATTGTATCATCACTCATTGAAGAATAATTATTTTTTTTCATAAATACATAAAATTCTTTTAAAGTCATAGGTGAGGCTCTAGTTCTTTTAGGCATGTCTAGTATACTTGATTCAATTGAATCATTCTCACAAAATATAGAGGGAGTATGAGAAACAAGGTTTTCCAAACCCTTATTTTTATCAATTTCATGTAAGTCAACGGACTTATTTAAAATATTTTCATCATCTACATTTTCTAACAAATGACTATCAAGACTTTCTACTAATGATCTAGTATCATGGTTATAGAATCTATACCCTTCAAAATTTTCTGAATAGCCTATAAAATAGTATTTTATAGTTTTACTTTGTAATTTATCTCTATTTTGTGGTGCTATAAGCACATGTGCCCAAGAACCCAAAACTTTCAATATAGTAAGGTCATGTTTCTTACCTGCACATAATTCATATGGAGTCAAGCTTATAGATTTAGTTGGAACACGATTAATAATATACATTACAGTATTGAGAGCCTCACCCAAAAAATAAAGTGATAAATTTGAATGGCTCATCATAGACCTAACCATATCCATTAGAGTTTTATTTATTCTTTCAGCTACATCATTTTGTTGTGGTGTGTATGGCATGGTTGTTTGGTGAATTATACCATGCTCTTTATAAAATTCGATAATAACGCGGAGCAATATTCACCTCCCTTATCTGTTCGAAGAATTTTAATATGTTTACCTAACTGATTTTCAACCTCAGCTTTATATTTTTTAAAAGTTTCTAATGGATCTGATTTCTTATATATATCTATAACGTGAATAATCAACTATAAATGTTATGAAATATTCCATACCTCTGTGTGTTTTTACATTTAATGGGTCACATATATACGAGTGAACAATACTAAGTAGTTCACTAGATCTTTTCCCTTTAGGAAAATGCTACTTAGTTAATTTATCAAAAATACATGGCTCGCACGTTTTGAATACAATTTCTCCTAAATTGGAGAGCAAGCCTCTTTTAACTATTGGATTCATTATGTCTTTATTTATATGTCCTAATTTTAAGTGCCATAAATATGGTTCATCCATACACTTAAAACCATCAAAAGAGGCATCAAAATAATCATAAAAGGAACTTTTATTAATATTCAGTCGGTACAAATTATCAACTTTAATATCATACACCAATGCTCTAGAATGCTTCCAAATGGTGACCCGACCAGACCTGAATCTTATTTCATAACCCTTGTCGTCTAGCCTAGAAGCATAAATCAAATTGCGCCTCATATTGGGTGCATACAAAGTATGAGTCAATAGGAGATTTGTTCCTCCTGGTAAACACAGCTTGAAAGTACTTACATTAAGTACATCACAATAGGTGTCATTTCCCATATAAATCCGCTAGTTACTGATTGCAATCTCCTTCAATTATGTGAATTCGTCATTGGTTCTCGAGACATGTCGAGTAGAGGCTGAGTCGACCTACCAATTTCTTAGGTCATGGTCGACAACTATTCATCCTAGGATTACACAGGTCAAGTCCTTTATTTTATTTTGATTATTTCGAGCATGGTTGTTATTCTGGTTCCTATTTTTATTTTTTAGCTTAGGACAATTAAACTTCATGTGTCCAATTTCCTTACAATAAAAATAAGTATTCTCAACCTTATTATTTTGATTTTAAAATTTCTCTCATTTCCCTTATACCTATTATTTTTCTGATTATTGTAAGGTTTCTCGGGAATCTGAAAAGATGAACTTTGGGCAAAATGGAGCTCATTTGACGTCTTCCTCGTTCTTCTCTTAGCCTCAATGCTGAGATGCATGGGAATATTTAAAATGGTTATCCCTTATGCAGAATGGTTCAATGCAATTACAATAGGCTTCAAAGTTGGAGGGAGATTGTTAAGGAAAATAGACACTTGCATGCGGTCAGGGACTGGATTCCCGACCGCAGTACGGTCATTTGCGAGCACTGTCATTTTATTGACATGCTCGGTCACTGAGTCTGATTCTTTCATTCTACAAGAACTGTATTTTTCTAACAATAGTTGCACATGGGTCTCAGAAGTGATCCCATACTTTTCAAATAGAGCACCCATCATAATTTGAGCTGTGGTGTAATCCTCAAAGACTCTAATTAAGTCATCTTTCATAAAGTTTAACATAGTAGTCCTAGCTACTTTATCATCTTCTAACCATTTGTCAAGTCATCTTCTGACTTGACCATTGGTATTAGGCTCTAAAACTGGTGGTTCTGCATCTAGGACATAAGTTACGCTATCTTGGAAAAGAATATATCAAATTTTTCTTTTCCACATAGAAAAATAGGTCCCATTGAGTTTTTTCAAATTTGGATAGTTCTGACATGACTAGCCTAGATGCCATTTTAAATTTTTAGATAAAACCTAAAAGTTCAAAAAATTTAATTGTATTTAAGAAAGAGTTATCTGCTAGCTAAATCAATAGGTTTACCGACTCTTAGTGAGCTGCAAACTCAAAGAAAAATTTTCTCGGATAGTTTATGTGCATTGCTGTGATGCAACAAAAAATTAATAAAGTAAGGCAACAACTACTTTATGTCAACTCTTATATAAGAATAATTTTCATAAATATATGGATATGTCTTAGCACAACAAAGAGAGTCTACAATGATATTTGATATTTTTTAACAAAAATATGGCATTGCATAATCACAAAAAAATGAATTCACAAAATCAAGATATTGAAATTTTCTAACTTAAAGAGACCAGAGCATAAGATAATTATAGAATGGAATGATAATTATTATGCAAAAGAGACCAAAGCATAGGAAAATCATGCAAGGTAATGAATTATTATGCAAATAGAATATGTGGAAGTATCTCTAAATTACATACCAAGTAAAATGATTAATTATTGGCAGCATTTATACGTGTCGGTCGCTCTCTAAAATTCCAACAGTAGTTCTCTCTTTCTCTCTCAAAAATTTCTGCAGCCTTTTTTCTTTTTTTTTTTCCTTTTTTTAACCATCAAATTTAGAGAGAGAGCCACCAATTTGCTACGGCCGAGTGGTTAAGGCGTGTGCCTCCTAACTACATGAGGTTTCCAGGGGACAAAAAAGAACTTGATCGTACTCTTTTGGGCAAAAGTAAAAGTCCTGATATTCACTGAAATGCAGTAAATTTCACTGTGATATTAAATGGAAAATAAAAAAAAAATTTCATAAGATGAAATGGAGGGCTTGGCAATAATAAAGTGAACTTGTGTACGGGTAAAAAAATAAAAATAAACAAACGCACGGCTACCCTAATCTTTAGTTAACAGGAGAGAGAGAGAGAAATATATGCTCATAAAAATTAGGGTTAAAGATTATTTTATTATTATTATTATTATTATTATTATTAATAAGATAGCTACTATCAACTCTTATCCACAGATAAACGTGGATGAATAAAGCTACTATCATCTGTGTGTATTGTATTATAAAAAAAAAAAAATACTACGATCAGTATAATATATATATATATATATATATATATATATATATATATATATATATATATATATATTGTTTGTCTTGATGATGACCAGGAAATAAAAGTGGAGAGAGAAAAAAGAAAAATATGTGATTTTTTTCTCTCTGTCTTTGTGTAACTAGGTAGCAAAAAAAAAATGATAATTGATGAGTACGAATTAATCACGAAAATAATATAAAAAGATCAAGGATAAAAAATAATAATTAAACAAATATAAATAATGGAACCAGTTCTGATACCAATGTTGGAGTTTTGATGGGAAGAGATAAAACACCAAAGCTTCCAAGATTATGGCCAGTGTCGCGAAACTTGGGATCGCAGAGATTAGGCTATTTCCCAAAACAATGAGAACTCAAAATTAATTATGTCGTCTATCTCTCCATGGCCATGAAAGCCCTTCTTAAAGAGGATGGGAGGAGGGCGTTCTCCAATATTCGGTTTACCTCTTAAAATATCCGAGAAATGTGGTCCTGTAATCCTGGGAGGTGGGTGGTTATTTTCAACCCGTTAGATAATAATATTTTATCTCTTGAATTATCCATTGATGAGGTCGGAGTATGCCTAAATGAGAGTCGATAGAATGTGTGGCCCTTAGGTGCGATGAATAGCCATTAGAGACAAGGCTAAAACCTCATCGTTATATCATCACACGGTATGTACATAGATAGCTATTTTGAAATTTGCCAATGAGGGTGAAGCGATATAACACGGCATATACATAGGTGAAGCGTGTACATGTGCAAAAGATTACCCTTATGTACCATAGAGTTATTACAATGGTTGCAAGATTACCCTTATGTACCATGGTTGCATCATGGTCTGGAGGACCATGATTTTTCTTCTCTAGGGGAGAATATGAAATCCATAAATTGTGATTACGTCCCCTGGTCTATTGGCTGACCTTGGTGGTCCAATCATAGGCCCCAACATTGGACTGTGGGTTATGAAAAAATTGTGGTTCGCAGTTGAAGGTAGAGTGCTCCCATATATTGATAAATTCATAGACATAAAGGATCTAATTACCATCAAAATTAATTAGTTTTAATTAATTTTGTGATATATGATTTTTTAGAATGTTTATTTTAATTTTTGTGAATCTTCTGATATTTTATTTTTGGTTATTTGGATTTATAAATTAAGATAAATTAATTTTTCAATGTTTTAAATAAAATATACGATTTAAAAATTTTAAATACAAAATAAAATATTTTCTAAAATTATATGGGACCTAGGGCCTAATTTAAAACATGTGGGATTGGGTGGGGCCAATGGAAACCAAGGGTGGCACGCCCCATCGATAGGGATTAACTTGTTCTCCAATATTGGGTAATAGTTATCCCTTTGTTTGTTGGTTTATCTTCTGGGTATAACTAATTTATATGATAATGTTGAATATTTGAAATATTTTGTAAATTTTTAAATTAAAAATTGTTTCATCCAAGAATTAAAGATTGGATATACTAAAATAGAAAATAAGATATATATATATATATATATATATATATATATTATTTAAAGATGTGAAGAGAATAGATCTAAAAAATGGAAGATAATCCTCTAACTCATCTCTTTGAATCTTGATGGTGGATCAAAGCGATGGATGACTCAAATCTCTCACCTCACAAATCTCCCTAGATCGACAGTCAAGATTTAACCCTACGAATTGAGGCAAACCCCAAGACATAAATCTATAAAAAGAGGCCCTCCCACTTTATAAAAGCGCTACACCTATTTTCTCTTCTCTCTCTAAGGGTCCTACCTCACAAAATTGCTACACCTATTTTCTTTTCTCTCTCTAAGGGCTTATCTCTCTCTCTCTCAAAGATCGTTTTGTAGGTGACACACCCACATAGGGCTTCAAGGTCTCTATAAAGATCTCTTTATAGGTGACATGCCCCAATGGTTTATCTTTCTCTGTCAAAGATCTCTTTATAGGTGACACTTCAAGGTCTCTCTAAAGATATCTTTATAGGTGACACGCCCCAATGGTTTCTCTCTCTCTGTCAAAGATCTCTTTATAGGTGACACGCCCTACTTAGGGCATCATGATCTCCTCCAAGTTTTTCAAAGGGGGCACACCCCAATCAAAATCTCTCTTAAGCCAAAAGGGCACGCTCAAGTCATCTCTCTCTCACTATCTTGTTTCTACCAATATCTCCCCCAAGCCAAAAGGGCACGCCCAAGTCATCTCTATCTCGTTTCTTAGTGACACTCCCAAGTGGTTTGATTTTTGGGTAGCAAAGGGAGGATACCCTTTGCTAGTAGATCTCTACCACTTTCTTTGATTTATCTATCATATCTCCAAAGATCAAGCCAAAGGGGCTTGAACAAGGTTAAGGCATTGAGGCATTAGGCAGTTGGTTTTAGATCTAGATTCATATGCCATTGAAAGGATTTTTCCATATGTAAGAAAATCAAGAGACCGATCAAGAGACTTGGTGTGGGGTGTACGAAGCCCAATTGAGGTAATATCCGACACTCTTTTTTTGTGTATTGTCATATTTTATTATATTGTCTTTATATTCTCAAGCATAAGAATTGTGCATATATTTTTTGTTTAAAGAAATTGGTTTAATGACATCAAGGTTTTAAGATATTGGATTTTATTTTCTTTGAAGTACGAGTTATTGTAATAAGACTACTTGTAAGTGATATTTCCCAAAAGAAAAGAAAAGAAAAAGAAAACTAAAAAAAAAGAAAATGGATGAAAAGTAGAAAAATAAAAAAATATATCCCTCGGCAAGATCACATTAGTTTTTCTTTCATTAATATTAGAGCTATTGATACTTGATGTCATTAGTTATTTTTTTTCTTTATTGAGTCTAAATCAAGCTTGATAATGAGATATAAGAAAACTAATGTCCTTTGTGGTCATGTAATACAAATACGATTAATTACCATTAGAATATTCAAACACCGAAAAATGTATTCTGCATAATAGGTATTCTGTGCTATTTTGGAGTAGTGATATGACGAAGATAATGATGTATTTTTACATTGCATACTTCAGTGATATTGTGTGTTTTTTAGAGTATGGTCTACCAGCAAAATTTCAGCTAGATATCCTAAGGGAATTGAGAGTTATGAACTCATCAATGAAGCATATAAGTTCGGACCTTGCAAAATCCAAGAACTGTCCATTGAGTTCCATGATTTTTTCCTCAAATTATATGATTTTATTTTTAGCTAAAATTTGAGCATAACTCATCAAATTGAGTATACTTTCAAACAAACATATTTTTATTAAGAAATTCCTTGTAGTTTGAAAGATATGGTCTATTTATTGAAGCCTACGCAAGTACTATTTTCTGCAACGAAAACTATTTTATTGACTTGTAAGTCATGATTTTATTTTCATTTGTAACAAAATGTTTTATGGCCCACACCTGGTTTGGTATACTTCCATTCTGAACCTATTTTCTGATAAATTTATTTGAAAGAAAAATATCTATGGGAAAAAATGAATAAAAATTTTAGATTGAAGAGAAGTCATCCTGAATTTTCTTTAATTTGATATGTTCTTCATTGAGACATGAATAACTATAGTTATCAAGCCCATTTAACATAGTGGTATGAGGCTTGTGGAAATATATGTACTACTATTATGTGTCTACTTTCAAACAAAATTGGTTTGAAATGGAAACTCCATGAGGGTAGATAGAAAAGACAATTTCATAATAGTATTCATCCTGAAATTTTGCAGTATGATTTATTTTGTGATATGAATGTCACTTATTTATTTCTCTGAAGAAAAATATTATGTAGGATTCACACCATGATGTTATGATTTGATTTTGAGTCTAGTTTTTACACAAAATATTTCAAGAAGAAATTCTTTGAGGATTAAAAGAAACAATTTTTTTTATTAAGAGGTGTTCAACCTGATTTTCTGCTGAGCAAATTGCATTGTGACGTAAATGTCACTGAAAGTAAATTAAAGGATGTGGTATGTCGAGACACATATTTGTATTCCTCATAATTGAAACTCTTTTAGGGGGTCATTCAAAAGTTTTATAATGTGCCATTAGTATGGTTTATAATAGTAAATATTCAGATAGAGGTAATACAAGGTTGACAAAATATGACACTCTATGTGAAGAAGTGAATCTGGGAATTACATAATATAGAATAAACACAATGCATGTGAAAGTACCTTGCTTTCTTTGCATTGAAGGGATATGGAGATATACTTGGTGGTAGCATAGAAACTCTAACGATCAGTGAGAGAATTAAATTTGTGATATTCGGAATGATGGAATGAAGAAAATGTTTTTTATATACTTTTTGGAGAATCTAAAAGGCCGAAGAGGTAGATGCTTCATCAACGAATAAAAGATGATGGTCAAGTGTTTCTTCATCAGTTACATGTTCTTCCAAGATCACAAAAGCTCGTTAGTAAGTAAAAGCAAAGAATCAAGAAAGTCCAAGTACTACACTACATGGTTTTGAGGTATGAAATCTATCCCACCTTATATGGTAATGTCATATAGGGAAAGAAGATTCAACAACCCTTTATTTTTAAGTTTTATATACTTATTTTGATGTTTTGGCTATTTGTTTTATGAAGATGTATGCAGTGTACGAACATTAGGTGATAGGTGCTTACAAATTTGAAAGAGCCAGTTTTGAATACTCTGTGTTTTTGTGTCTCCTTGTGCTTGAGTATGAACTACTTAAGGTAGTGATACACATGAAGATGTGGTTTGATCGAGGGCTTTGAGCCTTAAGTATAAAACACGAGAGATGGGTGTAGCCCATTCAAATATATACGCAAGAAGGGAATGTTCTGATGGAACTCGTCTTAGTGACCATCCTTCCAATAATGTCTATAATATGATGCATTGCATGTGATGATGATTTCTTGATAAAGTCTCCATATTTTCCAAAAAAGAAGTAATTTGTTAAGGCTTTAATAACCATTTAATCATGTTTTATTTTGGATAAAGTTAAAAGATGGTAATTATGATTTGTTTTTGTGGTCATGAACTTCACTTGTTCGGAATTAAAGGTAAATGTGGTAAAATGATTTATGAAGGCTAAACATGTATTTTAAAATTAAATTGGATGATTTGATAAAAACCTAAGT
The DNA here is from genome assembly GCF_054954075.1 of Amborella trichopoda. NCBI lineage: Eukaryota > Viridiplantae > Streptophyta > Magnoliopsida > Amborellales > Amborellaceae > Amborella > Amborella trichopoda. The sequence goes on along the minus strand of NC_142336.1, from coordinate 35,233,491 downwards.
CCATGAATATGGTTTTGAGAAAACCGCATAGTCTCGCAAGGTCCACTAAGTCTTTATGAAAAATCATCTTAAACCATCATACTATTATCTAAACCTCATCGTTATATCATCACACGACATGTGCATAGATAGCCGTTTTGAGATTTGCCAATGAGGGTGAAGTGTGTACATATATGAGAGATTACCCTTATGCATCATAGAATCTTAGTTGCATCATGGTCTGGAGGACCATGATTTTTTGTCTCTAGGAGAGAACCTGAAATCTATAAACTGGGATTGCGTCTTCTAGTCTATTGGCTGACTTTAGTGCTCCAATCATGAGCCCATACATTAGATTGTGGGTCATGGAAACTATTGAATCAGTTTGAGAAAGCTAGATAGATTGTGGTCCACAGTTGAAGGTGGAGTGCTCCTCTATATTGATAAATTTCTTGATCTAACGGATCTAGTTCACATAAAAAATAGTTAGTTTTAATTAATTTTATGATATGTGATTTTTTAGATTGTTTATTTTTATTTTTGTTAATCTTATGATATTTTCTTTTTTTCATTTGGATTTATAAATTAAAAAAATTAATTTTCTAATGTTTTAAATAAAATATAAGATTGAAAAATTTTAAATACAAAATAAACATTTTTTAAAATTATATGGGACCCTCCATATATATGAAGGCCCAATTTAGAACATGTGGGATTAGGTAGGAGCCATGTGTGGCCACCAAAGGGTGCCATGCCCCATCGAGAGGGACTAACTTATTCTCCAAGATTGGGTGATAGGTATCCTCTTGTTTGTTGGCATATCTTTTGGGTATAATCAACTAACATGATAAGTTTAATATTTGAAATATTTAGTAAATCTTTGAATCAAGATTGTTTGATCCAAAAGCCAAAGATTCGATATACTAAAATAGAAAATAAGATATGTACTTTATTATTTAAAAATTTGATGAGAATAGATCTAGGATAGGGAGGATAAGGCTCTAGCTCATTTCTTTGAATGTTGATGGTGAATCAAAGAGATGGATGACTCAAATCTCTCACCCCACAAGTCTCTTCCGATAGACGGTCAAGATTTGACCCACAAATTGAGGCAAACCCCAATGCATAGAAAATTTATAAAAAGTTGTGCTCCCACTTCATAAAATCGCTACACCTATTTTGTCTTCACTCTTTAAGGGTTTATCTCTCTCTCAAAGATCTGTTTATAGGTGGCATGCCCTACCAAGGGCTTCAAGATCTCTCCCACGTTTTTTTAAGGGGCACACCCAACTAAAATCTCTCTCAAGCCAAAAGGGCATGCCCAAGTCTCCTCTCTCTTTATCTCATTTCTAGTTGACACGCCCAAGCTAAGGTTAGCTTGTGGTGGTTTGATTTTTTATTAGCAAATGGGAGAAACTCCTTGCTAGTAGATCTCTCACTCTCTCTTTGATCTATCTCTCATCTCTTCAAAGATCAAGTCAAAGGGGCTTGAGCAAGGCGAAAGCATTAAGGCCTTAGGTAGTTGGTTTTAGATCGAGATCCATATGCTATTAAGAGGGTTTTGCCATATGTAGGAGAATCAAGAGACCGATCATAGATCATGAGCACCATCGGAATAAAGAGACTAGGTGTGGGGTGTATCAAGCCCGGTTGAGGTAATCTCTGACACTCTCTTTTTGTTTCTTGTCATATTTAATTAAATTGTCTTTATATTCCAAAGCATAAGAATTGTGGATATTTTTTGTTTATTTAAAAAAAATTGGTTTAATAGCATCAAGGTTTTTAAGAACTTGGATATGTTAGTTTATTTTTTATGAAGTAAGAGTTATTGTAATAAGACTATTTGTAAGTGATCTTTGCTAAAAGAAAAGAAAAAGGGGGAAAAGAAGAAAAATAAAAAAATATATCCCTCGGCAAGATCATATTAGTCTTTCTTTCAAATCACCTCGGCCAAGGCCAAGTACCTTGGCCGAGTCAATTTTTTGAACTATGGAAAATACCTTGAACAAAAATGTGAGAACCAGGAATCCCGAATACACAGTCCGGTTCTGCATAAATTTGCCAGGTGACTATTTGTAATGGATCTCAAGCTCCTCTGTTCTGGCTCTACTTCGACTTGTATTCTGCCTTTGCAGCTATCAAAAACACTAATGCAGCCCAAACTAATACAAGCTAAATAAAATCCTAGTTCCAAAACCATGTTTAGGTTTTCTGGCAAAATCTTCCATTAAGGTTTTGAAATTGCTTAGGATTGAGTATTGTGGGGTCAGAATTTTTGCTTGAATTTTTTTCCCAAAATCTTCACTTGGGTCATGAGGATTACCATATCCCTTTATCAGTGATTCGGTGTTTCAATTTATCGCCCCCCCCCCCCCCCCCAAAAAAAAAAAGTGATTGTTTCCTTGGATCTTGGAATTTGTTTTTGCCGCGCTTTTCAAATGGGATTTTAAAGTTGTAGTGAAATACTTTTTTGAAATAGATGTTATGCCCAATGTTGATATTTTTGTAAGAATTCTGTGTGGAATATTCAAATTGGATTTTCTCTTTGACCCTTGTTTCTTTTCCTTGGTACTTGCCTTGCTCTTCTCTATGTTTCTCTTCTTTCTATCTCTCTCTCTTTTATCCCTTAATTAGCTTAATGAAATCTTATCCTTTATATATATATAGTTCCAAAACCATGTTTAGGTTTTTTGGCAAAATCTTCCATTAAGGTTTTGAAATTGCTTAGGATTGAGTATTGTGGGGTCAGAATTTTTGCTTGAATTTTTTTCCCAAAATCTTCACTTGGGTCATGAGGATTACCATATCCCTTTATCAGTGATTCGGTGTTTCAATTTATCGCCCCCTCCCCCCCCCCCCCCCCCCCCCAAAAAAAAAAAGTGATTGTTTCCTTGGATCTTGGAATTTGTTTTTGCCGCGCTTTTCAAATGGGATTTTAAAGTTGTAGTGAAATACTTTTTTGAAATAGATGTTATGCCCAATGTTGATATTTTTGTAAGAATTCTGTGTGGAATATTCAAATTGGATTTTCTCTTTGACCCTTGATTCTTTTCCTTGGTACTTGCCTTGCTCTTCTCTATGTTTCTCTTCTTTCTATCTCTCTCTCTTTTATCCCTTAATTAGCTTAATGAAATCTTATCCTTTATATATATATATATATATATATATATATATATATATATATATATATATATATATATATATATATATATATATATATGAGAAAAGCTGGAATTAGCCCACAAGCTCATATGAACATATGAGCTCAATAGCTCAAATTGAATCTGGGCCAATCTAACGATGACGGATGTTCGATAGTATTTGAATTTTATTTATTTTTCTACAAATCGAAATTACTTGAAACTTTAGGCATGTGTTTATCAAGAACAGATGAATCTTCGAAAAATATCAAAAAAATATTTTGCATAAAATAAATTGACCAAAATACCCCCAAAACGTTTCGGGAGTATTTTGGTCATCTTGTTTTCGTGAATAATTTTTTTATATTATTATTAGGTGCGCCTTGATAAGAAGAAAATACACTTAAAATTTCAAGTGATTTAAATTTGTAAAAAAAAAATAAGCACTATCGGATATTCGTGATAGTCAGATCGGCCCAGATTCAATCTGGGCCGTTGGACTCATATGTTCATATGAGCTAGTGGATTATTCCTAGCTTTTTCCTATATATATATATATATATATATATATATATATATATATATATATATATATATATAATTTTAATTTTAATTTTTTTTTTACAAATCCAAATCACTTGAAATTTTAGGCATGTGTTTATAAAAAATATGTGAATCTTTAAAAAATATCAAAAAAGTATTTTATATGAAGAACATTGACCAAAATACCTTCATAAAGTTTTAGGGGTATTTGGTCAATTTGTTTTCCAGATTATTTTTTTAATATTTTTATTACGTGCGTCTTGATGAGAAGAACACATACCTAAAATTTTAAGTAATTTAGATTTGTAAAAAAAAATTAAAATTCAAACACTATCGGACATCTGTTATATATATATATATATATATATATATATATATATGGGATCAATTTTTATAGAGCCTAGGCTAATAATGATAATCTTTGTGATAGCCTTAAAATATATTTTCATCTTTATTTATAAAGTTTGAAGCTTCAAAAATAGTGTAGATCTACAAATTTATGAACACTTGAAAGTTTTGAAAATTGAAAAGTCCTAAAATGCGTTACAAAATACATTATTTCTAAAACTTGAAATCTATTTTTTTTCTCATGTCCATACATCTTGATGTTGAGAGGATCAATTTGAGGATATTTGGGCATCAAAACAACCTCTTCTAGTGAAATTTTTGTGATAGGCTCCAATTTGATTGTTTAGAGCCTCGGCTCTCTCTCTCTCTCTCTCTCTTGCTCTCTCTCTCTCTCTCTCTCTATATATATATATATATATATATATATATATATAGGGTGTGGTTTGTATAGAGCTGAGGCTCTAAATAATCAAATTAGAGCTCACCTTCAAACAGTGTCGAAAAATATGGTTTCAATACTGGAAAGTGTTGTAATAGCCTTAAATTATATTTTTATCTTTAGTTATAAAATTTTAAAGGTTAAAAAATAGGGTAGATAAAGCAGATCTATGAAAACTTGAAAATCTTGGAAATTGACGGTCCAAAATGCTATACAAGATGCACTATTTCCAAAACTTGAAATCCATTTTTTTCTGATGTCCATGCATCTTGATGTCGAGATGATCAATTTATAGATAGTTGGGCATTAAAACAATCTATTCTAGTGAAAATTTTGAGGTAGGCTCAAATTTGATTATTTAGAGCCTCGGCTCTATATAAATATTTCCATATATATATATATATATATATATATATATAACACTACTTAACGTTTATAGGCAAAAATGAACAGTGATTTCGTCTACCCCCGTCACCGTTCAAAGTTTATAGCGCGGTCACGATTGTCCGGTTGTATTTTATTTTTTTCTACAAATTAGAATGACCTGAAATTTGAAGTGTATATTAATAAAAAAAAAGGGACTCTTCAAAAAATATATAAAAAAGTATTTTACATGAAAAATATTGACCAAAATACCTCCAAAAAGTTTCGGGGGTATTTTGGTCAATTTAATTTTTGCGGATAAATTTTTTTATATTTTTATTAGATGCGCCTCAGTAAGATGTACATACCCTCCAAACTTCAGATTATTCCGATTTGTAGAAAAAAAATGAAAAATAAAACACTACCAGACAAAACGTGACTGCGCGATGAAATTTGAATGGTAATGAAGGTAGGCAAAATTACTATTCATTTTCGCCTATAGACGTTGGGAAGAATTTTCTTTTATATATATATATATATATATATATATATATATATATATATATATATATATATATATATATATATATATATATATATTACCCTTTTCAAAAAACTATTATATCTTTTATGAGTCATTTGTATTAATTCTTTTGAGAACGTAGATAAGTACCAATCTCGAAAGTCTTTGTTGATTTCGCTTAAATAGTCATTTTTTATATAATCTTTATTTATTTTATTTTCATTTTGTAATGTTAATAATTGAAAATCTTGATCTGAAGTATTAGTACTTATTGGGTGATATATAGGTTTGTGTATATATTTAGATGTTTAAAGTGTTGATGAAAATTAGTTGAAAAAATAAGAACATCATCAATATAAACTAGCATATATGTCATATAAGAGTTAAAAACTTCATTCATAATTTTTTGGAATTCAGATGGTGCATTTTTCAGACAGAATGGCATTACGTTCCATTCGTAAAGTTGTATTAATATCATTATCTTTATCATATAATTGAATAATTTCATATAGTTGATTTTGTACGTTTTCATCTAATATTAGAGCGTCTCTCTTTTTCTTTACATTGCAATTATTTTTATAGTGTCCTAATTTTCCGCATTTATAGCATCTAGGTGTTTTTCTTTTATGCCTGTTGTATTTAGAATTTTCTTTAGGATTTTGTTCATATCTTTTGTATTTATTTTTCTTATATCCTTTTTTTGTAGGATTTGTGTCTCTTTTCTGGTTTTATTCGTTTATGGGGTTTATTTTAAGAAAGATTTAGATTATATCCGAATTGTTCACAAAAATCACATAGTTCTTTATGACCAGTCATCTTTTGTTTATCTAATTGTCTTATGAGTTTCAAGTCAGTACAAAGGGCTAAGCCTTCTGCACATATTTCGGCTGATAATTTGCCCAAGAGTATAGAGTGGATATGGTATGATCCCCCCATTTTTGGTCTTAAGTCGATTGCAGACTTTTTGCAGCAAAGAGATAAGGAAGACCAAAAATAAATTTTTCTTTTCAATGATCGGCACTACTATCTTCACGGATAAGGAGGCGAGAGAAGAAAAATCTTTATACCATTTATAGTGAGAAAGGATTGGACACTTAAGATTAGAAAGGAGGTGTTATGATCTGGCTTCTAGTGGGGCAGTACTTCCAACAAAGTGTAAGGTTATAGTGTAGATGAGGGTATTAACAGCATCGCTTTCGGCTTGGACAATGAATCAAATAACCCAAATAAATCAGTATTCGAAAAAACCGCTTTCTTGGTAGATATTACCATTTGATGACAAGCATATCCATATAGACCCAAATAAATTAGCCCCTCCATATTTACAAAATCACCTCTATCCTTCAAACGACAACAAAACCAAAGAATGGTACGAAGCTGTTCTCTTAGAAACCGGATCTATATCACTAGTTCATTTCTTTAATCCCAATACAAAAATAATTGGATATTCGAAAATGCAGATACGAAAATTATTATCATATGATGATTAGGGATGTAGCCCATCCTAGGGCAGAAAGCTTCAAGCCCCTGAATTTCAATACAAATCATATCAATATACTGAATATATAGATGCATGGCACAAAGTATTTGCATCTCAAAATTTAAATAATTCCCATACATGGTTTATCCAGATAAAAATGCCTGTTTTTGAAAGATTCCCTAGTTGGTTCCGATACTGGTTTCTAATTTGAGGATCAGGAACTCAAATCTTGTCAGATCCCTTTAAAAAAGCTCAAACAGCATTTGCTGAATACAATGGAGTTGATGATGATATTGACTATCATCTTTATTTTATGGCTACATACCAGATACCATGGATAGTAAAGTAGGAATATGGGTTAAATGAAAATATTCATAATAATTTCGAATATATACCCCGTTTGGGAAAAAGAATATCGATTCGATGGTGGGATGTTTTTAGTATAGACCCAAATATGATAAAACCCAAAAGAATACCTCCTGCTACGCATGACCATCAAAATACTCCTAAATTTGACTCAAATACCTTCACCGAATATATAAGACAAATGCGAAAACAATATCCTAGAGCTACTAACGACGAATTAGAAAATCAGCTATTAAAGATTATTCAAAAAGAAACTTCTAAAACAACCTCTTCTCCATCCGAGCCTGATGAAGACTTCAGCCAAAGGCCCGAATAGCTCGGCTCGGCCCATCAGCTTCCATCAACTTGTACAGAACACCAGCCAGCTGCTAGATATTCATCCACCTGTACAACTATCCAGCAAAATCTACTGAAAAGGAAAAAAGAAATAAAAAAGCTTTATATCCAGCTGTATATTCTCTAAAGCTTTAGTGCTATCTATCTGTTCCCAGCAAACTTTCCTGCCAAGCCTTTTCACAAGTAAGGTCTTTCCATTAGTCTTTTAATTTAATTTATGTGTGACTGTAATATACATAGGTTACCATCGTTATGTCCGGACGAATGGCAACACTTTTCGAGTTTCTGCCTCTGTAACTTGTAAGTGATACACCGTCTGTATTTAGTCTGTAATTTGTATCAGTTTGCTGTACTGTTCATAGTACTTTGTTTAAAGCTGTATCTATACTGTCTGTATTCCATCTGATATCAATAAATTTGTTTGTATTACTGTCATGCAGTTTAAATTAATATTTAGTGTTAAACTATTAAATAATACTTATACCACTTGGATAGTAATAGATATTTATGTTGTTTCGTTCATCATTATACTATTCATCTTTTTATATTACACTTCTCTTCTTAGATCATTATTAGACTATCACACCCTATTCTCTATGTTATTAAGATAAAAATGAAATTTTAAGAATTTGAGTCGATTTTAGATCTTGGTTCACTTTGGTATCAGAGCCATTAGAAATTCTTAAAATTTATTGTTAGATTATTTTTAGCTGAGTATAGTATTTATGAGATAAGATTATAATAAAATTAATCATTTATTGGGTAGTCCGAGAGTTAAGACTCATTGTCGCCCAGTCGTTAAAGACCATTTAGGCCAAGGAGAGCCGTTCAGGTCGTTCAAGGCATAAGAGGTTGACTAGAGTCATTATCCGTACTGATAAATGGAGAATTTTATTAAAACCTTATCTAATAAACCGAAAAATACCCTAAGAGTAAAAAATAAAGAAGAAGTAGTTATTGACAATGTTGAACAACAAATTCAAAATTGGAATATACCCCTTGGCCAGACTTTGGTGACCCACTAATGAGCCATTGCTTGGATTGTGGGTCATGGGAAACATTTGGATCGATAAAACAAGTGTGGTCTGTAGTCCACAGATGAAGGTGGAGTACCCCATGATTGCAAATTGAATTCTTAAACCATAGGGATCCATTTCACATCATATTAATTTAATTTTATTCATTTTATTATTAAATTATTTTAGATTTATTATTTGAATTTTTATAAGTCATTAGATATTTTATTTATTATTTTTGGATTTATAGAAATGAAGTTATTAATTTACAAAGTTATAATGTTTTAAAATTTGTTTTGTTTAATTTTAAAATATTTATAAAACTACATGGGGGCCTGTAGTGGACAGGGGCCCACCATATGGGTATTAGGTGGGGCCCCACATGCCATACATGGGTGGCACGCCACATCCTTGGTTACCTTCTCTTGTTGCTTTGTGTTGAAGGTATTTGATTTTGGTAACTTTTTTTTATAACATGTGGCCAAATCTTGGAAGGGAAATATTGGCCATATCTTATTTTGTTTATTGAAAGTATATCTTATTTTGTTTTTATGGAATACAAGATTTGGAACATGCTACTTTATATAGTGAACAATATTTTATTATATTTAATTTATTTATAAAATATTGATGGGAAAATGGTTTAAGGAAAGGGGGATAATGATTTATGTACCTTCCATAATGTTGTTGGCCTATCTATGAAATGGACGGCTCAGATCTCTCACCCCACAAGTCACATTGATGTAGCTGAGAGAAGGAATATAACCTTAGTAGAAATGGTAAGGAGTATGATGGGACATGCAAATATCTCCTTAGAGTTTTGAGGAGAATCCATATTAACGGCATGTTACATCATTAATCGGACTCCCACAAAAGCTGCCCCACTTACTCCTCACGAAATATTCACAAGTCGTACTCCCTCCCTTGAACACTTGAGAGTTTGGGGTTGCTCAGCTCATGTATTTATCCCACATCAAAATAAAACCAAATTGCAACCCAAAACTGTCAAAACCATTTTCATTGGTTACGCAGATCATGGTAAGGGGTATCAATTCTACAACCTTGAAACATGAGCGATTAATGAAAGCCGTGATGCTCACTTCTTCGAGGAAGAGTTCCTTGAAGCAAGGATGAGTAGAAAACAAACCCACTTTTATGAGGAGGCCAAAAACAAAGATGTAATTCGAGACCCTAAACCTGAAACTTCTAAACAAGCCCAACTTGAACCTAAACTCCCTAAAGAGAGTGAACGTTTACTTGAACCAAGACGAAATAACCGAGTCAGTAGAACACCCCTATACCTAGAACAATTTGTCTACCTTAGAGAATATTTTGATAGGGTTGGGGAAGATCCAGATTCAGAACCTAAAACTTACCATGAAGCCTTGACCTGTCCTGAAAAGGAGTACTGGGTAGAAGCCATAAAAGATGAGTATGCTTACATTAACCAAAACTATGTATGGGAATTAGTACATCTACCTCAAAAGCATAAGGTCATTGGTTGTAAATAGAATTTCAATAAAAAGTTGAACTCTGAAGGGAAAATAGAAAAATACAAAGCTATGTTGGTTGTAAAAGGTTTTACCTAGAAAAAAGGGATAGATTATGAGGAAACATTTTCCCCTGTTGCCAAATTTCCATCCATCTTAATCTTTATAGCTATAGCAGCCCATTTTGACTTTGAGGTTCATCAAATAGATGTCAAAACAACCTTTCTAAATGAAGATTTAGAAGAAGAAATTTACATGACCTAACCTAAGGGATTTGAGGAGAAAGGGAAAGAGAACCTAGTGTGTAAACTTAATAAATCTTTTTATGGCCTGAAACAAGCATCGCGACAGTGGTATATAAAATTTTAAGAGACCCTTGCTTTTGCAAGGTTCTCTATAAATAATGAGGATTATTACATATATCAAAAGGTCAGTGGGAGTGATATGGTCTTTATATCGTTATATGTGGATGATATGCTAATTGTTAGTAGCTCAATTGCCCTAGTAGTAGAGACGAAAAATTTCCTAGCACAACACTTCGATATGAAAGAACTTGGAGAAGTTTCATATGTGTTGGGCATCAAGATAATAATAAACAGGAGAGAAAAGACTATCCAACTTTCCCAAGCAACCTACTGTAAGAGGATACTGGAAAAGTTTGATATGAGTATGTGTAAGCCCATGTCTACCCCAATTGATAAAAAGACGAAGCTTCGTAATAAAATGTGTCCTACCGAAGACATGGATATAAAAGCCATGGAGAGAGTGTCATACAGGAGCGCAGTTGGGTCCTTTATGTACGCCATGACGAGAACAAGACCTGACTTGTCCTTCGTCATGAGTCTGGTGAGCCGTTTCTAAAGCAATACAGGAGATGAGCATTGGAAAACAATAAAAAGAATTCTCAGATATTTAAAGAGGACCATAAATTTTGCGCTCACGTATAAAGGAAGAGCTGAAATAGCAATAGAGAGATATTCAGATGCAAGCTATCTTGTGGATCCAGATGATACAAAGTCTACATCTGGGTATGTGTTTATGCTTGGAGGGGGTATGATTTCTTGGAAGTCAAAGAAACAAGATATTGTGGCATTATCCACCATGGAATCCGAGTATGTGGCATCTGTCTAGCAGCCAAGGAGGCCGTGTGGATTAAGAACTTTCTTAATCAACTTAATTTTCATCCTGTATGTTGTGAGGCAGTGCAAATTTTCTGCGACAACACGACAGCTATGTGTGCCTCTAAGGAGCCTCGGTTTCACAAGAATTCCAAGCATATCAAGCGATACTTCTATCACTAGAGAAATGAGGTGAGATTGAAAGAGATCGAGATCAACGACATATGTATAGATTTGATGATTGCAGACCCTCTGATTAAAGGAGTAGTCCCTAATGTTTTTGTAAGACATGTGAAAGAGATGGGGCTGAGAGAAAGTGAGGAAGAGATATTGTAAGGCCTTCAAAGGCCAAGTGGGAGATGTTGGGTCTATGTGGCTATTAAAGGCCTTATGAGTGTGTAATGAAAAATATTTATTATAGTGAAACATAAACTCAGTGGGAGTGTGGTCCCTCGAGGACCATACTAAGCAAATGATGTTGTTGATACCGGACTGTGCTTGATGATCTAGGCCAATTGGTCGGAAAACCAAAGGTACCTGTGCATAAAGAATAAATCAAGAAGGGTTTTGGGTTAGCCCTTGATGAGGTCGAAGCTTATGTTTGATGGTAGGCCTATAGAGACGGGAGCTAAAACTTCATCCATGTTCTATCAC